>NC_090928.1:131678839-132282870 GCF_040938575.1 Ambystoma mexicanum
GGGTTATCAGCAGGGGAGAGGAAGAGAGAAAGCAGAATCGAAGAGGAAGGTCTTGAGTTCTTCCGGAACCGAAAATGGTTCTGCTCAAATTTTAGAGGGGCAGGGAGGCTGTTCCCGAGGGAGGCCCCAACTCTCTGCTTGTAAAAGCAGCTGACCTGCAGAGTTAGAGCTGGATGAGCGGAGAGCTTGAGAAGGGAGATACTTAAGAAGAGAGAGTTGCAGATAGTGCGGACCCAGGCCCCAGAAAGCCTCTTGGCAATGTAGGGTCCGAGGATGTTTCTTTTCAGGAGTGGGCGCACAAGGGAGTGCTGAAGGGGGAGGGGAAGATCCAGTGACGAGAGTGATTGCAGAAATCAGTGGGAGCAAGAGAGCTGATGCTATCCTTGATAGTCCTGGATGAGCAAGGGGCAACCTGTTTAGAAGAGACCTTCATGGAATGGACAACTTTGGTAACTTCTTCAGGTGTGACAGGGGAGGAGGAGGAGGAGGAAGGGGGGGCGGGATGGAGGTTATGCATGTGTGGGATGGGTTGTGGGCGAGTGTAGAAAGGGTGGTCTGGATGTCCTGAATTTTTGTGGCGAAGTGTGAGGCCAGTGCATTGTAGAGGGCCTGGGACAGAGATGAGGAGGAGGAAACGGCGGAAGGGTTGGCTAGTTCGCTGCAGATCTTGAAAAGTTCAGCTGTGTTAATGGATGCACCGAAGACCTCTACCTGTATGCGGCCTCTTCTTTGCATGGATGGCAAGTCTGTATTGCCTTTGGAGCAGGCAGCAGGCCAGTTTGTGAGATGATGAGCCTGAGATTAGCCACTTCCGTTCTGCCGCACTGCACATTCGTTTCAGGGCCGCAAGTTCGGTGTCATACTAGGTGTCACACTTAGAGGCAGGTTTCAGGCAGATCCTCATGACTGGGGCAAGAATGTCAAGAGGATTGGTGATGGTAAGATGGAGGTTGCTGAGCACATAGTCAGGGGTAGAGTCAGAGGTGGTGGAGTCATGGGGGGGGGTTGAAGGTGGAGGTGAAGGGAGATTTAGTCACTCATTTCATTGGGCAGAAGTTAATGAACGATTTTGGTCGGACATTTGGGGGGCATCAGGGGGCAAAAGGAACCCAGGTGGGTGAAGAGGAGAGAATGGTCTGACCAGGAGAGATGGGTGACTGGGGTGGAAGGGAGTGAGGTCAGTGTGAAATTGTGCAACACATTGAGTCAACTAGTATAAGTTGAGAATGCTGAGTTTGATTTTGGGATCACTATTGTTTAGGAGAGGCAGGAAGTTGCTAGAATACATGAAGGAATAGATTAAGCGACTGTTCCCAGAGCGTGCTTTATAAAGTCTTAATAAATTGAGGGGAAAGGTAGGACATTTAAACAGGATATGCCATCTTTTTGTTAATACTTGGGACTCTACAACTTCCCAGTGATCCTATTGCATGATACAAGCATACGTGGAATTTCTAGTCGGTATGGGTTGAAGGAACATCATTCATTGGATGTAAATTGGTCGGCCACTTTTTAGTGCCTAAACTGAATGTTTGTAGCTTGCAAAATTGGGAAAAATAAATCTTGGAATTCTTTTTAGGTAAGACTGCTGTAACTGAGCCGTAACATGGCATCTTCTTGTGGCTAAAGAGAAGTGATCTTTTTGATTGACGTCATCCTGTCCGGAGCATATATGAGTCAGGGGGGAGAGGGTGGCATGTGGTGGAGCTCCAACCAACTGCTCTGGGGCAGAAGGAGAGAGGTGTTAAATTGATTTTACTGCAAGCTCGTAATAATTCACACACAGGTGATAGGTTCTTGGTCACCACCGCCTACATCCACTGAGGAGTCTGAGGATAATGATGATGACCACAAAAATAACAATGCCAACCCATCTCATTCTAGGTCACAACGTGACAAGGAGTGATGGTGTCATGGTTCGAGACGGGAGGGAAGAACAAATCTACTCTTCCAACTTTGTACAGGGTATTTCAAAGACCTCCGGTTTGATCTGAAAGTGCCCAACATCAGCATGTGGTAGCTAGAGCACCTTCTCCGAAGAGCATAGGAAAAGGTCTGTCTAGCAAAGTACAAAGTGCACAATTTCTTCACACTACAGGGCACAGACGCAGAGCATCTTGCTGTCTTCACTGTGTTCCAGTGAAAGGCTGGGCTCTTGTTTGGTATCACATCTTTGCAGTGCTGTATGGTGCAACAATATGCACAGGATTTGGATGAGTCCAGAAGGCCTCTACTTGTAGCCCTCTTATCAGGAGTGTGGCAAACCAGAAAGAGGAGACGGCGAACAAGACCTAGTTCAACGTCTGAATTTTATTTAACTAAGAAGAAAAACGCCTTCCCATGTCCTAATCTACAGTGCAACTTCCCTATCCTACAAAATAAAAAAAAGGTGCTAGTCAGGATTTCGTCCAAAACTAAAAGTTTCGATCTCCGTCCTAACCTGTGCTGGTACTCTAACTGACCCTACCTTTTAGAAAAACGAAAAAGAAATAGGTTGAATACCTTGTACTCTTGGGGTCTTAATAAGATAAGGTATCTCCCGCTGGCCCTCCTGAGTCTGGATCCAATGGTTGGTTATAAATAAACAGTGGAAAGAACAGTTCTTTCCAGTCTATAAAAAATTCCTCAAAGTTCATAAAGTCTCAACTTACTGGGAATGCAAAATGTCCAAACTTCTACAACTTGGTCGGTCTTTCCACACTTCGACCAACTTTTGTGTGTCTCTGTGATCCTGTGATATATGCTTTTCACTGTGCTTATTGTGGCCCTGCAGCTCCTTTGGGGTCCCCTGACCCAATATCTCACTTTTTTAGGGTTCCTATGACCCCTCTCTGCTTCTGGTTCTTAGTTTTCTTGGTCTCTGTTAACCGGCTCAAGGTTTGTGCTGCTTTGGTTTCTCAGGCTCCCATAACCTCTTTCCTTGTCTCATTCTCTCTTTTCTCAGGTCCCTGAGCCGCTTGGATGAGGCTAGCGCAGTCCATCGCTCTTCCCCTCTCTCCTCCTCCCTCTGACCTGGGCAACCATCACACCTGCTGTGTTGCTTGCTCCAGCAAGTCTGTCTCATAAGTGATGGCAGCGTTCTCAAACAACTTGCCACTCTTTGCTTCTGGATGCTAGCGGTCTCGTCTTGGGTCTCGTTCGCTCTTTTCCATCTCTCTTGCTCTCTCTTTTCTCTCTTTTCTCTCTTTTCTCTCTTTTCTCTCTTTTCTCTCTTCCTCCCTCGCTGCCTCTCTCCCCCTTTCAACCCTCTTTCTCTCGCTCTTCCTCCTTTCCTCCCCTGCTGCCTCCACCCTCCCCCCTCTCTTCCTCCTACCTCCCCCTTCTCTTCCCCCCACACCCCCTCTGAAAGCAGAGGTCCCATTCCCCCCTTGGTCCGTGGACTCATGTCTGTTTTTTTGGACTACAGGCCCACCATATCCTGTATGTGGTTGCGCCTCGCTGGTCCAGCTTGCACTGCGCTGCCTCTCCGACCTTGCGCACTTCCTCTTCTGGTGTATAGTGTCTCCCTCTGGCATATGCCGCCTCCTGCGCTGCACCCGGCTCCGTTGGTCTGCGAGACTCCTCCCCTTGTTGACGTTCTCGCGTCTGAGACTTGCCTTGGCTTGGCTCTTTATTCTTGCTCCCGTATTCAGAAAGTGTGTATTGTGCGCCACAGTTTGTCAAGCATGTGGAAAGTTCAGCATTGCCTGAACCAAACACGTAATGTATTGTCAGTATTTCCTGCTCCCATGCAGGCAAGATAGTACATTTGGTATAGGGAGTTGTCCATGCGAATGGGAGTCATTGTTCCCTAAAGGGAAGTCACTCCTGTGAGGTACCGCTTGCCCAAACCCCAAGGGATTGTTTTGTGGAGTAGGCTTACCTCCCTAGCTTCAAAGGAGGTGACTCCCCCAAAGGGAAGAAGGGACGAATACTTTGGATTCACCACAAGAGCCAATCCCAGTACACCCTCCGGTCATCCCTGTCACTTCAGTTAAAAAAAAAAGAGTATGCGCGGTACCATAGTTCTAGTGATTTAACATTGGTCACTACCAGTTCTGCAGTTTTGTTTTGGTGTAGTGCACCTGTAATTTTACAACCATGTGAATGCATGAAGGTCCACCTTCTAACACGGCACACCGTAGTACCTGTGGCACTTTCATTAAAAAAATCAGCATAGCCGGGGATCACAATTTGGACGAAAGTTAATGTATTGTAATGGGGTAGAGTGAAACAAATTGCATTACTATAGACCTTTATTAGGGAACAAGAAGTATTTAACCATGTTAGGTCCCACTGTACTCCAATGCTACTTATAACTATATAATCTGTCTGCCTTCTAATACTGGCTTGGTGGGGGGAGGGTCTGCACCTTGCATCAATGCTGCCTCCTGGGCACTTTGCATTACTAGTTCCCTTATAGATTCAGAAAGGTTTCTCCACTCATGCGAATCATGTGTTCCTAAAGAGAATACACTCTGTAGTATTTAAAGCACAGAGCAGTACTGAGTAACATTACTTGATGTTGGAAACTCTTGGCTGCAAATGTTAATTTGATTAAACACTGCTTTATTATGCCTTTTTTACAGTAATGTCTTCCATTGTTCATTACTCCAAAGTGGTCAAATATTGGCATGTATTTGCATTAAATATTTCATTTTAATTAGGTAACAGCAAAGCATTACTCATCTTTCATTGTGGTAGCTTAATACAGAAAAGCAGATTTGGGCTTTAAAACGTTGGCAACCATTTTGTTGTCTTTACACACTTTTCTATTGCATAGGGAGACTGCAATGAGGTTGCCAGGCTGGACCAGGTGCTGTTAAAACATAATCTAGAAGTTATCAAATTAAAGATGAACTGCATTGCTAGTTAATATTTTCCAGAATACGATGGATTTTCATTTAAACCAGGCGTTGGGTTTCCATGTCCGTTTAGCTATGTCTGTTTGCTTTGTCTATGTGCAATCACTACCTGAAGGCCACTTCTTGTGATTGGTTAGAGAATAGCACCGAATAAATCCTTGGCTGTAGTTTATTACTTCTAATGCGTTGAAGGTGGCGGGCTTTAGGGTGTTGCATGCCCGTGCCCAAGTTATTCGACTGAATTGAAATGTAAAGCAACAAACTTCGGAAGAGGGCCATTAAAAACAGTCCCTGTTATAGCTCAGGTTATTGCCTTTCCAGTATAACATTGGTCTCTCGTCCTAATGAAGCCTCACCAGTGAGTCACCCATACCCCAGGTTATGTTTGACGGCCATGAAACTCTCCCCCTAGTCCTGCCTTTTGCCACTTGCAATTCACTATTCCCTTCTGCCCCCAGCACATACTTAATGGAGGAAAAACACTATACACAGCGAGAAACAAGCCAGCGACCTCTTGACTTTTAAGTTTGCCACTGTTTCTTGGTCAGGTGAGCATTCAGAAGTGCTGTATGAGAGCCAGGTGTGGGGACTAAGATTACACCCTATACCAACTACTTTGACAACAATGAAACACAAACGCCCGATTTTTTTTACTGGTGTTTAGAGTCTGTATTGATTGATTGATCAACAGCATGTTCCTGATTTTCCTGATGTTATAACGGATGCCTAAATGACTTGTATAAACATGCAGTTTCTTAGGCTTGTTCATCAAGGAGATGTAAAGCGATGTAATCCTGTCTAATAACCACAGTGTCTATATACCTGTCGAGGCTTTGAGTTTGAAGATGTTTATATGTCCGCGCTTAGAAACACTTGTGTACAGGCGCGTTATAAAAGCCATATTGTATGTATGGCAATACACTAGGTCCTTGACATTTCAGAAGTGACATTCCCGTTAAGTGATAAGTCTTAGTGGCAAGCAAACCCATTGAATGTGCCTTAGAACAGGAGTGGACTACTTTTATGTTACCAGCCAATCGGTATTGAAGGCTTCTGGACCGTGATCGCCTGAGTAGCCAACAGTTCTACAAATCCAGATCGTTGCCAGAATGTGTGCGACTGCCAGGTGCCTTCTGCTCAACTTCCTATGCCTACTCTTTCTCCCATTGTTAAAACACTCTAACCAGCCTCCTCTTTCCCCTTTGCCCTTGGCTATTGCCCACCTTCTCTTTACTGTATTCATTGTGAAATGGGACTTTGGGCATGCCGCTGCCGAGCGTCCCTCGTTTGGTGGCCATCTCGGAATGAGGACATATGCTCCTGACACTGCACTGAGGCCAGGTCCTAATGGTGTCAAAGCCCTAGGTCGCAGTTAATATCAGGAATTATGGTCCTGTGTCCCTCTTTGTTCTCTAGCATTTGATTCTGGCTCAAAAGACAGGCTTCAGGGCCCATAGTCACTAGTATTGGCTGTTCCCATTCGGCTGTAACTTGTAATTATTATTTAGTAAGAGAAATATCCAATAATCATTCCTCAATTTAAAAACACTGTTTTCTTTGCTCTGGTTCCCTGGCCAAATCTTAGTTTTATCACAAGGTGCCAAACATTTTATTCCAAGTGGTATTGGCCTACATTCGAAATACTTGGTTGGGCACTTCTATTCTTTTTTTTTATAGCTGGGCTGTTCAGCTAGGTATTCTCATGAGTTATTGGTTACTTGGAGTTGCATGGCCACTGCGGTCTACCGGAATGGTAGAACAATGCCCTATGCTGGCATGGATCAAAGATAGGTTCCTTTTGTAAGAAAGTCGAGCAGAAACTCTACCACTCGCCCTGTCCCCTCAATCGTGTTGATGGACCCACTCTGGTTAAAAAAAAAACATCTTGGAGGTCTTTGATATGGTGATCTTGTTAGTCCCACCAATACAATCCTTTGCCATCTAAGGGAGATGCTGTTCAACTGAACACCTTTTTGTAAGAACAATTTTGCACGTGGTCTATGGCTTCCTGGTGTGAACTGCTGTCACAGAGGAGAGTAGTAATTTTGCTCGGGCTAGGTTGCCTTCAGGGAAGATTTTCTCAGGGGCATCAACTGTGCTTCATCAGGCACACTAGACTATGCAGAGATAATGTCTTTGACCCAAGGGTGCTGTTGAGTCCCTCTCTAGAGAGCCGCTGCAGGAGACCGCCAGACGTCCTCCCTTTTTGTCACTACCAAGGACCAGTAACAATGGTCTACTGCATTGCATCGTATTGTGAAGGCAACAAGCTGGAACATTTTCTTCATTTTCAAGCTACTGTGGGGCTTGTGGTATTTTATCATTTTGCCATTTGCGGTGCTTCTTATCTTTGGAAGTGCAAATTAAAATTACCCTAAGTTGACCTCAACTTACCTGCATTGGCCTCACAGCTTGTGCTTTACAAAGGTGACTCCTCTTGAGTTTCTGTGATTTTTTATTTTGAACACTGACTATTTAAGAACATTTTTCTAAGAGAATCGGAACTTTGACTTGTCCATTGGCTTTGGCTGTCCTGGCTACCTAAAGGCCTCCTTCTGAACCTGTTGGCTTTGGCAGTGCTTCTTCCCTTACAGTTTTTAAATGTTGAAAACTTTAATGCTGGGATAATTGACTGGGATTAATGTTAAGATAATTACTACTTTTTAAGAATGCTTTAAATAGGTTGGTGTATAAGTAAATATTTATTATATAACTTTAAGTGTGTGAGTGTTTAATTGAATACTTGTATTTACTGCTTTCATTGCACAGCTCTACAGCTCACATTACCCCTCTTAAGATAGGCCTGGCTGCTCAGTCACACTAACAACTTGTAGTACAGGCCTGTATTAAAAAGTGGGTTACCTAATACTAAGGAGATAAGTCATGTCTAGTTGCACACCAGTTGGACTGCACTAATTCTTACCTTACACTATTATGCTGAATGTAAAGTTCACTCTCACTGGTTTATTAAAATGGCAAGGCATCAGTCCAGTTTTGTCTAGATTGGCAATAAGTGAATGGAGTAAACAAAATGTCTGACTTCGAGCTATTTCTTTAAGCCTCCAAGCGATTTTGATATTAAAACATCTGCGTAAAGAAAAGCCGACATTTTTAAACCGCCTGAAATGAAATGAGGGCATCCCAGTTTTACTTCAAGGGTTGTAGCTAGTTCATTACTACATAACAACAAATCAATAGAGCGAAGACACAGCCTTGTCAAAACCTTGATTTTTACCTTTGAGTCCTTAGTGGATGGAACTGGTGGTGTATTCTTAATGGCGGTGCCAAGTACCACCGTCTAATGGTTGATGGAAAACTGAACTTCCGTTTTCCTGTATGCAAAATTAGGTGCATTTAGATACAAGATGGATTGCCAGTTCAGTCAGAAAGTGAGACTACTCCCAACTTTAACATATGATACCACTAGCCCCAGTTGTAGGAAGGAAGGTTGTGCTTGGCTCTCAAATCCTGTAAGTAAAGGAGAGTAAATAACCATCTATGCACTGCAAGTCCTGCATGCAGGAAAGCTCAGCAGAACCATGGGCAGCCCTATGGGGCTGGGCTTTTTAACTGTAGCTCCTCTTGAAGCCACGCCCTGGGCTTGCTTGCTTGAAAGCGCTCAGTGCTTGCTGCATTGTTAATGGGGAGGACTATATCGGCGTGGGAGGCTTAGTCGCTCTTGGACTGCGGATGGTCTCTTCCTTGAGCTTTCAGCATAGTCTCATGTAGGCACAGAAAAGGGCTTTTGCCCAGTACCAGTCAATAGTCTGGGGTGCCCTGTCCCTAGCTATGAGAAAGATGCAGTGTTCTCCGTCCTTGTCGCGAAATTCTGGAACACCACCCCTAAGTGAATCCAGCAAACAGACCACCTAAGTTTCAGGAAAACGCTAAAGTACCCAAGGCAAGAAGGCAACTCGCCACCTAGCTGGAAATTATTTAAAACGCAGCAGGCAGCCATAAAAGCAGCACCTTCAGACATGTTGACACCTGCAAAATGTTCTTTAAAGAAATGGCCCACTAGATTGAATATAAGGAATAAACGTACAACAGGGGAACAAGTCTGCCAGAAAAATGAAATGACATTCACTCAATGCTCTGGGCTAACACGCCATACAGGTGCAGCCTATCAAATTGCTCAAATAACCACAACACAACCAAATTAAAGGTTAGACACCATTCCTCGAACGCTTCTCAGTACCCATAACTAGTAAGAACAATCCTAAAATGCCAAGCAAACCTCACAAGATCCAAAGAGAGAATCCGTCACCCCAAAAATCTCATGCTCAACCACACTTACCCCACCACATGCTTGCCAACCACCCTCTAAACAATCGGAACTGTGCGCCCCTCAAATCATCTTGTATACCTCTCCACCGCACAACCTCGAATAATCCATCTTTCAAATCGGACACTATAGGTGTCCCATCAGGAAATTGAGCTTCTTGTGTGCACAAATTGCTTTCCACCTAGAAATAGTCTTCTCATCTATGTGAATTAAGGACACGAACGAGGTCAACTCTTGTATCCATTTTTCGACAGGTAATGCATCTGGAAACAGTGTAAACCTCTGCTGAGGTGTGTAATGAGTTATTTCCTGTTCTGTCACCCTGCAGATATTTCCGTGGTGGAGATGAGCGATGCCTTCCGACAGCCTTCCTTGTTCTACCACCTGGGGGTGAGGGAAAGCTTTAGCCGCGCCAACAACATCATCCTCTACTGTGATAACAATTCAGAATCCCTGCAGTCGCTCAAGGTGAGTTGCATAATAACCGCACCGACTCGGGGGTGTGCGCGTTTGACACTAGCAATACCGTGCTGTATGTTAATTATTTTTTTTTTAAATCTTTAATTTGAAAATGTCATTTTATTTTGAATACTTAAATTGGGCAACACTGGCAATTAGAAACGGGTTTCGATTTTTATGGACGTTGGTGCGGACTGGAAAATCCATATAAATGTTTGTATACCATAGTACACATTTTTATTGTTGTTGGGGAATTATTACCCATTATGCAGATAGCTTGCAGTGGAGACGGCTCACTGGTTACATTCAATAATGAATATTTTATTGTTGAAAGATGAAAAGGAAGGAGATGTGTACATGCTGATGCTCCCTAGAAGGGAACTTTCAAAGTATAGGACATAAATGGTAAACGTCTTTCCTCAATATGTACATTTCATTGTATAACCTGGAATGCTCAACAAGCTTTCTCATTGGACTATCTACAGACTATATAACACAGCATAGCCCCCTAGATTGCTTTTTGTAGTCCAAAGATTGGTCATTGGCACCCCATCCGGGGAGTCATGGGACTCGTAGCCTATCACGGAGCTCAGAATGTGGGCTTTGCCTCGTGATATTGTCAGTGTCTCGAGCCCCCCTTACCCCCAGGAGTTGTAAGATTCCAACTTGCCTCCCAGAGCAAATCTCCACTCCCACAAATCCCTACCTCCCACCCCCCCCCCCTTATCTGCATTTGTGGCAACACCATCTTCCCTGCTGTCCCCCCTTCTCCTCACTGGCTGTCCCTTTTCCCTTGTCCATTGCAGACATTTTTTTTTGTAGCTTTTAAAAGTTGAGAAACGGCAACTAAACCGTTTCTCAACTTTAAAAAATGGAATATTGGCACCCTGAAAAAGCATGGTGGGGTGCTAATAGCAGTAAGCGCCTCCCTGCGGAGCATTACCGGGTCAGTTAGGTTCCATGTAATAATGTCGCCACAAAAATCTTGCCATGCAAAAATATCGCTGAAAAATTGCCGTTTTTTGTGGCGACATTATTGCATGGAACATGCGGGGGACGCCCCCGCAACCCCCAAACTTTTTTTTTTTTTACCCTGTCCACATATATATGGCCACCCATATAATATCGCTGCAACCTTTTCCCGGCGATATTGTTTACGGCGACCATGTATATGGGGATAATATTACCTGATACCGTCAGTTAAGGGCCTAGGGCCAATGTTAAGGCCTTCCCTTCTCTCTGACCTGCATGTTGATGGTTAATTGCTTAATGCGGTCTTTTGAGGCTACCAGCTGCGTGGGTGCACACCTAGCAAATTCACAGGGAAACTTGTACTGACTTCCATGTACTTAATTATACTATATATATTAAATGCCAAGTGAGACAGGCTATAATGGTTTTATAGACTGCAACCTTGGGCTGTAACAGCTGTTTTAGGGCCATAAACCCCGTTAAACGCTGTTACCGTGCTAGGGTCTTGAACTCTGTTATCAGGGCCCCATAATTCTTGGTTCAGCTCCACACTGGGTTTATAAGGCTTAATTCGAAACTGGGGAACCAGATTACTCATTATTTAGACTTAGACTTCCCTCTGTATCTCTCACTATGATACAGTAACTCCTGTTCTCAGTGATCTTATGCAGTACATGCTACCCTTGTTTTAATTTTCTTTCTATGTGCAGCACTAGAGAAAATCTAGGATTGGGTTGGTTGCTGCTATTACAATACCGTAAATAAAATGGACAAAGCAAGAGAGCGTACCCTTAAGTCTACCCAGCATCGTGAGCTTGATAACCGCCAAGAGAGTTTTCAAAAGTTGTTTCCGTGAGCTAAATTTTACCCCGGTATCCATACAAATTGCATTTCACTGCATGAAATTGTATATGTTGAGTAGTTGTCCTGAAAGCCTTGTTTAGTTGGGGATCTTGTTGACCATACTGGGGGCAAACTCCCCGGTAATGGCACGCTCAGTCTAAAGTTGTACCCATAATCCGCCCCATTTTTTGAAAATACCCCTTCCTTTGTTTTGAGCCTTAATTTTACCCGTTTATATCCAAAAACCAGGAGCTGGTAACGTCCTTTACACCACCCATATGCTTGAAAATGCAGATTGCCACCAATTTTCGTATCCAATGATAATCTCGTGGCAAAAAAGCAGCTGCAGAAAAAGACCATTTTTAAAAATGCATTTTTCGATGCATTTATATGTGGGCAGTGGGTTATGGTTATATATACGGTTATATATTAAGGGAATAATGGGGGCTGCGCCTGAATATAAATGCATGGGAAAATTCATGTAAGATGGCGATATTTTCGGCCATGACATTATCACATAGAACCACAATTTTTCTTTCAAATTCCTTTTTCTTTGTAATATAGAGACTTGTCTTACTAATGGGCCTACTGGCTTCCTTACCTTTTGATTTCTTTTAATGAAAATTGCCCAGGTTTTGGAGCATCAGCCAATAACATTCCTTGTGGCTAAACACATATAGCTAGCTATGTTTTGCCCTTATTTATTGTATTGGTTTTGTCTCACTGAAAACTGTGTTCACCTTTGGTTTTCCATAGACTAGGCCTTAGAGATGCATAGAAAAATGCACAAATTGTTCAACTTCATTTTATTTAGTAAACTGCTTTAAAGGAGAATTCATGCAATAGAATAAAGATTTTCCATAATAACTTACTAGAAATTCTTGATTCTATTAAAGACACGGAGGCGAGCATTATGCTTCTCTTTCTTTTATTAATATATAAATAGAAAGCACAGCAGCAAGTGTTAATGCACCTTATTGAAAGCGCAGGAGTGCGTGGCAGACAAAAGGTGCATGAAAAAACACAAAGAACTTAGTAAATATTAACGAAAACAGTGTAAGTCCAAGAAAAAACTCCATTTTCCAAGATGCTTCAGGAAAAGGTCCAGCAAAGGGTCACTAACATGTGACTTAGCCCACCAATGAATAACTGGCTGTCCATATAAACAGTCATACAAATTATGTCACTTCCTCTTTCGAAAGCTGCGAACTTGAAAGAAACGGTGAAAAGAAGAACTGTAGCTGAGGTCATCTCGAGACTGAAGCCGAAGCAGAGCTGATTAGGCGATCAGGAGGGCTTGTCTGAAGCCGCTGTCAGAGAAGAGAAAGTAACTAGAATTAGTTAACCCTAGTTCCCCTTACGGGGTGGGAGAGAAATAGTGTGTTAACTTGACATACATAAGTCAGTCCAATAAGCAGTAACATTCCCAAACAAGTCGCACAATTATTACCCAAAGGTGGTAGCGCTGTTATTTCTCTTGCTGGGCGGGATAATGCTCGCCTCCGTGTCTTTAATAGAATCAAGAATTTCTAGTAAGTTATTATGGAAAATCTTTATTCTATGTCAAGACCGGAGGCTCCCATTATGCTTGTTTAAAGCTTACTTACCATGATAGATGCTGGTTGTTCTAGCGGTTTCAGGTAGAATTCCTTGAATATTGATTCACCTGACCAATCCGCCATTCTCATGATATCTTCCAGGCGTACTCCGACCTGAAATGCTTTGGAAGCCATGGCTCCTCTAACGGAGTGGGCCCCGAAATGCAGGGTATCTATTCCTGCTTGAGTCAGAGTCCAGCGCACCCAGCGTGCTAGGGTTGGAGACGAAACTGCCTTGTGCGGTTTACGCAGGGCTATTAGCAATTGCCCGTTAGGGGAAGTCCTAAGCGGGGCAGTCTGATCCTCGTAAACTTTGAAGCATTTAACTAGGCAAAGCTTAGGATGATCTTTGAAAGCGGGGTACGAAATAACCCTCGAGTTACATTTCGTTCTCCTGTGCAAATGGAATACCACCCCATCAGGAGAAAAGGTCCTGCCCGCCAGATCGAGAGCTCTAACGTCAGAGACCCTCCTGCAGGAGACTAAGCAGAGCAGTGTAGTAGGTTTGCCTGACAAGGCATTCCGAGACAGGTCCTTGTTATGCGGCCATGACAGAAAAAGATTCAGAACCTTGTTGACGTCCCAAAGCTTATCATAGCGAGACGGGGGCGGAATTGTAAGTCTTATTCCTTTAAGGAGTCTGCAGACGAGCTGATGCTCTCCAGCTGGAAGCCCCTGAATGAGATCATGCCCGGCGGAAATAGCTGAGCGGTAGGCGTTAACCGTCCTATAGGCGAGGCCTCTTTCCACTAATGAAGCCAGGAAATTTAGGATTTCCTCTATAGGTGCTGAAACTGGATGTGAACCGTTCCTACGGCACCAGTTACTCCAGGCGTTCCAGGAGTTAGAATATCTCTTGAGGGTAGCAGGGGCCCAGCTTTCCTCAATGAGGTTGATTGCCATGGCTGATATGCCGGGAATCCTCCACCTTGACCTGAAATCCTCCAGGCTGCTAGGTTCAGTGATCCGTTGAGGAGAAGAGGGTGACGCTGTCCTGACGGATCCAGAAGGAGATCTGGAAATTGGGGTAGAAGGATTGGAAAATCCGAAGAAAGTTCCAGAAGAACTGGATACCAGGTCTGAGAGGTCCAGACCGGGGCTATGAGGACCAGGTCCGTATGCTCCTGACGGGCCTTCGCCAGGGTCCTCGCTATCATTGTAAATGGAGGAAAGGCATAGTGAATCCCCTGGGTCCACTGCTGTAGGAATGCATCGGTCGCAGCTGCTGCTGGGTCCGGCCTCCAACTGTAAAAGATGGGTAGCTGGGAGTTCAGACGGGATGCAAAGAGATCTACGGACATGGGGCCCCATGTTTGCTGGAGGCGGAGAAAGACTTCTCTGTCGAGCCTCCAGTCGCTGAAATCTGTGGAGTGACGGGAATGCCAGTCCGCCACTACGTTTGTGAGCCCTGGGAGATATTCCGCTGTCACCGAGATCTGGTGTTCCAGACAGAAATGCCATAAATCTTTGGCTAATTCCGCTAGAGGTCTTGACTTGGTCCCTCCCAGGTGATTGATGTACCGTACTGCGGAGATGTTGTCCATCTTTAGTAAGACACAACAACTTGCTTTGCCTCTGGCAAAGGAGCGCACAGCGAAAGAGCCGGCGAGAAGCTCCAGACAGTTTATATGCATTTTCAGCTCCTGGGGTGACCAGAGCCCTCCTGTGGCTACAGAGCCGCATCTCGCTCCCCAACCGGAGCGACTGGCGTCTGATTCTATGATAATATCGGGGGTGGATCCGAAAATGGCTCTGCCATTCCAAGCTTCCATATGAGTGAGCCACCAATTGAGCTCCGTGCGCGCAGAGGTCGACAGTGTCAGACGTTGAGAGTAGGAGAGGCTCCGTCTCAGATGCTGACCCTTGAGCCTTTGCAATTCTCTGTAATGAAGAGGACCGGGAAAAATCGCTTGAATGGAAGACGACAGGAGACCGATTACTCTTGCCAACTCTCGAAGAGATATGAGGTCTCTCTGTAGAAGTCTGCGGATCTCCCGCCGTGTCGCATGTATCTTGGCCACGGGAAGATGAAGTTGCGAGTTCAAGGTGTCCACCAAGAATCCGAGAAATTCTAGATTCTGGGATGGACGGAGTACAGATTTCTCCCAGTTTATGAGGAAACCCAGACTGTGCAGTAGGTCGATGGCTATTCTGGCCTGATGCACTACTAGGGCTTGAGAATGAGCCATGAAGATAATGTCGTCTAGATAGACTATTAATCTTACTCCCAGTTCTCTCAAGCGAGCTACTACGGGTCGCAGAAGTTTGGTAAAGGCCCAAGGCGCTGAGGAGAGCCCGAAGGGTAAACTCGTGCACTCCCAGTCTTGGTTTTTCCAGGAAAATCTGAGATAGCTTATGTGGGCCTGGTGAATAGGAACTGCTAGGTAGGCGTCTTTCAAGTCCAGGCGCACAAGCCAATCGTTTGGCCTCAGGATGTCCCTGAGCATGTGTATCCCTTCCATCTTGAAGTGATGGTAGACAATGAAGTCGTTGAGAGCTCTCAAATTTATAACTGGGCGTACTTTTTGCTTCCTGCGAACCAAGAATATGGGACTGAAGAACCCGCCTTGGCTTGAGCAGGGGCGAATCGCTTGTTTTAGATGTAGACTGCGTATTTCGCCATCTAACGCTTCCTCGTCTGCTGTGGACATAACTAATGGTGCAGGACGAGTGGTTTGATGAGGTTGAGCGAAAAACTCTAAGCGCAGGCCGCGCGCTGCGTCCCTGATCCATGCATCTCCTGATAAGGAGTCCCATGCCTGTGCAAAAAGAGCTAACCTCCCCCCTACGGGTGTCTGTGGCGCAGGTGCTGCTATGGGTACACTGACCTGTAGTTTGCTGTTGGGCTGGATATCTTGCACCACTTCTCCATCCACGACCTCTTCCCCGCCCTCTTGAGGGGAAGAAAGTGTCTGAGCGGTCCTGCCAAGAATTGTATTGGTCCCGGGATTGCTGAGGTCTTCGATCAAAGGCGAAGCGGCCGGAGGAGCGACCTCTGCCTCGTCCGGCCCTGGAGAAAACCTTAGTAGCAAAAACCCTTCTGATGGAGGCTTGAGCCTTATCCAAGGCTGTAAAGGTGCCGACGAATTTCGACATTTCTTTCATGAATGGGTCTCCGAAAAGCAGACCCTGGGCTCCTGATTCTGTATCTGCTAGCTCGGTTAGTTTGCCGTCAATTTTGTATAAAATACCTTTACGGCGTTCAGCCGAGATGGCGCAACTGGCATTACCCAGTAGACAGAGGGCTCTTTGCGCCCAACCTGAAAGGATTGTTGGATCGATGGGATCACTGGAATCAATGGCCGCCTCGGCCAGGTCCATAATCTTGGCTAGAGGACCAGTAATGTCCAGGACTCTGTCCTGACAGGACTTCCAAGCGCGGTCGATACCCTTTCTCGGGTCTTTCACATTCTTGCCTAGAAAAGTGATCATCTTGGAGTCTAGCTCCGGGGTGAGGGCTACTTTTCCAGGAATATTGGGACGGGGGCATTCTGCCTTTAATCTGGCCCTTACTTCCTTATCTAGAGGCTTGCGGAGTCTGTTCATGATGTAATTGGTTGTTCTGGACGAAGGTTCCCAGTCAGAGGATCTGGGGTGCACAAGATCTTCTAGAGCAAACATCCCGCTGGAAGTGGGGGGTTCCTCCGTTACCTTCTTGGGGATGGGGACTGCCACAATCCCAGAGGTAGAGGGTCGCGACCCTATAGTTTGAGAATCCTCATCAGAGGATGAAAGGGGATGGTAGTTATCATAGACCCCTCTATCTTCGTCATCAGTGCCCTGTTGTTCTCCCTCCGGGCTTGAGGGTCTAAAACCCCTGTTGTCTTCCTCGGGGTAAGAGGGTCTTTCGAGGGAAGGGGTGTCCTTCCTGTCCATGAAGGCTTTTTTAAGCCTGGAGAAGGCGTCTGAGACGGCAGCGGTGGCAGGAGTAGGCTGGCTCGGGGGGGTCATGGAGTCTTTGCTCCTACGAGCCGGAGTACATCCCCCATCTATAAGGTGCTTTCTTTTGCGGGTTTTCTTTCTCCCTGTTGGGGAGGTCTCCTGAAGATGCTCCTCCATACTGTCTAGGCGCTGCTGGATAGGCAGGAGCATCTCAGATACTGCTTTCTTGATGGTGGTCTCCACTGAGGATCCCAGCACCTTTTTGAGGCTGTCTGCCATTGCCACCTCATCTATGTGATACTCTTCCTCCTCATGATCAGACCAATCCTGATCTGCCTGGGGAAAGTACTGAGCTGCCATAATGAATTTTAAATGCACCTCCTTTTTTTTTTTTTTTTTAAATGTAAATGCTCTTAGTGGGCAACAGACAGCCTTCTCTCAGCCCACTCAATTTCAGACAAGGAAGGTGTGGAGCACGATACCTTGCTGAAAAGAAAAAAATCAATCTGTTTCTGTGAAGTTATATGTGATACTTCCTTCGATTTCGTTTTCTTTCTTTTTCCTTTTTATAACGTTGAATCAGAAGAAAGGAAAGATGGCTCGTGATTGCAGCTGGCGCTGGCTTTCAAAATCCGTTGTAAAAGCAACGGAAATGACAAGCGAGAGCCAGCTGTTCGAGGAAAGGACTCGGGGAGCAGAGGCTCCCTCTAGTGGCCACGGAAGGCCATCGCAGCGAAATGCTCTCCGTGTGCGGCGTTCCCGGGCTCTGTGGGAGTGAAGAGCGAGCCGGAGGCCGCGCACGGAGGGGTGAATAAATTAACAGGGCCGCTCGCGAACGCGAGGGCTCCTGTCAGCTGCAGAGATCCTCCCGCGGCAGCGAAGCTGCTAACGCGGAGGATCGAGTGCAACTGACAGACAATGAAGCGCGTTACGCGCGCGTATACTGATTATAGATACGAACGCTAAATAAAATATGCAAATATATCCTTCACCTTATTAAAATATATTTAAATTTAAAATTCTAAAAAATTGTTTTTTTTTTATGAACAAGGAGATAAGAAATGGGTACTTATCTTTGCTGTGAGCAGCAAGAAAGAGAAAGTGACATAATTTGTATGACTGTTTATATGGACAGCCAGTTATTCATTGGTGGGCTAAGTCACATGTTAGTGACCCTTTGCTGGACCTTTTCCTGAAGCATCTTGGGAAATGGAGTTTTTTCTTGGACTTACACTGTTTTCGTTAATATTTACTAAGTTCTTTGTGTTTTTTCATGCACCTTTTGTCTGCCACGCACTCCTGCGCTTTCAATAAGGTGCATTAACACTTGCTGCTGAGCTTTCTATTTATATATTAATAAAAGAAAGAGAAGCATAATGGGAGCCTCCGGTCTTGACATAGAATCTGTTTGTACAGGGTATGATCGTTTTGCCTGGCCGAGAAGGTGCTAGCACGGAACTTTAAATTTGGCACTATGAATAAATGCAACGTGAATTACATGCAAAGATTTCATATGAAGTTATTCAAGTATACATTAGTATTTAGTCATTTTCTAAATCAACCGAACAATATATGACACCTGAGAATCCATACATTGGCACAGCTAACAATTCAAACCTGACACAGCGTTGAAAATCGAGGGGAGCTTGGGAGCTATTTAGCTCCTGCTTGTAGCCTTCAAAAGCCTAGTTGGCTTGATACCAACAGCTGCCAGGAGCTACGTTTGGCTCCCCCGGTCGATGTGATGCTGAACAAACACACCTATATGAATGTAACACTCTGCATTTGGGACAATTTAAAAATACACATTAGGACACAACTATACAAAGCATATTTAAAGCATGGGGCTATAAATGATGGACAAAATGTTATGTTTGCATCTTATGTGAAAGTTAGATTTTTAGAATTCTATGCACTATCTCCTGGTTACTGATTAATGCTGGATACCCAGGAGCTGCTTTTAGGTCCTACTAATGCAATCTTAATTTGGACCTCTGCGACTGATCACTCTTCAGGCACATTTCAAGAATATTATAGCTTTTACATGTGGTGGTTTATACTTCCTCAAAGAAAATCACCTTTTTCCTTCTCTTTGACCTCCTAGTGTCATTTGAGACTGTACCACTGTCCGTTTTTTTGTGGGTCATTGGGCTCTGTACTAAAACATGTATACCTTCTCCCATTAAAGCATTCTGGTTTTGTTTAAAAGTGTTATTCATGCATGGCCTTAATATCAAATTTAAAGTTGCTGTTAGTCCCCTTCATAATGACGCCATTTACTGGGAACGCTTGAATACACTATTTGTGTATGTATAGATATCACCATGACTGCTATAATTTTTCACTAGGAGTTGAACTTTTGTATATTGGTCAACAGGATCCAAATTAATTGGTCTTTTGTATTCAGTAGTAGCCTTATCTTTATTTCTCAGTAGAATAGTTCTGGCTAATTCCTAGTGTGTGGGTTGTCCCTTTATTTTTACATGCAAGACAACATCATGAAAGAGGTCAATTTCAGTCCCTGACTCTGAGATTTTACTTAAAGGAATGGTTCGGTCAACATTTTTTATTGCCCCTACGGGTCAGCCATGTGTTTTTAAGCCTAAATCGCTCGATTTTAGAAATATTTCCTATGGACCTTACCCGAGTTTTCGTCCATTAAACGCACGTGAAAACAGGCAGTACGACGCCGCCATTTTGTGATGATCCTATCACTTGCCGCATCGCCCTGGCTGACCTGCTTTTGCGGCACTAAATCATATCCCCTGCCCCTGACATTATCAAAACATTCATATTCCCCGCCTCTCTCCGTGACGTTTCTGTGCTGCGTAGGCAAAAGCGCCCAGTCGTCTTCTACGCGACTTCACACAGAACCAGGAAACCAACACAGATCAACTGGCAACACAGCGCGCCACAATTCGGAATATGAAACTGTACTTTAAAATCAAACAGCAATACGGTACATTTGGTAAAGTACATTTATTTGACATTAAATGTTTATAGAATATTCAGCAATTGCCATATGAACTCCGAAAGTCATTTTTCTTTTATCTCTATCCGCAAATCCGTAAAAGTTTATCGTGAGTCACGCACTGTTCCTTTATGGTACACAGGGTGTTTGTTTTCGTTTAAAGAAGCACTTTTGTCGCACGTTGAACCGCAAGGCTGTTCCATCAAGTAGGCACTAGGCCAGCGTAAAGGTTGATATGTTGCTTCTAGCCGCTGGTACCGCGTAAGGGCATATGGGCCCTTGGCGATCGTCCCATAAGATCATCAGGATTGTGCAGTTGTTTACATTAAGCTGCAGCTGGCGGTTAAAAAAACATCTGCCGGTGTCTGAAACTGGTGGCAGTGGCAAAAGGTAAGGATATACCTGTTTCGAAAACATAAAATGTATGATTAGTCCCGCCAGCCGATCTTTATTAATATTATTCATTTTATTTATCACAGCCGAGCTGAAACTATTTGCTTTCAAGGATAGTGCAATGGAGTATGTTTGGCTCTAAAATCAATGCAAAAACTAACGAAATAAATCGAGGTTTCAATGTGCAAATGCGAACTGGCTTGTCTCCCATCTGCAACTGCTCGCTTGGCTCGTTCTAAGGCCCCCCATTTTGTCCTCCTTGTCTGCGAGCTTTGAAGCCCCAAAGAACCATAACTATTGACTTTTAATTTTTTGGGGAAGTTCAGGGAAAGTATAAAGTACCCGAGGAGTTGAGTTGAAAGTGAGATTTATTGTTTGTTTGTTTTTATTATTTGCAATACGCAAGCCTCCCCTCGGTTAACAGTGCCCAGCATTTAGAAGAGATTGCGAAAATTAGTTACATCAACAAAAATATATACATACACATATAGACAAGGTCAGCAATATGAGGTGAATAGAGAGAGAATTCAAAGATGACACCCAGGTTGTTCGGCACGCAGGATGGTGAAGGTAGGGGTTAGGGTTAGCGTACTTTGTATTCACACTGTATAATAATATTTATTTACAAAAGGACAATCGTATTACAATTATTTAAACCGGGATTTGTACTTCACAACCAGCTCTCCTTTGGGTGGACATGGCACAGTGGCAATGTTGGGTGGCAATGGATCAGTGCTCTGCACAGAAACGTTCAAAATTCCATATCTGTGCTTCTCTAATACAGCAACAATAAGGCTTTTGATAAAGTCGAACTCCATTTCCTCATAGACTGGTTTGATCACCCATTGCTTGCTTCTTTTTGAAAAGACCTTAGTGTAGCGAGGCATCCTTACATTACACTTGGTCCTAGATTGTTCACGGCCGAGATTCTCGTTATGGGCCAAGACCGCTAGTAGAGTCCTATGTCCCATGCCCTGTATGCTGAAATGCAAGCGCTTTGGCCTGTACTTTAGGCACATATTGTGGAACACCTCCAAACCTCCTGTGTGACAGAATTCTGTCAGTCCCCTCAAATCTCTTGATAGAGTTTTATCGAAAACAATCTTCTCAATGGCTTTGTGGAAACAACACCTAAAATATCAGTGAATCCATTCGGCTACCTACACACTACCGCAAGGCCTTAAGCTAAAAACGGACACTTGACTCACCAGTGGCGGATTGTGGATTGTTATGTATGGGCACTCGTTCCGTTCGAAACTACGGGCTCGTGCCCCTTTTAGAAACGCGAAACCTGGTGCCTGGAAATTGGCATGGCAACGCTGGCGTCCGCTCTACTCCTCCCAGGGATCACGCCGAGTAGCGCGCTGTGTTGTCACGTGACTTGCCTCCTTATTAGCACCTCCTCCCTCTAGGTCGGTGCTTCTGATCACGGATTAGTGGCGTTTCGAAATCTGTCTAAAAGTTATCTTGTTCTCTCTGTTCCTGTCCTTGTTTCCCTGTTTTTTCCCCACAGTTTATGATTACCTTGGTTCCCCGACGCGGATTGTTTGTTGGATTGCTCTTCTTATCGCCTTGCCTTGAATTGCCTCGTCTGGTATCTTGATCACGGACCGCTACTGGACTTCTCTTGCCTGCTCCTTGGATGCCACGTTACTTCAGGCCAGACCTCGTCTGCATACGCTTT
The DNA here is from genome assembly GCF_040938575.1 of Ambystoma mexicanum. Classification (NCBI taxonomy): domain Eukaryota; kingdom Metazoa; phylum Chordata; class Amphibia; order Caudata; family Ambystomatidae; genus Ambystoma; species Ambystoma mexicanum. Next base: position 131,700,771 of record NC_090928.1, read on the forward strand.
TCCACCTTCGGATTGTTGTTCCTGGAACTTCTGGTTTTCTCCCGCTTACCTGGAACTTTGGAGCTTAGAATTGGTACACGGACTAGAGACTCCCTGTGTGTACTACCGTCCTCGTGCCGTCGGGCTAGGTTGGACTGCTACTTTGTGGATTGCTTGGATCTTGCCTACGTGTGAATTTCCTCTCCTGGTACGAAACCACCGGTAAGCGGTTAATCTTTTCTGATAAGCCTGGTGGAAGAAGGGGGGAGGCTTGTGTATCTTTTTCTTACTATTACTGGTGGGGTACGTTTACTTAACTCCCTTTTCGCTTTGCATGGTAAATCTTTGGTATAACACAACTCAAATCTTGCTGCTGTGGTGTGTTGTTATATCTCACCTTTGCAGGTCCGGCTTCGAATAGCTGTTGTATTATTCATCTCCAGTCCTCCTTTGACATCCCGCGTCTCGACCTGAGTTGTTCCATTGACACTCCGGGACTTCCATCGGCATCCATTCTTTTCCCCAATAGATTGCTCTGGTTCTTTCTAAACCAAAACCAGAGGGGCACATTGGGAAGAAGAACTCATCGGCTACACTACGAGGGCCACTCTGGTATCTGACAGTGGATGAATAGAGTGGGAATAGCGTTTGCGAGCAATTTTCGTGTCGATCGCCGTTTATTCTTCTTTGTTACTCAAGATGTGGTGTACATGTTCGAGGGAAAGTGCCGGCTGCAGATGCGGTATCGATCACCCCTCTTGTTCTCAAAGACTTGTGGGACTCTACTTTCCAGCTCATCCAGTGGATATCCGCAATGTCTGACCCATTCTCTTATTCGATCAACAGTTTTCGTGAATACATACATTGTAGTGCCTTCAGTTTTAGCATGGGTCTTCCAAGGGCAACCGCTAATCGAACAGGCAGGCATTGTTGAAAATAATTCTGAGAAGTAAATATCAAGATTATTATAAAACCTTGATGAATAAAAATGTCATAAAGTAAATGAAACATACCATGCTCAATGCAAGGTTTGTTTTGGTCACCGGAACTATACCAGTTCATCATGTGCGGCTTAGTATTTGCATAAGTTAGACATTTTTTAAATCATGTGACTAAACTCTGAACATGTGACTCGTCCCTTGGATGTTCTGTCTTGCACGAAAAGGAACCATGCTTACATTATAGACTGGACCCCCGAAGGATGCAATTCGATGACAATTGACACAGATGAAAATAAATAGATCTATTGATAGCATAACAATTGAAACTCAAGTCAATAGCAATGAGACCAATGACCATAGCTCTATTGGGTACTGTAATCGCAAATCGATATAAATATAAAAATGACCGAAATATTACTAGGATACATGGCCTTACCTTGACCAACAAACAGTTGGATTCAGCAGGCCGATCAGTATGTTGCAGGAGAACAGGTAGATGGCCACAGGTAGCACACTGACGAGTTTGCACGAAGCGGTCACAGATAGCACGACGACGAGCAGATTAGCATAGATCTCAGTGCTTCTCAGGTAGAAGGTTCAGGAGTTGACTTGCAAAACACAAAGATGTTCTCATAAGACATATCAAGTGGTTTATAAAGTATTAGAAACAGGGGTGTGTTTGTGAATGAATGACGTGTGTATGTCGTGGTATTATGTGGGATACCTTTTGAAGTGTACATGCTGTTTGGCACCTTGGCCGTTTGCGCCCATGACGGCCCCCCATGCCAGCGCTCATCCCCGGGTGCAAACCCCCTTTGATAGAGGGGGTGGGATGGATGGATGGGCCCATCAGGCCGCTCTCATCCTTTACTTCTCAGTAGAAACTCGTACCAAGTGCCTCCAGTAGTGGGTTCGCCCCTTGCCCTTATGTGATGTTAACTTTGCATGACATTCGCGTAGATGGGAACACTGAGCAGGACACGGGGCATCCATTTTTGTACCCCCTTTCCACTCCATCTTGGTGACCAGGCCTCACTGCGATAGTACAGCGCGCAGAGCACATGGCCCACACCCTTGTTCCCACTCTGACTGGAAAACTCCAGAGGTATATGCAACAGCTAATAAATGTAACACATCACTCTTCCTCTGAGATCACGGTCCTGCATGTGAACCAGCCTGAACCAAGCACATAGCTCGTTCATCTCCACAAACGTGTCCTTGCTCACGCATCCTCGCCAGTGGAAACTTACTGCCATTCTGACCCTGTGTCCCTGCAAGGTATTCTCTTCATGTGCCAGACCACTGACCACGCCATGATGCCCACCTAGCAGATCCCCAACTAACATTAGACCCCTACTGCAGTATATCGTTGCCTATCAATAACAAATGCCACATACGGAGATTCTTGTGAGCCCAGACCCACACTTCAAACAGTATATTATAGTGGTCAAGACCCTTGACCTAAGGCCTGTATAATCCAATGTTAATTGATAGTATAGATATGTGTGACTTTTATAGAGACATAACTGACTGAAAGACTTTGAACAAGTGTTATTTAGTGCATGCATTATTGATAATATATTATGTTAGCTTAGCTAGTGACCACCCCGCTTCACAGCGACCTGAACTTCACCCATTCCGAGCAGATGTCTGACGTCCATCCTTGAATGGAGAGACACTTGATTCATTTAAAAAATCGAAACAACCGTTGTTAAAATATATGTGGTGTTTTATTTTGTATCTTATTTTGATGACACAAAAATACAAGACTTTAAACATTGTACAGTTCAGGTTGCAGCACAGCGAGAGAAAATCCCCTGTACTGACGGCTGTCACTCGGGAACGTTTCTCTTATGGCATGAACGGCACAGGCGGGTATCACTCTTTGAACGCGGTGTCCAAGCCTCCCGTGAAGCCACCATGTAAAGGAACGATAGGCCACCAGCCTGTACCACCTGTGAAAAGGAATGAAACAAACTGTTTTTAAATGACCAAGATAAGTTTAATAAACGTTTGTTGTCAATGACAATTCTTGTAACTAATTGCATTCTGCTCGGACAAATGCTATCTAGACACTGCACACTATTGAACGACTTTCGTGCCTTACAATGATATGTATATGTAATTTTGGATATAGTAGAAGACCATGAAATAAGAGTGGCATGACAAGCAGAGTATACTTACTCGTTCCTCGGATGACGAACAGTTGCGCAAAGTTCTTGCATAAGCACCATCATTATCCTCAACACGGACCGTGTGAGGCAGGCTGCCCTGAAGTCTGGCAGCTCGGTGATGCATTGCGGTCGTGGCTCGCCTTCCGAAATGTAGGCCACGCATCCTGAGTTTTCACAGCAGCAGCAGTTCTCCTCCTCGGTTGGCATTCGCTCGCACCGATTGCATGTGCACCAGGTGGAAACACCGTCCATGCGACTAGGTCCAGGCTCTTCAGCTGTTGAATCGTCCTCCCAACTGCCGTCCGAAGACCCATTGTTTTCGCAGATTTCCCTTTCCAGTAGTTCCTCCTCGGTATACTCGGGCTCGTACATGTAGGGCATTATTGTAGCCATTGTGTGTTCAGAGCACAGAAACGAGTCACAGAGGAATGGAATCGAAAATCTGCAGCTCTGTGTTGTGAAACTGTCTGTTTATACTTATTGAGGAAAGAGGCGTCTTGCCATTTCCATGGCGACGCGTCATTAGCTGAAGCGCAGCGAATGTTGACACGAGACGTGCTTTGGCGTTGTGAAATGGACGGTACGCGTCTGCTGATGACAGGCTCAGGGGCGGGGGATATGATTTAGTGCCGCAAAAGCAGGTCAGCCAGGGCGATGCAGCAAGTGATAGGATTATCACAAAATGGCGGCGCCCTACTGCCTGTTTTCGTGTGCGTTTATAGGACGAAAACTCGGGTAAGGTCCATAGGAAATTTTTCTAAAATCGAGCGATTTAGGCTTAAAAACACATGGCCGACCCGTAGCGGCAATAAAAAAGTTTGACCGAACCATTCCTTTAATGGGCCTCCATTCATTCCACGTTTTATTATTTTCAATTGGTTTGTTGGCAATTTGTCTGATTTTGAATTTTACATGGATACTAAAGTTGATTTGTGAATATTTCGAACATCGGGCAGATACAGGGTATGGGAAATGCTGCAAGTTGAATGATCTGGATCATACAATTAATCTACCGCATGCCTAAAGTGTGCACAGAGCCCTGGGTCAAGGTCCACATTAGTATTTACTTCACTGAAATGTTTTGAGAAATTACTTATCACTGTTGTCTTCCGTACCATCTGGACCCTTCTCTGAGACATTTTCATCAACTCTGGGTAAAAGAACCATATATTAGGATCTGTTTGGACATTTGAATTTGGTTTAATACCAATTTCACTTAAATCATTTTTATTGTGCTTCTAACTGACCTTGCTCCCGTGCCTCAGAGAAATCTAGGCCACTTGGAAAGTCTTTAAAGTTTGGTCAACAGTCCGCATTACCTACACACCCTTTGTACCATGCATTTTCTCCCTTGCAATGGTTTTTTACATTATCTGGACCATGTTCATTTGAATAGATTTCTTGGAGTCCATTCATACTCCCAAGCTTTATTCTTTTTTTAATGTTTATTTTATTTTTATATAACATTGCATTAGTCAGTTACAGGGTAGCATAAAGCATTGGTATATGAACATTAAAGCAAACCATAACTGAAGATCTCCATGTATTTCCGGATTAGTCAACTAGGTACAAAATAAACCTAATGTGCAAACCACTAAACCGCAGAAAAGATAATCTAGAACCTCTCTCAAAATCAAACATAAGACATACATCCATTCTTCCATACACACACGTACCACAAAATACCCAACAATGAATAACCCAACCATCTTTCATACTCATGTTCAAACGCCCAGTCAACCATACAATTTGTTAAAGGAAGTCTACATTTCAAGATCTTTCTCGGTCATATGCGTCCTGTCAAATGATACCTTCTCAAAACTAGATAGTAGTTCATAGATCCAGTCCTCCACCTGCAGCTTTTTCTGTCTTCCAGACCTTAAATACTTGTTTAACTGCCACTTCAATGACACATCCATCCAACAGCTATTAGCCCAGACATCCGCACAATTACCTTTCTATGACAGCGGCACTGTTGGCAATGGTAAGCGAGGAAACTATATACCTATAATCGTATTCACCCTACCCAAAACCTGCTTCCAATAATTATGCACCCTTGCACAATCCCACACTCTCTGTAGCAAAGTACCCACCTCCGAACAGCCCCAGCACGTTACCATACATCAACCCCAATTTATGCATGCTCACTGGTGTCCAGTACAACCGCCCCACTACCTTCTGATGTTGTTCAAGTCCAGCTTTGCTTTATACCCTGCTCTCAATGCATATTCCCAATGATTGGATGTGATCTTGCATTGCAATTCCGTTTCCCTCTCACAACATAGCTTATCCCAACACTCGACATAAGCTGATGGCACCGGCATTAGTTTAAAAAAAAAGTTTAAACCATACGTGGTGTAAGTGATTTCAATCCAGCACTCCAACTAAGTCAATGCCTAGTATGGGATGCCCAATGGAAACCCTTACTTATATATTTCTATGTCAAAAGTTTTTAATTCTGGATGATGTACCCTTATATAACGCCCCTCTCTTTGAATCCCCCCGGCCTCATTGAGCCAAGAAGTAGTTGTTTTGCAAATTAGAAGATTTATTTGAAGAATTGAACAATATATAGATTACACTTTTATAAATATGAATACCATCTGAATGTCACACTTATGAATATTTATGCAATGATCAGCAATGGGTAATATTACAATATCAACAATCTTTAATCAAGTGGGAGTAGGAATAGGAGGAATCATGTAGCAGAGAATACTTTGTATGGTTCAAGGAAATGATTCAATAAAGGGTGCCTGGCGGAGTCCTTATATGCCCAGAAGGGTACCTGTATGTAAAATGCTAGAAATCAGGATGGGAGATCCGTAGACAGCTGTCTTGTTTTGAAGCTATTTTATTTTGCCTTCAAAACGATTTTGCACAGATAAATAGAATTAAACATTTACGGGACTTTCAATAAGTACGAAAGTATGGACAGACGTTTTTTCTCAAGGGAAATACAGGTGAGTATAGTCCTCTTCAATTATCGAGAGACAATTTCCACAGTGGTGCACAAGTATACAATACAGGTAGGTAGTGACATAGAACTTGTGCAGGGTGCGACCCAGGACTGTAGTAGGTCCGGGGGTATTCAACAAAATAGTGCACACAACACTATCCATCAACACATATATACAATCTGTGGACCCATTTTTGCTCAAGTCTGGTGAGGGCTAGATTGATATTGCCTCCTCTTTTTTGTTGTTGAAGTTGTTGCAGAATAGTCCATGTGAGTTCGTGGTGTGGCCTTTTTTGCTGAAATGTTCCACCAGAGGTTTGTCTTGTATTGAGTTCCTGATGCAAGAACGATGTTCGCTTATCCTTTATTTTATGGGTCTGATGATCTTCCCAATGTAAATGAGGCCGCAGGGACATCTGATCACATATGACGTTTTTGCTTTCGTAATTGGTGTGATTTCGCATTGTCCACATGAAATTCTTGTGAGTGAAGGTCTTGCTGGTCTCGGTGTAGCGACACGCAACCCATTTTCCACATGAGTAGTGTCCTACTACCGGCGGTAAGCCCCATAGTGTGGTTTGTTGTTTCTCTGGTTCCAGAAACTTATGTACCAGGGTGTCTTTGAGGTTTCTATTCTTCTTAAAGGCAAAAAGAGGTTTTTTGTCCAAGGTCCCTTTGTTTTTTATTAGATGCCAATGTTTGTTTATGGTGGTTTTTACCAGGTTACTGATGGGGTTGAACGTCGTGACACAGACTGTCCGGTCTATGTGGTCCTTAGTGCTGGCCGTTAGACAAATAGTGCGATCAGTGTTGGCTGCCCTTTTCTGAGCCATTTTGATCGATTTCTTTTTTTTTGTTGTTGTTTGGGGTAACCGCTTTCACTTAGGTGTGCCTGGAGTTGTTTGGCATGATGTTCGAACTTCTCTTTCTCTGTGCAGTTTCTGCGTATTCGGAGAAATTGTCCATATGGTAGGTTGTATTTTATTCCTTGGGGATGAAAACTTGAGAAATGGAGCAAGCTGTTTCTGTCCGTGGGTTTTCTGAATAATTCTGTTTTCAATGAGTTTCCGGAGCAGTAAATGTGAAGGTCTAGGAAATTCACGGCTTGGCAATCCCATTCGATAGTGAACTTTGTGTGGTTAAGCCATCTATGGAATTCGAGCAAAAGCTCCTTGCTGCCTTCCCAAACTAGGAGAACATCATCGATGTATCGTCGCCATAGTAGGATGTGGTCTTTGTATGGGTTGTCATCGTTGTACGCATGGTCATCCTCATACTGAGCCATGTATAGTTTAGCTACATCCGGGGCAAACGTGGCACCCATGCTGACTCCTTTGATCTGCTGGTAAATCTGGTGTTCGAAGAGGAAGAAGTTCTCAGTCATAGCTAGTCGAATGCACTCCAAGATGAGATTCGTGGGAGTCGTCGTAGCGTTGGCTCTTCTGTTGAGACAGATGGTCAATGTTTGCAGTCCTTCGTGTTGAGGGATCGAAGTGTAGAGGGCCTCTACGTCCATGGTTGCCAGGAAGGAGTTGGAGGACAGGTTTAAATTCTGTAGAACTTTGATGGTGTCTGTGCTGTCTTTGATATAGGACTTCATCTTTCCAATGAAAGGTTTAATAAAAAAAATCTGTGTAGAGTGACAATGGCTCCAAAAGAGAATCACAGGCTGAGACAATAGGACGACCCGGTGCTAGAGTAGCGTGTTTATGGATCTTGGGAAGGATATAAAAGGCTGGTATCCTTGGATGGGTTTTGTTGGTTCAAGGAAATGCAATGATAGGAAAGAATGCAACACAGAAATGAGACTTGATATGACTTCAATCAAAAGACAATATGATCCCCCTTTCCCTACTCACTCCCCCCTAATATGTAATATAGACATATGGAATGAGGGCACACAGGTTTCAGGAAAAACAATCAACAATGCAGTTCAGTCCCAATTCCCCCAGCAAGCTTAGAGAGAACAGGAATGATTTTAAACAGGTAAATTGCTTTTAAAGGTGGTTTGAATTAAATGGGGAAAAATGCTAAAAATGATTTTAATTCGCTAAATTGAATTCAGAACAAGTGAGAGTTGCTTTGAATACGTTCAGGGAAACACTAGCAATGATTGTTGAATGGTTAGCAGATGGGAAACAAAATTCAGAAGTTGAAAACAAGAAATAACTGTTTTACATGGAATGAAATTTAGCCAAATTCAAATTTGCTGCAACTTTTCGGCGTGTGTGAAACGCGATTATGGAAAAACTTGGGATGTCGTTTCGGGTTCGTTTGAAAGCTGAGGATGTTAGCTTCAAAATGACATTTTAAATTTCGTTTCTAGGACGTACGGTTCCAAAGTTAGAGGTTTTAGTGAAGGTAGATTGCTCTTTGAATTGCAAACAGGTTGGCTTACACTAACAATTCTCACAGGATTTGATGGATGAGAAAGGATTCAGAATGGACAAAAGAGATTCTACAATGCAGTCTGGATATGTTGGAATGGGTTGGATGGATTACTTTAAACTAAGAGATGACTATGGACAGTTCTACGCTAAATACTCACAACTCTTGTTTAAAATGGAATGGACCCGTCAAAGATCTGGTCAAAGATTTGGCTTGGACTCCGCTCGCCACCAGACAGGTCTCAGGCGCTTGGTTCTGCTCTCAGCACTCTGGTCTCTGCTTGGCCTCTTGGACTGTGTCTGACGGGTTCTGGGTTACAGCTCTGCTGGACTGATCTGGATCTTGGGTTCTAGCAAAGATTGTTGGCCAGAAGCAGCAAACAGCTCAGCCAGGCTGTTGAATGGATTAGGTTATGCCCCGTGGAAGTTTGGGGTTAGAATCGGGTTGCAAAACATTCTAAAGGCCTGCTGAAAAGGTTTCAGCTTTTTGGATTAGGCCTCTGCTTCAGGGTTCTGGAGTCTGGTTCTGGAGTCTGGTTCTGGAGTCTGGTTCTGGAGTCTGGTTCTGGAGTCTGGTTCTGGAGTCTGGTTCTGGAGTCTGGTTCTGGAGTCTGGTTCTGGAGTCTGGATCTTCCTACAGGGTGCTTCGCCAGTGTATCAGTTGATGCGTGAAAGTGTGTGTTTTGCCTGTCCTCAGTAGTCTCTATTTATCCATTTTCCAAAGTGGGTGGGGAGGCTGATTGTCTACACCCAACCCTCTAAGGATCTGATAGGTCAGAGACTTCCCTGTCCCCTGATTTGAGAAAGGAACACTGTGTCATGAGGTGTCATCATGTGTTAGAGTGATGCTGCCATTTACAATCTAGGGAAGAACCTCCCCTTTTACCCAGAAAATCTATTTTTCCCAAAAAACATATTTTCAATATGTACAACTTGTTAATAATACATGTACACATCACAGATTGCCTAAGGTACGTTTCTGTCAAAATCTTATCTTCCTACGAGTTCTGGTTCATAAATGAAGATTTTTCGCAGTTTTGGTTGGTTACACATTTTCGGATCTGCACGATATTTTACGCATACATGCACATACCCTCTGGGCATATTCCTGTAATTTGTCATGTTCCTAGCATAATCATAATAGCTACAATATTAAACCTTTCGTTGTTCAGTCTCTGAATGTCACACAGATTCCAGATTATTTTTAAACTGAGTGATTTTTTTTATTTTAATAATCTCTAAGTTTCATAATTTTGTCAGTTCGGTACAATATTTTATAAGTCTTTTCCTTAAACATATATTTGGTCCAGTTTCAAATCCACATTTTCAGTCTGGCCCGCCTCCAAAGCTTGGCAGAGTCAGAGAGTCACATGGCTGTCTTCCTGCCGGGGCAGTTGATGTCAGTCATACCCGAATTAGCATTTCCATTCAGTTCAAGGACTCCATTGTCTCTTTCCCAGAACAGCAGAGGAAGTCTCCTCCCCTTCTCGTTAGCATCCCAATGCGATATCCTCTCCTTTTGGTGGGAAGGAACAGGGTGGGGTGTTCTCAGGGGAAGAAAGCCTCTTTGAAGTTTTAGCTGATTCAGGTTATCTTATGGTCAATTGTGACATAGTTCCTTGTGAAACATTACAGTTACACATTTTAAAATAAGCAAACATATCTTCAATTCCAGTCTTTTTCAACATGAATATCAATGTGCGGCACCCTATATTGCATTTGATGGAAATCCCTTCTTTGGTATATTTAGCTTTTGAGACACAGCTTCTCCTGTCAGACTTAGAAATCGCCAGCGTCTAACAGAGGCGAGTAACGGTATTGCACCCATTTTTTGACAGATTTCTTTCCAGAAACCATCTTCAAAGGTGGACTTTGTTCAGATAACATATACTTCTGCTGACATTATATTTGTGGATTCTTGAAGTAGAATGATGTTCAACACCCAACAGGAGGTTGGATCTTTTGGGTGGTTTGTGAGCCATGATTTTTGCAAATTTGACAACCAAGAAAAAATGGATTTTCACACAGCTGTTTCTTTTGCAATCAGCCTTGCTCTGTGGGCAGCCAAATGATGGGTTTTGGCAGGGGTCTCCTGTGTTACCACTGACATAGGCAAAAGTGGATGGCGGCCTATTTTTCTGATTTTTACTGCACACTTTTGGGTGTTTTTTAGCAAGCAGCATGCTTTCCTGTGGCCATTCTGATGTTCCTGATGCAAGCAATGCACAGTACTGTTGCAGGGCCTGGACTAGTGGGTTGAAATATCCCACAAGCCCCCCTCTTGCGATTGGCGTTGATCTTCCATCAATGGGAATTCACAAGACTGGGATGTCAGTTTCATCTTCCACAAATGGCAAAGTTCATAGTCTTTTCCTCCGTCAAAGGTGGATCGATCAGTTCTCCTCGCCAGTCCTGATGTGAGTATTGAGCAATACTACGGGCACCTCCGATCTTTGCTCCCGGTCCCCGGGTAGTCCTCCTTGGTTTCCGTCTCCATCTTTTATCAATCCTAGGATGACAAAGCAAAAACATATTCGTAGACATTTCCCCACCCCTATTAATGTAGTGGGGCCGACACATAAATTTGATGATCAGGACACATTTTTATTATTGTATTTTATAGGCTATATATGGAATATTTTAGAGTTGGAATTTTATGGACCTGGAGTGACCCCCTCTGGGGTTCCAGAAGACTCCTCCAGTTGTTGCAGAGTGTGCCTAGGATGGCAACACTTTAGTTGATTAATATGGACCCACTTGTCTTCCCCTTCTGCCAAACTGCCTTTGGAGATCCAGATTTTGTAAGCGACTGGTGAGGTTTTGTCTACAATTTCAAAAGGACCCCTCCAGGTAGGCAAAACTTTTCTCTGTTTGGCCTGGTTCCTTTGGAAATTGTATGAGTAGACCCGGTCTCCTAAATTGTATTCTTTTCTAGTAGTCTTTAAGTCATAGTGGGTCTTCATGCTGTCTGCAGATCTCTCTAGATTTCGTTGAGCATAGGCAAAAGCATGTTGAAGGTGTTTTCTCAGATTTTCAACATAGTCATGAGTTGTGGAGGCATTGATCAATGTCTGCTCTTGGGTTCTATAGAGCAGATGCTGGGGAAGCACCATCCTGCGTCCAGTCATCAGCTCAAACTGTGACATTTTAGTTGCAGATGAAGGGGTAGATCTGATGGCCATTAGGACAAGAGGTAATCGAATATCTCAACTTGGCCCAGAATCTGCCACAAACTTTTTTTAATATGCTCACAATAGTTTTGTTGTATCTCTCAACTGCAACACTAGAGGCTAGTCGGTAAGCAATGTGTAGCTTCCTTTTAACCCCAAGTATCTGCCACATCTTTGTCATTACTTCTCTGGGGAAATGGCTACCTCTGTCTGACTCGATCCTTTGGGGTAGTCCAAAACGCGAAAAGATGTGGTTGATCATCAGGGCAGCTGCTGTTTCTGCCTTGCAGTTTGGGGCCAGGAGACACTCCACCCATTTAGTAAACAAGCATGTCACAGTCAACATGAACTTGTTTCCCCTAGAGGAGCGAATCACGGGCCCGATAAAGTCGACTTGCAAATCTGACCATGGCAGTGTCATCCCCCTCTTTTAGAGAGGCGCACGGTGTGTGAGGGATGTTGGCTGAAATTGTGCACACACAAGACACCCCTTCAAGTATTGGTCGAGGTCCTCCCCCATGTGTGGCCAGTATGCAACCTCAAGATTTCAAGTGTTTTATGAAACCCCCTATGACCGGCTGTGGCCGCATAATGGGAGTGACTTAACATGAGGCTTTGGAATGAGGTAGGAACCACCCACTGATCATGGCCAGCTAGAGATTTCCTCACCAACAAACTGTCTTGGATTCAGAACATTTTTGGACATTTCATCAACACTCTGAGGTCCTATTTCCCTATGTAATCGGTATCCGTCAGGGGAAAGTTCTCAGGGTCCACAATGTGTTGATAAAACGTACCAATTATTGGATCCCCCTTCTGAGCCGTAATCAAATCAGCATCTGGGTCTCCTTACTCCATTGTGCAGTTGAGAGGTCATTGTGAGCATTTGTCTGGGACCTAGTGATAGCAGTGACCTGGATTTCCCCCAACAGGTACCCGATCTCTATTAGATCCCCATGGATGGCCCCGGTTTTGGCCAGCTGATCAGCTAGGTCATTTCCAGTTTTGTCTGGTCCCTCTACTTTGGAATGACCCTTGATCTTTTTCCAGTAGGTGGTCATCCCATTTGAGGTGATCAGATCATCAATATTTTGAATTAGTTTCCCATGTTTCAATGGTTTGTTGTTGGCAAATAACATGCCTCTGGTCTTCCAGTTAACCAGGTGCTCCACGAACCCGTTCCGTACATAATCCGAATCTGTGATTATGACCAGTTTGTGGAGTTGATGTTGGACAGCAGTGAGGATGGCTTGATGCACAGCCATCAACTCTGCCACTTGACTACTTCGGGGACCAATCTTGTACCCAGCGGAGGGTTCTGGGATCTCATTCACCCATGCATTCCCTACGCCGGCCACAAGTTCCTTTTCCCCGTTGTTGTCAACATGGTAAGAGCATCCATCCACATAGACAGTGGGCATTCCCCCTCACTTATCATCTTCAAAGAATTTTTGTGGGGAATTGAGGTATGCCTCCATGTTGTCATTCATTTTTAGACTTTCGTCCTCGAGACAGTTTTCTCTGGCACAATCATGCAAGTCAGCCAGACCTTGCGCGAGGGGACTCTTCTTGTTTTGGCCATATCTGACCTCCACAGGAAATCCTTGCATTGACAGAATCCAGAAAGTAATTCGGGATTTACTCACATTTCAGGGCCATATTCTGTCACTTTGGAGATATTGCCGAGGCTGGTGTGGAGTCTCCACTATGATGTGTTCCCCCTGGATAAACGGGCGGTAATTCTTCAATGCCCACCCCGTTGCCAGGAGTGCCTTCTCACAATCGTTGAATTTTTCCTCCACAGAGGATAAAGTTTTACTCGCATAGGAGATTACTTTATTGACTTTGTCATGCTTTTGGTATAATACTGCAGTCAAGCATGTATTCGAGAACCCTGTCTCCAAGAAGAACTCCTTGTTTCTGACAGGGTAAGCTAGGCAAGGCCCTTATGAGAGGCTTCTTTTGAGTTGTCTTACTGCCTTGGCTTGTTCTGGACCCCATTCCCACTTGACCCCCCTTCAAAAGATGAATCAGGGGTCTTGTGAGCTCTGCGTAGCCCTCAATGAACTTTCCATTGTAATTAGTCAGTCCAAGGAGGCTCCTTAGTTCCCGCAGACTTGTGGGGTCTTGCAATTTCTGGAGTGCTTCCACTTTCTTTTCCTGGGGACAGAGACCCTGAGGAGTAATTTCATGCCCCAAGAAATTGGCACGTGTTCTACACCACTGTGCCTTTTTCTTTTTTTTTAAAACATATTTTTATTGTTTTTTACACGAAAATAAATATCAACACAAATATTCTGCCCAGCTTTCCCTCCCTCCGCCTCCCCCCCCCCCCAGAAGAGTTCGGGTCCTCATTGGTTTTCACTTCTGGAACTTTTACGTGCTGTATATGTCTGATATTTTGATATTGTGTGGGCACCATTGTTCCATATAGTCTGATTTCAAGTATTCCAGCACTGATACCCATTCCTTCATGGAGGAGTTGTTTTGGTCCTGTAGATGGTTTGTGATCTTTTCCATGGTCATTTGGGACCACACCTTTTGCAGCCAGGTGAATACCAATGGTGGGTCTCTTTTCTTCCAGCTTTGAGCTATCGTTGCCCATGCCGCGATGACTAGGCCCATAAAGCTCCTCCATTGTGCCTTGTGGAGTCTCTTGGCCTGTGGGTCTTTAAACCCGCACAACCACACCCTCTCCCCCCATTTAGTCTGCCTCTGGGAATATTTTTGTCATTTCCGTTTGCACTTCTTTCCAGAAGCCCTTCACTCCCTGACAGTCCCACCAGATATGCCTCCAAGTTCCTTGCGTCCGGGCACCCCCGACAACAGCGATCCGACGTATCCGGGTACATTGATTTGAGCCTCTCTGGGGTGTAATGCCATTGAGTGATTATTTTCAGCCACATTTCTCTGGTTTGGACATTCCTGGTGAGTTTGGGGATGTCTGCCCACAGTTCCTCCCATTGCTGCCTGGCGATTTCTTCCCCTAGCGTGGCTTCCCATCTCCTCATGTATGTCAATTTAATTTCTTCTTCTTGTGTGCTAATGAAGTTGTATAGTGTTGAGACCAGTTTTCTGTCACCTGGGTTGGTTATTCTATACGTCTCAAATGATGTGAGGTCCCTCGAGGCCGCTTGGAAGACCTCTGGTGTACTTGGCCAATGTTTTATCTGCTCATATTTGTATCCGCCTCTGTTAGCTTCCACATATTTTTACATTCCGCAAAAGTTCGAATTTCTTTGTCTTGGATCATTTCTCCAAATTTCCTGCATCCTGCTGCTTCCCATTTCTCAAAGCCGCCGGATTCCTGTCCAGGTGGGAACTGTGGGTTCCTGCATATAGGCGTGAAGGGGGCTAGTGGGGTGGTCATGATTCCCTTTCTGGTTTGGTCATCCCAGGCGTTGAGGGTGGTTCTCATTACCTCACTTACTCGAAGGTTCAGATGTCTGTGTTGTTTCCACAGCAGGTCCTCCAGGCGACCGCTCTGCCTTGTGTTACCCAGGTCGTCTGGTGGTCCGCCCTCATCCATTTCTTCAGGACCCAGAGTTGGGCTGCCTGATAGTATTTCCTAAAGTGTGGTAGGGACATTCCGCCAGCCTTTGTTTGTGCCGTGAGAATGGCTCTGGCGACCCTCGTGAGTTTCTTGTTCCACACAAATTGCGATACGGCTTTGGAGAGAGCTCTGAAGGAGGAGTCTGGGACTGATACAGGGAGGGCATGGAAATAGTAGAGCACCCTGGGGAGTATGTTCATTTTCACTGATTGAATTCTTCCCCACCATGAGATCCTAAGCGGACACCATCTTTCTAGATCCTTCTTGACTCTAGCCAGAAGGTGTGTGTAATTGCACTTATAGATCTTGTCCACCCTGTGCGTGAGTGTCACCCCTAGGTATTTGATGCCCTCTGCTACTGTTTTTAGACTTAGCAGGCCTACCACTGTTTCTAGTGATTCCTTGTTTGCCGCAAGGAGCATTATCTCTGATTTTTTTCCTGTTAATCTTCAGGCCTGAGATCTCCCCAAATTCCTCCAATGTTTCTATGGTTCTCGATAGAGAGTTCCCAGGGTCTTCCAAGGCTAGGAGGATGTCATCAGCGTATGCTATAACTTTGTTGGCTGCCCGCCATCTCAATCCACCTTACCCCCTCTGATCCCTTTTCTTAATTAGAAGGGGTTCCAAAAATATGGCATATAGCTGAGGTGAGAGGGGGCATCCCTGTTTCGTACCCCTTGAGATCTCCACCCTATCCGTGACCTCTCCATTTATTGCTATTCTAATCGCTGGGGAGTTGTAGTTGGCTTTTACCATGTTTATAAATTGTTCCCCGAATCCCATGTGCTTCAGTGTTTTGAAAAGGATGGACCATTCTACACAGTCAAATGCCTTTCTGTTTTTCCCTGAGTTGTCTTGCTAGGTATTTGTCCGCCTTGTTTGCCCTGATGTAGTATCGTTGTTTTAGAGGAGGAGGGATTTCTCTGCTTTTTTGTTGCGGAGCATCTCTAGTTGTCCCTGCACATGTTTCATTGCTTTCTTGAGGCTTCTTGTGGGATGGATTAGTAGCTCCCCTTGTATTTCCTTCTCGAGCGTTCTTTCCCATTCCTGATGCTGTTTGTCTTTGGCGGCTTTTAGCACTATTATATGGCACCAGGTTACTACCTTAAAGGCTTCCCATACTGACCCCAATGGGACTTCTCCATTGTCATTTAGTTCAAAGAATTCTGTGATTTTGTCCCTTAGTTCCTCCCCCAGCACCTGGTCCGTTAGAATGTCGGACGGCAGTCTTCATCTCCAGAGGCCTCTCCCCCTTCCTGGGGTCTGTATATCGAGCCATAGCGGGGCATGATCTGATAGAGCTATCGATCCCTTTTCGATACCCTGGATCCTCCCCACCGACACCCAAAAATAGCCTATTCTCGACATCGTGTTATGCACGTGCGAGTAATACGTGTATCCGCTATCTTGTCCCTTCAGTTCTCTCCAGGCATCTCGTAGTGTCATCTGTTCCATCCTTTGTCTAAGTTGTTTGGATGGGGACCCCTGCGCCTGGGTCCCCCCGCACCCCTATCCAGACTGGGTTGCCAGGCCAAGTTCAGATCTCCTCCCAATATTATCTCGCCCTTTGCAAATTCCTCTAGTTTCCCCAGGGTGTCTCTGAGGAATCCGTCCTGCCCCGAGTTCGCCGAATATATTGCCGCTAGAGTGAGCTTGTAACCTTCTATTGATCTATTGGCAAAAGCGAACCTCCCTTCCCTGTCTACTCGAGTGTCTGAGATTTGCCACCAGACCCCCTTTTGCTGCGATCATCCCTCCTGTTCTTTTTCCCTTGCATTCGCCTGCGCCTATATCGTGTACCCTCTGAGGTGTACTTTCTTTTTGTCCTGGGCCTTAATATGTGTCTCCTGGAGGAGAAAAATATCCGCCTTTTCCCTTCTTACCAGAGCCTCCATTTTTTTCCTTTTCACCAGCGAATTCAGCCCCCTTACATTTTGTGAATAGATTTTGAGCTTCCCCATCCCGTCTAATCTGCTGGTTCAGCCTTCGTTCCAGCAAGTTGTGATCCCTGCCCTCTTCCGGGGTCACCCCCACTCTGTCCCCCCCCCCCAACTCCCTCCCAACTGTTAACAAAAAAACAACTTCGAAGGGATTGTGTCCTCCGACGTATTCCTTATCTTTGATAATTCGTCTCCAGCTTGCTGACCCCGGAAATGTTTTCTCTGTAGAGGGCGCTGCGCGTCGACGTCCGCCGAGTTGATGTCCCTCGACAGCCACCGTATCGGCGCCGACGTCACCATGCCCATAAATAGCCACGTGCGGCGTCCGTTTTTCCGCGCTTCGTGAGGCCTCGGAATATCGTTGCTCAATTCAGTCAGATAAACCTCTTATATTTACTGGATAAAACCAACTCGTTCTCGATGGCTTCTTCATCCGAAGCGACGACTCCGCGGTCCGGCTTCAAAAAATGTCGAGACTGCGGAAAGAAAATGTCGATAACTGATCCTCACAGGATCTGTTTGTGGTGCTTGGGAGTCGAGCACCATTGTTCGGAGTGTGAGGACTGCATGTCCATGACGGCGAAAGCCTTGAAGGAGCGCAAGGGGAAGCTCGAGAGAGGTAAGTCAGTCAAAACCTCCTCGAAGTTTCTTCGGCCGAGTCGAGGCATTCGTCTCCTCGCCGTCGAAAGCATTCCCATTCTAGGTCTCGAAGTAGCTCCCACCACTTGTCGAGATCTAGACACTCAAAGAAGAGACGTTGAAGATCCCCTTCCTCGTCATCTTCTGTTTCCCCAGAAAGGGTCTCCTGCCCCACAAAACACAGCTCTCAGGCTCAGTGGGAGGAATTCAGGAAGAAGATGCTAAGCGTCTTCGAGAAAGCGGCCTCGACCCCCTCGAAGACAGCGGAGGGTGATACCCTGGGTGAAAACCCCAAAAAATCGAAACGCCGCGAGTCGTTGCACCCGGTGAAAGAGTCCACCCGAGAGCGCCACAGGCCATCGGGTAGGAAGGCACCATCTTCGACGCCATCGTCGAAGATCCCTTTGACGCATGGATCGGCACCATTGACGCCGTTGTCGAAGGGTTCTTCGACGCATCGGTCGATCGAATCGACGCCATCGTCGACGCCGACATCAACGCCGATAAAAGAGAAAACCACGGCTACTTCACAGCCAACGGTTATACCCAGAGCCTCCAGCACGACGCTGAGAACGCCGTCGACATCCTAGAGTAGGATCCCGATCCTCTCGAGTTCCTCGAGATCTCTTCCAGTTTTCTCGACGCCTTCGAAGCCATTCACATCGGCGTCGACGACATCGACGTTTTCTCGCCCAATAATGACAAGTTTGGCTCCCTCTGCTTTAGAAATGGGTTTTACACCATTTCCGAGGTCAGAGTACCCCAGATTATCTTCATTCTATGAAGAAGGGGAAGATTCTGACCAAGAAAGACGCTTCAGGCTGCAGAGGACCACACCACCTGTTTCAGAGGATTTTACCTCTCAGGAAAGAAGGTTGAAAGACCTACAGGAATCATTACATGAGGCAAGTGGGCTGGACACTTCCCCAGAAGTGGAATTTGTCAAACCAGACCCCGGGGAACATGCCGAAATACCCTATAGAACCCTTATGGCAAGAATTATTGAATTCATGGGTTGGTCTGCGCTTTCACCTGTTTTTCAACAGGATGACCTTACAGACATACTAGACAAAGGTCCAGAGGAGGATCCTGTGGTCCCTTTCCATACAGCTTTACAAAGGGAGATTTCATCAAAGTATAGGGTAGCTGCAGCTGCCCCTGAATATTTATCAAAACACCCGACTCCAGAGAGCCTGGTGGTTCAAGCAGCAACTTCATCAAGCAGCAGATCCGCTTACCCTACTGTCCCACAGGATAGAGATGACAAAAGGTACGATTCTATGGCAAAAAAAGTATTTTCTGCTTGTAGCATGGCATTGAAGTCCATCAACGCCACTTGTACGCTCGCCAGGTTCAGTCACGCACTGTGGGAGTGTGCTTCATCAGCGGCTGACTGCATACCGGAAGGAGAGACGAGAGAAGCCTTCCTTAACATCATTAAAGATGGCAAAGATGCCATGTGCGAATCTCTTCAAACTGGCATCGATTCCGCTGACAGTATCAGCAGGGCCATGGCGGCAAGTACTACAATCCGCAGGCATGCGTGGTAACGAAAGTCTGGCTTTGCTCCAGATATACAGGCCAGACTTTTGAATATGCCCTTTGACGGCTCTTCTTTATTCGGTAAAAAGGCTGATGACAGTCTAGAAAAGTTGCAAACATCTAAAGCAGCAGCAAAATCTTTAGGAGCTGCAATCCACCAAACTCCTTTTTGCCCCTCAGGAACCTCTGGGAGAGGAAAGTCCTTTCGCTATTATTCTGCATTCGGGAAAGAAAGAGGACAGCCGGCTCAAAGAGGCCAACGGAGATCCACCCGAGGTGGACGGGTCAAAAGTACTAAGGCCGCAGCAGCAGCAGGTGCCTCTTTACCCTCGGCATCTGCATCAGCCGCCCCCAAACCACTCTGAGGTCTTTCCACACAAAACACCTGTAGGGGGCAGGTTAACTCACCATCTGACGGAATGGCAGGCTATTACGTCAGATGCTTGGGCATTGGAGACAATTTCCCAGGGTTACTGTCTACCCTTTCTACAAATCCCTCAGAGTCATCCACCGGGGCACAGCTCTCTAAAAGTTCCAGATCCGCTCTTCTTGCAGGAAATTGTAGACCTGCTAGAGAAAGGTGCCATAGAACCAGTACCTGTAACGGAGAGGAACAAGGGCTGGTACTCCCCCAACTTTCTCATACCGAAGAAGGACAGAGGACTGAGACCCATCTTGGACTTACGAGAATTGAACAAGTTCCTCAGGAAGGACAAGTTCAAGATGGTAACTCTCTCTCAGATCCTTCAGGCCCTCCAGATCCAGGACTGGCTGGTATCTCTGGACCTCCAGGATGCTTATTTCCATGTGCCAATCCATCTCAAACACAGGAGATACCTGAGGTTCGCAATTGGCGGCTCTCATTATCAATTTCGAGTTCTGCCATTTGGGCTGACGTCCGCCCCGAGGGTCTTCACCAAGCTAATGTTGGTAGTGGCTGCAAGTCTAAGGAGGGAAGGGATCCAAGTCTACCCCTACCTGGACGATTGGCTGATCAGAGCTGTATCTTCGGAACAAGCTCAGATCCAGCTAGATTATGTCTGCCACTTCCTTCACAAACTGGGCTTCTCCCTCAATTTAAAGAAGTCACAGATGATACCATCACAGAGACTCCAGTTCATCGGAGCGGTCCTGGACACTTCCCTGGGAAAAGCCTCGCCACCAGAGGTGAGGGCTCAAGATATTCTGCAGATGGTCAACAAGTTTCAAAATGCCCAACATCTCCCAGCCTTCGACTTTTTTGAGATTGCTAGGCCTCATGGCATCCTGCATCTTCCTTGTGCCAGAGGCTCGCCTGAGAATGAGATCTCTCCAGTGGGCACTAAGAACCCAGTGGTAACAATACTCAGGAAGAATGACAGATCTCCTCCGGATTCCAGAAAAGGTAGCCCACGACCTTCAATGGTGGGCCTATCCAGAGAACATCTTGAAAGGAGAACTGTTTTGGCAACCATGGCCGGAGATAACTGTAGTCAGACTCCTCACTCACGGGTGGGGAGCCCATGCCAACGACTTGACCATCAGCGGTCGTTGGTCTCCATCGGAGTCCAGACTACACAACAAACTATTAGAGCTGAGAGCGATCAGACTAGCGCTGAAAGCTTTCCTGCCATCAGTACAGGGGAGAAATGTCCTGATAATGACGGACAACGCGGTGGTCATGCTGTCCAGTCATTTGGTTGAAAGACATTTGGTCGAAAGGCAAATGGTCGACGGAATTTGGTCGAATTTTTTTTAATTTATATATATATTTTTTAGGTTTTCGTTTAGGGAAAAAAAGGGAAAAAAGTGAAAATACAAAAAACAAAATTCGACCATTTGTCTTTCGACCAAATGGTGTCGACCATTTGTCCTGTCGACCTTTTTTTTTGACCAAATGACTGGTAACCGGTGGCCATGCACTACCTCAACAAAAGAGGAGGCGTAGGGTCACTGCCACTGTGCAGAGAGGCAATGCAGCTCTGGTTTTGGGCAATTCAGGAAGGAATCTCTATCGGCAGTCCACCTAGCCGGAGAGAAGAATTTGACAGCGGACGCTCTGAGCAGGCAGAGCACAGTCTCCCACGAGTGGGAGCTAGCTCAGGAAGTCCTTCAAGAGATCTTTGCCCTTTGGGGAACCCCTCAGGTGGATCTGTTCGCCAACAGGAAGTGCAATCTGTTCTGTTCAAGGGAATTTTCCCCCGAGAGGAGCTCTAGGAGACGCGTTCGTAGTGGACTGGGAGTTCCCACTCCTTTACGCGTTTCCACCAGTCCCTGTTATTCCTCAAATGATCAGGAGGTTGAGAAGATTTTGGAAAACCATGATCCTAATTGCCCCGCACTGGGCCAGGAGAACGTGGTACCCGGACCTTCTGGCTATGTCCATCTGCCCTCCAATCCGTCTTCCACTCAAAGAGAATCTTCTCTCGCAGAAGGGAGGTCAGGTTCTCCATCCAGACATAAGAACCCTCAACCTTCACGCTTGGCTTCTGAAAGGTTGAGGTACAAGGATTGGGACCTCCCTGATGACGTCATGGAGGTGTTGCTTTCGGCCAGAAGGCCAGCAACAAAGTCTTTATACCGCTGCCGTTGGAACAAATTTTGCAGCTGGTGTAGAGAAGAGAATATCAACCCTTTTTCATGTGGTACACCAACGGTGTTATCGTTTCTACTCTACTTGGCAAACTCAGGCCTTAAAGTTGGCACTGTAAAAGGCTATCTCGCAGCGTTATCAATCTTCAAGCGCACTGCGGAGGAACCATCGTATTTCAAACTACCCTTAGTAATACAATTTCTCAAGGGATTCACTAATGTTTATCCTCCAAGACCATTCCAAGTTCCCTTATGGGACTTAAATTTAGTCTAAATTTCCTAATGGGTACTCCCTTCGAACCACCCCACTCTTGTTCGCTGAGATTTCTCACTCTTAAAACTGTCCTATTAGTAGCACTAACATCTGCTCCCCCATACAATTTTCCATAAGGACAAAGTTGTCCTACAGGTGAAGCCTAATTTCCTCCCAAAGGTGGTTTCTGAATTTCGCACCACTCAGAAAATTACCTTACCTTCGTTCTACCCTCCTCCCCATCCGGGGAAAGAGGAAGAAAGGCTACATAGGCTGGAACCAAGGCGAGCTCTAAGCTTTTACATCAGCAGACTGGCTAGGATTAGGCAAGCAGACCAACTGTTTGTAGGCTACTCAGGTCACAAGTTGGGACTACCCATAACAAAACAGACCATTTCCAGGTGGATTATTTTGGCCATTCTGGAATGTTACAAACTGGCAGGGAAAGAGCCACCCCAGAATCTTAGGGCTCATTCAACCAGGGGTATCGCAGCCTCTTCGGCCCTCCTAAGAGGGGTACCGGTCCGAGACATATGTGCGGCTGCCACATGGTTGTCCGCCTATACATTCACAAGATTTTACAACCTGGATTCCTCCACTAGTCAAGAGACCAGATTTGGCAAAGCCGTATTACATTCGCTTTATTCCTAAAAGGGATTCATGACATTATTACTCCCACCTCCAATTACATGCCACTGCTATGGGAGTCCATCAAAGATAAGGAATACGTTGGAGGCCACAATCCCTTTGAAGAACAAGTTACTTCTTACCTGGTAACGTTCTTTCGATGGGATGTTCCTCCGACGTATTCCTTATCGCCCCTCCCATCCATCCCCGCAGTAATACTTCCCTTGTGGTTGCAGCTTACGCTCCTTCAAGGTCAATAACCAATTCAGGCATGACTTATCTTATGCCACAAAACAGAACTGAGCAACGGTCGCCGCGCGTGGCTATTTAGGGGCATGGTGACGTCGGCGCCGATACGGTGGCTGTCGAGGGACATCAACTCGGCGGACGTCGACAAAATTTCCGAGGCCAGCAAGCTGGAGAGGAATTATCAAAGATAAGGAATATGTCGGAGGAACATCCCATCGAAAGAACGTTACCAGGTAAGAAGTAACTTGTTCTTCTATCTCGAGGAGGGCCCCGGCACCTATGGTTGCTAGGGCGTTGCGCCCATCGCTCCCTGCCCTCTCATAACTCGGGATTAACTGTGCGGGGAGTCCTAAACCCCGCGTCATCCTCCGGCCTAAACGGTGTTCCTCCCAGTCCACCGCCGGGCCTCTTGTTACTGGGTTCCGAGGTTTTCTGAGTATTCTTCTTCTGCCCTTTCCCTCAGGTGGATGAGCCATCAGACCTGATTACATATCGATTAGTCCCCTGATGGTTTCCCTGCTTTCCCCCATCCATTTGGTTTCTTCTTTTTTTTTCTCCCATCCTCTAGGCCTTTTGTGTGGGTCCCCTTTCGTCCTGGCATATCTCGGATCCATCTCTTCCATTTGCATGTCCATTATATGGAGACCCTCCTCACAGGTGGTCATTATTCTCTGCTTGCCCTGCCACTCGAATAGTAGACCGAATGGGAACGTCCATTTGTATCTGATTACTTTCGCCACCAATTCCCTCGCCATCTCCCTTCTTTTTAAGTGTCACAGAGGCCAGATTTTGGTACAATTGTATTTCCACTCCGTTCATCCTTATGGGATCCAGCTGACTCGCTTTCCTTAGGATCAGTTGCTTTTGTGGGTAAGATGTGAGTGCCACTAATATGTCCCTTGGTCTTTCCCCTGGGGCGCCAGTTCTTTTCGGACCCACCCTATGGACTCTGTCTATCCCAATGTTCTCTGATTCTTGTGCCTCAATTATATCTCTGAATACCTCTTGTACCGCACTCCTGAGGTCTTTGTCCATCACCAATTCGGGAACATACTTGACGTGGATATTGGAACGGTTCTCCAGATCTTCACATTGTATTTCTAGGTTATGGGTGAGTCTAACCAGGTGTTCTTGTGTTTCACTGTTCTGTTTCGCCTCCTCTTCTATATTTTGTACGATTCTCTCCACTGTGTCTGTCCTTTCCTCCAGCTTAGCCACATCTATTCTCAACTCTTGTACCGCCTGCTTCATCTCGTTCCTCAGTGAGGCAAATTGGTCCTGGACTGTGGACATGAATTTGTCCTGGAGCTCTGCAAATCAGGCCCGCATATCGTCCTTTGACGGCAGAAGTGTTCAGTGAGGGTTCTTCACATGCCCTGTCTTTTGGGATCCCCGATGCGTCCGAGGACCACAGTTGGAGCAGACTCGTGTCCTGTTTGTGGGATTGCGGCGTGGGTTGAGAGGCGCCCCCTTTCCCCTTCGCCCGTAACATCTTCCTTGCTTGTGGGAGTCTTGTGCCGTTCCTGGATGTCTCTCGAGGGGGGTAGTGGTGGGTCGGCTTTATGTGGTCCCCCGCGTGTCAACTGGAATTTTTCCTTCTTATTGTGCCCCTGCAGCCGGGGCCGCCGTGTCCCTGTAATGTGCGTGGGTCTGTTTTGTATTTATGAGAGTAATATGGCCTCTCCTATGTCCTCCCTCGGTGTGGGGGTTGCCCGGATTTATGATGGTGTCTTATGCCCACTCCCGTGGGGCCGCGGCCACGGCCCCCCCTCTGCCTTATATGCTTTATTATGTTATGTGGAGATGGGAGGGGGGGGCGCTCCGCTGAACGTGGGCCTGCGCCTTACTTGATTATTCACGCCCGTCTCGGGCCCTGAGTACCGGGATGACGGTGGGGGTGCTTCTGCAGGCGCGCTCAACTCCGTGTCTCCTGTCCTCCGCGGCTGGTGCCTGCCGTGCCTTGTCTGCGGTGGGCGGGTGGTGCTTCCTCCTCCTCCTCTCGTGCATCTCCCCCGATGTTCTGGGGCCCTGTGTGCCTTATTGTTGCTGCAGGACCTCCTGCTTGTGTTGCCAGTGGGGACCCACTCCGGTGCAGTGCTTCCCGCCGGCCTGTCACGGGGGGCGTTCACGCCTCGCCCTGCTGGTGCTCCGGCGCTCCAGCTGCCGTTCTGCTCTCAACGCGGCACCTCCAGGTGGGACGCGTTTTCTTTTTGTACTGGAGCGGCTTTACTTGTACTGGTGTCGGCGGGGAGCGATCGATCCCCCCTGGGTCTCTGTGCGCTTGATTACTGCTGGCTGTGCTCAGCGCTGTCTCCACTGCTGGGCTGAGCGGGTTTCCCTTGGTGGGGGAGGGGCAGTCGCCTCTCTCGGCGGGCTGGCTTCCCCAGGGGGGTGTCGCCGGGTCAATCTCCCCTCGCTACCTTGTTCCTGG
Organism: Ambystoma mexicanum; assembly: GCF_040938575.1. NCBI lineage: Eukaryota > Metazoa > Chordata > Amphibia > Caudata > Ambystomatidae > Ambystoma > Ambystoma mexicanum. The sequence goes on from NC_090928.1 coordinate 131,726,186, forward strand.
TTACTTGGGTGCTGCTGCGATGGGTCCGGTGCGTGAACGCTTGGATTTGCTCTATTGACATGCTTTTTTGTTTTAGGCCCAGTGGGAGCGCGATTTAGATGCGACCTCCTCTGCCGGCGGCCATCTTGGAATCGGATCCTACCCACTGTGCCTTTTGAAAGGAAAGTTTTGCTCCGGCTGCCCTCAACTGTCAGAAGATAACGGATCTCCGCCATGTGTTCCTCCACAGTTGAGCTTTCGATGAGGACATCATCTACTTAAGCCAGGTTACCCCTTTCACCCAGGTCGGGCATGGCCTTATGTAGAAAAATGTTGAATTCATTGCCGGAGTTGATGTATCCGAAGGGAGTCCGGGTCCGTGTGTACTGCTGGCCCCCAAAGGTAAAAGCCAGCTTGTATTGGTCCTCCCTACTGACAGGTACAGTCCAGTATCCATTAGTCAGGTCTATTGCAGTGAATACCTGTGACCCCTGGATCTGGGCCAGCCCTTGGTCAATGTAGAGAAGAGGCCATCGGGAAGTATGGACCCGTTTGTTGAGCTCCCTAAGGTCAGCGCAGAGTCCCCACTGGCCGTTTGGCTTCAATATCCCCATCACCGGATTATTGAAGGTGCTGTGGACTAGACTGATTATCCCACGGGACTCAAGATTCTTAATGATTTCAGTAAGGGACTCCATTGATGCGAGAGGCAAGCGATATTGCTTCACAGACACTGGAGTCATGCCAGGGGCCGTGGGAATTGTTGTGTGGATGTCGGTGCGACCACAGTCATATGAGTCCACCGCAAAGAAATCCTGAAAATCCAAGAAAACTTGTTTAAACTTTTGCTTCTGCTCCAGAGTCTCACAGGCATCAGCTAGGTTGACTCTCTCTTCAACCATCTGCCTGAAGCCTGGAAAGACTTCTGCTTTCGCTATCTCAGCGGCCTCCTCCAGCTGGGTGGAGTCGTCCCTGGTCAGAGTGCTGATTTGGACTGGGGGCTTCAGGTGGGAAAGGCAGACCTCATGGACTTGGAAAATCACCTCATCCCTCTTGAAGTCACAACTCACATCTTCCTTACCATAAGGGCAGGAAGTGTACACCAGGAAGTTAACCCCCCCCCACCATGACGGGTAAAGATCCTGTCTGGTGTTGTGTTGTCATCACTGTCACTGTCAAAACAGTCCATGGGGATTGGTCCTAACAGTTCTTTGCCAAAATCTATGGAAAAATGTCGGTCATCAACCGCCATTCCAATAATGGTGCCTGCGGCTAGAGTGATACTCTTTAAGTCGCTGTTATCCACCCCTATTGGAATGGTGTCATGTTCTATGTTAACTAGTGGTGTTGGGTTTACACCCAACCCTTGCTGTTGGAGAGAAGCATTTAGATGAATATAGGCTTCGGGGTTTTTCAATTTCTGTCCTCTTTTAACTTTCACTTCCAGGGAGAATTGTCGGGTCCTTCTCTGGGATGGTGACTTCCTCTCCAATATGGATTTCAACTGCAGAAGGCAGCAGTTGAGCTGACCTAAATGCTCTCTCTGGGTCATCAAAGCCCATGGGATTATCCGCTAATCGGGACCAAGCTTTGAAGTTCATTAGGTCCAAACTAGTGGCAAAGCGATAGAGAATGTCACTGCCTAAGTAAAAGGTGGCAGTGACGTCTCGCATGACCCAACAATTATGAACTATGCTCTGGTTGCCTATGGAGATTTTGAGCATACACCTGCTTGGCAGGAGATGTTTGGAATTGGGTGTTTCCAGATCCATTTCCCATTTGTCTATCAGTTTGAATGTGGGAATGGCTGGATCTTTTGGGAGTTGGCGGAACATGGCTTCACTGATGAAGCTCTTACCGTTGTTCACACACAAACACTCTGGCGAGAACAGAGTCCTTTCCTTCATTTAAGTTGGCACTTATTTAACTGAACAGGGATGAACAACTACTCTCCATTTTGCTGAAAATCAGCCAGGATCTGAGCTAATTTCACATCTTTCTGTACTATAAGAGGGGGAATGTCTGATTGTGGATTGGTAAAGAATTTCAGGGTGTTTCCTTCCAGTGTGGAATGCCACCTTAAACTGGAAGGAAGGTTGATTTTCAGAAATAGAGATGACCCCCCCCATCACCAGTCTGTTGTGGCATGTGCCGTTTAAACTAACATGGTTGACACTCTGTTTTAACTTTATCGGTCGGCTAGTCTGGGTCCAGAGGACCTTGTTTACACAGTCTATTAGCGGTGACAACCTTCGCAGGAGGTCATTCCCTAGCAAACCAGGTGTGCCCTCTGGAGTCACAACTGTGACCGGGTGCTTCGCCTTGTGTCGCCCAATTTTAATGTCCAAATCCGCAGTCCACTTGACGGGAATTTCCTTCCCGTCAAAGTTCTGAAGTTGTCCAGGAAGAGAGGTGAGAGGAATTTGGTAATTCTCCCCCCTTCCCGAATTCAGTTCATCAAAGGCCTTTTTGGACAGAAGGGTAGCTTGGGATCCAGTGTCCACCAGTGCCAAAATTGTACCCTGCCCCTGTATTTGTACCGGGGCATAGTATCTTCCCTCCTTCTCCGCAAGGGGGCACAGATGATGCACATTTTTGGACAACTGGTGGGTTAGTTTTCTAGTTTTGGACATTGAGAGAGAAGAGATTTGGGCAGAATTTTGTGGGGAGCCTAGGGAATCTGAAAGAAAAAGGTGGCAACTAGAGATGTGAAAAGTTTTGAGTTCCCCTAGTTCTGGTTCTGGGGACCCCCCCCTCCCCCTTTATGGAGGCAGTCACCAGGATGGGTTTGAACCAGGGGATTTTCATGCTGTTGGTTCTGGGGTTGGATGATGGGCGGCACTCTAGCTCAGTCCCCACATCTACCCAGTCTGGATTTGAATCCTTTGGGACCATTTTCTCCTTGGGAGGAGTTCCCCCATCTCTGAAGGAGAAGATCCTTTTCCCAGGATCCTCTGAGGATCCCTCTCCTTCAAATTGGAAGATCTGTACCTCCTCCACAAAATGGGTCTGTTTGGGTCCTTTGTTTCTCCTACCCCCTCTCTGCCCCTTGGGTGGCAGGCTTTCAGGGGCAGGAGATTGTTTCCGGTTACTGGGTTTCCAGGGGCTCTTTACAAGTGGGGAAGGAAGCTTCCTCAAAGGCTTTACACCCCCCTTCCCCTTGTGCCTCCTCCCTGGGAACCGGTGGGTTGTCGGGGTGCTGCCCCCGTCATTGTTCGGGAGCACCAGCTCCAGAGTTTGGGGCATTCTGCGCCGTCATGTTCATCTGAGGGTTCTGCTGAGCCCTCAGCATGCGACCCAGATCCTGTGCCATGTTTTGGACCTGGCGCTCTGTGACACCCGCTCAGGCTGATACGGGGTTCTCATTTCTCCCCTGGGCTGATCCCGGGAAGGGTAACTATCCCTTCTTTTGTAATACCCCGGGTTGGGAAGATTTGGGTACCCCCTCCAGCCTTGGTCTCCCTTCTCCCGGATTAGGTTGTCTGGGCTCAGGAAAGTGGGGAAAGGATGGATTGTTCTGGGGTTGGACATTTTGTGGATACCTGGGGAAAAAGTTCTGTCCAGGATTTGGGGAATTTCTGCCCTTCTGGGGGAAGTGAGGAGGGAAGTTCCCTGGGTTGGGTGCTTGGTTGGATCCCCCCCTTGGGCTGGAGGAGTCCACACAACCCAGGATGGGTCTGTTCCCCTTGTAGTGGGGACTTACATAGTCAGGGGAGTGAGGGACCCCATGTGTGGGACTACCTCCTTGGCTCCCTGTCTGTGACTGGCCCGAGGGCCTTCTGGGCTTGGAATTATGAATTATTCTTCTGTGCATGCAGGTTTTTAGGCCCCCCCATCTCCAAATCCAAAATGGGGCAACCTTTACCTCTGCCACCTTAGCAGCAGCAGGCGTGTTAGTTGGTTTGGGGCTTTTCTGAGCATTCTTGTTTTCTATGGGCTTTTTCACCTCATAGATCCGGCTGGCCTGTTCAATGACCCAGTCTAGTGATCTTTTCTCATGAAAGTCTCTCACTAGCTGGGTCATGATGTATTTTGGTAGAGCATGGAAAAAAATATTGACAAATTGTTTGCTGTCCGTGCGCAGCCCTTCTGGTAGTCTGTGCAAAGGCACGCTTTAACTCCTGCACAAATTCTTGTGGGGCCTGATCCTCCCCACATTGCAAGTTGTAGGCTGCCTTGGGAGCCTCTTGGGGATTTCTGTGAACAGAAAAATGCTTCACGATGACTGCCCTATAGGTGGACCATCTAGAATGATTTTGTTTCCTTTAGCCCCGCAAAGAAACTGGAGTATTCTGGTGAGAATGTCCATTTCACATACTGAATGCAGCTACTACTGTCTTTCAAATGGAAAGTTTCCATCATCTGCTCAAAGAGCTCTAAGTGCTCCCAAACAGAATATTTAGAGTTCTTATGATAAGGCGTGATGACGCACCTTATTGCCTTGATCTGTTTTAAGGGGTCCTTAAGCAAGGCCCTTTTTGCCTTCTTGGCCTTCTTGGTTCGGGTAACCCTGGTCCATTCATCCTCTAACTCGTAGGCACTGCTCCCAGAGGTGCCCGTCTGGTCTTGTAGGTTCTCCTGGATTCTGCGAGGCTGGGAATGGCTGGCAGAATGTCGGGACCTAGTCTCCTGTGTCCTGGGGCGCTCAGTGGAGTCTTCTGATTCCTCCTTGCTCCCAGGATTTGATGGGTACCCCCCCCCCCCACTGTCCTACATGGGCAGAGGTTTTCAGGATGCCCTTAGTGGGCCTACTCTCCTGGAGCTCCCCACTAAATTTCACAGTACTTCGGTACCCATACCCAGATGCCCGCCCATCCATTTCTGGGAGGTGCTGGTCTATGAGCCCCATACTTCTGACTGGATAGTAATCTGCCATCCCCGTGGCCCTGGGCTCATGTGCGCCAGTAGGCATGGTGGTGGCAGAGTCCAGGGACTGGGAGAGATGAAGGCCTCTGGTCCTAGGGTTCCTGAGGTTATGTTTGGGTGTTTTCCTTTCCCAGAGAACCTCATCTCTATCCGCCCCTGCTCCCTGTTGCCATGCAAGAACCTGAGCTTTCTGTTCCTATATCAAGGCCTTAATAGTCTTTATCAGTCTCTCTTGCATGGCTACCTGCCTGTGGAGCCTATCATTTTTCTCACAGAGAGCCTCATTTTCTCTGTGCTTCCTGGTTTGTCATTGAGTACTGGGCCAGTCTTTGCTGCAGGAGGGTTACCTCCTGAGTCCCGTTCCTACTGGCCTGCTCCTTTCTTGCCAGAGCATCTTCCACCCTCCTGGTGTGCTCTAACAACCTATCATGCTCTTTTTGGAGGTCACCCAGTCCCTGGAGGGCCAAGTGATTTTCCTTCAGCTTTCCTTTTAAGTGAGGTGTCCCTTTCCTGAGCAAGAGCCTGCCTCTGTGCCGCCAGGTCGTCCCTCTGTCTTTGAAGGGCACTGGCTTTCTGGCGCTCTTCATCAAACTCTGCCTGGGTGTCCAGGTCTTTCAGAATTAATGTGTTGCTCTCTGCCTTCTCTCTATCTAGGTGGCTTTGCAGGGTGACTACCTGCTCTGCGCATGCCATGCTGAAGTCCAGTTGTTGCTCCAGTTTTTTCTGGCTCTGCAGTAGAGAGTCCACACTTTCTTGATACTGCTTCTGCAAGGCCAGAATTCTGGTATCTTGTTCTGCCTTTTCCTGTTGTAGGATACCCATATCCTCTTTGATTTTAACTATATAATGCCTGCTTTCATTTTCTGACTCCTGGCTCCTCTGCAGCCTCTGCTCAGAAGAGTCCAGGTCAGATTGGGCCTTTTCTAATGCCATCAGTTGCCTCCTTGCCATATCTTGGCCTTAAGCACATTTATCCTGTATGGCTCCCATAGATAAAGATATGCCGCTATCTTGGCAATCTTATTTTGCTCATCCTTGGCCTTAGGGGCCATATATAGTTCACTCAGGGCCACATGTAAGGGACCCTGGTCTCGCCATATATCTAACCCTGTTGCAGTGATCTGTTGTGCGATTGCCTGCAACCACACATTCTGACCCCGCTCTGTCCATTCACCTCTCACAAATAACTTATGTAAAAGGTGTTCTCTAGCCATCTTGATGTCTACCAATGTCGCCATTTTGGAAATATTAATTTCCTTCCTGATTTACAGAAGTTTATTATTTTGTTTTTGCAAAACAGACAGTTTCCTTAGAGCGTTCCATTTTGAGGGGTGCTTTTACAGTGTAACACAGCGTGGTAGCCCAACAGGATTTATGTATCCTGTCAGTTAGCACACTGTATTAAGCTGCACAAGTGGTAGATCTAATCCAGAAATCCCGAGCACGAGCCCCCAATCTGTAAGTGATTTCAATCCAGCACTCCAACTAAGTCAATGCCTAGTATGGGATGCCCAATCGAAACCCTTATTTATATATTTTAATGTCAAAAGTTCTTTTAATTCTGGATGATGTACCCTTATATAACGCCCCTCACTTTGAATCCCCCTGGCCTCACTGAGCCAAGAAGTAGGTTTGTTTTGCAAATTAAAAGATTTATTTGAATAATTGAAAAATATATAGATTACACTTTTATAAATATGAATAACATCTGAATATCACACTTATGAATATTTATGCAATGATCAGCAATGGGTAATATTACAATACCAACAATCTCTTTAATCCATTGGGAGTAGGAACAGGAAGAATCATGTAGCAGAGAATACTTTGTATGGTTTAAAGAAATGCAATGATAGGAAATTAATGCAACACAGAAATAAGACTTGATAGGACTTCAATCAAAAGACAATATGATCCCTCTTTCCCTCTGTTACTACACACTCCCCCCTAATCTGCAATATAGAGATATGGAATGAGGGCACATAGGTGTCAGGAATAACAATCAACAATGCAGTTCAGTCCCAATTCCCCCAGCAAGCTTAGAGACAACAGGAATGATTTTAAACAGGTCAATTGCTTTTAAAGGTCGTTTGAATTGAATGAGAAAAATGCTCAAAATGATTTTAATTTGCTAAATTGAATTCAGAACAAGTGAGAGTTGCTTTGGATAATGTCAGGGAAACACTAGCAATGATTGTTGAATGGTTAGCAGATGGGAAACGAAATTCAGAAGTTGAAAACAAGAAATAGCTGTTTTACATGGAATGGAATTTAGCCAAATGCAAATTCGCTGCAACTTTTCCACGTGCGATTACGGAAAAACTATAAGGAATTGGGATCATTTGAAAGCTGAGGATGTTAGCTTCAAAATGATGTACGGTTCAAAAGTTAGAGGTTTTAGTGAAGGTAGATTTTTCTCAAAAAGGGTGAAGATTTCAAATTAAATTGCGCTTTGAATTGCAAACAGGTTGACTTACACTAACAGTTCTCACAGGATTTGATGGATGAGAAAGGATTCAGAATGGACAAAAGAGATTCTACAATGCAGTCTGGATATGTTGGAATGGGTTGGATGGATTACTTTAAGCTAAGAGATGACTATGGACAGTTCTACGCTAAATACTCACAACTCTGGTTTAAAATGGAATGGACCCGTCAAAGATCTGGTCAAAGGTTTGGCTTGGACTCTGCTCGCCACCGGACAGGTCTCAGGCGCTTGGTTCTGCTCTCAGCACTCTGGTCTCTGCATGGCCTCTTGGACTGGATCTGAAAGGTTCTGGGTTACAGCTCTGCTGGACTGATCTGGATCGTGGGTTCTAGCAAAGGTTGTTGGCCAGAAGCAGCAAACAGCTCAGCCAGGCTGTTGAATGGATTAGGTTAGGCCCTGTGGAAGTTTGGGGTTAGAATCAGGTTGCAAAACATTCTAAAGGCCTGCTGAAAAGGGTTCAACTTTTTGGATTAGGCTTCTGCTTCAGGGTTCTAGAGTCTGGTTCTAGAGTCTGGATCTGGAGTCTGGTTCTGGAGTCTGGATCTTCCTGTAGGGCGCTTCGCCAGTGGATCAGTTGATGCGTGAAAGTGTGTTTTGCCTGTCCTCAGTAGTCCCTATTTATCCATTTTCCAAAGTGGGTGGAGAGGCTGATTGTCTATGCCCAACCCTCTAAGGATCTGATAGGTCAGAGACTTTCCTGTCCCCTGATTTGAGAAAGGAACAGTGTGTCATGAGGTGTCATCGTGTCTCAGAGTGATGCTGCCATTTACAATCTAGGGAACAACCTCCCCTTTGCTTTTACCCAGAAAATCTATTTTTCCCAAAAAACATATTTTCAATATGCACAACTTGTTAATAATACATATACACATCACAGATTGCCTAAGGTACGTTTCTGTCAAAATCTTATCTTCCTACGAGTTCTGGTTCATAAATGACAATTTGTAGCGGTTTTGGTTGGTTACACATTTTTCAGATCTGTACGATTGTTTACACATACATGCACATACCCTTTGGGCATGTTCCTAGCATAATCATAATAGCTACAATATTAAAAATGTCGTGGTTCAGTCTCTGAAATGTCGCACAGATTCCAGATTAGTTTTAAACTCTGAGTGAATTTCTCATTTTAATAATCTCCAAGTTTCATATTTTTGTCAGTTTGGTACAATATTTTATAAGTCTTTTCCTTAAACATATATTTGGTCCAGTTTCAAATCCACATTTTCAGTCTGGCCTGCCTCCAAAGCTTGGCTGAGTCAGAGAGTCACATGGCTTGTCTTCCTGCCAGGGCAGTTGATGTCAGTAACAACCGAATTAGCATTTCCATTCCGTTAAAGGACTCCATTGTCTCTTTCCCAGAACAGCAGAGGAAGTCTCCTACCCTTCTCATTAGCATCCCAATGCGATATCCTCTCCTTTTGGTGGGAAGGAAAAGGGTGGGGTGTTCTCAGGGTAAGAAAGCCTCTTTGAAGTTTTAGCTGATTCAGGTTATCTTATGGTCAATTGTGACGTAGTTCCTTGTGAAAAATTACAGTTACAAATTTAAAATAAGCAAACATATCTTCAATTCCAGTCTTTTTCAACATGAAAATCAATGTGTGGCACCCTATATTGCATTTGATGGAAATCCCTTCTTTGGCATATTTAGCTTTTCACAAAAGAGTGTTTTCCTATTAGGAAAGCTTCGTCCCCTGCACACTATCTAAAAGGCCAAAGCCTAATGGTGATTAGAGAATCGTTAAAGATGGAAAGTCTTTTAAAGGCATTTCAGATATATATTCAAAATTTCACTAAATAATTACATTTTGACAACTTGAAGGATAAATTCATAAGACGATTTATTATTCATACAAGATGGTAGGCCCAACGCGTTTCGAGTAGCAAACAACTCTTCATCAGGGGCATTTTTTTTCTTTAAGAATAAAATTTCTATAAAGAAAAGAAACATTTTAAATTTAAACAATATAATATTTTTAGTCAATAAGCAATTTCGAAAGCAACAATTTTAAAACAACCTCAATTCAAGGACATCTCTGAGATACATGTCAACACACAGATCCTGGACTTAAAGTGTACAGTGCATAATTCAAATGGACTTAATTGTTTTAGAGTGTCTAACAGCCTTTAGAGTGAAACCGTTCTCAAAAATTGACAACTTAAAACTCTTCATTTGAATCAAAACAGATACATTTTTCATCAAAACAGATATATTTTATCGTACAACCAGGTTATTACTGGTGCTAAATGCCTGTATATGCTATTCACGGATAGAATAATTCAATGCTCTAAGTGTTTTTGAACAAAAATGGATAAACTGAAGTTGTCACATAAGGAACAATTATAGCTAGTTGTTCTTACCTATTTAAAATAGGCCAAAAAAGATGGAGTGTCTTGTATGGCCATAGATGAAAGTGTTCCTGAGATGATTTCGCAAAGTTTGTTCTTGACCTGTCGTGAGATCTGGTCAAAGAAGCAATATTCAGATAAGGAGAAAGACGCTGTCTTAATGACAAGAATATAGGTATCTGGTTGTCATGTTTATGCATAAGTGAAAACACACTTACAAGACTTTTTTTGAACAACTGGTCCAATGGTAGAGCTGACCAGTCAATGGTCCCTGGGTATCTTAATCTGGTAAACGGTTAATCGATGAAAACTAATCCAAATCAACTGTTTCCAAGAAGAGTAACCTAAAAAACCAAGGTGGTAGAGGTAAGTAAAGGGGAAACGGGGTATTTTTTAGAAAAGCTGTCACGGACCAAGTAAAGGCTATGTGGCCAGAATGGAAATGGTTAGTCTCTTATTATGATTCTACCTAAAAGTGTTTGGCAGAAGAAAAGCTTTATTCCCCAAAGTACCTGGCATAGAACAAGTTCAGGCTATGTGGCCAGATTGGAAATAGTAAGTATCTTATTTCGATTCTACATAACTAAGTGATACCAATAAAGTGATAAAGTCCAAGTCAACTTACTTCTCTTCCTTTTTTACAGGTCCCAAAATGGAGCAACATCCAGACCGGCGAAGGCTGTGGAGGCGTCTGCCATTTTGTGATGGAACTCGTCTTTATGTACCTTTCGGACAAGCTGACGTCATTCGCGTATGCGCGAGTGATGTCACTGTTTATATATTGAGTGAGTGACGTTGTTCGCGCGTGCAACGTGTAAATAAAGGTGTCTATGTAATCAACATGGAATATTAGGCGATCAGGTGCTCCAAGGGGCATGTCGTTTTGTTACAGCTAGAAAATAAGTTTTGAAACGATTCCAATGAAGGTAGAAAAGGTGCATGTCACATTATAGGTAATGACTCCAACTTAGTGACGTCAATCGCACATACGCGTTGTACGTCCACCAAGTTAAATCTCTACATGTGTGTTAAAACACTTAGAGGGGAGAATGAAGAAGATAAGCCAGTGATAGGTTTGGTGCAAATGGCTGTCTGTATTTTGACTAACGTCATGTTTACACGTTTGACTAAAAATACAAATTAAATTTTGTCGGATGTAACTGAGGTCTTATTGACTGCTTTTCAAAGGTCCACAGGACATGCTTGGGTAAATGAGGGTGTTAAACCTAATGATAAGTAGAAAAAAATATTATATTGTTTAAATTTAAAATGTTTCTTTTCTTTATAGAAATGTTATTCTTAAAGAAAAAAAAATAAATAAATGCCCCTGATGAAGAGTTGTTTGCTACTCGAAACGCGTTGGGCCTACCATCTTGTATGAATAATAAATCGTCTTGCTTATGAATTTATCCTTCAAGTTGTCAAAATGTAATTATTTAGTGAAATTTTGAATATATATCTGAAATGCCTTTAAAAGACTTTCCATCTTTAACGATTCTCTAATCACAATTAGGCTTTGGCCTTTTAGATAGTATGCAGGGGACGAAGCTTTCCTAATAGGAAAACTCTCTTTTGTCCTCTATCTCCAGCCTAGGTACCAAGGCTGAGCACCTCTCCCCCGCACCTTTACTTTGTTTAATATCTCTAGATATATATAAAAATATACAACCTATATTTAGCTTTTGAGACAGTTTCTCCTGTCAGACTTAGAAATCGCCAGCGTCTGACAGAGGCGAGTAACGGTATTGCACCCATTTTGGACAGATTTCTTTCCCGCAACCATCTTCAAAAGTGGACTTTGTTCAGATAACATATACTTCTGCTGACATATTTATGTGCATTCTTGAAGTACAATGATGTTCAACACCCAACAGGAGGTTGGATCTTTTGGGTGGTTTGTGAGCCATGATTTTTGCAAATTTGACAACCAAGAAAAAACGGATTTTCACACAGCTCTGTTTCATTTGCAATCGGCCTTGCTCTGTGGGCAGCCAAATGATGGGTTTTGGCAGTGGTCTCCTGTGTTACCACTGACATAGGCAAAAGTGGATGGCGGCCTATTTTTCAGATTTTTACTGCACACTTTTGGGTGATTTTTAGCGAGCAGCATGCTTTCCGGTGGCCATTCTGATGTTCCTGATGCAAGCAATGCACAATACTGTTGCAGGGCCTGGACTAGTGGGTTGAAACATCCCACATTGGTGTGTTATTAAAGATAGTACACAATCCAGGTCTCTTCAAGTGGAGATTGTAACAAACTTAGTCTGTGCCTTAGTAACCTCCTGAGTATCCTATACCTTTCACGTTACCGCAACCCCAGATGATATTTGCAAGTCAATGAAGTGAAACTCATCAGATTTTCATTTCTGAAAACATCCACAGTTTTAAGAATCCAATTCTGCAAATGCAATGATTATTAATTAGGACCGCTGGATTAAGCCATAAAGAGGCCTCATAGTTTACCCACCACGTTTCTCAATATGTCCGAATTACTATAGTTGTGCTTGATCATAACATATGATCCATTTGCAGAGAAATAGTCTTCACATACATCTGATTCGATCTAAACAAATGTGCTCATCTGGGGCAAAGTCTCTCCCTGCTTTTATTACTAAATTGCAATATTGACAAGAAAGAACATCTTCAGAGGTTTCTCTGGTGAGAAAATGTGTTTGAAGCACAAGACCTTTAGTCTTACTGACCCATGATCTCCAGATTCTAGGGAAATGTACTACATATGAAGCATGTGTAACCCTTTTTTTAGTAGCTGTAAAGGAGTAGAAAATGTAAATGTGTTTGCAAATCATTTTCCGGAAGTGAATTGTACCAATTACTGCTGCAGTATTTTTCCATTAATCTTTTGGAGGCATTCTGTCACTACGGGAAATAGCCACTGAGCACTTTCCCAATTCATTCCATCAGTTCTGTCTGTCAGCCTGTTGCAAGCCATGCACATTGGCATCACATTTATCAATCACTAGCTGCAACTGGTTCATGTGGCACATGTTCACTCCAAGATTGAGGATCCTAGAAGGATGTTTAAGTGATGAACAATTATTTTTCCATCATGGATGAAATCTTGGTCTGACAAATTGTGTATCTGTTTTCCCCATTATAGTACATCACTTCACCACTGTAAGTGAAATTGTCATGGTCAATATTGTATGGGTCAGATTTTGGACATAGCGCATGGGAAAGTTGCAGTTTCCTCCTACCGTCACCATCAGAAGCATGCTCAATTAGAGGACCAAGGACAGAGAGAAGATGTTTGTTATACATGCTTTGAATTTGAAGCCACTGTTGTGCTACTAAGGAGTTTGTACGCTATAAGCCACTTGCAACAAGTTTTCAAACTAGAGGGGGAAGCTCATTAGGCAGTGTGTTTATCATAATTGCACGTGCCAAATGTGCCACTCTATTTTTCTGGAAGGCTTCACAGAGTCTCTGATAATCCGTATGGTAATTTCCTACAGGAAGCCTGAAAGCCGGATCACAAACATGGTCATTTCCATCCTTCCCAGATCAACCCCATGGCTCGTCTTTTTTTGAATCCCAATGAAGAAGCCCAACAATAACAGTCTCATCCACCGCTGTTTGAACCAAAACATCCCCTTTGATGTTACTAGACTTTTTGATGGCAGTGTACATTTCTGCAAGATAAAATGATGGGGCATCGATTGTGAAAAGCGTTCTGCTTTGCTCTGCAACGTTTTTGTGTATGGTCGCTACTCCCACACACGTTTTGGGCTAAATAATTAACTTTTCTAAGGCCCCCAATTATTCTGACGGCATCAAACCATTCTTGTGGAAGCTATTATACCGTCGGCCATGGTTCTTGCTTGGATTCTTTACAGTATTAATCACAAATTGAAGAGTTCTACCGCTCTCATCGGCTTCAGTTTCGATAGTTTAGAAGTATTGCGCAGGTACTTTTTAGTGACTTGACTTGCATTGGTTTGTACCGTCTGTACTTTACCCTACAATTACAACCTCTGTGTTTGATCGAACTACTCGTTTTCTGAATGACTTAAGACTAGACAGTTCACTACAATGACTGCATGTGCCTTGTGGAAATACACCTATGTCTTTGCATTTTATGTTCTTTGTAGTGCCTTTTTTATATTTTGTTTTCTATGCACATTGCTATAGTGTGGAATAGAGTACCAGACAATATCACCTTCATTGGCTGTAACCTCATAATATTTAGTTTATTCTACCAAACTGTACACTGTATTCCCAATGTTTGTTTAATTTCTGTAAAAGCATGACACAAAACCATTTGCTGTAATTGTCAATCAATTTTCTGAGCAACCTTTTTGTTCAACTATTAATGGATAGTAGTTTTGATTTACATGGGTCTAGGTTGGTTTCCTTCTTTTCATGGTTTCTCCAGTGTTCTATGGCAGTGTGCACAACATTTCCTCAAAAAGGAATCTGGATATTAGAACACCACATTCATGGCATCTTATTTTACTCTTCAATACATCCGTGCTGTTAATTAGTGCATACCTAGCTGGACAAGCTCTTTCAATTTCAGCCATGCAGACATGTGCCGCAGGCATATCTTCACTTTGTTCCTGACAGAAGTCAAATATTTCCTTATTGTGTTTGACTGACTGCTCATGCTTGCGTCTAATTATGTGGGCTCTCGTATTAGTTAAACATTTATCGCTTAATCCGGCTTCAATCCGTTTCTCCTTTTTTGGCTGCAAGGTCAAAACTAAATTACTATTTTTGCCACTGGACATGTGTAGAGATAGTTTTAAGGCAACAACTCAGGAGTTTTCTTTGTATAGATTATTAATGCTTTCCATGTAGTACTTGTCTATTTCTTCTTTGCTTGTTAAACCCGCTTCGGTTCTAGTAGCCCTTACTGTACTGTCACAGGTGCTATTTGCTTCACAGGTGACCTCAACTGAAATGACTTCTGCACTCTCGCTTTAAGAGAAAAAAATAAAGATTAATGTTAAAAAATATACACAATCAGGGTTCAATGCCAGTTAATGGCTAAAGCAAGAAAAAACTTTAGAAAATTGGGGCATTTTGCATCCAACCGCCGCAACATTGATACAGACCAAAGTAGCACTGGCTATTACATTTTTTTAAACCGGTTTTAATTTTCAAAGGAGGCAAACATCAAAACCATACTTATACTTTGTTCTGTAATACAGTGCTATGATCTGCATACATCTTCAACATTGTCAATAACGAAAGAATGTCTCAAATTTTTATAAAAGTAAACTGCACCCCTCCCCCCACATACCCACTCCTCTTCCTTTTCCTTAGCCAAAGGTCCTTGGGCCCTTTCAGTATCTTCTCCTGGGCCGGCCTGTGAGGTATGCTCTCCTCATTTCTCTCAGCGAATATAAATGTTTCTGAGTATTCGAGGTTTGAAGTAGTGGGCTTCCCTATCCTCTACATAGTCCTGGAGGGGGTCCTAGAGAGACAGAAATTTCAAATATTTCCCTGTATTTTTGGTACAGATGTTTTTCATGGCCATGACTCCCAAAACCTTGACCCACCGCCAGGGTGTCGTAGGCCCATCTTTCGTCTTCCAGCATTGGGCAACTGTCATTCTGGCTGCCGTCAGTAGATGCGTCATTAAGGCCGCCTTGTTTCCAGAAGCTGCGTATTTCCGCTCCGATACCACTCCCAGTAAGATAATTTTTGGTGACCATGGCAGCTCCATTTCTGTTATGTCCTTGATGAGCCCCAGAATTTGGGCACGTCCACCACATGTGGATCAGGTCACCCTTTCCTCCACATTGTGGCTATTACTTTTAACACAAAGCGCTGACCATATCAGGTCATTACTCTTTAAGCGTTCTAATAAATACTGACTGAGGTTGTGGCCTACGCCTCTTTCAGAACTGGTTTCAAGAGGGAGTTACAGAGAACATAGTGTTAAGGCACCATGAAGCAAGACACAGACCACAGATTCAAATGTCAAAATAAAATTATTTATTAACTCGAATGTCAGGGTGGTTGAAAGCCTTACTTGCCCTATGCTAAGGTGGGATTTCCCGTACCTGAACGTCACTTAGGAAAGTCTGAGTTAGTAAGTCTGTCTGTGTCCAAAATCTATCCTTACCCTCACGACTAAAGCTAATAAATGTGTAGGGATGTCAATATTAAAATAAATGGTGATCAACACAAAGTTCTGAGCTTCTTCCAGCTTTCTTTTCAGCTCCCCTTCCCCAAGTGCAAGAAAGTTCCACAAAAGTCTTGATTACTGAACTCAAGTTCACAGTTCCAAAAATCCTTGGTTCATTTCTCCAAGTTCCAGACAACACAGTTCCAAAACGAGGGGCCTTGAGGGCTCTGTCCAAGACAGTATTTTCAGTTCATCAAGCCCCGGGGTTCCTTCCCCAACACTTTAACGTAGCAACTTATATTTGCCTACAGTCTTTCAATGTTCAACAAAACTCAAGGTCAACTTGACACTCCTTCTGGATTGCATTAGCAATTCACTTAAAGTGCTCCTTCTTGGTTTGTTTCACAATGTCTTTGGCTTGCACAATGGAGGGTTCCCTTGTCTAGGTGCAGTTGTCAGATGACATGGCCCACCCATCACAGCTCACAAAATCATGATCCGTAGGCTCTTCAGTCCACACAGGTTCTTTTGTATTTGCCCCTGTGTAGAGATTGACATTCACTTCGCTTCTCCAGCTCGACCTCTTGAATTTATGTGCAGTTTGACATTCTCCTGGCTTTTTCTGGTTAGCCTCTTGGCCTCTCCGCAATGTGTCACACATCCTTTGCCAGTCTTTGGCCTTGTCGCACTGTATCCATTCTTCAAAGTTCACTTTGCTGTGTTCTTCTTCATTCCCCTCTTTTCTGTCATGCTGTTTCATACTTGCTCTCCTTATTTCACATTTGGCTTTCAAATGTGCACTTTCACTTTTAATTGTCATCAGCTTGTAGCTTTGCCCACAAAGCTGTCATTCAGTTCGATATTCAATATTCATGATTTGACTTTGCCGCTTAATTCTTAGTCCGCCCATGGCTTCCTGTTTTTTTCAATCTGTGTGTCATTTCAGTAACTGTCATTTCATACAGCATTCTCTTTGGTTCATATGCATTTCTCACTGGTGGATAGCCCATAGGAGCGCCCTGGCCTTGGGTGACATTACCCTGCACTCACCGGTCCTTGACATTCCTCTCCGGCAGCTTCTTCGCTCCCTTTCTGCTTCGCTGGCTTGACGGTAACTGCAAGCACTGCTCGCGCTTCGGGTGCTTCTCTGCATTCTCTGGCAGCTCCGCTTTGCGTCTGCAGATGGTGGCAGCTTCTTTTCATCGTTCTCTTCTGTCCGCAGCTCCAGCTGCTCTTCCAGAACCACAGAGGCTCCCATAGCTGTGTTTCTAGTGGCCCAGCTCGCCCTGGTCTCCACAGGTCTTCTGGGTCATCTGCCGGCATCCTGGCTTCCATTTAGGACCACCATGGCTCCCTCATCACAGAAGGGAGTGCCTGCTCGACTCTCACACACAGGCCTTCCTGTTGGCCATTCTGTTGCTCTTTACTTCTCCTCTTAAACACCTGCAACCACTTGACATGTTGCAGGTGTGAGGTCTCAATTGGACTTGCTTGACTGTAGTTAGAGGGACATGCCTGACCTTGCCACTACTTTGCAGGCATCTTCTTCATTCCAGTACTAGAGTGGTGAAAGGAGTGACCAGTGTTCATTACTTCTAATCGCCTCTTCCTGGTCCCAGTACTGTCATAGGAAAATTGTGGGAAAATGAGGGGAGAGGTTTTATAATAGCCCACAAAGGGGGTGGTACCATGTCTCGCTTGTCTGATCTTTAAACCTTCTCTTCTTTACCCTCTTGGTAGTATTTCTAGATTGGTAATTTCGAATGGATTGTATCCTCCAACATATTCATCGTCTATGACCTGTAATGTTCACAGCTGTGCTGCTTTGGAAATTTTTCGGCAGAGGGTGCCCTGTGTCGATGGCTTCGGGTCGATGTCCTTTGAAGGCCTCCGTCGAGGGTGACGTCATCGGATGTTGCAAGTAGCATGCACGGCGCCCGTAGCATCAGTTGTTTTTTCCGCAAACGTGTTTGCTTTGTTGAAAACTTGGCGTGCCTCGTGGTTACTGTTTTGTATACTATATCATGTCTTCTTCTTCCACGCCAACGGCTCTGCGGTCTGGCTTCAAGAAATGTCAGGACGGTGGCTCCAAGATGTCGATTACGTATCTTTATAGAATTTGTCTGTGTTGCCTGGGCGAGGACCACACGACGGAGGACTGCTCCAAGGGACAGTCGTTGACTGTCGGGTCTTTGCCACCCCGGTTAGGCCTTCGAAGCCGTCGGCGCCATTGTTGACGTCGACGCTGTCTGAGCCATCGATGCTGTCTGCGCCGAATTTACCTGTGGAGGCCCCTGTGATTGTGGACCCACCGAGGAAGGCTAACTCTAAGTCTGGGAAGACTGTTACAGAGAAGAGGTGCACTCCTCTCCCAAGGAAGGAATTCTTGAAGTATCTCCAGGACATTTATGAGGACGAAGAAAGGTCTGAGAAGGATGTTGGGCCTTTTGGTCTTCCATATGGGACTTCTGGTGTTCCGGAGTGTCTCATTTCTGAGGAGAGTCAGATGGAGGATCTGTGTTGGTCCTTGCATGATGCCAGTGGCTTTGACACGTCCCCTGAGCTGGAATTTGGTAATTCCAGGGGATCCACTCCCGACTCTTCTTATCAAAGATTGATGTTGAGAGTTGTGGAGTACCTGGGCCATGTGTGAATCCCTTCAGTCTGGGTTGGACACTGCAGATGGTGTCAGTAGGTCCATGGCCACGAGCACCGTGATGCGCAGATTTGCATGGTTGTGGAAGTCGTGGGGGGGGTGGGGGTTATGGGGGTTTGCACCGGATGTGCAGGCTCGTCTTCTCAACATGCCCTTTGACGTGTCGCATCTGTTTGGCAGCAAGGCTGACGAGAGCCTTGAGTAGTTGCAGACCTCCAAAGCTGCTGCCAAGTCTTTGGGCGCAGCTGTTCATCAATCTCTGCCTTTTCATCCTAGGGGACAGCAATGGAGCGGTTCCTTTCGTGACTACTCATTTGGAAGACCAAGAGGGATGGCCAATCAGATGGGTCACGAGGTAGAGGTGCCAAGGCCGCTCAAGCAGCAGCCTTTTTACAATTGGGTGCTGCCGCAGCAAAACCGCTCTGAGGCCTTGTCTCATTGTTCACCGGTGGGAGACAGGCTGTCTCAGCATCTAGAAGAGTGGTGAGCCATTACTTCAGACGCGTGGGCGCTGGAAACAATAGCCCACTGCTACTGCCTTCCTTTTCTGAAACAGCCTCACGACAATCCACCGGGGAAGCACTCTTTGAGGGTTCTGGATCCGCTCCTTGTGCAGGAGATTTTGACCCTGCTAGAGAAAGGCGCTATAGAACCAGTGCCTGTGTGCTGAGAGGAACACGGGTTGGTATTCCCCATATCTTTTGATTCCCAAGAAGGACGGAGGATTGAGACCCATCTTGGACTTGCGATACTTGAACAAGTTCCTCAGGAAGGACAAGTTCAAGATGGTCACTCTTTCTCAGATCCTTCAGGCCCTCCAACTTCAGGATTGGTTGGTGTCATTGGACCTGCAGGATGCTTATTTTCATGTGCCGATCCATCCCAGGTACGGGAAATTCCTGAGGTTCGCAGTTAGCGGCTTGCACTATCAGTTTTGGGTCCTGCCATTCGGGTTGACCTCTGCCCCAAGGGTCTTCACCAAGCTCATGGTGGTACTGGCAGCGTAACTCAGGAGAGGGGGGGGATTCACGTCTACCCCTACCTGGACGATTGGCTGATCAGGGCACGTTCTCCCAAACAAGTCTTGGATCACCTTGGCATCACCTGCCACTCCCTTCACAAACTGGGCTTCTCCCTCAATTTCAAGAAGTCTCATATGATACCTTCCCAGCAGCTCCAGTACATCGGGCTGTGTTGGACACATCCTTGGGGATGTGCTCGCCACCCAAGGTGAGGGCTCAACACATTCTACAGATGGTCTCCAAGTTTCAAAATGCCCAGACTCTTCCAGCTTTTGAATTCTTAAGGTTGCTTTGCCTCATGGCATCTGCATTTTTCTGGTGCCAGAGGCCCGGCTGAGAATGCAATCGCTTCAGTGGGCTCTCCGGACTCAATGGTCCCAGTTCTCAGGCAAGATGTCGGATCTCCTTTATGTTGAAATAGGTTTTTTTGTTTGTTTTAAATTCCTCTAGCACATTTGAATTTATTCCTTTCTCATTGTAGATCAATCAAGTTATTTGTTTTATTTGTACATAATACAGGGACACTTATCAAAATTCCAGGAACTGTTTAATGCACATTCCTGTTTGGACAAATTGTTCTCGTAGCGAATAGTGAGGCGAAACGATAATAGCAAAGAACCATTATGTGTACATATGCCAATGCATTTCGGTATAAACCATCTTCAGGGCTGTACACTTCTATTATGTACCCTATTTTAATTTCAAGCATAATTTCCACATAAGTAGTTTAGCAAAACATAATCATCATATTCACAATGATTCAAAATGCAGTTCGTATTTACAAAAACATAACATAATGTCAAAATAACATACCAACACGTGTCAATGGCGTTCATTGATGTCGTCATAAATTGCGTATCAGAAAAAAGAAAGAAAGTATGTTAATTCTGTTTCCACTTAAACCCTATATCTAGTTTAATTAGACAGCTATGGAAAGGGTGACCAAATCATACCTCTCTCTTACTCATTTCTTCGTGTCTTCTCAAGTAGTCGGTGTTTAAACTGAAAGTATTGCAGCATCTAATTAAGAATACAAAATGTGTCAGCCTAGGTGAGGGTTCTCAAGACTCTCAACCTTCACGCATGGTTTCTGAACGGTTGAGATCAAAGGATTGGGACCCCCGGATGATGTGATGGAGGTGTTGCTTTCGGCCTGGCGGCCAGCAACTAAGTCCCTGTACCGTTGCTGTTGCCGTAAATTTTGCGACTGGTGCAGTGGAAAGCATGTTGATCCTTTTCAGTGCACAATTCCGGAGGTTCTCTCCTTACTTTCTTTGGCCCACAGGGGTCTTCAGGTGGGAACCATTAAACGTTACGTGGCAGCACTTTCTATCTTTAAGCGCTTGTCCAAGGAATGCTCTTAATTTAAGATTCCACTGAGCACTCAGTTTCTGAAAGGGCTCAGAAATGTGTTCCCGCCGTCGCCTTTTCAGGTGCCGATCTGGGACCTTAATTTGGTCTTAAAGTTTCTGATGGGTGCTCCGTTTGAACCTTTGCACTCCTGTTCATTGAGATTGTTGACAGTTTTCTTGGTTGCAGTTACCTCTGCTCGAAGAGTGAGCGAGTTGCAGGCTTTTTCTTCTAAGCCACCCTTTACTTGGTTCCACAAGGACAGGGTTGTATTGAGAGTACGTCCGTCCTTCCTACCTAAGGTAGTGTCAGAAGTTCATTGAAGTCAGAAGCTGGTGCTCTCCGCCTTCTATCCTCCTCTGCATCCTAGTAAGGAAGAGGAGAGATTCCATAAATTGGATCCTAGGAGGGCATTGAGCTTTTATCTTTCTCAAATGTCCAGGGTCAGAGTGGACGACCAGCTCTTTGTGGGGTATACTGGACACTGATTAGGCCAGGCTGTTTCTAAGCAGACCTTGTCTTGGTGGATGATCCTCACTATTTCAGAATGCTACAGATTGGCTGGCAAGGACCCTCCTGAGGGCTTGAAGGCTCATTCCACCAGGGGCATGGCTACATCGACAGCCCTGCAGAGGGGTGTACCGGTGAACACCTGTGATGCTGCAACGTGGTCCCCCATACACACGTTTGATAAGCATTATTCCATGTATACTTCCCATGCTCAGGATGTTGCCTTTGGTAAGGCAGTGCTTTACTCCTCCATTTAATTCGTTATGTCTAAATTCTTCTCCCTCCTCCACTCGGGGATACTGCTTTGGGAGTCTGTCATAGATGAGGAATATGATGGAGGACACAATCCATTCGAAGAACAAGTTGCTTACCAACTGGTAACGTTCTTTCGACTGGATGTTCCTCCAACATATTCCTCATCGCCCTCCCAGCCTACCCCTCAAGAATTTTCCATGCCATTGCAGCTTTCGTTCCAAGAAGGCTAAGTGCAGTCAATGCTGTATTGTACGCACATGTACCACACGTTGCGAGTGGGGAAAAAAAACTGATGCTACGGGCACCGTACATGCTACTTATAACATCCAATGACATCACCCTCGACTGAGGCCTTTGAGGACATCCACCCAATGTCAATAATGCAGGGCGCCCCCTGCTGAACAATTTCCCGAACAGCACAGCTGTGGACATTACATGACATAGATGAGGAATACGTTGGAGGAACACTCAAAATACCTTCTATCAGAAACAGGCTAGAAAACTTAATTTCAAAATTCATTGTTTTTCTTCCTCCTCTTATTGGAGGATGGTCAGGGAAGGGTTTAGTGACTTTGCATATGTACATCGGACCGCTCAACATGCAAATTATACAAGGTTTCTTGGTTGAGAATTTACTAGTAAGAGTTGGTTAAAGCACCGTTGGAAATGAGAAAGACTGTCTACTGTAGAAGGGTAATTAAGTGAAGCTAATAAGTAAAATAAATAGTAGTTGGGCACAATAAATATAGAACATCTTGTAAATACTGATACGTTATGTGATTTAATGTGTAGTGTTTTGAAAAACCAATCGATTTACCTGTTCCTCTGGCAAAATGCTTTCGGAAGAACTTAAACTGTGTTTAGAAAGCATTGGTGTCTTATAGTTTGCTTCTCTCCTTGCGTCCATTCCTTCCAAATTTGACGTGCTACCGAGCATGCTCTACTGGCTTGTGTTCACATTATTCACAGCAAATCGACGCAGGGCTCATGCTCAGTAAACATGTCATGCCACAGTAAGCAATGACTAGATCGGCTGTACCAAAATTCCAGCATAGCCTCTAATATCACATCATGGATGCCCATTACGTTTCAGAGCCCTCTCATTCCTGCCCCACCCTTTCTACACATCCCCTCTTCCTTTCCCTCTCCCCAAAACCAACTCCTTGGCCGAGCTTTCTGTAGGGCAAGGTGCTTCATAGGCAAGTACTGGGACAAGGAAGAGTAGGACTAGGGGCAATGAATCGCATCAACAAACCATACTAGTGGAGGAGTTTGGTGGGGACAGTTGGAGTTTGTCTGGGTGCCAAATTGAAGGCAATTTGGCTTATTGTTTGATGGCAATTTCGGTTTACTCAGTAGCATTTGATGCAGCTGAAACCCTGCAATCAACTTGCAGTCCTTTACGTTTAGTCATGTCACAAATGTTCTGTCACCTTTGTGACAAAATGGGCCCTGCATGGTTTTTTTCTTATAAACCGGTTAACCATTCTGAAAATAATTATACACTTCTATAAATGTTAATTCAATCAAAGCACAAATGAAAACTTATTATTATGCGCTTTGCCAGGTGCATTTCCACACTTTAAAAACAAATAATTAAATGATTGTATAGTTTGTGGTGGCCCTAATTGTGGTTCTTTTGCAGCAGTAGATTTAAGGATTAATTCCTTCGTTTCAGTATGTGCACACAAAAAATGTATTTGCCCCATAACGTCTTGTATCCATAAATTCAGTAGCCTATCCTGTACCTGGCTCTAATAGTGATGTTGTAGAAAGCCACGTCTACAGGAGAATGGGCTTGGGTAAGGTGTTGCCAATTGGTCAAGCGACTATAGGTGAAACTTTCGCATATATATAGGTGAGAGCCAATGAGGGTGGGGCGGAAGATCTATGTAACCTATGTATTCAAATGAGCGGTATTCCGCTATAAAACTTGTAATCCTCAGTGGCTTCGTGTTAGTTTGGAACTACAGTAATAAAGCTTGTTTTCCCTTGTAAATAGGCGCAGTGCTTGTTTTGACTAGTGGACTTTTTTATCGTTAGGGTTTTTGGTTGCCCTTCCTACATTAGTCATCTGACTCTGGGCTAGAGTCCTGAGAGTTTCCCTTCCCTCTCATTGTGCGCTCATGCCCCTCAGAAAATAATGTGCCCACAATTCGCAAACAACCGTGTGGCTGTTTCAAAATGTTTGTCAACATTAGATAAGCATTTAAAAAACGACATGATTGTTTGCTAATATTTGGTGCTGTGGTGAATTAAAAGCGTTAGCTTACTGAAGGGCAGGAGCCACTACACCCTATGCATCAGCTTTGAGGTTGTGTAGTGCATGATCTGTGTCAGGGAGGTGTAGTGCAGTCAGTGCAGGGAATGGGCCGGAAAAAGATGGAGCGGTGCTCTGGCAAAAAAGTCTTGCCAGAGCACCGCTCTGTTCCCCAGACCCAGGGGCTGGCACGTGACTGTCCCGGATCCTGCACCTCAAAGAGCAGACCGCTATCAGAAGTGTCTTCTGAAAGCAGTCTGCTCGTCGAAGCGCAGGTTGCTCACGCATGCCACAGAGCGCAGGGGATCACACACACATCTACCAACCAGCTCTGAAGCTGCATTATCACACTTTTTGCATGCACACAATAACCTGCTCTTCAACGAGCTTTCAGAAGACTGGCACTGCATACAGAAACTGCCAGAGCGCAAATGCAGTGTTGCAGCTGCCTTCTTCTTCTCAATTATCGGAGGCCAAACAGATAAATGTGTCCTGCAATTTACAGACATCTCTTTATTAGGGTGAATATTGTGACCAATCAAAATCGCAGAGTCAATTATTTGCTTAGAAGGGTTTCTTACTGAATCATTATAAGACATGTTTAACATCTAAGAATGTGAACATTAGGATGTTCCCATAATGCTCTTTGCTTTTATGCAGATTGCCAGAATTGGATTCAGTGAAATGAGTGTTGCTCAACCTGGCCCCGCTCCCACCACCCCGTCCTTCCCCACCCTCCAAAGAGGTGACAGTTCCCCCAGCAAATTTTTTGCCATTTCCAGCACTGAATGCAGTACATGCTTTCTATTGTCAGTGATGGGTTGTAGTGCATGATTGGCGAAGTATGATAGCTTCCTTGCATTCTGAAATTAGAGGTTGTTTGCTAACATGGAATAGGTGGTATGCATCGGATGCTAAGGAGGCCCTGTGAGGTAGTAGATTTCTGTTACTGGATAGGTTTTGTTTAGCAGATACCACAGAGAAATGAAGACGCAATGTAGTTGAACAGGCGAAGGCCATCCCACTAGACACATTTAGGAAAGGGTTATAACTGCTGAACACATATGCATGCAAATTGTATGGGCCAAACCCTTACCCTCACCAGTAATAAGCAAGAGCACACATTGTTGGCAATAAAAGGCTGTATGATTTTATTGTGCAGATATGGTCATGGATTAACAATAATCACATATAATATCATACTTTTGGGCACCGGGTTCAGAGGTTACCCCCTCTGGCCCGTGCTGCCTTATTGTCCCACGACTTGTAGTGGTCACCGTACAGTATCCTTCTTCGTTTTTTCTTTGTAGTTCTCCCTTCTTTTGTAGGGTGGGTGGGTTTTGTGGTAAAGAAACAAAGATTGGAGGACGCGGAGTGCACAGCGAACCTCCTGTTTGTTTGGGTCCCCGTTCAGGGTCCACAAACAAGTAGTGTGTTCTTGGAGCATGCTGCCCTTATTTATAAGACCCAGGGGATCCCTGGGTCTTTGATGTGCATAGTGGGGGAGCTGTAGTCCAGGCTGGTGTAGCCGACTGTCTATGCCCCCAGAGGGGGGGGGGGGCGCAGGTCCTTGACCCTGCGCCCTGCCTGATAGCTACCTTCCTGGTGCTTGGCACCTTGTTTCTTGGTGGAAGGGTGAGGTGATGACACCTCACGCTTCCCTTGCTTTTGTATGCTGGAGACTGCATGTCTCCGTGTCCTTGGGGGTGGGGGGAGAGGAGGAGGCTTGGGGGTGGGGGCTGCTCCTCTCCCAGGCCTGCCACATGGTAACATCAGTTACCCTGCCTCACCTTGGGCAGCCCTGCGGCATTGCCCATAACTGCTGAACCCATATGCATGCATATTGTGTGGCCCGAACCCTTACCCTCACCAGTAATAAGCAAGAGCCCACATTTGTCAAGTGTTGGCAATAAAAGGCCATACGATTTTATTGTGCAGATATGGTTATGGAATAACAATAATCACATATCCTAATATCATACTTTTGGGCACCGGGTCCAGAGGTTACCCCCTCTGGCCCATGCCACCACACACGGGCAGGTTGCCGGCTGACCGTGTTCCCCCGAAAGCATCTCTACTGGCAACCCCTGGAGGCTAGGGTAACTGTGATTTCTCGAAAGAAATGTTCCATGTCCTGGTTTGATAGGTGGGTGCCGTCTTTAAGAAACAGATCTGGGTCACCTAACGTGATGGCCGGGTGTTTTATGAAACCCAGGCCTCGTGCTATACAAAATTTTTTCCAGCCCCCTGTTCAGTGTTCATCTAGAAATGTCTATTTATTTGTAACAATTGGCCCCCCGCCATTTCTTTCTGGGCAGGATGGCCGAGAAGTAGATTTGTGTCTCTCCAGTTATGCGAAATGCCAGCTAGGGAGGAGCAAATTTCTTCCAGTAGTTTTCTCCTTCCTGCAGACACCAGGTCGTTGCCTCCTAGATGTACTATCAGGAATTCTAGTGGGTCTCTTTATGCGACCAGCTCGGCTAGTGTGTCGTGGATATCGGCCCAGAGAAGACCTCTGTATCCCCATCAGGAAGCTATGGTTTTCCTAAAGGGTGGACCCTCTTTAGTTTCTTCTGCCCATCGGCCTGTCCTGAAGACAAATGAGTGGCCGACTTTCCATGCTGATCGGAGTGGTGTCCTCTCCCAGGCAGTTGTTTCTGGAAGGGTGGGGAGAAAGAGAAAAGGGGGGGGGGCTATATTAGCTGTGGTCTGTATCTTTTGTAGCAACCTGACTTCTATCCCCCTATGTTTTTTAGTTGTTCTGGTGCCAGGCCTCCTTGCCATGCTGAGGTGACGGCCCTGATTCTAAAGGAATGGGTGCCAAAATCTTTAGGGTACCATCCTGCTTTGCTGATTGCTTTCATCAGCATCCCTTTAAATTGGTAGCGGATTAGTGCCGAGGCATCCCTGTGGATTAAGAACTACACCCCCCCACCACTTTTGGTCTTTGAGCGTAGTAAAGGTTGGTGATAAACACCGGGCAGTTTTCTGCAATCGTCGATGCAGCAGATATTGATGGTTCTTCTGGCCCCTGTTTTGGACTGTTCGATGTCTATGCTGACAACGTCTTGTCTGACCCTGGCCTCCATGATGCCTAACCCATTGTTGGCTTTTGTGCTGGAAGCGATGTTCCCCTACCTGGAAGGCCCCAAAGTACGCTAGAAAAAATGCTGTTTTAAATAGCATGGTCTCAAAGGGGTGCCAGCATATGGCCTCCAGTTGTTCCGCTATTTTTACTAGTTTGTTGAAATCTAAGGGGCGGTAGGTGTCTACCTGGGGTCCCTCTGTTCTGCCCCAGCCTTTCATGGCGTAGGAGATCCGAGCGTTCTGAGTGGGGTCTGAGTCTCCCCGTATTTTGGAAAAATATGAAATTGCTACCAGGTGTCTTTTTGCCCAGACCCTCTTGAAACCCTGGTTGTGAGCCCATTTTAAAAATATTTCTATGTCTTTAATCGTTATTAATTCTACATGGTTTAAACCTGTAGCTTTGAATACTGTTTGTAGGCACTTACTGTATTGAGCTGCGGTAGTGCCTGCCAGTGCCTTCTCTGCCATTTCTGTTAGGAACCCCGTGCCAGGGTTCCTGTTCTGTGGATAGCGTGATGTTGGCACCCGTTTTTGAGGTGCCTGGTTCTTGTTGGGCATCCTGGCCTGGGCTCGCTGGCGTTGATGTCGTTTTTCTTAGTTTCCCATTATTGACCAGCATTCCGCTGGTATTGCCGTCATCTGTTTTCGGGCGTGTGGTGCTAGCTCCCGGAACCTTGGCCACTGAAAGCGAGATAAAGCATCTGCAATATTCTGCTCCAGCGATGTGATTTGCTTTGACCACAAGGTTTTCCTGCAGTGTGACTGCTGTAATGGCTCGTAGTACTTTCAGCACTAAATGGCATTTGGTAGATCTTCTGTTTATGGAGCCTACCACCGCCATGTTATCACACCAGACCAAGAGTTCCGTGATAGCTAGCTGCCTGCCCCAGATGTGTATGGTTAGCCAAATGGGAAATATTTCTAGGAGGGTGATGTTTTTTTGTCCACCCTGCCGTTTGCCATGAATTGGGCCAGGGTCCTGCCACCCATTCTGCGTCAAGTATGGCTCCAAACCCCCTGCTCCCGGCTGCATCAGTAAAAAGGACCCTTTTTGTCCATGTATTCAATGGCGTGCGCCAAAGTGAGGTCCCGTTGAAGGTTCTGAGGAAATTCCCCCGAACTTCCAGATGTTGTTTTACTTCTTAGCCTAGCCGGATGTGTAAATGGGGTTTGGTGTATGATTTGATTTTTAGTTCCAGACTTCTGGAGAATATCTTCCCCTGGGGGATTATTCTGGCTGCAAAGTTGAGGCTTCCAGCCAGTGACTGGATTTCTTTTACTGTGGCCTTGTCTTTTGTTGTCAGGCCTTGTATTTTTTCCAGTAGTTCTGCTATCTTAGTTTTTGGAATTCTGCATAGGCCCTGTGCAGAATCTATTTCAATACCCAGAACGATTATGTTGGTGGCTGGTTTGGTCGTTTTCTCTGTTGCCAGGGGGGATGCCCCACTGTGCAGCCATTTCCTCTAACTTGGCCAGAGCTCTACTGCATTCTTCAGAATGTGCTGATCCCATTACCATTAAGTCATTAAGGTAGTGAACTATTTTGGCTCCTGGTCTTTGTTTTTGGAATGCCCATTGGAAAAAAGACCTGAGCTGTTCAAATAGGGCGCAGGATACTGCGCATCCCATGGGGAAGCATCTGTCTATATAGAATTTGTTTTTGAAAGTGAACCCTAGCCATTGCGGAGAGTCTGGGTGGACTGGCAGTAATCTGAAAGCAGATTTTATGCCCAGTTTGGCCATAAGGGCGTTCGTACCACACTCCTGTATGAGTCTCACTGCTTCTTGGAAGTGTGTAGGATACCGCAGATTCTGTGTGCAGGATGCCATCGTTCAGTGATTGGCCTTAAGGGTAGGACAGGTGGTGGATTAGCCTAATTTTTCCGGGTTCTTTTTTGGGGACCAAGCCTAGTGGGGAGACTATGAACTCTGCGAAGGGGATGTAGTCCCAGGGGCCTGCAATCCTGCCTAGTAGTAGTTCCTTCTCAGTTTTGGTGTCTACCATTTCTGGGTTGTCCATGGCTGATTACAGGTTTTTTGTGATTTTTTTTTTTTTTTGTCCCTGTCCCTTTGAAAGGGATGATGAAACCATTGGTGAAACATTGCAGGATAGCCCCGCTGGTTTCTTCATCTGGGTAGTTCCTCAGCACATCTCTAAAGTTGTTAGGATTGATGGGCGTTCTCCCTGGGATTTGTTGGGGTGGGGGGTGTTGCTGCTAGGCTTTTGCATTTTTGGCTGGGAGGTTGGTGCAATTGCTTGCTGCATGGTCACCATTGCAGTTGGTGCATGTGTGTTTGTACCAGCATTCCTGCCCCCAGTTGCACTGATTTTTCCCAAAGTTCCTGCATGGGATATTGGCTTTGGCGGGATGGTTTTTGTTCTGTTTTGGGCTTTAGACTTAGCCGCCCATGGCTGGTTCTTCAGAAAGGGCTGGTCTCCCTTCTCATATTTTTCATTTTCAGAATTTCTGGGGCCCTGTGAATTTCTGTTGTTTTAGGGTATTGCTTGGTTGGCCTCTTCCTCTAATGGAGGCTCGGCGTTTAGCATGTATAGATCATTCTGTACCTCGTCCCATTCTATGGCTGGCCTCTCTGACATACTCCGTCTGAATCTAATATCATATGCTAGCCAGGTTTTTCCCCTTTGTGCTATTTTTACTTCTCTGATCTTGTCCATGTATGTCCATAGCTTTCTACCATCCCTGGGGAATTTTTCCTCATAGATGGTTGCTAGGATGGCGAAAGATTGTAACCAGTTGTCCCAGTTCTGTTCTACCTGGGCGTTCCTAGCTATGGCTTTTTCCTCTATCTTTTTGGGATCCCTAAAAGCATCTCTCCCTTTGCCTTGGGCTTCTATAAGTGAAAAGATTTCGATGAACATTTGCCCATATGGGTTCTTTGATTGTAATGTCAATGTTCCATGCCAGGCATCTTTTGTATCTGTTCAGGATTTCTGTTTGGAAGGATTTCAGCTTTCGGTCTAGTTGGGCACTGCTGATCATTAACATGTCTGCTGGGTTGTTGCTGTTCCCCCCCCCCCTCGTCTGCCCTGGTGTGTTTGCCCATGCTTTCAGTGCGCCTGTCGGATCTGGTGATGCCGCTGTTGGCACAAGTGGGCCTGTAGCGGCTGCTGTTGGTGGTGGTGTTGTTGTGAGCGGCAGGGGCGCTGTTAAAGGTGGTGGCATAGGTGGTGTCAATATTGTTGTGGGCGGTGGGGGGTCTATAATAATGTTGGGTTCAAGTGGAGTGGTGGGGCTTGGGGAAACACCTGGGGGAGGTGGCTGTTGACTGCTGATTTCAAGCAATAATTGTTGCATTTTCCTCATGTTTACACATAAAAGACAGTTTTTTGTTTTTGTTATCTTTTTCCATGCCTTCTGTCGGCTTTCTTTTCTTTGTTGGAGGTGGGTCATGCTCAGGCCTGGTAGCAAGCTTACCCCTTCTTTAGGGAGGCCTATATGTTTTCCCAGGCCCAGTTATAGTGCTCGCCTGCTTCTATTGCCGCCAACAAGTGGGGTGATTTGGGCTTTTGTGGTAGTGTTGTGGGTTCTTGTGGTTTTTGCTTGGGAGCCGTTATTCTTTGCCTGTTTAAGTAAAAGAATTGGAAATACTTATTCCCTTTTGAAATTTGTGCAGTTACCAAACTGTCTTTGTGAACACGTGACTAATCATTCACCATTCAATTAGTTTGTGTCACAAAATTCTGTGTGCATGAAACTTGTCTATGCTGCTGCGTGCTTTGGGTAGCTGGCTGTTCTCCAGCATGGGGTCTGGCATGGATTCACATGCTTATGAATATTCCCTGTCGTCAGGCTGGGAATCCTCGGTAAAGAAAAAAATCAGTATCAGTTTCGTTTCTGATCTGTCTTTCTTAGTAGTAACCAATCACTGGTCTCTGGGTCATACTGCCCCCAGCCAATGACTGCCCTCTCCCTAAGCCCGGCAGCCATCCTCAGATTTTTACCACACGTTCAAGTGTTGGGAGTCGTCGTGCTATAGCTTTTACTGCATTTTGCGTTTTTTTCCCAAGAGATTTATCTTATTTTTTTCAGTCAATCGAGCCTCAAGCTCCACCGTTTCTACTTCTGATCAATGGGGACCCGTTTCGGAATGTTCTACGCCCCTCAAGGGTGAGGATTTCGTCGAGTTACGCTTCTCGGAGGATTCCAGAAGGTTCTGAGGCCTACCTCGTGGACATGGCCCAGGAGAAAGGAAGCTCGACACCCGGATCCAAGCTGTTTAGGAACTGCCCTGGATGCGGTTTACAGAATGTGTTCAAGGAGGACGAGCATTCGAGATGCCTCTACTGCCTTCATGGAGACAAAACGCAAGTGGAGAAGGACTGTGCGTTTTTGCATGAACATGACGGATCGGACTATGAGGGATCGTCGGACCCGTCTCGCCAGCTGGCTGGAAGGAAAGAGCCCAGCAGGTGAGAAGAAGTAGTCCGAACGGTCTTCTAAGTCCTGTGAGTGTGCTCCGGTGACAGGGGCCCAACAGCAGGCAAAGCACCCCGAGTCCGCGGGCACCGGGAGCACCGAAGGGTCTGGCTCCTCGGCTGCCAGGCAGGGCGCACCTTCACCGGCGCAATCAACCACGAGCCAACACTCTGGCTCGGGGAAGAGAAAGTCTGAGAACCCGGCTAAGCTTCTGGAGAGGCCCCGGTCGATCTCGAAGGAACCAGCTGAGGGGGAGCGAGGCGGTGACCCTCCCCCAAGGTGAAGGCCTCAAGCGCACCCAAGGTGGTGAAAGCCTTGATTCACCCGGCTAAGGCCTCTACCGAGGTAGTCTCGACGGCCCTGGCGAAGCCTGTGGAGGCTACCCCAGTGGAGGCGACCTCGGGGCCCAGAGTTTCCCTGCCACCGCGGAGGGAATCCTCTTTTCAGCCCATCTAGAAGACCCCCGTGAAGACCCCGGTGGAAAAAGAGGGGGAGGGGCGGTGGCCGTTACGGACACAGCCTCCGAGGAGGAGTTGGTGGAAGTCGTGGAGGGCCTCAACAGGAAGTTTGGGGAGGTCCTGTCCCACGGGAGGATTCCCGAAGAGGGGGACGAAGAAAGTGACGGTGGCGCCAACAAGGCTCCCGTGGAGGAGGAGCAACCATCGCGCCCGTCGCAACCCGAGCCACAAGACAACTCGGTGGCCATTTTGATGGCAATCCAAACCTTATGCACGGTGATGAGGACGAGATTGCCCCTACCCCCAACGGATGACCCAGTGGAACCGGGCCAGTCGGAAAGCCCTCCAAACAAGAGGAGGCGAGTTCATCCACCCCCACCCTTCCAGCCCTCATGGCCTTCTCAGCTGTTCTTTCTTCTTCCCCTATCCCTGGGGATGACACGGGAACAGCTACAGCCACGACGGGGACGGGTGACGACGACGGTGGTGACGATGGGACGGCCCGCCCACCACCACCTCCTCGGGCCTCCCCGCCCGACGAAATTGGCTCCTTCCACGCCATGATTGCCAGGGCATCCAAGCTTTTCCAGCTCTGCCCCGAATAACGAAAGAAGGAAGGATTCCTCTACCAACGGCGCAAGGCCAAAAGACGGTCCTCACAGTGCCGTTGCTGGATGACATCTGGGACGAGGGACTTGTTCTCCTGAAGAACCTGTCCACGACACCTGCAAGAGGGACCGGTACGAGAAGTAGTACCGGGTCCCTGAGGCCGCCCCTTTGTGCCTTAGGGCACAACTGACCCCAGATTTGGTCGTCTCGGCGGCAGCCGAGAAGAAAGCAGGGGGGGCGTCGGCCTCAACTTCTACTTCCCCACCGGACGGCGAGGGAAAGAAACTGGACGCCATGGGACGACGAGTCATCTCGTCGCCGACGATTAAGGTGGCCAACGGCCTATCTATTGTGGCCCGCTACGACAGGGAGTTGTGGTACAAGATCGCCCCCCTGTTGGACTTCCTACCGGACGACAAGAGGGCAGAGGCCCTGGCGATCCTACAGGAGGGTGAGGTGGCGTCGGACCACGCCATAACGGTAGCCACGGACATTGCCGACACCGGTTTCCGCCAGTTGGGCAGCAGCGTTTGCCTTTGACGGCGGGGGTGGCTCAAGGCGACAGATTTCCGCCAAGGCGTGCAAGCCAAGGTTTTGGACATGCTCTTCGACGGGAACAATCTGTTTGGGAAGACAGTGGATGAGTCACTGCAGGCCATTAAGACCGACAAGTGCCCCCGCATTCCTGCCGTGGCCAGGAAGGAAAACCATGTCCCTCAACTGCTGTTAGAGGTAAGGGCGATGCTCAAGAAAGGAGCCATCGAGCTCTTCCCAAGGAGGCTCCGGGGCTTCGGAGTATACTCAAGATACTTCCTTGTCAGAAAGAAGACAGGAGGATGGCGTCCCATTCTGGACCTGCGTCGACTAAACAAATACATCAAGGCACAGAAGTTCTGGATGGTCACCCTCCAGCACGTGCTGAGCCAGCTGGAGAAAGGCGACTTCCTATCATCGTTGGATTTGGAGGATGCGTACTTTCACATCCCCATTCTAAAAGCACACCGAAAGTTTCTCAGGTTCGTAGTCCAAGGATGGCACTACCAGTTCAAGTTCAATGTATTCACCGGCCCTCCCATTCGGATTGAAGTCGGCGCCCAACGTACTCACCAAGTGCCTAGCACCGGTGCCGGCGCGGCTGCGCCTGTAGGGGATCCACGTCCCCCCCCCCTACCTGGACGATTGGTTCATCCGAGCAAGGACAAGGGAACTCGCAGTCGAACACACAGCGAAGACCTTCCGGCTGCTCACAGACCTGGGATTCTCCATCAACTTCCCCAAATCCCACCTGGTCCCGTCGCAGGTCGCCCTGTTTCTGGGAGCCAACCTCAACACAGTAGCGCGATTGGCCTCGCCGTCGGAGGAAAGGACGAAGGCCATCCTGGGCAAGGTGCAGCGTCTGCTGGCTACGGACGTTGCCAGGGTGAGGTCCATCAAGTCCCTTCTCGGAATGATGTCCTTGTGCATCTATCTGGTGCGCCTGTGCAGGTTTCGGATGCGTCCCCTACAGGAGTTCCTCGACGCCCATTGGATGCAAGCGGCAGGCAGCTTCAAGGACAGGATATCGCTCAATGAGGTTTTCCACCAAGCAATACGGTGGTGGGGTACCCGCGCGCATTTCGCGGTGGGCACGGACTTTCAGACCCCAGCACACCAGGTGACGGTGACGACAGATGCCACCCTGGAGGGGTGGGGAACGCACACCAGAGATCTTCACGCGAGAGGCCTTTGGCTCCCGGAGGAGAGGCCGCTCCACATCAACATACTGGAGCTCCGAGCAGTGTTTTGGGCCCTCAGATCGTTCCTCCTGTCCCTCAAGGACAAGGTGGTGAGGATCTTCACCGACAACACCACCACGATGTTCTATATCCGGAAGCAGGGAGGAACCAGATCCCCAGCCCTATCCAATGAAGCCCAGGATCTGTGGCATTGGGCCGTTGCCCAGGGGATGTTTCTGGTGCCCTTTCATCTAGCAGGGATAAAAAATACCATCGCCGACTCACTCAGCAGGGAGCTGCGCTCGTGCCACGAGTGGGAACTACGCCAGGATCAAGTGGATCTACACTTCCAGCGATAGGACAAACCCCAGATCGACCTGTTCGCGACGGCGACGAACTCCAAGTGCCAGAGGTTCGCCAGCAGGTTTCCCCAGCCGAGGAGCATGGGCGATGCTTTCTCGTTCCCCTGGGATAGCCTGTTCCTGTATGCGTTCCCTCCGTTGCCATTGCTGCTCTGACTCGTCAACCAACTCAAGAGGTCCCGGTGCAGGATGATGCTCGTCGCACTGGCGTGACAGGCAGACTCGGATCTGGTTCCCAGACCTTCTGGACTTGTCAGCGTCCCCACCAGTCAAAGTGTCGATGGACGCAGATCTTCTCGTCAGAGAGGTGGGCGCCATCCTTCACGACCCAGAGTCGCTGAACTTGCAGGCCTGGCTCCTGCAGCACTAGAGTTTGGAGGGTACAATATTCCGATGGACTGCAAGGAGGTTCTTGCAAAGTCCAGGGCGTCCTCAACTCTCAAGTGCTATGGACACAAGTGGAAGAGGTTCTCTGTCTGGTGCCGTGCACAGAAGATTAACCCTCTACGGATTACGGCCCCTCAGGTGGTACCGTACCTACTGTCGCTGGCCAAGGGTTTGGAGCCATACTTGACGCAGAATGGGTGACAGGACACTGGCCCAATTCATGGCAAACGGCAGGGTGGACAAAAAACATCACCATCCTAGAAATATTTCCCATTTGACTAACCATACACATCTGGGGCAGGCAGCTAGCTAACACGAAACTCTTGTTCTGGTGTGACAACATGGCGGTGGTAGGCTCCATAAACAGAAGATCTACCAAATGCCATTTAGTGCTGGAAGTACTGCAAGCCATTACAGCAGTCACACTGCAGGAAAACATTGTGGTCAAAGCAAAACACATCGCTGAAGGAGACAATAGTATTGCAGCTGCTTTAACTCGCTTTCAGTGGCCAAGGTTCCGGGAGCTAGCACCACATGCCCAAAAACAGATGATGGCAATACTAGCGGAATGCTGGTCAATAATGGGAAACTAAGAAAAACGGCATCAGCGCCAGAGAGCCCAGATGGGATGCCCAACAGGAACCAGGCACCTCAAAAATGGGTGCCAACATCACGCTATCCACAGAGAACACGAACCCTGACACGGGGTTCCTAACAGAGATGGCCGGGAAGGCACTGCTAGGCACTACCGCAGCTCAATACAATAAGTGCCTACAAACAGTATTCAAAGCTACAAGTTTAAACCATGTAGAATTAATAACGATTAAAGACATAGAAATATTTTTAAAATGGGCTCACAACCAGGGTTTCAAGAGGGACTGGGCAAAAAGACACCTGGTAGCAATTTCATATTTTTCAAAATACGGGGAGACTCAGACCCCACTCAGAACGCTCCGATCTCCTACGCCATGAAAGGCTGAGGCAGGACAGAGGGACCCCAGGTAGACACCCGCCGCCCCTTAGATTTCAACAAACTAGTAAAAATAGCGGAAGAACTGGAGGCCCTATGCTGGCACACCTATGAGACCATGCTATTTAAAACAGCTTTTCTAGCGTACTTTGGGGCCTTCCGGGTAGGGGAACTCATCGCCTCCAGCACAAAAGCCAACAATGGGTTAGGCATCAGGGAGGC
The DNA here is from genome assembly GCF_040938575.1 of Ambystoma mexicanum. Taxonomy (NCBI): domain Eukaryota; kingdom Metazoa; phylum Chordata; class Amphibia; order Caudata; family Ambystomatidae; genus Ambystoma; species Ambystoma mexicanum. Next base: position 131,762,264 of record NC_090928.1, read on the forward strand.
CAGGGTCTGTCAAGACAGCGTCAGCATAGACATCCAACAGTCCAAAACAGGGGCCAAAAGAACCATCAATATCTGCTGCATTGACGATGCAGAAAACTGCCCGGTGTGTATCACCAACCTTTACTACGCTCAAAGGCCAAGAGTGGGGGGGAGGTTCTTAATCCACAGGGATGCCTCGGCACTAAGCCGCTACCAATTTAAAGGGGTGCTGATGAAAGCAATCAGCAAAGCAGGATGGGACCCTAAAGTTTTTGGCACCCATTCCTTTTGTATCGGGGCCACCACCTCAGCATGGCAAGGAGGCCTGGCACCAGAATAACTAAGAAGCATAGGGGGATGGAAGTTAGATTGCTACAAAAGATACATCAGACCACAGCTAATATAGATCCCTCCCCACCCCCTGTTCTCTTCCTCTCCACCCCTCCAGAAACAACAGCCGGGGAGAGGACACCACTCCGATCAGCATGGATAGTCAGACACTCATTTGTCTTCAGGACAGGCCGATGGGCAGAAGAAACTAAAGAGGGTCCACCCGTTAGGAACACCATAGCTTCCTGGTGGGGATACAGAGGTCTTCTCTGGGCCCGCATCCACGACACACTAGCAGAGCTGGTCGCATACAGAGACCCACCAGAATTCCTGATAGTACATCTAGGGGGCAACGACCTAGTGTCTGCAGGAAGGAGAAAACTACGGGAAGAAATTTGCTCCTCCTTAGCTGGCATTTCGCATAACTGGAAGGACACAGAAATCTACTTCTCGGCCATCTGTTATGACCGGCTCTTGGTCATAGGGTTCACTCCAAGGGACACTCAGGATACACAGGCCAGGTACGCATAGTGGTTACTTTATTAAGGTCCTTCTGTTACAAGGATCAGATGTCATCATAGTTATTAGGAGATAAAGAGGAAAGGGACAGGAGCCCACTGGCTCCCACCACCCAGGCTCACATAATCTAACTGCCTGGGTTAGAACCCATTCAACCCCAAACATTCTAATCTCACACTCCAGACTCACAGCCTACATTCTGATGGTGACATCAATCCTGGCTCAGCACACATGCAAGTATAAGAGCCAACCCTAACACCATCCTGCCCAGAAAGGGGCCAATAGACATTTCTAGACAAAACCTGAACAGGGGGCTGGAAAAATTTTGTATAGCACAAGGCCTGGGTTTCATAAAACACCCGGCCATCACGTTAGGTGACCCAGATCTGTTTTCTAAAGACGGCACCCACCTATCAAACCAGGGCATGGAACATTTCTTTCGAGAAATCACAGCTACCCTAGCCTCCAGGGGTTGCCAGTAGAGATGCTTTCGGGGGGAACACGGTCAGCCAGCAACCTGCCCGTGTGTGGCGGCATGGGCCAGAGGGGGTAACCTCTGGACCCGGTGCCCAAAAGTATGATGTTAATATGATATGTGATTATTGTTATTCCATAACCATATCTGCACAATAAAATCCTACGGCCTTTTATTGCCAACACTTGACAAATGTGTGCTCTTGCTTATTACTGGTGAGGGTGAGGCCCCGGCCCATACAATTTGCATGCATATGGGTTCAGCAGTTATGCCACAATGAATAGAATATGACCTGTTGGAGACCCGCAACTCTACGTGGAGTTTTGTGAACTTTTACAAGTTCTGCAGGACCTACAGCTTCGTCAAGGCGGCAGGACCCGCGGCTCTTCCTGGGATAGGTGGGGCCGTCAACTTGTTAAGGAGTTTGCGGTTCCAGGAACTTTTCCCGAACTGCACAGAGTAGCCAACTTCAAAAGACTACTTAACTCCTTCAGGAACTGAAACGTCACGCGAACACCGCAGTTCCCAAGTGTTTTTACATAATCCACAGGGCCTGCACCCATTCTGAACCGCATCAGACCTGCACGCTTTACTGACCAAAACAGCAACTCTGTCGGACCTGCATCATTTGCTAACCACAAAAGGACCCCTGTTAGACCTGAATCCTTTACTGACCACATCAGGACCATCTGCTTGGACCTGCACCCTATACTGAACCCCACAGGTTTGGCATCCTGTCCGGACCCCGTCGGCCCTGCACCCTTCACTAGTTCCCCAAGGCATGCATCTTGCTACGCTGGCTTCTGCATCACCTGCAGCATTCCAGAGACACCACAAAACGTGCAGCTTTCTCTAGACCCGCACGGACCTGCACCATTCTTGACTTCATCAAGGACCTCTGCCCGATCTGCACTTACTTTGGACTAGGAACCCACAGCTTTTCTTTGACCCATAGGACCTGTAAAACCCCTAATGACACCACTGTGGATCTTCGGGGGTTCACATGTGTAGCTACATCTTTCCAGGGCCCTCCAACAGGACCCGCACTTTCTACCGTGCCCCTTTGTCGGTCAGTGCCTGGGTCATCCCCCTTCTCCTAAGGTAAGGCTGGTGCAGGTGCTAATAGAACCTGTATTGGAGAGTTGGTTTCTGGATTTGCATATGTTTTTCTATGCCCCTTTTTAATATCGTGTGTATGTCCACGCCACTGTGGTTGAGAATTAAAGCATTTCCTACTATGCCCCTTGCCCTGCAAAGTTGTAGTTCTACTTACAGCCTTCGCAGTCGGACTCATTCGAGTCGGGTGACGTTCCACAACTTCAAGCGAGGCCACACGCACACGTTCCTCTGCTGCTATATGCTCTGGCAGCGACGCCGAATGTGCCCTGGCTCTACACCGAAGAACAGCAAGAAGGTGGCATGCGTGCCCATCACTCCACCCAAACTATAACGAATTTCGTTGGCTGTTTCTCAGTCGTAGTTTCTGTTAATATGCTGTATGCAGAAGTGCCAACAGGCCGGGCCTAAAACACTGCGCTGTTTGCGCATCTCTTGGTCTGCCTACCCATAAACACCAAAAACAGGAGAGGGAGAAAAAAAGCACTCTATTTCTTGAAGCTCTAGAAGCACGTGTCCTCTATTTGAAGTGGAAAAAACACAATTTTTTGCGTTTTTGGGAACAAGGATGTGTACCATAAACATTTGTCAGTGCTACCACCGGGGGATACCCCTTCATCATATAGCTTTGCTGACTCACTGCTCAGTGAATACGTGCCCAACCCACTGATTACCACTCTGCGGAGAGCGGCCGCGTTGTCAAAAGCAGTATAGCTCAATCTGGTTGTTTCTCCTTAAGGATGACATTTCAAAGCATATTGGGGAGTCTTGCACAGCTTCTGTCTATGCGGATCGAAGTCTGGACACAAACAGCCAGTGAATCGCTGGTGCTGCCCGTATGACACATACACCTTTCTTGGCCATTGCACAAAATGAAAGCCGAATGAGTTTTGGTGAATGTGACTAATTTCTCATACGTTATTTTCTCCAAAGATTTCCAGCTATATTTTGGAGACTAGAAGCGTCACTGTGTGTATAATTTTGCTTTTTTAAACATTGAAGCCACCTGACTAATTCGGCTGGTATGATTACCAATACACGAGAGAGCAAAATGAACTGTAAAATGCCTTCAAACATCCTATCCGTGGCGTCTGTTTTCCGGGTAGGTATATTTCTAAGTCTATTGCTATTCTTGAAGGTACAGCAGGTGCTTTCTTCAATATTGCTATTCTAAAAAGAAAATGAAGAACGGGATCACCTTCATACAGCGGTAAGGATGGAACGCCAAATACTTATTATTTCAGTTGATGATCTAAAATTATAGGAACCCCACCCAACATTCTCTGCATTAGCACTGCCATCTTCAATGTAGCCACTCTCAATTTGGCATGCGTGGGTCAAAACTTAAGGTCATTTGTCTGGGCACCCAACGAAGGTGACCTATTTCTATGAGCAATTCGCAAACCAATTTGGTCAGCTGTATTTCATGCTCCACGCACACGTTCCTCTTTTGGAGGGTCAATACATATTTATCATTCAAATCCACACCTTCAGTTTCAAGGGACAATGCTGTCTTTGCTTCCTGCCATGCATGCTCTGTATATCTTTTGCAGAGGAGTTTGTGAAGAAGCAGGAAAGGCTGACCTTCATTGTACTAATGGAGGACCATGATGGACTATCGGGAAACTCATCTTTAGACTCTTGCTGCATACAAGCTGTTACACACTTGATATAAGATTGGAATGCATTGACATTAAATCACAGCCCTACAGCAGCAACCAGTGCCCTGCCTCAAATGGCATCGCAAATCATTGACACACGTAAGGGCAACTTGCTTCACCCTTTGGGTAGATTAAATAAAGGCGGTAGAAGATCACAGTGGCAGTGACACTAGCCTAGCAAAATGCTCAAACATTATTTTATCGAAGTTTTATCCTTTAGATTACTAACCTCCGGTATGCATAGTGTGAGGGATGTGTTCCCTTGCAGGATGAGGGTCCCCTAAACAGAATTTGCACAGCACCCCGATTAGCAACCTGTGGGAATCGCGAGAAATTATATAGGCACACCCCTTGCCACACACTAGTGCGAATCAGGGGGCACACGTGGTGACCATGAGCACTAGCATGGGTCCGAGTGCGGTGTTGAATAATCCCCACCAAGAGCGTGTTGCTATGGCTTGAACAAATCTGCATGAAATAATGCTACCACTCATGAGTTTGTAAACATGAAACTGACTTGAATATATTAGGCATAAATCAATGATATGATATGGCATTTATAACGCGCCTATACACAAGTGTTTCGAGGTGCGACGAGGCAAGGGGGGGGACAAAGGAAGGACAGAAACGATCCTACTAGGCCAGGTGTCATTCAGATCGCGCAAGTGCATGGGAAAGGAAAGTGCGCAGGGGGAGGGGAGAGGGGAAAGTGCAGTACATGGGAAGTGGAATAAATAAGACACATAAAACAGCCAGCTAGTGGGAAGTGCAAAGGAAGTGCAGATGTAAGTGCTGGTAGGGGGACTGAAGGGATACAGAAATGGTGGGTAATTAAATGGGCCTGGTCCAGAGATCAGAAAGGGTGGCCAGGAACCAGTGCAATAGCAGTCAGGAGTTCAGCAAGGGAGGGGAGGTGAGAAAGCAGAAGCAAAGAGGAAGGTTTTGAGGTGTTTCCGGAACCGGAGATGGTTCTCCTCGAGTTTCAGGGAGGCAGGAAGGCTGTTCCAGAGAGATACCCCTGCCGAAGAGAGTAATCTGCCACCAACTCGTTGCTTAGAGAAGTGACTGACCCTAATGGAGTTGGAGGCAGATGAGCGAAGAGCTCGAGAAGGAAGGTATTTAGGAAGAGAGAGTTGAAGGTATTGAGGCCCCAGACCCCAGAGGGCCTTGTGTACAATGCAGAGGGTTTTGAACTTAATCCTCGCAGCCACTGGGAACCAATGCAGAGATTTCAGTCCTGGAGAGAAACGATCCCTGGGCTTGAGGCCAAGGACAAGTCTCGCAGTCCTGTTCTGGATGAGTTGCAGAGGGCAGAGAGTGGAGGCAGGCAGGTTTAGATAGAGGCTGTTACAGTAGCCCAGCTTGGAGAGGACCAGTGCTCTGGTGACAGTGAGCTTCTGGGGGAAGGAGAGGAAAGGAAGAATACCTCTAAGGAGGTGCAGCTGGTAGTGTGACTTCTTAGAGACGTCTGAGATGTGAGGGGAGAAGGAGAGAGCAGAGTCGAAGAAGACCCCGAGGTTTTTTGCCTTGCAGGTGGGAGTAGGAGGAGGGCCTAGATAGGTCAGCCAGAGTGCTGCAGGGAAGGCGGGAGTGGTTGTGCCGATGAGTAGAATCTCAGTCTTACTGGCATTAAGGCAGAGGTCGTTGGCGGCACACCATTCCTGGATGGCAGACAGGCAGTCAGAGATGAGGGAAGGAGAGGAGGAGGCTGAGGGTAGCCTGAAAATGAGCTGGGTATCATCCGCATAGCACTGAAAGTTGGGACAGAGAGCGGCAATGCGGTGGGCACGGAGTGCCAGGTATTGGTTGAACAGCCAGGGAGAGAGGTTAGAGCCCTGGGGGACACCACAGGTAGAGAAAAAGATGTCGGAGAGGAAGGACCCAAGTTGGACCTGGGAGGGAGGGTTGGAGAGGAAAGAGGTCAGCCACGCCAGAGTCTGACCAGTGATAACCAGGTTATCACGGAGACGGTTGAGCAGGATGGCATGGTTGACAGTGTCAAAGGCTGAAGAGAGATCAAGCAAGATAAGAACGCAGGGGGTGTTAGAGTCGAGGTTAGTGAGCAGGTCTTCACAGATGTTCAGGAGAGCAGTTTCCGTACTTCTGGCAGCTCTGAAGCCAGACTGATGGTCATGAAGACAACCAACAGATACAGTATGGAGATTGAGCTGGGAGATGGCCAGTTTCTCCAGGAGCTTGCCCGGGAAGGGAGTGATGGAGATTGGGCGATAGTTAGCCGGGCAGGAGGGGTCGGCAGAGGGTTTCTTAAGAAGAGGGTGCACAATGGAGTGCTTCAAGGGGGAGGATAAGACTCCAGTGGCGAAGGAGTGATTGCAGAAATTCGCCAGAGCAGGAGCCAGGGAGTCGATGCGATGATCCTTGATAGTTTTGGAGGAACAGGGGTGAACCTGTTTCGACGAGACTTTCATAGATCGGACTTGTCTAGAAACCTCATCTGGAGAGAAAAGGGGAAAGGCAGAGAAGGAGGGAGGAGGGGTGGCTGCAGAAGGGCCAGAGGAAGGGCAGAGAGTAGTGGGAGGGGGTGAGAGGAGGAGAGTGAGGACAGGATGCCCTGAGTTTTTTAAATGAAGTGAGAAGCCAGTGCTGTGCAGAGGGCCTGGGAAGGGACAGGAGAGGTAGACACTGCGGCAGGATTGGCCAGTTCCTTGCAGATTTGAAAGAGTTTGGCTGAGTTGTTAGTGGCCGCAGAGACACGTGCTTGGATGTGAGCTCTCTTAATCAATAAATAAATCAATAAGATAAAATAAGATCAATAAATAAATAGCATAAATCCATCAATAATAATTGGGTGGCATTAATGTTTTAGACATCCATTGATAAACAATAAATAAATAGTATGAATTCATCAGTAGTGGGTAGGTGGCATTTTTGTCTCAGCCATGAATTAATAACCAATCAATAAATACTATCATTTTATTCATCCTACTATGTAAACAGAGCAATATCAATTCCTGTACATGTGCTTTATGAACGTACTTTAACTCACTTAAGTTATCAACAATTTCCCAGACCATTAGTTGATGCCCTGAAATTAAAAGGCTTAAATATAGAGCCTACTTAGATACTCAGGTTGGCCCTGTTGACAGATGCCGTGGGAAGAAAAGAAACCATATGAATTAGTGAGTTTGTACCTGATGTTCTCGTCTAAATCATGTGTGGACCAAATGAAACACCAACTTAAATCACACTTCATTAGTTTCCCCATTTAGAAAAACGGCAAACTAAAGGCACCTCAGTTGTCGGCACCAACCTCACTCTGCACAACCGGGACAAGATTTATATCTGGCGTGCTGACTAGATTTTGCACACGGCTAGTGGAAGCTGCAGCATGCCACACACCCACATGACATTCCCCACAGACGACATCGGACACCCAAAAGCAAAGATCAATAGGCTGGCTAGTCTCCAATAGTCTAGGTCAGCTGAAACATGCGAACACAAAAAAATGCTCCCTGAAGGCAGAACAAAATCTATCTGACCTGCAGTTAACATATGACGTAACAAACCCTGCATCAGCCGTTTAAAATACCGGAAGGCCAGCCAGGATCTCTGTAACACGTGCACTTCACTACCCTCTTCTAGCCCATAAAACAAAGGCTCCCTCCTTAACCATTCAGCCTCTCTCCAACCCCCCAACCATGCTTTGATTTGAACCCTACTAAGAAAAAAACAAGCCAGTCCGAGCCTACATTAGGCTAGGGAAAATGAATCCCTGCATAACCTCGTAGTATATTAACGTTGGGCACCCCACAAAAACTCCTGACTAAATGGTGAGACAGTTACCCTGGTTCCCGTTGCGATCTGCACCCATGCCTCGCTTTTATTAGGGAGGAAAGTGTTCCAGAATAGACGGCAGCAATGCATGGCTGCACACCAGCAATCTGCCGGTTCGGCCCCAGGCTCACAGGATACTGAGGACTACAAGATCAGGTGAGATGGGGAAAAGGCAGCCCGTATGACCCCTTAGTATCTGACTCTGAGAGAGAAAGGCAACGGCTCGAAACTTACAGAAGAGAACAACTAAAACCGTCCATTATGGAAGCATGTCACACATGCTTCTCGATACCTCCTTTCACCCGGTTCTCCCCCTTCCTACCTTCCTGGTACACTATATGTACCAGATCAGCACCTGGTCCGGGACGGAGGTTGCCCACGAGGGAGTGGACTACTCGGGGTCGTCGGCCCAGGAATGTTGACAACAGCGCCACCTCCAGGAACACCTGACATCCAGGGGTGCTGCTCCCCGGAGTGGAACACTGCGGTGCGGCAGATTACGCTCCTCACTAACCACTTCAGCCATAGCCTGAGGTCCTAACAAGGCTCGTCAGTGGTCTCCCTCCCTGGGAGTGACAGCGAATCTGGGACAGAACAATCTGGCCGGTCAGTCTCTTACAGAGCCCTCGAGGACAACCAAGTTCCCTTCTCTCATGTTTTGCTTTATCTTGGCCACGTGGGGAGAGCTCGTACTTACTCCCTCCGGACCCTTGCAAAATCGGTTATTGGGTTCAGGTAGGCAAAGTTACACACAAAACTTTGGTTATAGTTATAATATTAGTGGCATGTTCTAGGCCCTTTATTCACTCATAACACATATGATGAAAAATACACATAATCGGTTATACATAGACAAAGAAAAAAACTCATCACAGTTAAGATAGTGGAGAAAATGCATTAATCTCGCCCACTACGACACTGCTTAGTCCCACAGCAGGTAGGCAAAGAGATTGCTTGTCCTAACAAGATCTGGTGCGGAGCGTCCTCTGTCTCAGCGAAACTGCATCAAGAGGAAAGCCTATTCTCTTTAGGGTGCTACTTTCGATCCCCGCCCAGCCTGGGTTACCATGCTCCCCTCGGCCGAAGAGCAGACAATAAGCATGAGGCACAAAAAGAGTGGAATATTCCAGCTAGAAGCAGAAAAAAACCCCAGCTTCTCTCCCTGGTTTTATTCCCATTACCCCTTATCACTGCACCAGCAAAGTACTCCAGCTCCCTTTCTGGCTTGTCCTTCGGTAGACAATACAACAACTATTCTCTTGCTCATCTGACATAAATATGGGACCTTGTCTTCACTACATGTTTACTTACTGAGCCTGCGAAAACGTAGGCTTTCATTGCTATTTCATTGCGGTGAATGGAGGTGAATGTCCAAGATGGCGCGCATCAGTGCCATGTTTTCTGGCTCATTTCGCAAACTTCCATAACCCAATGGGCGAAAAGGAGGTTCCCAGAACCTGCGAAACAAACGCCATAATTTCGGAATACAAGAAATACAACAGTAACAAATCAAAACAGCGAAAATACAAAAAATGTAAACCAAAGCCAAACGCAACGCTTCGGTAATCCAGGAAAACATTTGACCCCACCAGTCCCTGTCCTTATCCTGCAATCTTTCAAATCCTTAATATGGTCTTCAATAGAACAGAAACAATCCTCCAAGTCAAAACACATCTCCTCCACAGCGTTACATCCCAAATTATGCTTCAGGAACAGATGATCAATAGCTGTTCTATTTTGCAATACAGCCTTCCTAATTTTTTTTATATTCGAACAATAATTCAGTTAAAACCTGCAAAGTCTCATTAAACCCTTTAACTACCAGGCAAGCCAATTTAATCATAGTTTTATATCCCCCAGCTGCCAGTCCCCAAATCCCCACTAAGGAAATAGTTAATCCTAACACTTCAGTTTCAGATAACAAATGAACTTTGGAATTGCAATCAGAAGATAGGGCGTTATAGGAGACGGATTGCGAGAACCGCTGAATAGCAGGGCGTAGAGGATATAGCGTCAAGCCAAGCAATGTTAAAGTGCAAGGACCACCTGAAATATTAGCAGGAATATATGAATAGGTTTGGTTCCCACTGGAAAACAACCAACCAGCAAAAAGTTTCACATGGCTCAGGTGGCTAGCTGTTAGAACAGTAAAGCTACACTACATATTTTTGGAAACATCAATGCAAACAGAAGTCGGTTGAGCGCATAGGCGCTGCTCAAAAACTGTCCTCTTCTCATCATTTCCTAAGTTCAGCTGTTGGCATTTGCCAACAAAATTCAGATCACAAGTCATTTGATAACAGACATCGGCAGGGGCAATATTGTGAGTAATAATACGTGTCACATTTCTCCATTTGCGCTCCGTGTCTGCACAGAATTTACAATATTCATACACTGAAAAGGAACTTCGCACATCAGAGTTCTCAACCAAGGAATCCTTATGCAAGACTCTGAACAAATTCCATAACACCGGGACAGGCATTGGTATTGCCATGAGGCATGTGGAAACCAAAGTAGCGGAGTCATGTACATCCGATGTACAGAAATGTGAAACATTCAGCACCGGTCGAGCCAGGTAAAGCCATATATTTTCAGTCTGCTTGACGATGTAGGATAGTTATTTGCACCAAGGATATAGAAAGATCGGAAAGGTGCAAAGTATCGTGCTAACGTCCATGTCGTTTCCTCAAAGCCCTGCGGTATGCCGCAATCGATGCATCATTAGGCTCAATAGTAGTAACAGGCGTGTCAGTCTTGATCCAAATCAGATTCCATCGGCAGAATGGAGTCATTTGCCACTTCCTCCAGCATACCCCCGGTCCCTTGCGAAGATACTCCACCGCACCTCACACAGGCACTCGGCATACACAGGATCTGTAAATCGGAATTCAAAAACAAGATACCAGTGGAGTACATCCCTCAAGTACATAACATTTGTCAACCTCAATATGAGTCAATTTCCTTTTCTCAGGTTCTATCACAAGAACTACCTGATCCTTCCCTGCTGCAATCACATCAGCCGACGGGTGGACTATTAGGCTTTTCGACCCATACCTTTGCACCTGGCACCATAGTATCTGACGAGCCAAAACCCTTTTCCCCACGAATAGTTAATACTGTGGGTGTCTCTCTTTTCCTCACCACGGATAACTTCACAGGCACTACTATCAATTGGGCCACTCGGTCTTGCTTATGGATAGGTAACATGTTTTCACCACTATATGAGAATAACCTTGATTTCTCCCTGATAATCTTTATCCACAATCTCTCCTAACACTTCAATGCCTTTTAGGGCTAGTCCAGATCTAGATGCAATCAATCCAAGGCATAAATTAGTTTTCAAAAATTGATAAGCAGAGTTTGCTAATAACATTTTTCTTGATTAGCAAACAAACCCATTTGATTAGCAATTGTGTACTAATGTTTTTAATGCCACAAGAAGACACTTGTACCCAAGATATAAAACAAGCAACAATACAGCAGTTTTGTATACCGCTAAAGTAAGACATTGGTGAAATATGTCCGGCCTTGCAAATTATTTCGATAAAATTGTGCACGTCACCACAAACCAACTTTAGTTTGGCACACTGAGGCCAGCCATGCACAGCGAATCTTGTATTTGACATTTACTGCAAAGTAAAGTTTAAATAAGTTGACAACATCCCTTGCAAATTGTACTAGCCCTTCTTAAATCTACTCTACTATGCAGTGGGCGAAAATACTTTGCGAGCACTGGATGCGTGTCTGTAAAAAGCTTAGCTGCATGAATGGACACAAATAAAACAATATGATAAAAAGGCTCTTAAACAGTTTGGCCAGATCTCTACTGCAGGTGCAATATGTAATGCAATCATAATCATACAGCAAAGTGAGCTCTGGAGGCCAACTACAGTGTACAGTTTTGCAGTAGGTCTGTAGATGTACAGACTGGATGAAACTATTGATCACTACTTTAAGTAAATATCAAGTTAGCTTTGTGTATTCATTATGTAAAACACTAAGCAGGGTGGATGGCATAGCAGGCAGAGAACTGGGCAAACTAGGCAGAATATTGTAGTTTGCAGCCATCTCACTTTCAGGGTAGCGGGTATAAACCAAATTGGTAAGAGAGAATGTCAAAGAGTATGGGATTGCAAGCTGTATGTAACCAGCAGGCCACAGGACTAGGTTTGCCAGCAAATCATTTGTCCGTGTGGTCATGAACATGTTCAAGTGTGTCCACTCGTCAATATGATGCATCTTCCCCAACAATATGAAATCTAGTTGACATTGAGATTAAGATGAACTTCACTGTAAAGAATGGAGACAATGCAGTGTTTTACAGTAGTAATACTGTAATTATGCGTTATGTAACTTATTATATTTTTAGAAAAGGAATTCAAAGCCTTTAAAAAAATTTTTTTAAAAACTAACGCATACTGGTCTGAGCCAGACAGGATAGTTGGCTTAATAACAGTATTATCCTGATTATTTCTGGTTTGCAATTATTTGAAAAATAATGTGCATAGCACTCCCACAGAGGCCTTTTGGCACATAAGTGAAGGGGATGATTACTACTGCACTCTCTCTCCATTAACCCCTTTGAACTTGCAGGGAACAGAGAAAAAGAGGGCAGAGAGAGCTCTGAAGACAAGAGCAGAATGCAGGGCAAGCTGTGCTTTTATTGAACAGGGTAACTTAAATAGCTAACTTTGCTACCCAAGTGCCAATTTAATTAGAAATCCTACAGAATTGCATAGCAAATTGCTCTGCAACACTGCTTTATTTTATGCCTTGCAATCCCATATGTTCAGACGGAATTCACACCCCAATACCTGCATCAATTACCAAAATACCTCTGGGCTCAAGTCCGATTTCTTCTCTTGCTTGCAAATATACCCAAGCTTATTCAGGAGTGGCATGATAAGGAGCTAATGCACCAGGAGACATTTCCCAATACAACAGAGTATCAACAGCTTTATGGGTTCTAAATTGTAAGTCTGGCGTTAACATGCGCATTAATGGAGTCTCACCATTTGCAATGAGACCGTTGTTAAGTATCTGAACAGCATCTAACACGCGTTGTAGCCACACTTTCAAAGTACCCTCCTCATTTTTACGCAAATGTGCCTTCAACAATCCATTCATTCTTTCAATTAGTCCTGAAGCCTCAGGGTGATAGGGAACATGAAAGATCAATTTGATTCTTTTTTTCTTGACAATAGTCTAAAATCATCTTTCCCTTAAAGTGGGACCCATTGTCACTATGTATTTGCAAAGGAATGCCATAGTACACAGCTTCTTGATCTAAAAATGTAATCGTTTTCAATTGTGTGGCTCTTTTACATGGTAACACCATCAAGTAACCAGAATATGTGTCCACAATGGTACATGCATATTGACATCCCCTGCTAATGGGAATGGGACCGATGTAATCGATTTGCCAAATCTTTCCATGCAATTTGCCTCGCTTCAATGCGCCCTAGAACTATATGTGGAAAAGATCTTTGCTTCTGATGCTGACACATGGGACAGTGTAGGATTAATGTTATCACAACCTCTAACGGGATGCTGATTCCCCTGTCTTGTGCCCACCTGATAGTACTTTTCTCTCCGAGATGTCCACTCTTCTGGTGGGCCCATTTAGCAATCCCTTCCAAATACTCCATCTCAGCCCTCGTGTCCATGATCGAAATTTTTGCATGTTCATCTGCAACAGAATTGAATCACTGTTCTAATGAATCTGTTGCACAATGTGCGCCTACATGATACAGTTACTGTAGTATGCATTAGCATCTCAGCAATGTCTTGCCACAATTCCTTCCCCCATACTTCTTTAGCATGAATCTTAGTTTAGTTTATTATTTGTATGACGCGCCATACCCTGGAGTATCAGGGCGCAAACAGACAAGGATATGCTCAACTTAGTTACAGGTACATAGAAATCAGATGAAGGTACAGAGATGCGCTGAGCTTGGTTACAGATATGCACGGCTAATTGCAAGTACAGGAAAAGGCAGGAAGTGTAGACATAGACATCACCAATATTACAGCAAGCAGATATGAGCAGGGAGAGATCAAGGACAGGGGAGCAAGGAGCATGCTCCTGCATGGTCCTGTTCACGTAATATATAGTTATATACAGTAATGTACAATGTGACAAGTGGACTAGTTAGCTGTCATGGCTCTCAGCCACCTAGTGAGGTTTTTGCCACGTAGGCAACCACATCACCAACTCATTTTCAACGGACCATGAGTCTGCATAAATATAACTACCAGGCATCTCTTGTTTCAAAGCCTGGTATACTGCATACAATTCCGCAAATTGGCTACTCTTCCCTTTTCCACAGGTGGCTAAGACCTTTTTCAATTTGGAATTATAGGCTACCACCTTCCAATGTCACTCTTCTCCCAAAAATGTCCCAGCCGTTGGAGTAGTCCACCGTCCCTCTTCTGTGGAGCAGGAGCTCCTCCCGACCCTGCAGGAGCAGTGGTCCCCCATGCTGCAGTCATCTTGATCTGCCCTCAAATTTTGGTAAGCGTCTCATTACCCGAGCAAGATTCGTATTTTTCACTGCACATTCTGCCTACTGAGATGCCATGGTACAAGAATATATTTGTAGCCTCTATGCTGTGATCCTGATGCCAACAGCTGCCTGATACCAATTGCCACCATTAGCCACCACAAGGAGTTTTGCACCTTCAAAGATGTCCGCCCGCTATATTTCATTGACCTCCAGTGTTTAACCGAGCCCAGCTGACTATGCTGAGCACCAATTGGCTAATGATCCTATCACTGCGACCTATCGTGAGCCGGTAGGCGAAGCCGGCCAACTCCTACCAAGGCCCAGGGAAACAAGGCTAATACCTGTCCTAGCCTGTCCTCGGCCTTCCTCGCCGTTCGCCCAGAACCTATGCCCAATTTCTGGTCCACTGCCCCTGAGACTATCCGCTTCATGTGTGGAGCCCTTGCTAAGACAAACTGCCAATGACTCTTTGATATGAACATGTCGCCGTAAGTCTCGTAATTCTACTATTGATCACTTGCGCTACACGGCCTGTTTTCACCTATGCACCTATGTCTACCTTGCAGTAACGCTCTGTACTTTTCACTTCTACCGTCTGTGCACCTATTAAGGTCCGCCTTCTTGGCGTGCACGTTCGTGCCTTTCCTAGCCGTGTGCACACTGATCCCGCTCCTTGCACGACCGCCTACTCATGGCCATGACCCAATCTTTTGCATCAGCTGTGCCGCTGATCTAATGGTAAACGCGATTAACTGCTGTCATTCGAATATGTTATAATTTTATGTGCCCTGTTAGGCCCTGTGATCATTACTTGACTGCCATATACGCGTTGCCCGTTGCATTTGCACATTCCGTTTAGCCATATCAGCACCTCCCCATTTTACCCAGTATGCCTTCTACCTATGCTGAGCCCCCATTTCCACGACTGCATTGCGTAGCCCGACCCACCTGAGTGCTGGTAACTGCCCGAGCCAATACTGTGTTTAGTACTTAAATTACTGAAATATTTTGCCTTCGATGTCTGTATGCTCTGTGCCTCCATGCTCAGCCCCACTTACACATTGTATTATTCTAGGCCGACCTACTGTGTGCCTGTAATTACCTGAGCTACTATTTTGCCCAGTATTCTATCAACACAGTACTGTATCCTATTTTTGCCTGTACCTTCTGTTCCCTGTGATTCATGCCCAGCCTTTGCTCTCACTCTGATATTAGGCTGCCCCCGTGCTCTACTACTATCGCCCCCCCTGGAAGCTCACTAGTGCGTTCCACCCCTCCTGCTCTGGCACCGCCCATTCCAGTTACTATGCTTGCCCAGAGTACCATTACCCGCACACTCTCTGCCCCACGCCTCACCCTTATCTTAGCAGCACTGTTTGGACTACTTATATGCAGGTATAACACCATATTTGTTGCCTCACCCGCAGTGACCTGCCTACTTGCCCATCCCTCGTCATCTTGTGTATCTGAACCCGCATCCAACATGTCTCCTACCCTACATGTATCTTGCCTTAGCAGCACTTCAGGTAGCACACAGCAGAAACACACTACCTCAATGTCTACGGTTGACCATCATACCAACCTGTACCTCAATGACCCATCCCTTTGGCTCAAACACTTTGCCATGAAACCAACACCTAACCAACCTTGCATTGGTCCCATGAGGAACTTCAGACTTGGTTCCGGACTCTCCCATTTCTCCCACCGTCCTACCCCTACTAGCCTGCCTAGCAAACCATTGCGCCTCGAGTCAACACCCACTGCCCCTTGACCCACACCTATACCTACCTCCACCATTACCCTGGATTCAAGTACCCTACACCACAGCCCATCCCCTCCTCTCAAGGCTGCCCTTATCAACACTAGGTCACTCACAGCACACGCACTAGACATGGCTGACCTCATCACAACTCACGATCTTGACCTCAGAGCCGTCACTGAAACTTGGCTCCATTCCGCCTCAGGACCTCTTTTATCCCCAGCTATCCCTGATGGCTACACTATTATTAGAAGTGACCGTAATACCGAGCAATCCAAAGGAGGTGGTGTAGCCATTATACACAGAACCTCGCTCAATCTCCGCCTTGCCGCTCCCTTCCAAATCACCTCAGCGGAACTACTCACAGCCAAGCTAGCCATCACCCCTAACCAGACTATTGCACTCCACATCATCTACAGACCTCCTGGTCCTCTCTCTACATTTGCTGAGGATCTATCCCACATCCTCGCCAACAACACGAAGACTAAGTCCCAAATCATTGTACTAGGGGACTTCAACCTAGGCTACCAAGACCCCAATGATGCCTCTGCCCACAATATCAACAACTTGCTACTCAACGCTGGTTTCACACAGCAGGTCACCTCGCCAACTCATTCTAAGGGTAGGATTCTTGATTGGATAGCTGACCTAAATTGCAACACTATCATCGAATCCAATCAACTATGTGCCTGGACAGACCACCACCTAATTACTTTCAGCATCCCAACCAGGATCATCCACACTAGCACGGATATCGCACCTGCCACCATCACTAGAAACAAGCGCAACATAACCTGTTCCAAATTACTCCCACTCATCCTCCCTGCTCTTAATGATCTCTCATCCTCCTGCACTGATCCCACAGTCTTGGTAGACACGTATAATCAGACAATGATGAAAGCCCTTGATATTATTGCACCTGCCAAACTCAGAAAACCCAAACCCCGGGCCCACCTGAACTCACGGTTCATGCCACAGCTGAGAACCTTATGCAAGGAAAAAAGGACCCTCGAAGCTCGTGGGAAAAGTAATCCAACGGAAGCTAGCAAAGTTTGTATTACCATAGCTACTCTAAATTACAAAGAAGCCATACTCCAGTCTAAAAAAGAGACATACAATAAATGTATTGAAACAGCCCAATCTAACACTAAGGAGCTATTCAGAATCTTAAAGGAACTTGAATCCCCTGCCACTCCACCTGACACCTGCCCCAAAGACAACATTTGATGTGTGAACATTCAAAAGGCCCTCTTTGGAAAAATCGCCACCCTCCAAACTAAAATTAATGATTAAAAAATCAGTCTGCAGGAAAGCCTGCACCATAATACACCCCTGGTTAACATTAAAACCAACCCTGATTCCGTGAAACCATTCAGCTTCGCCCCTCTCTCCATCATTGAAATTGAACACATTATTAATAACCTTAAACCTTGCAATTGTCAGGGTGACTCATGTCCTGCCTCCATTATCAAAGAGGCCTCGCATAACCTAGCGCCCTTTATCACCACACTCATAAACTCCTCATTCAGCTCAGGGATTTCCCCGGACAACCTTAAGAATGCCTGGGTTATCCCTCTCCTCAAAAAACCCACTCTGGAATATAATGTACCCACTAATTACAGACCGATCACAACATCCCTTTCCTCTTAAAAATTCTGGATCGTGCTGCTTACTTACAGATCCAAGATTACCTGGAATCTAATAAACTCCTGGGACTGAGGCAATCGGGCTTCCGTCCACGATACGGAACTGAAACTGCTCTTTTAGACCTCAAAACCCAGATTGAAGACCTAAAAGACAAGGGTAAACGGGCTCTCTTACTTCTCTTATATCTCTCCCTCTCCGCGGCTTTCAATTTAGTAAATCACCAAATCCTATGCTGCCACCTCAAAACCGTAGCCCACTTTTCGGACAAAGCCACAGCCTGGATTACTTCCTTCCTTGCTAATCGATCCATGAGGGTCTTTTCCCCCACCACCACCACTGAGCCTTCACCAGTCACTTGTGGAGTCCCTCATGCGTGTCACCGACACTCTACAATGTGTTTACAAAACCCCTTTTTGACATTTTGGATTATCTGGGTGTCACTTATACTAACTACGCCGATGATACCTAGATACTTAACCCTATCATAGGTGAGCACAAAGCCGACTTTCTAGCCATAAACGCCATTTATCAAGTCATCCAGGACTGGATGGCCCAACACGAACTGTATTTAAATTACAAAAATACTGAGCTTCTCATCCTTGGCTCCCACCAAAGACTCAGTAAACTAGACGCATCGTTTAAATCTTTCACTATTGATGGTAACACCATTAAAGTGGCTAAAGACACTAAAACACTTGGCATCTACATCGATTCTACCCTTTCACTAGCGAGGAAAACCAATGCAGTATCATCGGCTTCCTCTTACGCGTGCAAGCTTATCACAGCATGCCGTCTCTTCCTATCTCCAGCCAACTGCACTACACTAGCCAGGACCTTGGTCCTATCCAAAATTGACTATTGTAATGCCCTCTACCTGGGCACCAACCAATGTAACATTAAAAAGTTACAAATCATTCAGAACAATGTTATCGGAGCGGCTCTGAACTTGCCCAGGAACCTCCATATTTGTGACACCAGACGTAGTCTTCGATGGCTTTCAGTCTGCCAAAGAATCTCTTTTAAAGCTCTTGCACTCACTCACAAAAGCCTCGCCAACCAAGCCCCTAGCTACCTAGCCAGTAGATTCACACCACACACATCTGCGAGACCTCTAAGAGGTGCTCCAACCAATTGACTTGCTATTCCACGCTTCAACCTCCAGAGATCTGGTGGTCGCAGTTTCCCTGTCCTAGCTTCAAAACTTTGGAACTCACTACCTAATCCTCTCAGAGCCGAACCTACCTTCCCGGCCTTCAAGCACAAAGTCAAAACCTGGTTGTCTGCCCAAGACCCACCTGGACTGTGATCCTTAGCACATGAGCCACAATTCTCTGCTAACAGCCCTCTGGTACTTCCTTTACTGTAATCTGTAAATATACTGTATCTCGTCTATAACTTACACAATTTGCTTAATGTGTATTCTTTATCCTTATACAATGCCTATATATTATATTCCTCCTGTATATTTTGTATAACTTGTAATATTTTGTATATTCTCTCCCAATGTAATGCCTGTACATAACTCACTGTCTTGTTTCTGCGCCTGTAACTAAGTGACGCGCCCAGATGCCCTGTGGCCTGGTGCGCTATATAAATAAAATAAATACTAAATACTTTGCTGAGCCATCGGTACACCAGGCATGTTCGACTTGTTCACTCGACAGCTCATTAAATGGAATTCCCCATTTAATGGGCGATTCACCAATCATCCCCTCATCGGGTTTCAAGTCTACTAACGGAACTCTGGCACTTGTTCGTGTAATTTGGCTACTCCACCCTTTCCTGTCTTGGTACGATCTTGAATGTACCATTTCCATTTGATGATACTCTCCTCTTGTGCGTGCCCAATCCGGTGTGTTTTAGGGGAGCTCAGTACCCATTGCATGATAGGTAATTCCGCTCGGATCAGTACATCATGACCCACCGTAATGTGTTCTGTATCCACAAGTGCCCAATAACAAACCAACAGTTGCTTTTCAAATGGATTAGATCTGTCACCAGCTTCGGGTAACTTGCGACTCCAAAACCCTAAAGGCACCCATTTCCTTTCTTGTTTTTGCCACAAACTCCAGTTGGCATATGCATCTTGGACGGATACATTTAGTTCTACCTCTCCGTCCCTCAATTGCCATAAATCATGTAGTTTCTGAATGGTGTCTTTGGCTAATTGGAACGCTTTATCTTGTTCCTCACCCCATAAAAAAAAAAATGCAATTTCTTGTGTTACTTTGTAAAAGGGTGCCAGAATCTGTCCCAAATGGGGTATGTGTTGTCTCCAAAATCCAAACAGCCCAATAAACTGCTGAGCCTGTTTTTTAGTCCTCAGAGTCGAAAATTCGAGGATCTTTTGTTTGGCATTGGGCACCATTTTGCGATGTCCATTGTGCCACTGAATTCCCCGAAAAATCACTGTCTCTGCCAGACATTGTGTTTTAGTCTAATTTATGTCTGTCTCTTCCTTCCTTAAACTGTCTATAATAAGATCTAGGGGCACTCGCACGCTATGCTCATCTTTCCCTTGGATTAATATATCGTCAATGTAGTGTACGATCTGAACATCCGGCTTACTTGGGAAGTGTTCTGCCACCAGTTGGTAACAGATTGTTGGACTATGCATATAACCCATTGTAAACATTTGAACGTATATTGCCTCCCATTGCAGTAGAATGCAAACTGCTCCTGACATTCCTCAGCAATCGGAACGGTGAAGAAGGCTTAAGCCAAATCTAACACCGCGTACTATGTTCCCTCAAATTTCTGTACATTTTCTTTTGGAGTTACAGCATCAGGGACTGCCGGTATTAGCGCAGGAGTATGTTTATTCAACTCGCGATAATCAACAGTCCTCCTGTAGCTTCCATCTGTTTTTTTAACAGGCCAGATCAGATTGTTCCAAGTCGTAGTCACAGGACGGAACACACTGTCCTCCACATACCCTCTAATGGTTTCTGAAATCTGGTTTTGCCCCCCGGGAATCCAATATTATTTCATGGAAACTCTTTTAGTGTCTATCGGAACCCGCATCGGGGGCATCTTTAATTATCCCACCACCATGGGGGGTACAAGTGAATGAACGGACCCCAAACTGATAAAGTTAACCTCCCAATCCGAGTGCTATTGCTTCTAAAATAGCGAATCCAATAATGTATGTGGGAATTGGAACAACCAGTACTTGATAACTGTCCCATTTTAGACTTCCAATTTTCATATGTTTGTTTGAACGGCAGGGGTCTCCTAGCCCCCCTAACCCTTTAATCATGAAATGTCGCCCCTAAACCTTGAAGAATTTCCATGTATTAGTGAGGCCTCCGCCCCGGTATCAATAAAAGCGTTGACCTCCTGTACGATTGCCAAAATAATGTTACTTTCACACGAGGCCGTCTGTCTACTTTAACTTCGGCATTTGTTACCGGAGTTGGACCATCATCATATTCGTATTTTGAGTGCATGTTTTTGGATATCATCTCCACCATCACACTCGCCATTTTCCTGAAATCAGCATATGTCGGCTGAGATTGCGTGGACATGCCGGGTGACACATCTCCCTTCTCAGGAGGCGATGAAAAAGAATACTCCTCCCTCTTGGATTTATATACTTCTGCCATTTCATCTGTTTATAACGCTCTTGCCCATTCAAACCCCGCTTTTTATACAGTTGATACATTTCCCAGGTTTCGATCCCATCAATATCTCCTTGCTGCACCCCATCTTTCGGTAATGCTATAAACATATCCTTTCTGGATACGCGCAAATCACGGCTGCCAAACCTCTTCCTAGGAGTGCGTCTTTCACTTCGCCCCACCCTCTCTCGATCTCGTGGTCTTTCTTCTGTCTGTTCGCACTCTCCTAAATCCGCTAATTGTCTACTAGCATCCACCACCTCATCCGATACTTTGCCAGTCATGGCTGAAACCGATAGCGCTACTAAGCCCATATGCTCGGGATCATCTAAATGGATTGCCTCTTTCATGACATATCCCCTCACTCATTGAATATCCTCTTTCAGTGTGTACCATTTCATATCCTCGGTCGGCCAATCTGAGGCAATAGGATACTTGCGATTACATCATTGGGCCGCTAATTGCAGCAAGGACATTTCAGACTCTTCCGTCTTCGGCCTCTCACGAGGGACCTACAAGTAGTACCTTCTGTATTTGGACTCACTGCGTCAGACGTAAAAACCAGGCAGAGTCCGTCGCATCTGCATAAAGACCCGCCGCCCATCCATCAAGTAACCTGACTAGACTATGCAGGCCAGCAAGGGTTCCCCGGCCCTCTGCTTCAATCGATAAACTATTTCCCCAATTTCTTGCTGTGAATAATCCTCAAGTGCCGTCATATCACTACCCCTCCTCTGAGATTATTGGAGTTACGATCCATCCTTCGTCGTATCACGGTGTTAACAATTACCTCTTTACAATTATATTTCGATTTGGGTATAACTTCTGGTTCTGAACCACTCTTGGTATTAGTACTACCAAATACATCTCCATCCCAGTGATCGGGATCCCAATCCATCCCTGCTCTAGCAATCACAGTAGCTACCTTCAGAGAATTCACTTTTCCTCGTCTTTTATTGTATTTATAACGAGCCACCCTCACAGCAGCTCGCTCAGATACCACCCGATATTTGTCTGCTTTATCATAATGCAATTTAATCTGGAGCTGCTGCATCAACGCAAGCTGTTTTTCAGCAGCCAGCTCTTTTTCCAATTTCAGGACATTCGCCTCTAATTCCACGTTCTGCTGATGTATTTTTCGGAAAGGCATGTAACAAAATCCAACCCCTCCTACATAGAGCCGAACACTCCTTCCCTTTTTCCACTAGCACCTGTTGCAGACAACTGGCCACATCAGCTGGATTTGCCTCTCCTATACTAGTGTCCCATTCCTCGCTCAGGTCCGCACTTCATGCCCAAGACTGTGCGACTTTGGCATACAGACTTAGTCCACCCCGGAATAGTCCCCTCAGGACAGCCTGCGCCTGCAGACCTTCCTTTTTTCCTAAATAGGGAACTCATGTTACCAAATGGATATTACACGTCCCTATTGTTATTACCTCACTACACCCTACACATTTACTAAACATTTGCCTCTCAGAGTCTAATATCTTTTTCTTATGTAATATATTACAGCGCCATGTTAAGGATTCCAATCAGGCGACACACACCGTGGTCTGGGCCTAGTATGTAGCGCACAACTGAGATGCTTTTCTCCTTATTTTATACAGATCCAATTTGAGATGGTACACAACTCTTATCACACCCCCTTTTCAAATACCCCGGGTCACAATGGACAATGAACCAGGCTGGTTGGTGAAATACAATATTTATTTAAAAATTCAAAAGAAATCTTACCATTTTTAATATGGGGCAGCAATCACCAGTGGGGTTATAATTACAATGAGGACGTAAGCAATACACTTGGTTTAACCTTCTAGTGGAACATATACAAAACACCAGGCAATAGGAGCACTTTTTGATTTGAGAAAAATAGCATCCAAGTTAGGATTTCCCACTGCAATGTTCCCACAACCCACAAATAATCAATTTCGAATGGATAGAAAGAGACAGCAGGCAATCAGGAATACGATGCAGAAAACTGAATCCAAATCCGACCTTCCCTCACCAAATAAGAGAGGAAAACGGATTTTAAACCCCTTACAATGTTATGAAATGACACTCGGAAATGGACAAATAATTAATGTGTAGTTAAAACTTTAAGGTAAATACAATTTCTCACTAAAGCAACAATGCATAGAGACTAAAACAATCACTAGCAATGAATTATCAAGAGCATACAATTGAAAACTGAGTGGAAAGTTTAAAACATGTTGCAGCAAAATGACACGTGTAAAAGGTGCATTTCCTTTCGATTTCTGTGTAAATGCACCCAAACGGTTTTTAATAAAAAAGGGTGAAATACTCTGATTTGGAGTGCGGTTGGGGGATAGATGTATATGACAGGGACACTCTAGAGTTGAAACTAGGTCTCTAGCTATGAAACTGGATGAGTTATGCAAAATATAAAAAGGTACGCTTTGAGCAAAATGAAGCTGTGAAATAGGAAAGGAAATCGGTTGTGACGAGAACAGTTTTACTCTAGAGTATTCAAACTAGACCACCAAAGATGGACACAGTAAGATCCAGGATTGAATCGCGATTTCAACCCCGTCACCCCAGCGCCCAACCATGGCGGAAACCAGTCCGTTCACTCGAAATAGGACTAATGGTTTAGGATTACACAAGACAAAATTGAAAAGAAATGGTGCTAGCACTTTAGAAAGTCACGGGCAGGGTGCACAGATAACTTGTTAAAAGCTGTTAGAATTATCAGGATAAGGCTAGGGTGCCTTAGAGATTTGGATAAGGACAAATGCAAGGCAAGATATGACTATGGATTTCTTTGGGGCAGGGATTATACTTGCAGTCCACTTTTAGTTTGGGATTTTGGACCGTCAGTGGTTCTGGTCACTACACGGCAGTGTGCCTGGCAAAGGACAGCTGGGCAGGGTCGGGGTGACCGGATGTTATTTCTGGTCATTGGATGGCACAGGTACCTCTGTATGCAGTTAGTGGGCAGCAAGCCAGGCTGGTTCAGGATGCAAAAGGTACCACAGCTTTCCCCTTTTTAATGGGAGATTAGTGGGTTGATTCTGGATCAATGGCCTTGCTGGGAATAGGATCAGCACTGCTTGGGTTTTGCAGTGGGCCCTGGAGTAGGGTCAGCAATGCTTTGGCCTTGTAGTTGGAATCTGGACTCGGTAGGATGAATGAAACGGGAACGCCAGCGCAGGAAAATCAGGAAGAGTGTGTCTGTAGAGTCTTGTCAGGGACTCTTATTTATAATGCACAGTGACATCATCCAAGAAAATTGCTGGGCAGGCTTAGCTAAGGACACCTCTAACTAATGGGATTGGTCAGGGGTGCTAGTCTTCACCACGCTCTCAACTGGTTGGATTTCAAAACAGGAGGGCAGATTTATGGTGTGAGTTTACAATGTTCAAAAATAAACCTCCCACAGTTATTTTAGCCAAAATCCGATTTCGCCACAAACGGTACATTTATACAATTGAAATCAAATTATATTCACATGTTAAATATTTTATGTAGCGTATAGCGCTGAAGCACAATGAGAGATACTGGGCATGGCAGGGCCTTATTAAGCAGTGGTTTTAACCCTTTAAGTGCCATGGGTATTTCCCCCCCAGTGCCAAGGCCTTTTTTGGGTGATTTCGGTATGTGGCCATTCAATGGCTTGAAACTTTTTTGTTACATGAGATATTTCTGCCAAATTTGGCTCCTTTTCTTCCAACATGTCGGCGGTCATAACGCCACCCAGGATTCCTAGGTTGCTGTAAGGGGGTGAGAGAAAATAACCAAAAAAATGTGGCAATAAAATGATGTACAAAGAAGCCTGTGTTTTTTTTTTCCTTGTAAGAGCTAGGAACAAATGGTTTGCTGTGCTGAATTCCCCAATTTCCTGGCTTTCAAGAACAGGTTGAGTTGAAACGAAAAATATATATTTTGATGTGGTTTTCAACCGTTTTGTGAGAGGTAGGCGATTTTGGCCATGTTTGCCAATTGGACATGCGTGGACAGAATTGAAGAAAAGGGTAGACAAGCTGCATTGGAGGATAGAAAGGCATACATTTCTGAAAAGTAGACAAAATTCCAAGTTTAGGAAGGGGTGATTTGCGCAGGTCAGGCAAGATGTAGGTAGGGGAAAATTCCATAGTTTGGGAAAAAGTGGGAAAAGGACTGAAATAAAAAAGGTATGCAGTGGACATGGTTGGCCTGGTACGGCAATAGCTTATATGAATTTTGAGAAAAACAATGCTCCGCTACATTCCCCCGACTGTTGCAGTTAGGAAATCACACATGTTTTGTAATGTTTCACAAAACAAGCAATACCACAAGCCAAAAATCAGACCCATGGTACGCAGGAGTTTTATGCTTACAGCCTGAACAGACGTACTTAGTATGTGTAAATCGGGAAAACCAATGTGGTGAGGAAGGGCAAGCATGCATTTTTTGAAAGAGCACATGCAGACCTTTTCAGGGGTAGGTGACTTGTGCAGTTTACAAAAGTGTACGCTGCCTAAAAGTAGCGACTAAATGTAGGTCACATTTGGGAAATGAAAGGGTTGTGTGACAAAGGGCAGCAGCAAATGGATCGAAATGATATGAAAACCACGTGCCAACAACACATGGCCTACCTTCCCGCGTTCCCACAGGTGTCCCGACGAAAAGGGTACCTCACGTGTGGGTGCTCCTACCTGGGAGAAAAGGGGAAAGCCAAAAACGCAGCAAACAGAATTTGATGAATTTTCTCAAAGTGCACACCATACAGATTTGGGCCTAGGGTGTCCAAGCCAGCAAGGAAAACTGGGAACCTCATGCATTTCTGAAAAGAGGACACCTGTGGGAATCCGCAGAGGGCTGACTTGCGCAAATTGGCCCAGAATTTATTACCCAGAATCCCCAGCAAAGTCCAAAATGTGGTGAAAAATACACTATTTCCACACATTTCAATCGGCTCACCCATCGAAACACGCCGCCAACAACACATGGCATACCTTCCCGCGTTCCAGTGTGGGTCCTGGGCGCCAAGGGGAAAGCCTAAAACACAGGTAACCCCAAGTCTGTTTTGACACGTGAATTTCACACTTTCTCCGCACACCATACAGATATGGGCCTCAAAACAAGGAACCCTATGCATTTCCGAAAAGATGACACACGTGGGAATCCATAGAGGGCTGACTTGTGCAAATCGGCCCAGAATGTATTACCCAAAAGCCCCGGCAAAGTCTGAAATGTGCCAAAAAAAACAGAATTTTTCACTTTGTCGGGGGTTCTGGGTAAAACATTCTAGTCCGCTTCGCGCAAGTTGGACCTCTGTGGATTCCCACTGGTGCCCTCTTTTCAGAAATGCATGGGGTTCCTAGTTTTCCTTGGTGGCTTGAACACCCTAGGCCCAAATCTGTAGGTTATCTCCCCAAACCCTTTTGTGGTTACCAGTGGGTTAGCCTTTTCCCTTTGCGGCTAGATTGGTGAACCCACACATGTGAGGTACTGTTTTCGTTGGAACACCTGTGGGAACGCGGGAAGGTATGACCTCTGTTGTTGGCAGCGTGTTTCGGTGGGTGAGCAGAGTGAAATGTCTGGTAAAATTTGTTTTTTACACCCAAATTTGGACTTTGCCGGGGGTTCTGGGTAGTATATTCTGGGCTGCTTCACGCAAGTAAGACCTATGTGGATTCCCATGGGTGTCCTCTTTTGGGAAATGCATGGGGTTCCCTGTTTTCATTGCTGGCTTCGACACCCTAGGCCCAAATCTGTAGGTTGCCCACATTAACAAATTGTGCTGTGGCAAAAGGCTTGGGGTTACCAGCGGGTTACCCTTTTCCTTTTGCGCCCCCAGTAGGTGCACCCACACATGTGAGGTACCGTTTTTTCGTCAGGACACCTGTGGGAACGCGAGAAGGTATGACATCTGTTGTTGTCGACGTGTTTCGGGGAGTGAACACAGGGCAATGTCTCTGAAATTGGCTGGAAATGAAGACAATTCTCAGACATTTCGCTCTGGCCATCCACCGAAACACACTGCCAACAACACATGGCTTACCTTCCCGCGTCTCCACACGTATCCCGATGAAAACGGTACCTCACATGTGTGGGTACGGTCCTAGGGTGTTGAAGCCAGCAAGGAAAACAGGAAACCTCATGCATTTCCCAAAAGAGGACACCCGTGGGAATCCACAGAGGTCTGACTTAAGCAAATCGGCCCAGAATGTATTACCCAGAACCCCCGGCAAAGACCCACATGGGAGAAGGGTGCCCAAGGCCAGGGATATTACCGCCGACTTTGCTGGAGCCCTGGCTGCCC
Organism: Ambystoma mexicanum; assembly: GCF_040938575.1. NCBI lineage: Eukaryota > Metazoa > Chordata > Amphibia > Caudata > Ambystomatidae > Ambystoma > Ambystoma mexicanum. The sequence continues at coordinate 131,789,939 of NC_090928.1, forward strand.
TGCGTTACAGCTTCTTCCCACCAAGGAGTCTCGGCAGTGTGCCAATACCTCCCCGAAGGGAAAAGCTGTAATGCAGCCCAGCCGCAACTCCAGGACAGTTGAGGGTGATGTCCCTGGCCTTGGACATCCATGTACCATGTGGGTGTACCGTCTCCTAAGCACAGCAGCAGCTCCAGGGAACCCCAGCAGGATCCCCATTCCTCCCCGGAGATGACATCTGTAACTTAGCACAGCCAGAGGTGGAGCCTGGGCTTGCAGACAGACAACCCACATGGGAGGGATCCGCACCCAGGAAAACACCAATGTTCTGGGGGAAATTTGTGGCCTGCCCCTGCAATTGTGTCCCAGCCATCAACATATCTGCCCAGACAGCCCATTCCCACCCACACCACCAACAATCCAGCCCCAGTCTCACCCACCCCACTGACAGTGGGCCCTAACCATAGAATAATAAAAAGAGTACTCGTATAACGTTGCAGCTGCTCGCATAGAAAAAGCTGTAAACAAAACAAAAAAACGTGTTACCTATGGTCACGCCAGAAAAATGTAGCCCTCCTCTGGGGCAGATATGGGGGGGGGGCTGTCCTGCACTCCTTCCTGGCCTCAGACGTCCCTTCCTAAGAGCAGATATCTGGTCCCAGGGAGGGCTGCATGACATGGCACCCACTCCATTGCTGGTGGGGAGGGGGGGTCAACGCCCCATCCCATTAGAAAATTGCCTGTCCCTTTGGGGTGCCCCACAGCCCACCCTAAAATGCGTTCTACCTTTTTACCTTTTTTCCTTTGGTAACCTTGGCACAGAGGGGCACATTGGTTTGCCAATCTGGCCCCGGGGTGCCCAAACCTTACCGCTGCACCCACTGGGGGGGCCTGTCCCACCATTTTTGGGGGCCTTCTCCCCCTCCCCCCAAATGGGTTGCGGGGGCACCTCATGCAGGCCTCCCTGGGCCTCCTACAAATGGCTGTGTGAGGTACACCCCCCCTCCATTTGGGGTGGGGGGAGAGGGCCCCCAAAAATGGTGGGACAGGCCCGCCAGTGGGGGGGCAGTAAGGTTTGGGCACCCCGGGGTCAGATTGCCACACCAATGTGCCCCTCTGCGCCAAGGCAAGTTTAGTAGAAAAAGAAAATAATTTAAAATGCCAGGCTGCCCCTTAGCGGGGGCTGAGGGGCCCCCTACACTGCTGGGGAATTTTCTAATGTGAAGGGGGGTGCACCTCTCTACCCCCACCCCAATTGGAGGGGCGGCACATCTCTTGTAGCCCTCCGCGGGGGAAGATACAGCGGGGGGCTGTCCTGCACTCCTCCCTGGGGGGCTCAGGCGTCAGTTCCTAGGAGCAGATATCTGGTCCCAGGGAGGGCTGCATGACATGGCACCCACTCCATTGCGGCTCGTGGGTAAGGGGGGGGTCAATGCCCCATCCCATTAGAAAATTTCCTGACCCTTTGGGGTGCCCCACAGCCCCCCCCCCCCTAAAAAGCGTTCCACCATTTTCACCTTTTTCCTTTGGTAACCCAACTCCCCTTGGTGCAGAGAGGCACATTGATGGGTGGAGGGGGCACCTCATGAAGGCCTCCCTGGGGCTCCTACAAATGGCTGCGTGAGGTACACCCCCCTCCATTTGTGGTGGTGGGGAGAAGACCCCCAGAAATTGTGGGACAGGCCCTCCAGTGAGTGGGGCAGTAAGGTTTGGGCACCCTGGCGCCAGATTGGCACACCAATTGACACAGGATGTTGTTGGAAAGGGGAGAATCTCCACTTTCCAACGACACCTCCCTCGATCTCTGGCTTGAAATACAGCCAGAGGTCGAGGGGGAGACAGGTGAACACAACTTTTATTTTCACAGCAGCAGCCCGAAATGGCTGCTGCAGTGAAAATTACTTTCACGTCGGGGTGCTTTACGCACGCCGACGTGAAACTGAAGGTAATCCAGCCCCCTGGCAGGGAGGGGTGACCTCCCCCTCACATAGCCCAGGGGTTGGATTACAGTTTTGAGCGATTCCTGCTTTGCAGGGATCGCTCAAAACAAGGTGCCAAAAAGGACGAGCACTCAAGGAGTTAAGGAAGAACAGATGGAAATGGTGTCAGAGCAGCATTTTTAAAGGTGAAAAAGTTTCCTTTTTAATGGGGATTTTGGGCTTTCAGCAAAGCAGTGCTGCCTTTTCACTTTATTCTATCTGTGTGTCAGAACACACTGGCACACTCCCTCAGTGTGTCCCCTTGTTCCATCCTGCCCAATGTATGATTGGCAAGACAGTGCAGGCATCTTTTGGTTGCTGTAAAACGCAGTTTTGAGGCCAAGGTGCTCACAGGAGCCAGCGCAACCATTTTGCTGTTTCTGCGCAAATGCAGCTTGGTTTTGGCGAAATTCTGTTCAGTGCGTCAATGTAGCCCACAGCCAATTGTTTTGCATTATCTTGGCCAAGTGGGGAGACCTCGTACTTGTGCTTTTCGGACCCTTGCAAAATCAGTTATTGGACTCAGATAGGCAAGGAATTACACATAAAAGGTTGGTTATAGTTCTAATATAAATGGCGCGTTATAGGGCCTTTATTCACTCGTAACATACATGAAGAAAAATAAGCATATAATCAGTTATACATAGACTAAGATAAAACTCATCACTGTTAAGATAGTTGTAGAAGACACCATCTCAGGCACTACGACACTGCTTAGTCCCACTGCAGGTAGGCAAAGAGATTGCTTGTCCTAAAGGGATCTGGAGCGGAGCGTCCTCCCTCTCAGCGAGACTGCATCACCCGGGGTCCAAATTCTAACTGCTTTCCCAAGAGGAAAACCTCTTCTCTTTATGGGGCTACATTTGATCACCGCCCCTCATGCGTTACTATGCTGCCCTCGGCCGAAGAGCAGACAATAAGCATGAGATGCAAAAACAGTGTAATATTTCAGTTAGAAGCGGAAAAAAACCCAGCTTGCTTTCCCATTACCCCTTATCACTGCACCTGCAGAGCGCTCCGACTTCCTTTCTGGCTTGCCCTTCGGTGGACAATACAACAACTATTCTCACCGGCTTGGTTATCTTACATAAATATGTGACCTTGTCTTCGCTGCAGAAATACATGTTTCTCCAGCATGGGGTCTGGCATATATTCACATGCTCATGAATATTCCCCGTCGTCAGGCTGGGAATCCTCGGTAAAGAAAAATCAGTATCAGTTTCGTTTCTGATCTGTCTTTCTTAGTAGTAACCAATCACTGGTCTCTGGGTCAAACTGCCCCCAGCCAATGACTGCCCTCTCACTAAGCCCCGCCCCTGGCAGCCATCCTCAGATTTTTAACGCACGCTCAAGTGTTGGGAGTCCTCGTGCTATAGCTCTCGAGCTTTTACTGCGTTTTGCGCTTTTTCAAAGAGATGTATCTCATTTTTCGGTTTAATCGAGCCTCAAGCTCCACCGTTTCTACTTCCAATCAACGGGGAACCGTTCCGGATTTATCCACGCCCCTCAAGGGTGAAGCTTTCGTCGGGTTACGCTTCTTGGAGGATTCCAGAAGTTTGAGGCCTACCTCGTGGACGAGAAGAACATGGCCCAGGAGAAGGGAAGCTCGACCCCCGGCAAACTGTTCAGGATCTGCCCTGGATGCAACCTACAAAATGTGTTCAAGGAGGACGAGCATTCGAAATGCCTTTAATGCCTCCACGAGGACAAAACGCACGCCTTAACATGTCTGATCAGACGATGAGGGATCGCCCGATCCGTCTCCAACTGGCTGGAAGGCAAGAGCCCAGCAGGTGAGAAGAAGAAGTCGTCTGAGCGGTCTTTTAAGTCCTGTGAGGGCGCCCCGGCGGCGGGGGCCCAACAGAAGGCAAAGCACCGCGAGTCCGCGGGCACTGGGAGCGCCGAACGGTCTGGCTCCTCGGCTGCCAGGCAGGGCGCACCTTCACCGACGCCATCAACCGGGAGCCAACGCTCTGGCTCGGGGAAGAGAAAATCCGAGAACCTGGCTAAGCTTCTGGAGAGGCCCCGGTCGATCTCGGAGGAACCAGCCGAGGGGGAGCGAGGCGGTGACCCTCCCCCTAAGGTGAAGGCCTCAAGAGCGCCCAAGGCGGCGAAGGCCTTGATCCACCCGGCTAAGGCCTCTATCGAGGGAGTCGCTGCGGCCCTGGCGAAGCCTGTGGAGGCTATCCCAGTGGAGGCGACCTCGGGGCCTAGAGTTTCCCTGCCCCCGCAGAGGGAATCCTCGAGGAGCCCTGTGAAGACCCCGGTGGGAAAAGAGGTGGGGGGGGTGTTGACCGTTACGAACACGGACTCAACCTCCGAGGAGGAACTGGCTGAGAATTTGGAAGAGGCCCAGCCCCACGGGAGGAATCTCGAGGAGGGGGACGACGAGAGCGAGGGTGGCAACGACGACGAGGTTCCCGTGGAGGAACAACCGTCGCTCCCGGCACGCCCGTCGCAACCCGAGCCTCAGGACAACTCGGCGGCCATTTTGACAGCAATCCAGGCCTTAGGCACAAAGATGAGGACGAGACTGCCCCTACCCCCGACGGACGACCCAGCTGTACCGGGTCCGTCGGGAAGCCCTCCGAACAAGAGGAGGAGAATTCATCCAGTGCCCCTTCAGCCCACACAGCCTTCTCAGCCTTTGTCGCCTTCCTCGATTCCGAGGGATGACACGGGAACAGACACGGCCACGATGGGGACGGATGACGGCGGCGGTGACGACGGGACTGGCCTCCCGTCTCCGATTCCTCGGGCGTCCCTGCCCGACGAGATTGGCTCTTTCCACGCCATGATTGCCAGGGCATCCAAGCTTTTTCAGCTCTGCCCTGAGGAGAAGGAAGGCTTCCTCTACCAACGGCGCGAGGTCAAAAGGAAGACGGTCGTCGCGGTGCCGTTGCTGGATGACATCTGGGACGAGGGGCTTGCCCTCCTCAAGAACCCGTCCACGACACCTGCCAAGAGGGACCGGTACGAGAAGAAGTACCGGGTCCCCGACGCCGCCCCGTTGTGCCTTAGGGCGCAGCCGACCCCAGATTCGGTCGTCTCAGTGGCGGGCAAGAAGAAAGCGGGGAGGGGGGTATCGGCTTCATCCTCAACTTCCCCACCGGACGGCGAGGGAAAGAAGCTAGACGCCGTGGGACAATGAGTCATCTCGATTAAGGCAGCCAATGCCCTAGCGATTGTGGCCCGCTATGACAGGGAATTGTGGTACAAGATCGCCCCCCTGTTGGACTTCCTCCCGGATGACAAAAGGGCAGACGCCTTGGCGATCCTACAGGAGGGTGAGGTGGCATCAGACCATGCCATAACGGTGGCCACGGACATTGCCGACACCGGTTTCCGCCAGTTGGGCAACTGCATTTGCATTCGACGGCGGGGGTGGCTCAACGCGACAGATTTCCGCCAGGATGTGCAAGCCAAGGTTTTGGACATGCCCTTCGACGGGAACAATCTGTTTAGAAAGACTGTGGATGAGTCGTTGCAGGCCATCAAGACCGACACGGAGACGGCTCAGGCCTTGGGAGTTCTGCAGCAACGGCGGCCGCCCTTTCGGAACTCCGGAGGCAAGCAAGGTGCCCCCAAAGGATTCAGCGGAGGCTCCTCGACCTACCGTCAGGCGGCCCGCTCCTCGTCGCAAGAAGCCTACAGGGGATGAGGCAAGTCTGGTGGATCTTGCCGTCGTCACCAGGTTGGCCAGGGCGGCAAGGCTGCTTCCAAGCAAGTCTGAACCGGCTGTCGCGTCAGGCCCCCACCGAAGCACCCCGGTGGGAGGCCGGCTGACAAAAGTTTAACAGCGTGTGGAAGTCCATCTCCACCGACCGTTGGGTGCTGGATGCCCTGGCCCACGGGCGCACACTCAAATTTCTAAGGAAGTGCCCCCGAATTCCTCCCGTGGCCAGGAAGGAAAACCACATCCCTCAACTACTGTTAGAGGTAAGGGCGGTGCTCAAGAAAGGAGCCATCGAGCTCGTCCCAAAGAGGCTCTGGGGCTCCGGAGTATACTCAAGATACTTCCTTGTCAGAAAGAAGACAGGAGGTTGGCGTCCCATCCTGGACTTGCGTCGGCTAAACAAATACATCAAGGCACAGAAGTTCTGGATGGTCACCCTGTAGCACGAGCTGGGCCAGCTGGAGGAAGGCCACTTCATATCGTCGTTGGATTTTTAGGATGCGTACTTTCACATCCCCATCCTAAAAGGACACCGAAAGTTTCTCAGGTTCGTAGTCCAAGGGCGGCACTACCAGTTGAAGTCGGCGCCCAGGGTGTTCACTAAGTGCCTAGCACCAGTGGCAGCGCAGCTGCGCCTGCAGTAGATCCACGTCTACCCCTACCTGGACGACTTGCTCATCCGAACAGGGACAAGGGAACTCGCTGTAGAACACACAGCAAAGACCGTCAGGCTGCTCACGGACCTGGGATTCTCCATCTTCCCCAAATCCCACCTGGTTCCGTCACAGGTCGCTCTGTTTCTGGGAGCCAGGCTCGATACAGTGGCGCAGTTGGCCTCGCCGTCGGAGGAAAGAACGCAGGCCATCCTGGGCAAGGTACAGCGTCTGCTGGCCACGGACGTGGCCAGAGTGAGGTCCATCAAGTCCCTTCTCGGGATGATGTCCTCTTGCATCTATCTGGTGCGTCTGTGCAGGCTTCAGATGCGTCCTCTGCAGGAGTTCCTCGACGCCCGTTGGATGCAAGCGACGGACAGCTTTGAGGACAAGATCTCGCTCAACGAAACATTCCGATGGTGGGGCACCCGTGCGCATCTCGCCGCGGGCACGGACTTTCAGACTCCAGCATACCGGGTGACGGTGACGACGGATGCCTCCCTGGAGGGGTGGGGAGCGGACACCGGAGATCTTCACGCAAGAGGCCTGTGGCTCCCGGAAGAGAGGCCGCTCCACATCAACATACTGGAGCTCCGAGCAGTATGCTGGGCCCTCAAGTCATTCCTCCCGTCCCTCAAGGGCAAGGTGGTGAGGATCTTCACCGACAACACCACCACGATGTTCTACATCCGGAAGCAGGGAGGAACCAGATCCCCAGCCCTGTCCAAGGAAGCCCAGGATCTGTGGCACTGGGCCGTTGCCCAGGGGATGTTTCTGGTGCCTTTTCATCTAGCAGGGATAAAAAACACCATCGCCGACTCACTCAGCAGGGAGCTGCGCTCGTGCCACAAGTAGGAACTACGCCCGGATCAAGTGGATCATCTCTTCCGGCGATGGGGCAAACCCCAAATTGACCTGTTCGCGACAGCGACAAACTCCAAGTGCCAGAGGTTCGCCAGCAGGTTCCCCCAGCCGAGGAGCATGGGCGATACTTTCTCGTTCCCCTGGGACGGCCTGTTCCTGTATGCGTTCCCGCCGTTGCCGTTGCTGCTCAGGCTCATCAACCAACTCAAGAGGTCCCGGTGCAGGATGATCCTCGTCGCATCCAGGTTGCCAAGACAGATATGGTTCCCGGACCTTCTGGACTTGTCGGCGTCCCCGCCAGTCAAACTGTCGACGGACGCAGATCTTCTCTCCAGAGAAGGAGGCGCCATTCTTCATCACAATCCGGAGTCGCTGAACTTGCAGGCCTGGCTCCTGCAGCACTAGAGTTTGGAGGGTACGATATCCCGGCTGACTGCAGAGAGGTTCTTGCAAAGGCCAGGGCGTCCTCAACTCAAGTGCTACGGACACAAGTGGAAGAGGTTCTCTGTCTGGTGCCGTGCACAGAAGATTAACCCTCTACGGAGTACAGCCCCTCAAGTGCTACCGTACTTTGCTGTCACTGGCCAAAGCTGGACTAGCTCACGCTTCCATCAAGATATATCTGGCAGCGATTTCCCGATGCACCAGGACTGCAGGACGGTTGTCCCTGTGGTCTCATCGCCTGGTGAAGGAGTTTATGAAAGGTCTGTTCCGATCATTCCCGCCAGTGAAGGCTCCAGCCCTGGCATGGGAGCTCAACGTGGTGCTGACCAGGCTCATGGGCCCGCCATTCGAGCCTTTGCATTCGGCTCCGTTGAAGTTCCTGTCGTGGAAGACAGCGTTCCTTGTGGCCATCACCTCTGCCCGACGCGTGGGAGAGATTCAGGCCCTTCCCTGGAAGCCTCCATACTTGACTTTCCACGAGACAAGGGTGGTGCTGAGGATGCACCCCTCCTTCATGCCCAAGGTGCCGTCGGACTTCCATCTCAAAGAGCCCTTGGTGTTACCAGTCTTTTCCCCGTCGCCTTCGTCACCGGCTGAGAGGACTTTGCACTCGCTAGATGTAGCTAGAGCGCTGAAGTTCTACGTGGACCGAACGAAGAGTTTTCGGAAGACATCACAGCTTTTTGTGAACTTTGGACCTATGAACCAAGGGAAGGCTCTCTCGAAGGCTTCCATTTCCAGATGGCTCTCCGGCTGCATCATGCACTGTCATCGGTTGGCAAACCGACAGTTGCCCGGCCGTCCGAGAGCCGATTCGACCAGAGCGATCGCTGCCACCACGGCGTTCTTGTCTGGTGTGCCCCTGCTGGACATCTGCAGGGCTGCCACGTGGAGGTTGACTCACACCTTCACGAGATTCTACTGCGTCGACCGGGATTCCAGGGAGGAGTCCAGAGTCTGCCAGGCAGTGCTGTTCGCTTAAGGTGAGCCTGGTGAGGAGGTAAGAGATGCTTTATGTTGAGTTTTATGTAATGCTTAATGTTGAGCCTTGCCACCTCCCGTGGTTGTGCATGTGTGTACTGCTATGTATTCTTATATTCAGGAGCATGTGAATCCATGCCAGTCCCATGCTGGAGAAGGAACAAGTTACTTACCTGTAACTTGTTCTTCTCCAGCATGGGTCTGGCATGGATTCACATGCAAACCCTCCCTCCTACCCCTCTGCGGCTCTTCACTTGGTCATACTGCCACTTTACGTGCTACCAAATCTGAGGATGGCTGCGAGGGCGGGGCTTAGGGAGTGGGCAGTTATTAGCTGGGGGCAGTATGACCCAGAGACCAGTGATTGGTTACTACTAAGAAAGACAGATCAGAAACGAAACTGATACTGATTTTTTCTTTACCGAGGATTCCCAGCCTGACGACGGGGAATATTCATGGGCATGTGAATCATGAGCATGTGAATCCATGCCAGACCCATGCTGGAGAACAACAGTTACAGGTAAGTAACTTGTTCCTTACTTGCTGAGCCCTCAAAAACGTAGGCTTTCATTGCTATTTCATTGCGGTGAATGGAGGTGAATGTCCAAGATGGCCGCACATCGGCGCCATGTTTTCTGGCTCATTTCGTTCACGCACAGAACTCGCCTACCAAGCCGCAACCAGAGACTCCCCCTCTGCCGCCCACTGCTATCCTAAACCTCCCGCTGGATCTTCCATCCCCTCAAAATGACAGGGCAGCTCACAGCATGCATGAGGTAGAATCACCTCACCAACACACCATGTCCATGGACCATATCAATCCCCAGCATGTTGTCCCTCAATACGGAGGTCACAGAAACCTAAAATGGTGGCACAGACAAAGGGCATATCTGACATAGAAATGGGAAGTATTTCCCTGAAGATGTATAACATAGAAACAGAACACATGACAAGCAACCAGTTTTATTACTTTTTTTTTCTTCTACCCATGCCTTGCACTTGTTATCAAATACCCACAAATGTACACATGTATAGTTTCTCCACAAACAATCTCTGGCATATCCGTACAATAGAATGGCTCTTTATTAAATCCCAGCAGTATGCAGGGTTACAATAGCCTACAATTGCACAGCATTTGGGGGCCGAAAATGTCCTCTGGTGCACTAAATGTGCAAAAAGCAATGCAAAACAAACGAGTTTAGTGATGGCATTAATTACTTGAACACATGTTAAGTCTTTGCAAGCACCATATTAGAGAAATCATCAAATTAATTACTTCATGATGTGTGCAAGTTAACAAAACATTATTCTACAACGTTGTGACAAAAGTGTATCAAAATTAACTTCACAAAAATGGAACAACTCATTGAAAACCAGGCAAACTCATTCGGCTTCTCAGAAGAAGCACCGAATTAAGCATGGAGCCTTTTCCAAACGCTAAGGTAGTATAGTGTTTTCTGTCCAATATCATTTGCTAAAATACATCTAAAATAGGATTGTGGGGTCGCCCTCTATTCAGTGAGGTATGCCTACCCTACCATTTGCTGTCCAATATCTCCCACCCACAAGGTTAAAGATTGAGGATAGTGAGCTTGCTCTCTTAAGGGCCCCACTACTGGTATACAGTGACATTATGCCAAACCAAAGTACTGCACTGCGCTTCACTCTATAGCACCTTGCCCATGCCAGCTCAGGCTGCACTGTTTGTTCCTCTTTCTCAACTATGCCATGACATTGCTATTTTGGGTCATTTGTCAGACTTTCTCTTATAGAGTGGGCAGCTTTCTGGTCACTGCAGTCTCCCCTCCCTTGACTTAGTCTTGCATCCAACCCTAATTTGTATCATCGTGGGCTCTACCTGGACAGGGAGTTATGCATACTTTGCGCCGGAGAGGGAACTATAGGGTGACTACCCGAATTCTTTTTGGGCAAAGACACATAACCTGTGTATGTGGAATAATTTGACGGTCTCGCAATAAAAGTGTCTCGTCCTCGTATTGGGTTTTGCTTGGACTATTCCGTTTGCAGCATGTTATCCTTTTTCTGCAGCCACTTCAACTGTGCTTTGTTCCCAATGTCCATATCGTGTCCCTCATTCTCGTTGCTGATGCTACTGTTGTCACAAACTCATTAGTGCTGCCCCTCCACTGTCCCTCATCTGCCCACACGTCTCCTCATGATAGCAGCACAGCTACCATCATTAAACGTTACATAGTATTTCAAGGGGATTGGGTCCTCCGACGTATTCCATATCTGACAGGTAATGTCCACAGCTGTGCTGCTTCGGAAAATCTTCTGCGTCCTGCGTCGATGACGTTGATGCGCCGTCCACAAAGACCTCCTCCGACGGCCGACGTCACCCGATGTGATAAGTAGGACGCACGATGCCCATAGCCTCAGTTCCGTTTTTTCCGTGAACGTGTTCGCTTCGTGAATCTCGGTACGCCTCGACTCTTTGGAGTTTGCTGTTTTCTTCTCGGTTCGTTGAACCTGTTCGGTTTTTTGTGAAGACCTGTTCGTGGCGATGTCTACTTCGTCTTCAATCCTGCGTCCGGGCTTCAAGAAATGCAGGGACTGTGGGTCCAAGATGTCGGTCACGGACTCGCACAACGCCTGCCTCTGGTGCCTCGGGGAGGCCCACGATACGGGCGACAATGTCGACTGTCAGTAGCTCATGGCAAAGGCCTTGCGGGAACGCAAGAAGAAGCTGTCGGTAGGTCGGGTGTCTAAGCCCCGGAAGTCGAGGTCTGCGGGGCTTTCGACGGATGACTCGAGGGGCGACTCTCCGCGTCATCGTCAGAAGTCCACTGGGTCTCTTCGAGGAGTCGGTCTCGCCACTCCGCCGCCTCTTCGGGGCATTCCCGGAAGCGCCGGCATCGGTCGCCTTCCCCGTCATCTTCTGAGGATTCCGCCCATCGGCGGGTCGCTTATCCCTCCATGCAAGCAACACCGAAGGAATGGGCTTCCTTCTTGAAGCAGATGCTAGCGATTCTTGAATCGCAGGGCCCCGGTCCATCCGCGCCTCCGAGTGGGGTCGGTCGGCACCGGTCGAGAGACACCCCTCGTACGCCTTCGGGCTTGGGTGGTCGGCACGGCTCACGGGAGCGATCCCGCTTGGACAAGGGTAGCTGTTATCGCCATGCCCGTTCCAGGTCCCGGTCCTCGACACTCTCGAGACCGCGTGATCCTGTGCCGTCTTCGAAGAAGACGTCGACGCCTGTGGCGCCGAGGTTGTTGAGGATTTCTCTCGAGGCTCTGCCTCCGAGGGGGTCATCGACGCTGTCGGCGCCTAGGTCGTCGAGAGACACGCTCCGAGCTCCGGCTTCGAGGCCTGTGTCGACGCCGTCGATGCTGGCGGCACTGCAGCTGACGTCGACGCTGATTCGCTCGACGCCATTTCTGTAGACGCCGGCGCCGACTCGTTCGGCGCCCTCAACGCCTTTCGAGGCGGTGGTGTCGGAGGGGCTCCATGGCACGGGGTTAGCCCCTAGAAAGGCTCTGGCTAAGGTCAGGCACTGCTTTGGTCCCCAGATGTCTTCCTCTCCCCGCCTGGAGTACATTTCAGAGGGTGATGAAGGCTCTGATGACGGCTTGGTTCCGGTTACGGTACCAGATGAGCTTATCTCGGGCCATAGCCAGTTTGATGACCTGAGTCAGTCACTGCATGATGCCAGTGGACTGGACACCTCTCCGGAGGTGGAGTTTTGTAGGCCGGAGCCTGGCACTCATGCCGATTCTTCATATCGGCGCTTTATGTCTCGGGTCACCGAGTACTTAGGTTGGTCAGCTCCCCCAGGGGAGTTCGTTCAGGATGATCTCACGGACATCCTTGATCTTGGTCCCCCACTGACCCGGTTTTGCCATTTGATATGGCTCTGCAGAGAAGGGTGGCGGCGGCTTGGACTGCTCCGGAGAGTCTCCCGGCAGTGGGCAAATCTTTGTCGCGAAAATACCGTCCAGCCAGTAGCGACCCCTGCTACTTGTCCAGGTACCCCACTCCGGAGAGTTTGATGGTGAAGGCGTCTACGGCCCCGGCGAAGCAGGCGTCGTATCCTACCATCCCTTCGGATAGGGACGACAAACGTTTTGACTGCTGGGCGAAGAAAGTGTTTTCTTCAGGGGGTATGGTGCTTCAGGCGGCCAACTCCATATGTGCCTTGTCTCGTTTCACACACACTCCATGGAACTGTGTTGCATTGGCGGCTGAACGTATTCCCGAAGGGGACGAACGGGATAGTTTCCTTGCTATGGTTCAGGATGGCAAGGATGCCATGTGTGAGGCCCTTCAGTCAGGTTTGGACATGGCAGATTGTGTCAGCCGATCCATGGCGGCGAACACCGTAATACGCAGGTTTGCGTGGTTGCGGAAGTCTGGGTTCGCTCCTGATGTGCAGTCCTGGCTCCTCAACATGCCCTTTGACGGTGAACATCTTTTTGGCAGCAAGGCTGACGAGAGCCTTGAGAGGTTGCAGACCTCCAAAGCTGCAGCAAAATCGTTGGGCGCTGCAGTTCGCCAACCTCCGCCTTTTCGTCCTAGGGGACAGCAATGGAGGGGAGGTTCCTTTCGCTATTACTCGTCCTTCAGTAAAGGGGAGCTAGCAGTCAAAGAGGCCACCGTAAGAGTGCCAGACGTGGAAACAAGGGTACTCGAGGTGCCAAGGCCGCTCGGGCAGTTGCCTCTTTGCCCTCAGGCAACGCCGCAGCTGCTACCACTCAGTCATGAGGCCAGGTCCCATGGTTCGCCGGTTGGGGGAAGGCTGGCGCAGCATCTTGTAGAGTGGCGAGCCATTACTTCAGATGTGTGGGTTCTGGAGATCATAACCCACGGCTACCGTCTTCCTTTTCGGCAGAGGCCTCACGACAATCCACCTGGGAACCTCTTTGAAGAGTCCGGATCTGCTCCTTGCGCAGGACATTCAAGCCCTGCTGGAGAAAGGCGCCATAGAACTGGTGCCTGTAGCGGAGAGGAACAAGGGATGGTATTCCCCTTATTTTTTGATTTCGAAGAAAGACGGGGGATTGAGACCCATCATGGACTTGCGCTGTTTGTACAAACTCCTCAGGAAGGACAAGTTCAAGATGGTTACTCTCTCTCAAGTCCTCCAGGCCCTTCAACTTCAGGACTGGTTGGTGCCTCTCGACCTCAAGGATGCTTACTTCCATGTGCCGATCCATCCCAAGCACAAGAAGTACCTGAGGTTCGCGGTTGGCGACTCGCACTTTCAGTTTCGGGTCCTGCCGTTTGGATTGACCTCCGCCCCGAGGGTTTTCACCAAGCTCATGGTAGTGGTGGCAGCGCATCTCAGGAAAGGGGGGATTCACGTCTACCCCTACCTGGACGATTGGTTGATCAGGGGGAGCTCTCCCGAGCAAGTCCTGGATCATCTGTCCGTCACCTGCCACTCCCTTCACAAGCTGGGCTTCTCCCTCAATTTAAAGAAGTCCCATTTGACACCAACGCAGCGGCTCCAGTACATCGGAGCAGTGCTCGACACATCCCTGGGACAGTGTTTTCCTCCCCAGGTGAGGGCTCTTCACATTCAGCAGATGGTGCACAAGTTTCAACTTGCCCAGAATCTCCCAGCGTCCGAGTTCTTGAGACTGCTCGGTCTCATGGCATCCTGCATTCTTCTGGTGCCAGAGGCTCGTCTGTGGATGAGAATTTTGCAGTGGGCACTCAAGCTCCAGTGGTCTCAGTCCTCCGGCCGGCTGTCGGACCCTGTTCAGGTGCCGCCCTCGGTCGCCCAGGACCTTCTGTGGTGGGCCGTCGAAGGCAATTTGATGAAGGGGCCCCATTTTGGCTGCCCTGGCCGGAGGTGACGATGGTGACGGACGCATCCCTACGGGATGGGGAGCTCATGCCAACGAGTTGAGTCAGCGGTCGTTGGTCTCCGTCGGAGTCCAGACTCCATATCAATCTGTTGGAGCTGAGGGCCGTCAGGCTAGCCCTGAAGGCTTTTCTGCCGACTGTGCGAGGAAAGAGTGTCCTGATTCTAACGGACAACACGGTGGCCATGCACTACCTCAACAAAAAGGGGGGGGGCAGTGTCACTTCTCTGTGCAGGGAGGCGATGCAGCTCGAGTTCTGGGCCATCCAGCAGGAAGTTTCGATCTCGGCTGTTCATCTGGCCAGAGACGACAACGAGACGGTGGACGCTCTGAGCAGGCAGAGCACGGTCTCTCACGAGTGGGAGCTGGCTCAGGAGATTCTCCTGGAGATCTTTGCTCTTTGGGGACCCCTCAAGTAGATCTCTTCGCCTCCAGTGTCAACCGGAAGTGCATAAGGTTTTGCTCGTGGGAATTTCCTCCAAAAGGAGCCTTGGGGGACGCGTTTGTGGTGGAGTGGTCATTCCTACTGCTGTACACGTTTCCACCAGTCCCCGTCATCCCGCAAGTACTGCGGAGGTTACGGAGGTTCGGTTCCCGGATGATCCTCATTGCTCCAGCGTGGGCCCGAAGGACGTGGTACCCGGACCTTCTCGACTTGTCCATCTGCCCTCCACGTCGTCTTCCCTACCGAGACGATCTTCTCTCACGGGAGGGGAGTCAGGTTCTCCATCCAGAGGTCAGATCCCTCAACCTTCACGCTTGGCTTCTGAAAGGTTGAGGTATAAGGATTGGCACCTCCCTGAAGACGTGGTGGAGGTGTTGCTCTTGGCCAGGCGGCCGGCAACAAAGTCTCTGTACCGTTGCCGTTGGAGAAAGTTCTGCGACTGGTGCAGAGTTAAGAATGTGGATCCTTTTGAATGTGACATTGCCATGGTTCTGTCTTTTTTGCTTTCTTTGGCCCACAGGGGCTTGCGAGTGGGGACCATTAAAGGTTACCTGGCGGCGCTGTCCATATTTAAGCGCTCGTCTGAAGAGTGTTCCTATTTTAAGATTCCTTTAATTGCTCAGTTTTTGAAAGGGCTCACTAATGTGTTCCCTCCGTCACCTTTTCTGGTGCCCGGTTGGGATTTGAACCTTGTTCTTAAGTTTCTTATGGGTGCTCCATTTGAGCCTTTACATTCTTGCCCTTTGAGACTGCTAACTCTTAAAACTGTGTTTTTCGTTGCGGTTACTTCCGCTCGCAGAGTGAGTGAGTTACAGGCACTTTCAGTTAAGCCACCCTTCACTGTGTTTCATAAGGACAGGGTTGTCCTTAGAGTTCGTCCTTCTTTTCTTCCGAAGGTGGTTTCGGAATTTCATTTGAGCCAGAAGGTTGTTTTTCTGGCGTTCTATCCTCCTCCATATCCTGGTAAGGAAGAGGAGAGGCTCCATAGGCTTGATCCTAGAAGAGCGTTGAGCTTTTATATTTCGCGCATATCCCGGGTCAGAGTGGACGATCAACTTTTCATTGGTTACGCTGGAAAGCGTTTGGGACAAGCTGTGACGAAACAGACTGTCTCGTCGGATTATTTAAGCTATCTCCGAGTGTTACCACTTGGCGGGTAAGAACCCTCCGGCTGGCTTGCGGGCCAATTCTACCAGGGGAGTGGCTGCATCTACTGCCTTGAAGAGGGGTGTCTATTCCTCACATCTGTGATGCAGCCACCTGGGCTTCAGTACATACTTTTGTACGTCACTACTCCCTCGATTCCATCAGAGGGCAGGATCTGGCCTTTGGCAAGGCAGTCCTATATTCCGCAATTTGATTGGGCATGCTAAATTTGTGTTCTAAGTTATTTTCCCACCTCCTTGCTTGGTACTGCTTTGGGAGTCTGTCATAGATATGGAATATGTCGGAGTACCCAATCCCCTCGAAGAACAAGTTACTTTCTTACCTGGTAACGTTCTTTTGATGGGATGGTCCGACGTGTTCCATATCGCTCCCTCCCTACCTTCGCCGCTGCAGAATTTCTTTTGCGATTGCAGCTTGCGTTCCGCAAGGCCTTGTGTGTCTGACTGGCAGAAAACTGGTGGCACATGTTCTGGGGCAAAAAACTATAGCTAAGGCTATGCGCGTCGTGCGTCCTACTTATCACATTGGGTGACATCGGCCGTCGGAGGAGGTCCTCGGGGACGGCGCATCAACGCAGGAAGCAGACGCCGAAGATTTTCCGAAGCAGCACAGCTGTGGACATTACCCGTCATAGATATGGAATACATCGTCGGACCATCCCATCGAAAGAACGTTACCAGGTAAGAAAGTAACTTGTTCTTTTAGGGTTTAAGATGGTAGGATTATTTTCATCACGAGGCCACGTTCCAGTATCTGTGACAATATTTCAGAAACGTTGCTGCCAGGCTAGATCTAAAGTTTAATAATTCATTTACCTAAGACAGTAAACATGCAGGCCATGCCTAGCTACGCTTTTTTCCCCACACCTCTAAATAACCAAAATTAAGCACACTGCATTCAAAAAATCCAAATGCACAGTCCGGCTGGTGCTTTTAGTGCACATCACCGAAGCAAGAGAAAAAGCTCACTGGCTCCCTGTTCGTGAACAAATTATCTTTAAAACTCTCTCCATCACATGCAAATGCTTGTCTAAAGATGCCCTTGCATACCTATCCTAAAAATTCACTATAGCATCCTCCAACAAACCCACCAGGTCTGCCTATGCCCACTGAGTCACTCAGCCCAAATTTAAACGTGCCAAAGCTGGAGGCTGTAGTTTCCCAGCGGTTGCACTTAGGCACTGGGACCTTGTCCTGCCCACCTTGCGAGCTCAGCATTCATACTGGTCATTCCCGAGAGCTCTAAAACATTGCTCTTCACCTAACCTCAACAGGCGATCACCATTCCAGGAGGACGGCCATTCTGCTAGACCCTAACTCTCAATTCATTCACCATGTATGTTTACAATGTTTGTTTCATGTGAGTAGCTGGTCCTGTCACAGCGCCTGAATGCCCTTGGGCTTTGTGCACTCTATAAATGTAAAAATAAAATAAATACATAAATAGCCCCCTAAACATGAATAGTTGGTTGCAATCAAAGTATCTGTGGGGCTAGTTTGTGTTGTTGGCATCTCAATCAAACACCCAAAACCATTTCTCTGAATAGCCATATTGCTCAGAATATTTAGAGTTTGATTTCTTTAAATCATAAACTTGGAATCAAAGAGGTCCCCACCCTCCATACTTTTCACCGAGCATCCGACACAAGGATTTATAGTCCCTTAAAATGGGAGATTGTCCAGATGCGGAATGCCTTTACTGGGTGCTGATGACTTTGCTGCTTTGTGCTCAACAAATGCTCAGCAAAGGAGACTGTTCGCCATGTTTTGGTTAATCTGCTGAATGCTCCTCTATGAAGGTGTTCAGAAAGACCGAGCGCAGATGATGGTGAAGGTTTAACAGGACCAAAGTTGACTAACTTCCTAAGTTCCAGGTTGTAGTATTTGTGTAATATTCTCCATTCCTGATTTTGACTGGAAAATGATCACCTTCAATATCAGATTTCTAAAACAATCGCACATTGAAAACCCCACTAACCCTTCTTAATTTATTTGGAGAAATGGGACATTCTATGCTGAATTTTGAATGACCGATCTGATGCTAGTGCCACTAATCACCATTTCCTTCAATGTATTATCTGTCAGACTGCTATGATTGAAGTCGTCTTAAGGTTTCGACGTATGGAATCTCTTCTTAGAGGGAAGCAAGTAGTACCACCTGGAAGCTGTAAAATGTCTAAGTCCACTCCATGCTGCTCTTTCCATTAAACCATCAAAACATCTACGGTGTTGTATTTGTTGGAGAACTGCGGTCCCTGGCTTTACTTCGCCTTGTATTCTACTCCTTCTCGTTAGTCATTCTAAATCGTTTTTCTTATTCCTTGGACCAGTCTTTGACATCTTATCAATCACTTTGCCTGTAATCCTATTGGCCTCTAATGACGTTTCTCCTGGATTGACCTTTCTCTGTTTACTACCGTATTTCCCACTGCCACATAGTCTGGCCATGTGCAGAAAGGGTTTCGACCCACAGAACTTTAAATGCTAAACTTCATTTAAAAATATGCTCCTCTCCATTGTCGCAATTCAAATGAACCATATTTTTTTCAATGTAACCCTTTACCATAAATTATATTCTCCAGCATGGGGTCTGGCATGGATTCACATGCTCATGAATATTCCCCGTCTTCAGGCTGGGAATCCTCGGTAAAGAAAAATCAGTATCAGTTTCCTTTCTGATCTGTCTTTCGTAGTAGTAACCAATCACTGATCTCTGCGTCATACTGACCACAGCCAATGACTGCCCTCTACCTAAGCCCCGCCTCTGGCAGCCATCTTCAGATTTTTACTGCACGTTCAAGTGTTGGGAGTCTGCGTGCTTAGCTCTCGAGCTTTTACTGCGTGTTTCGCGCTTTTTCAGGTGAATTTTCACATTTTATTCGGTTAATCGAGCCTCAAGCTCCACCGTTTCTACTCCCGTTAACGGCTACCCGTTACGGGATTTTCCTACGCCCCTCAAGGGTGAAGATTTCGTCGAATCAACTTCTTGGAGGATACCAGAAGATTCGCGGCCTACTTCGAGATGGCCAAGGACACGAGTTTGTCACCCGGACCCAAGCTGTTTCGCAGCTGCCCTGGATGCGGGCTGCAGAATGTGTTTAAGGAGGACGAACATTTGCGATGCATCTACTGTCTTCATGGGGACAAGACTCATGTAGAGAAGGACTGCCAGTTCTGCAAGAACTTGTCGGAGCGGCCATGAGGGACCGTCAATCCCATCTCGCCAGCTGGTTGGAGAAGGGCTCAACGGGTGAGAAGAAGAAGAAAGGGTCCGAGCGGGCTTCTAAATCCTGTGCGGGCGCGACGGGGGCCCAACACCAGGCCAAGCGCCGCGAGTCCGCTGGCTCCGGGAGCGCCGAAAGGTCGGGCTCTTCGGTCTCCAGGCAGGGCGCGCCTTCCCCGGCACCGTCAACCACGAGCCAGCGCTCCGGTTCCGGGAAGAGGAAGTCCGAGACCCCGGGTAAGCTTCGGGAGAAGCCCCGTCCGATCTCGGAAGAGGGGGAGCGAGGCATCGCCCCTCCCCCTAAGGAGAAGGCCCGGGATGCACCTAATGTGGTGAAGGCCCCTACCCAGCAGGCAAAGGCCTCTATCGAGGCGATCGCGGAGACTCTGGCCAAGCCGGCAGAGACCCGCCAGCGGAGACTGCCTCCAGGACTAGAGTTTCCCTGCCGCCAAGGAGGGAATCCTCTTTTCAGCCCATCGTCATGGCCACCATGATGGAAGAAGCGAGGGGGGGCACGGTAGCCTCCTCGAGCTCGGAGTCAGCCTCGGAGGAGGAACTGACCAAGGCCGTGAGGAATCTCGAAGTACAATTCGAGAAGGTTCGATCCCGTAAGGAAGATCCTCGGGAGATAACCGAGGAAGACGACGATGGCGAGGAAGAGCTGCCTTCCCTTCCGGCGCAGCCGGAACCTAGGCCTCAGGATAGCTCGGCGGCCATTTTGTCTGCGATCCAGTCCTTATGGTCTGAGATAAGGACGAGATTACCACGGCCCAGGCCGGAGGACCCGCAACCTGGCCCGTCGGGAAGTCCTCAGAACAAACGACGGAGGACCCAACCCTCTCCTCCACTAGCCCCCGTAAGGCCTACAGTTCCCTCCTCATCCTCCCACGAGTCGGGAGATGACGGTGCGATGGGCTCGACGACGGGTTCTGAGGGCGACGACGACGGAACGGGTCTCCCGTCGCACGGGCCTCGCCGCCCGACGAGATTGGCTCATTCCACGCCATGATCGCCAGGGCGTCCGAATTGTTCCAGCTCTGCCCGGAGGAGCAGAAAAAGGAAGGATTCCTCGATCAGCGCCGGGAGGCCAAGAGGAAGACTGTCATCGCGGTGCCTCTAATCGATGACATCTGGGAGGAGGGCCTGTCGGTTCTCAAGAACCCCTCCAGGGCAACAGCCAAACGGGACCGGTACGAAAAGAAGTACCGGGTCCCCGTAACCGCTCCCCTGTGCCTCAGGGCCCAGCCAATGCCAGACTCGGTCGTCTCGGCTGCGGCGAAGAAGAAAGCGGGGGGGGTCAGGAGCCTCGACGTCTAATTCCCCGCCGGACGGCGAGGGAAAGAAGTTGGACGCCATGGGGCGGCGGGTCATTTCGTCGGCGGCGACGACGATCAAAGCAGCCACCGCCCTGGCGATTGTGGCCCGTTACGACAGGGAGCTCTGGTTTAAGCTGGCCCCCATATTGGACTTCCTACCGGACGACAAGAGGTCCGAGGCCCTGGAAATACTTCAGGAAGGCGAGGTGGCGTCGGACCACGCCATAACGGTGGCAACCGATATTGCCGGTACCGGGTTCGCCAGCTGGGCAACAGTGTTTGCCTACGACGACGGGGTTGGCTCCGGGCGACCGACTTCCGTCAGGACGTCCAGACCAGGGTGTTGGGCATGCCGTTTGATGGCAGCAACTTGTTCGGGAAGGTGGTGGACGAATCCCTCCAAGCCATAAAGATGGACACGGAGACGGCCCGCGCCCTAGGAGCCTTTCAGCAACGACGGCCATTTCGGAGCTCCGGAGGCAGACGGGGTGCCTCCAAGGGATCCAGCGGTGGCTCGTCCTACCGCCAGGCGGCATGCTCCTCGTCTCAGGAGGCCTACAGGGGTCGCGGCAAGCAGGGAGTGCCTCGCCGCCGTCGGCAAGGTGGCCAGGGCGGCAAGGCCACCACCTCCAAGCAGGACTGAACCGGCCGTGGTCTCGGGCCCCCACCGAAGCACCCCGGTGGGAGGCCGGCTGACGAACTTCGTCGGCGTGTGGAATTCCATCTCCACCGACCGTTGGGTGCTGGATACCCTGGCAAGAGGACACTCTATCGAATTCCTGAGGAAGTGCCCTCACGTTCCACCTGTGGCCAGGAAGGAAAGTCACGTCCCGCAACTGCTGTTGGAAGTACGGGCGATGCTCAGGAAAGGCGCCATCAAGCTTGTCCCGAAGAGACTCCGGGGCTCCGGGGTGTACTCGAGGTACTTTATCGTCAGGAAGAAGACTGGCGGCTGGCGCCCCATCCTGGACCTTCGTCATTTGAACAAATACATCAGGTCACAAAAGTTCAGGATGGTCACCCTCCAGCACGTACTGGGACAGCTGGAGGAAGGCGACTTTCTATCGTCGTTGGACCTGGAGGATGCATACTTCCAGGTTCCCATCCTCAAAAGTCACCGAAAGTTCCTCAGGTTCGTCGTCCAGGGACGCCACTACCAATTCAGCGCACTGCCGTTCGGATTGAAGTCGGCCCCCAGGGTCTTCACCAAGTGCCTAGCACCTGTGGCGGCGCGGCTGCGCCTGCAGGGGATTCACGTCTACCCCTACCTGGACGACTGGCTCATCCGCTCAAGGACGAGGGAACTCGCCGTCGAACACACTGCGAGGACCGTCCAGCTACTCCCAGAC
The DNA here is from genome assembly GCF_040938575.1 of Ambystoma mexicanum. NCBI lineage: Eukaryota > Metazoa > Chordata > Amphibia > Caudata > Ambystomatidae > Ambystoma > Ambystoma mexicanum. Next base: position 131,811,843 of record NC_090928.1, read on the forward strand.
CTGGGATTCGCCATAAATTACCCAAAGTCCCACCTGGCGCCGTCGCAGGTGGCCCTGTTTCTGGGAGCGAAGCTCGATACAGTGAGGCCCCTGGCGGCACCGTCGGAAGAACGGACGAAGACCATTCTAGGCAAAGTGCAGCGCCTGCTAGCCACGGAAGTGGCCAGGGTGAGGTCCATCAAGTCCCTCCTGGGGATGATGTCCTCTTGCATCTACCTGGTGCGCCTCTGCAGACTACGGATGCGCCCTCTTCAAGAATTTCTCGACGCCCGTTGGATGCAGGCGACGGGCACCTTTGAAGACAGGGTCCCCCTCAACGAGGTGTTCCGGCGGGCGATTCAGAGGTGGGGCGTTCGAGCGCACCTCACGGTGGGCAAGGACTTTCAGACGCCGGCATACCAGGAGATGGTGACGACGGACGCCTCCCTGGAAGGTTGGGGCGCCCACACCAGAGATCTCCACGCAAGAGGCCTCTGGCTCCCGGAGGAGAGGCTCCTGCACATCAGCGTCCTGGAACTCCGAGCCGTGTTCTGGGCTCTCAAATCGTTCCTCCCGTCGCTCAAGGGCAAGGTGGTGCGGATCTTCACGGACAACACCACAACAATGTTTTACATACGCAAGCAGGGAGGCACCAGATCCCCAGCCCTATCCAAGGAGGCACAGGATCTGTGGCACTGGGCGGTCGCCCAGCGGATGTTCCTGGTTCCCTTCCACCTGGCAGGAGAAAGAAACACCATCGCCGACTCGCTCAGCAGGGAGCTGCGCGCGTGTCACGAGTGGGAACTGCGCCAGGATCAGGTGGATCAACTCTTCCGACGATGGGGCAAACCCCAAATCGACCTGTTCGCAACAGCGACAAACTCGAAGTGCAAGAGGTTCGCCAGCAGGTTTCCCCAGCCGAGAAGCATGGGCGATGCGTTCTCGTTCCCCTGGGACGGCCTATACCTGTATGCGTTCCCTCCGTTGCCGTTGCTGCTTCGACTCATCAACCAGCTCAAGAGGTCCCGGTGCAGGATGATCCTCGTCGCACCGGCGTGGCCGAGGCAGATCTGGTTTCCGGACCTTCTGGACTTGTCAACGTCCCCTCCTATCAAGCTGTCGGCGGACGCCGACCTTCTCTCCAGAGAAGGAGGCGCCATCTTCCACCACGACCCGGCGTTGCTGAACCTGCAGGCTTGGCTCCTGCAGCGCTAGAGTTTGGAGGCTACGATATACCGGCCGAATGCAGAGAGTTTCTTGCAAAGGCCAGGGCGTCCTCGACTCTCAAATGCTACAGTCATAAGTGGAAGAGGTTCTCTATCTGGTGCTGAGCACAGAAGATCAACCCCCTACGGATTAAGGCCCCTCAGGTGCTGCCGTACCTGCAATCGCTGGCAAAGGCTGGGCTAGCCCCTGCCTCCATTAAGATTCATCTGGCGGCGATCTCCAGATATACCAGAACCACAGGACGGACGTCCCTGTGGTCCCATCGACTGGTAAGAGTTTATGAAAGGACTGTTCCGGTCGTTCCCGCCGGTGAAGGCCCCGGCCCCGGCGTGGGAACTTAACGTGGTGCTGACCAGGCTCATGGGGCCCCCATTCGAGCCGATGCACTCCGCACCGATGAAGTTTGTGTCGTGGAAGACTGCATTCCTGGTGGCCATTACCTCCGCACGACGAGTGGGAGAGATCCAGGCCCTATCCTGCAAAGCACCCTACTTGACTTTCCATGCCTCGAGGGTGGTGCTTAGGACGCACCCCTCCTTTATGCCCAAGGTGCCGTCGGACTTCCATCTTAACGAGCCCTTGGTGTTACCTGTTTTCTTCCCGTCTCCTTCGTCGCCGGAGGACATCACAGCTATTCGTGAACTTTGGACCTGTGAATCAAGGGAAGGCTCTCTCGAAGTCTTCTATTTCCAGATGGCTCTCCGGCTGCATCATGCACTGCCACCGGTTGGCTAAACGACCGCAGCCAGGCCGTCCGAGAGCCCATTCGACCAGAGCGATCGCTGCTACTACGGCGTTCTTATCTGGTGTGCCCCTGCTGGACATCTGCAGGGCTGCTACGTGGAGGTCGACGCACACCTTCATGAGATTCTACTGCGTCGATCGGGATTCCAGGGAGGATTCCAGGGTCGGCCAAGCAGTGCTGCGCAACCTGTTCGCTTAAGGTGAGCCTGGTGAGGAGGTAAGAGATGCTTAATGTTGAGTTGTTGTATTGCTTAATGTTGAGCCTTTTGCCACCCCCCATGGTTGTGCATGTGTGTACTGCTATTTACTCTTATATTCATGAGCATGTGAATCCATGCCAGACCCCATGCTGGAGAAGGAACAAGTTGCTTACCTGTGACTGTTGTTCTCCAGCATGGGTCTGGCATGGATTCACATGCGAACCCTCCCGCCTACCCCTCTGCGGCTCTTCACTTGGTCATACTGCCTCTTCACGTGCTACCAAATCTGAAGATGGCTGCCAGAGGCGGGGCTTAGGTCTGTGGTCAGTATGACGCAGAGATCACTGATTGGTTACTACTACGAAAGACAGATCAGAAACGAAACTGATACTGATTTTTCTTTACCGAGGATTCCCAGCCTGACGACTGGGAATATTCATGAGCATGTGAATCCATGCCAGACCCATGCTGGAGAACCACAGTTACAAGTAAGTAACTTGTTCCTTATAATTGCTTATTTATAACAGCTTAATACCCAGAGGTTTCTAAGCGCAGACCCCGGGATTGAACCTGTGTTGCTCCGCATCATCTTGCTTCCAAGGCGAGCCAAGTCCACGCATCTATATTTCCTGCAATATTGTGTAAGTGCCAGATTTCTTAGCACGCCTCTCCCCCCTGGTATCCTCCCGGTCCATTAAACATTGACAACATGGGCCGAATTGAACATTAGCATGACCTGGCAAGAAGGATAACTCAGGGGGCAACTTGCTCACCTCGTTAACTGGACATATTCAGTTTGATCCCTGGTCTGGTGCTGGGACCTGGAGGAGTCCAGATTTATATACATTATAAATCACGAATAATGAGGAAGTACATTTTTTTTGGGCCAACTTCATCACTTATGTTAGCTCTTTTATACTGCACACATTAGTCTTAACTCGTAGTGCCTTGTCTGTATGGGGAAATTGTGACCCTGCTCAGGGTCGCAGCCAGACTGTGGTCTTTGGAGTGCAACGGGGACAAGGAGAGCGGGAAAGGGGGAAATGTGGGCATTAAAACATGTGCAGGTTTAACTCGCAACATGAAGGGACATGAAAACATAAGGGAACGTAATAGTTAGGATAAGTATATATTTGTCAGTGTATTGACTAGAAGAATATGTAATCAAAATGGACTGGAGCTTCCCTTATTGGCCTGCTGAATTTCCATGGAGGCCATTAGTGTAGTGGGGTTATTGCGTTAAGTCGTGTGAGGGCCTTGATATGATTTCAAGAATACCTGGGAGTGGTGGGGGCACTAACCAGATAATCCCTTTGGATGGACACTGCAATGATGCAGAAGTAGTATATGAATAAACGAGAAAATTAATCGGGCTAGAGCTGATCACGTTACACTTCGGGCAGCGCGTTATGTCCTCAGTTGGATCAGTTGGATTGTACATTTCATGTACATTTCATGGGAAAATGTAATTCCTCATGGCATTTAGTCCTGTGCAAACTGCAACTAAACAAAACACAAAAAAATGATTGATACATACTTTTTGCTCTGAACTGTTTGGCTGGCTTTACCCATCTGAAGATTATTTACTCTTCAAGCTGTTGACTGGCTCTGTGGAAAGATCTGGTAGTGGTGGGGAGCTACAAATCAAACCAGCACAAATGGGTTGCTCTGACTTCACCCATTACCAGTCTTTCACATAGGCATAGCCAAGATTGTCTTACAAGTGGGGCCTGAATCTATTGTGCTTCCCACTCCCAAGGGAAGCCGGCAGAGTGAAGGGCGTTTGTTTTGACCCCGTAGGAGTGATTTAGCATAGCGAGGGGCCCACACCAACTAAGTGGGTTTGGGGCGGGAGGGGGCAGGGCGGCTTCTCCTTCAGACAATTTTTTTAATAATGGGTTAAAATGGTGCATTTTACAGTAAACTTACTGTTAATAATTTAGGTAAAAGCAGTTTACAAACCTTCTCTAGGGTAAGGCATGAAAAAAATCTTAGACTCCAATTCACCAACAATGCACAGACTCACTTTAGAATGCATTTTCATGGTGCCTTTGCCCACTAAATGGCATTAATTCTGTCGGTGTAAAACTTGGGCTCACTGTGCCCATACATGTCCTTGCTGGTGCACATATATATGTATATTCAAGGAAAAAAGTTAGTTGCGTGGGACGTTACAGTGAGAACCTAACGCAACAAAACCTCAAATTCCGCTAAAGCAATCGGAACTTCGCACCCCCTGTTGCGCAGCCTATACCCACAATGATAACATCACAGATCACATCACTGATGACATCACTAATTACATGTTGGATGCGAATATATAAATATACATCAACTAGGAGGACATGTCGAAACATTTCAGGGTCTGGTCATTCATGATCTAAAAAAAGCTAGGCTACAGAGAAGCCGTCGGCCCAATAATCTCTCCGCAAAGGATAGGACCACCTTGGTGGAACTGCAAAATCTCTCTAATTGGATCATTAAGGCTTCTGATAAAGGCAATAAAACTGTTATTCAAAAACAAACTGACTATATTCATGAAGCCACTGGACAACTTTCAGATAGTCTTTGCTATACAAGATTAGAGATTGAACCATCTGCAGAATGATCCATCGTACTTGCCACTTGTTGGCTGCACTACTTGCTGTTTCCTGTTCCTTTGCCCTGCACTTGTCCAACCTCCCACTCCCCCTACCACTAATCCCCTCCCCGTTCCCCCGCACTTGCACGATCTGAATGTCACTAGGCCTAGCAAAATCGTTCTTTTTTGTCCTCCGTCTGTTCCCAACCCCTTTGCCTGTCACGCCTTGAAACACTTGTTTATAGGCGTGTTATGAATGCCATATCATATTAGAAATGAGCACTAGTCTAACTTCCCTCCTTAAAAAATGGGCTGATGCAGGCATCCTAGACGATGACGATTGCAGTTTCCTCGACAAAAAGTTTGCTGTTATGCCAACCATCTATTTTCGGCCCAAGCTTCACAAAAGCATGGCTAAACCTCCGGGCAGACCTATTGTGACCTTAATTGGAGCCTCTTTGGAGAATGTTTCTAAATACGTGGATGAAACTTTTCTACACCTAGTTGTTACTCTACCCTCTTTTCTTCAAGACACCAAGGACTTTTTGGGCGAAATCGATGGCATACCATGGGAAGCTACTTTCATGCTGGCAACGTTGGATGTGGTGTCTTTATACACTGCGATCCAACATACTGATGGAAAACGAGCATGTGAATATTTTCTCAACGCCAGGTCTCTAAATGACATGTTGCACGTTAAAATGATCATTGAGGTGATCGATATGTCCTCCAAACAACATCTTCCTTTTTAACAGTGATTTCTATATCCAACTCCAAGGAACTGCAATGGGCACAATCTTTGCCCCTTCGTATGCTAACCTTACCGTGGGCTGGTGGGAAAAATTAATTGTGTGGACGGACAGTCAATACACTTCATTGTCATTCACACGTGCACTTGCAGCCCTGCACACCAGTCACACGCGCACGCTTAGACCCCCCTCGCATATAAGAAATACATCTGCACTGTTATGTTTTATATCGCGCACCAATACCACCCAAGGGCAGTCTCCAGGTACTCATGTCGCTCTGCAAGAAGAGGAAGGGGTTGGTTAGTGAGGCAAGAATGATAGGACAGGTCCAGAACCAGGAGAAAGTGGAATCTGTGTGTGTTGGCTTGCAGATGGTAGCTTGCGTGCACTGGCTTGTTTTATCTGTATGGGTAAGGTCCAATGCCTTGCATGTTTTCTGTGTGGCAGTTTGTTGTTTTGGGTGCGTCTGTGTGTTTTAAGTGTAGATTGGCAGGTGTTAAAGGTTGTGCACACTGGCTTTTTGTGTCCCTACGGGTGAGGTCCAGTGTCCGTGTTTGTTTGTTGTATGTGTGTGTTGGATGTCTGTTAGGGTATAGGCTGGCTAGCACAGTGGGTGTGTATAGTGTTTGGGTGTTGTGTTTGAGGATATAGAAGCAGGGTGGTTAGTGCTTTGGCTACCAGGTTTTGACTAGTGGTTGGCAGCACTGGTGAAGATGCTAGTACCTGTCATCGTGTTCATTCTGGTCCTTTTTGCACCGGCCAACTGGGACACCGATGTTGTGCCAGAGCAGTACCTAAGAGCGCAATGATGATTGTTTCAATTGGCGTGTCAAAAGTACCTCATAGCACAAAGGAGATAGAAATACAAACTGACCACCCTATTCACCACATGGTCCCCATACCCTATGGGGATGAAGTAGACAGACTGTACCACACGATCATTGTTCCTCCCCCACATCCAGAAAATTATAAGGAAGTATGGGTAGATTTAGCAGGGTATGGGAGATGTATCTATATGACATATACTCCTGAAGAGTATGCGCAAGCGGGAGAAAGCCTGCGAAATGTATGTAGGGCATAGATGCCAATAAAGGGAACACCACCATTTTAAGCTGTGGTGAGTAGGGGAAATGAGCGCAATTATGCAGAGGGATTCTTTACTGTAGAAGTAACAAAAGGGGGAATGTTGGGCTGGAAATTAGTTTTTCCCACCCCCCCTAGGCGCTTTAGAGTGAGGCGAGTCCCATGCAATGTACCAGGGGGGAGAGGCGTGCTAAGAAATCTGGCACTTACACAACATTGCAGGAAATATAGATGCGTGGACTTGGTGCGTGCATATAAAGAGACGGCATTTTATACTTGATAGACACATTCAGTCCTGCATGGCTGCGCAGTAAACGTAGGCCCGGCGGAGAAACCTGAACAGGCCCAAAACGCTGAGGGCAGATGGACCCGCACTCTAAATTCCCATAGTAACTTCCCTTTGTGCCTTAACTGTTGCAATTACTCATTATCCCAGAGAGGAATGTGCCCTGCAAGGCATGAGACAGCACCAGGCTCCTCCCAACGCACATTCATTACAGCCAGGCCAACAGCAGACCTGCAACCCCCACCCAGCCCACCAGGAGTAATGGCACCCACCCATGACCCAGTCCAAGAAACCCTGAATTCCTCGTTAGTGGGTGACCTCAGACCACCACTCATATAACCAATGGTCATAAAAGATCTAAACGAGCACAACTATTTCACCTTATTCCTTAAATACACCCTTTGCAATACGAGGTACAGGGAGGAATAAATTATAGGTCAAAACGAGGGCGGAAGACTTGGGTGCGGAGAGTGCGATATGAACCGAGCAAAGAATGTGTGGGTCAGCATGATTGTGTTCCTCCTGTTGTGCCCGTTCCCATGTTTCCCAGGTGCATTCAATAATGATGTAGTAGTATTATCATGCAATAGTAACTCTGTGATAGCAACATGTGAAGCGTTTGACCTTCAATCCGTGTAGAGATGAGCCCAGCTGATCCCACGTGATAGAAAACAGATGGGCGAGACTGGAACCAATCGCAACCCGACATCCCCTATCGAGCAGTCCCACGTATATAGTCTAACCAACCAGCCACTCAGATTTTCACTATATAGCAATGACGCAGTGATGCCTTTGAAGCTTATGTTTGTATCACTGGAGACCAGAACATTCTCGGGCAGCAGAGTTTTTTGCTTGCACCCTTACTTTTTGTACGATTAAAACTTGTTATCCTTGCAAGAAATCTCTTTGCCTTTTTTCCCTAGCGGGTAGTATTTATTTCTGGCGTGAGCATGCATGGTCCGGCTTCACCCCCACAATGTGATATGCCACCCTGCCAGCAACTGTTCAAACCAAAAGTCCAGTAAATCAGGATCTGCCTTTAATTGTGGACACCAAGTTCATACATTATATAATTGTGGGCCCCAAGATCTAGTGTTGGGAGAAAAATCTAAATTTAAGCCATGTCTGCTTAGAACATGGTTATCTCTGGGAATCCATTAGCTTGGTAATTTGAGACCTTCCCTTTTAGGTGCTCCTGTGTATTCACTGTCTGGGGCAGAGAAATAATGTTGGTTCTTCCCCAGCAAAAAGACTGTCTTTTATTGGAAAGGGTTGTCATCTTACAAGAAGTCAGCTACTGCCCTCAGGGTGCAAGAAATGGGACATACGCTGCCAGGCCAAACAAAATCACAATAGTATTTGTTAACAGAGAAACCTTTATGTAGGCAGACTGGTGGGGGCACAGAGTAGCCCAGCAGAGGATTTTCCAGTTGGATAGGGGGTTCCCCCACCTTGAATTTTCCTAGGGCTCCCAAATGATTCTGAAGCAGCCGTCAGGATTGGAGCCATTAAAGAAGGTTGGAAGGGAACCAGTCTGCCTTGGCTTTAGGCCTTTGTTTAATTTTTTGACACCTTAAGAAGTAGGATTCATCTGGAACCTTGTTCAGAGTACAGTCTGCTCCAAAGTCCTCTGCCATAGATTTGAAGACCAAGATCTCTGGAGAAGGGAGAAGCTCTTCCCCCATAACCATTCCAAGGAAGTATTTGGGTGCAGCTGAGACCATTGGCACCCAAGACCGCTCATTAGAGGTGAGGGAACCCTACATATGTTCTCTACAAACCTTTCTGGTTGGGTAGTGCAGGAGAAAACGTTTTGTCTGGTGACACTGGTGGCTGCCCCTCTGCTGAACACCCAAAAGTCAAGAAACCGCTTTTGACCTGGTTTTCCAGCTTCAAACCATTTTCAGGTTGACCTGACTGCCTCAAAGTGATTTTTGAGTCACTACAAGCAACAAGAGCTGTCTTTGATACTCACTGCTTTCGATCAGTTTTTGATGCGTCTCAATGCGGACATGACCTAGTGGAAGACATCAACTCGCCCACCTCGACGTGACTCCACCCACTTGAAACAAACATGTCAAGCCGCCTTGATTCAATTTCGACCTGCTGGAAGCAATCCACTCAACCCATCTTGATACCAATACTGGAAACCATTGACTCGCTCATCTCAATGCTGACTCAAATGACGGAAGAAGGCCTAGAAGCCGGGCTTGATGATGTACAGCCCAAAGACAAGCATTTAAACGTATTTGTGGTTCTGTCCACTGGACTGCCTTGAAGGTCCCTAGTGACTTGTATGGCCTTATTGCTATGTTTATAAATGCCTATTCAATAACGTCGACTATTACTGCGAAATCCTTGCCTCTGTATCACCTTCTACAAACCCAAGTCCCTCATTTAATCCAAAGTCTGCATTCTCTTTTTTTCCCCTAGGGTGGCTCATTAGTGTTTTTATTAGTTGTGTGTATTTTCTAGTTTGACCAATCCTAATTTAGAGAACTTTGGTTGGACATTAATTTATTTTGGTACGCCAGCACTATTGGTGGGTTTGCTTCTGTACCAACTCACATCCCTCCTGAAGAGTATAGCCTGCCCACAGCCTCTGTGAGCGACTCCCATAATGTAGTTGGCTGTGTGGCGGTCCCCCCCTAAAGAATGTTATACATATTGCTTTGATATGGTGCTTTGTGGGCAGTGTTTGAGAAAACTTTGACAAAAAGCCATACTCTTGACGGTCCACTAGGGTAGCCAGGAGAAACCTAGTAGATTCCAGGTTGCCAACAATACACAGGATAATTTTACAACGTTTTCATGTTTCCAGTGCCCACAGTATATGCCACAATATATGCCAGAATTGCCACTGTGAAACCTTCATGATAACCCACCTACAATATATTCTAGCAGTCCACTATTTCGTCACACTGTTGCCCACATTGTTATTGGCAATGTTAAATGTTCATGATTCGTTGTTTGTAAAGTTTTCTGACTGTACAAAATCATGGCAGTGCAAGAGCTCTCCTTCACTATAGGATAAAGCAATGTGGTCTTGGCCGTGGAATGGTTTGACAAAGTGGATCCGTCACCCAATTTGACATGCAATGTGCAATATTCATAAGTGATCAATTTGTGCATTGAAAACACAATTACAGTAGGGCATGGGTCTGCAACCTTTGGCTCTCCAGATATTTTGATCCTCATTTTTGTTGATGGTGAGGGATCATGTGAGTCATAGTTCAAAACATCTGGACAGATGCAGGTTGCAGACCACTCCAGTTTATCAACTAACACTAGACATTATACGTTGCCATTTTCATTGTGAGGGTGGCAACGGAGCTTGCGCACATTAAGTTGTGGACGCAGAAATTGCACAAAAGCAACACTGAAGCGTCTAACAGGGTTTTGTGAACTATAATACGCTTGAGTAACCGTATCATAGACGTGTGAGGAATGTGGACGCCATATTGAATCTTTAACAGCAGCTAGAGTATGCTTAACGACTCACGAGGTGTAAAGAATAGGGTAGCACGTACAGGGCATCCTGTACATCATGTACACATGAATGATTTAGTTAAGGCACAAATCATGTAGATTTGTAGCATAATGCTGGTTTATGCACATAATACACAGAATTCTAATACCTTTTCATTAACTTTTTTGTCCCCCCTCCCCAATCTTCTTTTCCCTTTGTGATTTGCCTACTGTATCAATTATTTCCCATTTATGGATTGATGTATTCAACATTTGGTGTTCACATTACTAATTTTATGGTTTACACGATTGGGTTTAAATGGACTTTTTATGATGCAATATTTCTGTAAATTAATCTGATATGAATCACTGGTTTAATCAGACAGTTACGTTATACTATTTCCTTGAAAAAGACTGCAATGGTCGAAACACGTGTTGGCAAGAAGCGCAAGAAGAATGTACTATTGATGCCATTGTTATTGACCTGAATGCAAATTAAAATTACACATTTGTTACCCTCTGTCTGGACAAGCGCATCGATTTTGGCACATCCATAGTTTTCTACACAGTAATATTTTCACAAGTGTCTTTGCCATCTTTCAGCTAAAATTATAAACCAGCAATTGCAAATGTGTGTGTGTGTGTGTGTGTGTGTGTGTGTGTGTGTGTGTGGTACGAAGATGCAGTTGCAAAATAAATAGGGTTCTTTGTTAATACATTTTTGTGTGTGGGATTTGAAGATTTGTTGTGTGTGAGAGAGTGAGCGTAAGAGGTGACTGGCATTTAATAAAAATCTACAAGGTCTAGCGTCCTTTAAATCAGCGTGAAGTGTCCCTCAGCACCTGACTTGGTTGCATTAACACAAAATGTTGTTATATTGCCCACAGGGTTGCCTAAGATATCTTGGGAACACTTTTTTGTTTGTTGAGAGCAATACTAACCTTACCACTCTTCCATAAGAACTTGCCTAGTATGCGGTTTCTCACTCACTAGTCCCCGGGATCTGTCATCCAGGTGGCCAGGACACGGCCATCGCTATTGGATCAAGTTCCTGGGGGTGGATCAGTGCAGGAGGATCACCTGGGTGAGGGGTCTTTAGCAAGTGAAAGTGGGACACCGAAGGGTGAGACGCAGTATCACCTTCCTTATGACCCTTTTCCCCATCCTGCCCAGTAGGATACTTACAAACTCTACCCCCTTTTCTCACACCGTCAGCGACAACAAACTAATACCTGAGCTGTTTACCTGACATGTCCCAACCCAAGGGTCAGGCAGAGTCAGGCAATTGCAGACAACTACACACACCTGACTGCCCTTTCCCTTTCGCATAGGGAAACAAGGCAGAGCACGAGAGCACACTCTGAGCAAAACCGAACACACGAGGGAGCAGCTATTCCAGGACGGCAGTTCAAACATAGGAGAAAGGCAGCAAAACCTGGAAGGACATCAAGGAGGGAGTTGCCCTTGCCCTTTTCAACCCAGACCTGCAAAGCCTCCGTCAAAGGAAACATAAGATTGGGAATTGCAGCTGGCGAATGGTGTAACAGTTGTCAGTGGTACATGGAACCCTCCCGCACTGGTAGCCATGGCAGGGAGAAGCAGTTGACATCGTGATACCATTGTTTACTCCAGCGGCAAAAGAAGCGCCAACGAGTTCAGCCCAGCCGGTGAGTCGGAAGAACCTGATGGTGGACCAGACTGTGTTAGGCTTAAGGTTGTAGTGGCAACATTAAGACGATTAATGGACAGAGTTATTTTTTGTGAACAAACTTGGTACCAGAGATAGAGTGGTCCGGCGCCATGTGGGCGCTCACTGGAAGGTCTCTAGCTGGTACCCCTCTCCTGAACAAAGACAATGTGGGATTACAAAAGTATTGAAACTACAAGTACCAAGAGGCGATAGGAAAACCGGTGTGAGGTGTCAAAGTGGTCATCATACAAGGGACAAGCTAAACCCCTTGCACAATCTAACGTCATTGACACGTTGAAGTTTTGATGATTGTGAAATTGTGAACCCGACAGGGAATTGTGAAACGGGCGTTTGCTCCCGGCTAGGGGGGACTCTGTGCGAACTGTGATTTTGTGAATCCCGCTCTTGCCATAGGCTAACAGTGACCTGGCGAGACGTGATCACCCTTGGAAAGTCTGTTTAAAATTGGCAAGTGCTTTGAAAGGCCTGAGCCCGGATGAGGGGGGACCCAACTAAAACTAAATGGTTGCTTAAAAAGACATTGAGACTTTTGAATATTACAAATGAGGAGATTGTGATTGAAAGGCGGTCATGAACCCGACTGAGGGACGTCAAGAGAAAAGCTAAGGGAAGTGAATCCCACATTGTGAAGAAGTTAAGTGAACTACTTTGTGACAAGAAGTATGAACCCGACTGAGGGATTTATTTATTGATTTATTTATTTATTTATTTATTTTGCATTTTTAAAGCGCTCACACAGCCCGCGGGCATCGAGGCGCTGTTACAGGAATTGTTCGTTTTTTTGTTGGGTAATTGTTTTTTTTGTCTTAGTTGCATATTTATAATGCGCTTAATCACCCAGAGGTTTCTAAGCGCAGACCCGGGAATCGAACCTATGTTGCTTGGTGTCGTCTTGCTTCCAAGGCACGCATGTTGCCGTTAAGCTATCCTCCCGGGACGACATGTGCCGTTAAGCTATCCTCCTGTGGATGTCCACAGTGAGTGGTTGGTCTAAGCCAGACTGAGGGAGGCTGACTGAGAGAAGGATCAGAGCCTGACTGAGGGGGTTCCAAGGCTGAAAGGCAATCATCCAACGTGAAGATTAGCAGAAGGAACTGTTTGTTTTAATATTTTTGGCATATCAGACCTTCTGAAGCAAGAGACTTTGCATGAGAAGAGACTTGTGCACAGAAGGCTCTGATGTAGAGAAAAGGAACTGTAACCTTGTGTCGGAGTAGCCCAGGAGTGTGCTTTGCTCAAGAGTCCCGCCTTGACCTGTGCTAAAAACGTGGGGCAGGGAAACCCCGGCCATTACATCCTGACTTATCATTTTGTGAACACTTTTCTTTTCTTGTGAACATTATCCCACACTATTTTGTAGCATAGCGGTAACGATTGGCAATAGTTATTTTTTTAGTATAGGCCTGTTTTATTTGACTAGACTCTACTAGGACTGTATTATTAATATTTGATGGTTGTAGCTTGCCTCCGTCTTAGATTTAGGTTTAGTTTAGGCATTTATCTCGCCCATTTTACAGTTTAATAAACACCCTTGAACGGTCTTACTTGGTACCATGCCTTCCTTACAATGCTAAGACATTGAAAGAAAGTACCTGCTTAAGATTGGGATCATTTTTTAGTGTACAGTACCCCAGGAGGACGCATAATTCATTGCATTCAATCGTCCTGCCACAATGGTTTTAGATGGGACCACGAGGACACAAGTGCCTGAATCCTGTCATGAAGGGAAGGGAGGTGTTCAAGGCTTGGGTTTTCTCCATGGATCCAGCTGAGGAATGCTGACGTACCTTATCTTTTTAGGGCTCCTGCTGAATCCCAAACCCTTGAGACATCTGTGGTGCAACCTTATGTCACACCCAAAGCTGCCTCCTTGCTTTCTACACTTAACCTGAACCTGAAGGAGTAGAGTATTCAAGAACGAAGTTGAAAAACTTGGCACAGAAGTTTCTCAGCTTGACCTTCCACAGAGATGTCTTGAATTCCATTGGAGTGCCTCATCCTTTTTTATGAATTGCTTTATTGCTAAGACAAACAAGGGTATAGGAGATATTCCTAATGCAGATCTCTTTTAGTTTGAAAAAAGGAAAAAATCACTAATTCACAGGCACTCTGTTGCCTGCTTAGCTTCTAGACCGAGACCAGTCGTTCACCCAGCCCGTTCAGTGCGCAGGTTCTTCCTAAGAAATGCCTACCCATCTAATGTCAACACACCTGTTCAAATGCCTTCCCTGCCTCAAGCGCCAAGGCCTCCCATGTTTCATTGGACTGCTCTCCCATTGAATGGATGTTACAGAACTCTTATTTTTGATGGCGAGAGTTGCCCTTTAACAAATCAATTTGGCATACTGCGATGAATCCAATGGAGTCATCACGGATTCCCCAGCGGTACCCTCCTCCCATGTGGCCATGGGACGGCAACCGCTATCTGAGCCTGACCCTGGGAGCGGCTACATGAGGGAGGATCACATGGGACGAGACAATCCACTGGGGAGATGTCATGGCTTCATTGGATGAGACATGGTATCCCCCATTTGCCCATGAAGACCACCTTATATCCAATACCCAAATGGCGTATTGCCATGTATCTGTCCCCCACACCCCTTTAGGGAAAATGGAGAAAACCTTTCCCAACACTCTTCAGGCCAAACTCGTATCCGTGGTCTGAAAAGTAAAAGTTCAAAGAAAATATCTTTTTCATTTCTATTTCCCCTTCATATAGAACAGTTCTTTCATACAGAATAATTGAAAGCAACTCCAAGTACTATGCATTAGTTGGTCAGTAGACTTCAATTCCCACAACCACCTAAGTACTGAGGCGAAGAGGATGAAGGAGATTATGCGGAGCAGCAGGAGCTTCAAGCTCCACGAGCCTGCTAGTTCTGGAAAATCACCTGTGTGCGGGACATTTAAAAATTAGATCCAAACTATGAGAGGCTGCTCGGGAGAGGATGTTGCATCTCCCGTGGAAGCAGGTAGTAGCTGGAGGTGCGAGTCGATGTTGGCAGTGAAAGGGGCTCGCCAGCAGCGAGGGAAAGAATTGTTGCATGAGCAAGCAAGGCTTCAGAAACACCAGGAACCAGTAGACAATTCCAGGGTGTTCAGCAGCTGGAGGAAGCAGCGTTACCCTCACCGGGACCTGGAAGCCAGCAGGCATGCAGGAGCAGGACTGCGGGAGAAACTGGAGGGACGTCAAAGCGGTCTGGAGTGGAAGGTAAGCAGCAAAGCTACACTGCGTAAACGCAAGCAGGACTGAAGACGCCACACAGAGCCAGCGAGTCAGCCCAATCGAAGTGGGGCCACGGGGTATTTCGGCGAATGCGCAAAATACTATTTGATCTTTGCAAAGCCACAGAAACAATAAAAAGAGAGTTTGTAAACTTAAAAAGGCAGAATACAAATTCAACCCCAACAAATGTATGCGTGCATGAAAGGTCGATATGGGGAGAACTGAAAGTGGACCTTGAAAGAGAAACCGAACCGAGGAAAAGATATACAGTTGTGAATGTAAAGAGAAACTGTTATAAGCAATTGGAAATAAGAAGTCCTGGCAGGCAAGTAAAGCATGTATTTGCAAACCTGCAGAGAAGTCCCAGGAAAAGACCGTGTTTTGATTGAACAAACAAGGAACTTATTAAAACAAGGAAAACTGCAAAGCTAAACAGCTTTGCACCTAACGGGATTGTTGTGGGCCAAGAAAAGACCCACAGAACCGTTGGACCAACAGACATTGCCATCCTATTGATGAATCCAGAGGAAGTAAGCCACCCTTTGGAACCAAGGCTCTAATACTTTGGAGAACTTTTATGTTGGAGCTGTTATATTTTCTTTTTTTTTTTAAACCTCTTTTTATTAAAGGTCTTGGCAGATACATTGGCACTCAATCAACATTGCATATGGTCAATCTTACAATAATATTATCAAGCATTAAACAGTACACAGTTTACATGGAGGTTTCGCTGTCCAAAAGCAGTTCCGGAAGGGGCCCCAGATGTCCTTTAGCCGGCTTGTGCTTGGTTGGGTAAGACCATATTGTTCCTCACATTCATTAATATATGTCAATTTGCACACGAAGTGTTCATTCTTGGGGGCTTTGGGCTTTTCCATGCTTGCAATATGCATTTATTAGCGTCGGCACATGATAAATTGAACAATCTTCTAATTTTTTCAGAGCATTTTCCAATATCTCCGAACAAATATTTTTGGGGACTCAAATGTGGGGGGGGGGGATATCTGCCAGCATTTCGGCCACCTTCTCCCAGAACCGTACCAGGGCCGGGCATTCCCAGTACATATGATAGGATCCCATTTTGTGGGGTCCCGCATTTAGGGCAACTGCCTGAGTCGTCAGGTGTACATTTGGCAATGTTTGCAGGTGTATAGTGTAGCCTACTGAGGATTTTAAATTGTCTTTGACGTAGTCCCGCATTGAGTGATATTCTTTTCGTAATCACGCAATATCTTTCCCATTTGTCACCAGGTATCGGGATTTTCATATCTGTTTCCCATTTTTCTCTCACCCGGTTTGTCGTCCGAGTGTGGGTCTGCACCAACCTGTACAATTTGGAAATTCCCAGCCCTCCCTGTGTTGTAACAAGTTGTATGCATGGGTGGGAGGGAGGTTCGTCAGGAAAGGATGGCCATCGTGCCTGATATGCCGATCTCATTTGATAATACTGTAGTGTTCGGAGCGGACCCCCTCCCTTACCTCTCGTGAACACTGTCAGGGTCACCAACTTTCCTTCTATGTAGAGATCTCCTACCCTCATTTCTTTAGCGGGGTCCCAGGCTTCCTGTATGCCAGTGTCAGTTGTGAGGGGAATGTTCGGGTAGTTCCATAGGGGAATCTCAGGGTTATAGGGGATCTCTAGTATCACATTTTTGCATATTGCCCCCCAGGCTCTCACAGTGCAGCTCACGGGGTCAAATTCACATGAATCTTTGTGTTGTGTATCAAGAATAACTGATCTAATATCTCTGGGTGTAGTGGTGTGTGGGGTGAATTGTCTGCTTCATCATACCAATATTTGGCGAACTGTGCCTGTGCCACCAAGTAATAGAGCTCGAAGTCTGGTGCCGCTATTCCGCCTGTGTCGTATGGTTCTGTCATCTTTTCCCAACTCATCCTGGCCACCTTTCCATTCCAGAGAAATGTCACTGCCATAGATCGGAGTCTAGAAAAGAAATCCTTACCCGGCCATATGGGGATGTTTACAAATAAGTATAGTAGTTTTGGAAGTACGATCATTTTAAGAATTTCAATTCTACCATGTAATGAAATTGGGAGGTGCCTCCAGACCTGTAGTTTTGTGTTTAGTGTCTGTAGCGTGTGGTCGTGGTTATCTGCATATAGGGTCTGTCTACTCCCGGAGACCAACACCCCAGGTATCTAATATGTCGTTCCGACCACTTAAGGCCACAGGTTAGTGCGGGGCACTTTGTGGAGGGGGTGAGCGGGAACATTTCTGACTTAGAGTGGTTTACTGTGTATCTGGAGTTTTCAGCAAATTCGTTCATGTCTGCCATTATGGAGGCGATGTTCTTATCGGGTTCATGAACCTATAGCAATGTGTCGTCTGCATATAGTGATATTAATTGGGTGGCACCTTTCAGTGTGATACTCCTACTTTTATGTCTTAGTCGTACAGCTGCCGCCATGGGCTCTATTGTTAAGGCGAACAGAATAGGGGAGAAGGGACACCCCTGCCTGGTGCCTCTACCCAGCTCGAACAACTTGGATGTGGTTCTGTTGGTGCACACTTTCGCACTGCGGGCAGTATATAGTAATCTGACATATTTAATAAAGTGGGGACCCATTCCAAACGCCTCCAGCACTGAGAATAGGTATTCCCAAGAGACCGAATCAAACGCTTTCTCAGCGTCGAGGGACACCGCAACTGCCTGTTTATTTGGGTTTATTTGTGACATTATGCCGAATAGCCTACGAAGATTCAGGGCGGTGGACCTTTTGCGGAATGAATCCACTTTGGTCCGCATGTACCAGCGTGGGTGTTATGGGTAACATGCGGTTCGCTAGTACTTTCGCGAAAATATTTGCGTCCACATTTATAAGAGATAGGGGCTTATAGGGTGACATGTCTTGTGGCGGGTGTCGAGGTTTAGGTAATACCATGATTATGGCCTTGCGCATTGTCGAGGGCAGTATTTGCTTCCCAAGGCCCTCTTCCCATGTTTCTAACGGTATAGGGATCAGCTCTTCCCGGAATTCTTTATAAAATTCGGCACTTAGTCCGTCTGAGCCCGGAGCTTTAACGGATGTGAGGCCCATGATTGTCTCACAGTTCCTCTGCTGTGATAGGTTGCTCTAATGCTAGTTTGTTTTCGTCTGGGAGTCTCGGGAGATCTAGTGTGGTGAGCTAATTTCCAATCTCAGTGGGGTATTTCTTCTCTTTATTCGCGTAAAGGGCTTCATAGAAGTTGACTAATTCATTGTTTATTCCTTGTTCGCTCGTAATTGCCTTTTTTGTGCCATTTGGATAGTGGCTATCGGGGTTGACTGTTTCTCATGTTTTACTTGGTTGGCCAGCAATTTCCCTGCTTTATTGCCCTCTCCGTATCTGCGCGCTCGGGTGGCGGATGCAATATACTGTATTTCCCTCATTGCTAGACGATCAAAGTCTCTAAGGAGCTTGTGTATTTTGGCCAGGGTATCCCCACTGTGTGAGTGACTGTAAATTGCTTCTAGTACGTTCAGTTCCCTCTCTACCTCCTTCAATTCACGGCGTACACCTTTCAAGAGGCCTGTGGTTTTAGATATCGGAGCCCCTCTAACCCAGACTTTAAAGGTTTCCCACACTGATGACATATGCTCTATCGACCCAAAATTATCTGCAAAAAAGTTGGCAATTTCAACATGTCGGGTTTCCACGATATTAGGGTCTCTCAGTATGTCTCTGGGCATTCTCCTTCTCGACTTTGGTCTAGGGGTATCTTTCAAACTGATCTCCAGTAGTACCAGGGAATGGTCAGATAGTGTGCGGGGAAGGATTTCAGTCTTGTAGTGTATGTAGAATGTTTGAAGATATAAACCAGTAATCTATGTGTGACTCACTGTCGTGCACCGAAGAGTAGAATGTGTATAGTTTGCTGATTGGGTGTAGTACTCTCCAGGCGTCCATCAGGGATAGTTGCGGGAGAATCTGCCCTAGAGTTAATGCCGTCTTAGTGGGAGCCCTGGTCACACTAGCAGATCTATCAAGAACAGGGTCAAGTACAACATTGAATTCTCGTCCGCATATAACACTGGTTGTGCCGTATTTGTTGAGGATCTCGAACATATTCAAGTAAAATTCTGGGTCGTCCACGTTGGGACCATAGGTGTTCACCAAAGTTATTTGTTTTCCCGCTATTTCCCCCCAGACTAATACATATCTACCCATCGTGTCCGCCACGTGACCCTTGGCCAGAAAGCCTAGTGAGTGGAGTATTAGAGTGCAAACGCCTCTGGACTGCGAGGAGTAGTCCGTATAGTAGCGTTATTTGACCCATTTTGCCAATATCTTCTCATTAACCAAGCTCTGCGCATGTGTTTCTTGCAACATTAGTATATGTGGCCCGTGTCTAGTGACATAGTTCCCAACTTTTCTGGCTTTCATCGGGTTATTCAGGCCTCGGACATACCATGACATTAATCTCATCTTTAACCCGTCACTCATGTTTCATGTACACATATTGTGGCAAATTGTGATAACCGTTGGTTAATAGTTTCACAGCATTTGAATAGCACCTGCGTCCGCAAGACCATATTTCAATTAACCTAAAACTCTCATTAATGCGTTCCCTATCCCGAGACTCAAACTCGTCTGGGTGGACGCTGCAACACAAAACATTCCCATCTTCCCTACCCCCCCCCCCCCCCCCCTCCACCCACATCATCTGCCCCAACTTGACGATGGGCCCTATTAACCATTAGGAACATTCCTGAGGGTGCTTCGTTGCAAACACGAGGCTACCAGACTGGGCTCACGACCCGCTTAACATTGCTTGGAGCCCCCTGCGGAAGCCGAACAATTCCAGACACAAAACAAAAGGATACTAGTATGGCCTGAGATACTCGACAGAGTTTGTCCTCAGCTGCAGGTGGGTGTCTCCCATTCTGATCTGGTCCATGGCCCCTGGGGGGCAGCGGAATGGTGGCTTCTACATAGGCCAAGGCTGCGGCAGGAGTCTCAAAGAAGTGCGCCCTTCCTCCATATCGAATACTCATCTTGGCCGGGAATATTAGTGCATATGGGACTTGTCGTGCTCTTAAAAGTTTTTTGACTGGTTCATATGATCTCCGGCTTGCCTGGACTCTGGCTGCGAAATCAGGGTAGATATTTATACGGCTTTCTTCGTATTGCAGTGTCCCAAGTTCTCTCGCCATCCGAAGGATCGTGTCCCTGTCTCTGTAATTGAGCAGTCTAGCAATAATCGTGCGAGGCGGGCCCCAGGTTTTGGCACGGGAGCCTGAGTGCGGTGTGCACGTTCAATTAGGAATTGTCCTGAAAAGGATTCCACCTGTATTTCCATTTTATCTTTGCCAAATGATTCTGGAACTCCCACGATTCGTACGTTGTCACTTATTCTGTAATTTATTCATGCTTTCTCTGAGCTGGGCGATGTCTTGGTAGTGTCGCGCAACCGTGTCTTCGGTTGTTCCTATCCTGCCTTCTGCCTCAGTCAGTCTCAGGTTATGTTTGTCGAACCTGGTTTTCAATGTTCCCATGGTTGTTACGATATCGCCCAGTTTCATGTTTAGAAATAGAAAGCCATTTTGGACTACTTTGGTCAGGTGCTCAACCCTGTCACCGCTCTCCGCACTGGGCTCGGAACTGGATGTCGTTGGTGGTTCCGGCTCACCGCTTCCCGCCTGGCTGCTTGTGTACAAATCCATCGGCCCTTTCTTCTTAGCACTTGCTCCTTCCGCCATTTTGTCTTGCTTCCTCGTGTTCCCCATGGCGCCCGTGTCGCCAGGCGTCGGACCCCAGTTCTTGCAGAAAAAAGTGGCGACTGCGGGTAAGTGGTTTGCCCCGGCAAGGGACAGGTCTACTCCACCCAGCGGGCGCTGCCTAGTTGTTGCACCGGACTCGGGGCCTCCTTGTCAGGTCCTGCGTGTGCAACAACTCTGAACAGGGGCTGACCAGCACACCCAATGTTGCCAATGGATTGTGCTCTCCCACCTTTCTGAATACAGGATATTCAATCTTCCCAACAGTGAACAGCCGTTCAGTGTCTGCCGAGGGCACTTGTCTGTTGCTGCTGCAGAGATTATCCGAGTAATTAGCAAGTTCTAGTGTTATTAACAATCATTCAGGTTAGCGCTAACTATCGTGGTGGTCGCTTACTTGTGGGCTCAGGTGCCCGTGCAGTGCCAGCACAGCAGTGTTTGCATAAATGATGTCCCAGCGGCGTTTTGCTGTAGCTGACTTAGGCGCAGCCGGGTATGCGAATTGTGGTGCTTGCTGTACGATGGGCTTGCACAGTGTGGCCTCCACGCTGTGTGCAGAAGAGACGCTCCGCGTCGCGCCCCGCAGCCGTTAGTGTCCGCCGCTATCTGAACAAGCATCTCCGCGGCCTCCCTCAGTATGAGTATGTGCCCACTGGCCAGTCCGGCGCACCAACCAACTCCTCACCCGCCAAGGGGTCACAGAGTCCCCCACCACTTCGCCACACACCCACAGGGGTTTGTGTAGACCAGTGGGGTTACAGGATTGTCTGCGCTGGGAGGGGGACACTATCTAGTGATTGCTATGCGCGGGGCGGCACTCGCCTTACCTGGGGCCGCAGGCCCTGTCAGACGCGGGAACTCTTCTCCACCCACGTCAGGGCGCGCGGCACCCGGCAGGGGTAGCGCCGGACAGTCGGTCTCCTCCAGCGGTCACAGTGGTGTTTGGGTTCCTCCACGTCCAGCCCCAGAGTGGATATGGAAGGAGAGACAGGCCATCAAGTCTGGTCGCACCGCTTTCCCTCCGGCGACGTGCTTTCCTCTCGATGCTCCTCTTTGGCTAGAGCGTCAGTGGCTCGGGGCTGCAATCTTCTGGTTCCAGGATCGATACGCGTTTCTGCCCCGTCCCGCCGAAACTGCCAGTCGATGTAACTTCGCGGCCGAGGCACCTCCAGATCCAGGATTTTTTTGTACAGGTACCACCAAGCCTGAGACACGTCCTGGTATGCTCAATGTCCCGCAGCAAGATCCGAATGTAGGATTTATTGGCTAACGGATATTTCCCGGCCCGGAGCGCTCTTATCAGGCAGCCATTTCTGTCATGCGCAACAGCGCCCCCCCGGAGCTGTTATATTTTCAATATGACCACCTTTTTGCAAATACCAGGTTAAAGACATTTCCCTTCTCACCTTATTTAGTTTGTAGTGTGAGGGTCTGGATAGAAGGTTTTGAACACAAGGACAGCTTTTGATTTCCGACATCCTTATAAAGACATATTCTTGGTTTTAGGTAGGGAGACTCCTCTTAGAGCAGTGTTCCAGAGGTGTTTTCCCAACCCGTTTATGACTGGCTTTCATTTCTGACCCCTCACAATACCTTCATAAGACTCAACAAAACCTTTCCCAACTTCAACGCCGGGACTTTGGCATACACGTGGCAGTCACTATTGATCAGGGAAATGGTACGGCAACACTTTGGGCTTCTAGGGTTTCCCCCCTGTCCTACAGATGACTAATTATCGCCTCAGCAGCTGTGCCAAACTGTCATGGCCACCGGCCCGGAAACACTGACCTCGCACTATCGGGGGATGAGGGCAAGGGGTGACACAACTTTTAATTGTCCGTTTGGGACAATGCAGTATTTGAAGCCCAGCTGGACTCAGTCCTGGCGCCTTTGGCGCCAGGCTCATGAACAAATATAAAACTCACACACATTATTTTGTGCAAAGTACTTTATTTTCCTTACAAGAACCTCCATGTGCGTTTATTTGGGTGTGGCCACTGGAGAAAGCTGGATTACACGTGCAGCATCCTTTAGGAGTGGCTGGGTGGGGCCGGTGAGCCAAGGCTTATGGGCGTGGCCAGAGCTAGACTATTTAAGCCCGCCCAGCCTTCAGACAAGCGCTTTGCGTTATTCTGCACTGATGGCAGCGTAACTCTCACCGCCGCCTGAGCGCATCTTACCTTGTTTCCAGTTACCAGCCTCAGCATCTTACCTTGGAATCTGCTTTCTTCGGCACGCATCCTTGTTGTCTCTGGCATTCTTCATTCATCTCCAGATCTCCGGAAAGCAGCACTCCAACTCCAACATCGTGGTACGGCGGGCCATTCATCTGAAGGCAGTGCCTGTAAGGAAAAAAGATAGACAAGATTAGAGGTCGCAAAGACATAACGTTTAAGGTCGCGCTTTTGACAAATCTTTGTGCTTAAGCTTAAATCAACACACCTTCTGTCGGAGCATCGCGGACTCCATTCTCTTCCAATTTGGCCTCGCTTTGTCCACCGCAGCTACTGCAGGGCCGCATTTCATCTGTTGGGAGAAAATAGAGGAAAGACATCATTAAAAGATATGGACAATAATCAGGAATCAACATCACAATATTAAAAGCCATAAGACACTTACCATCAGAAGGGGTTAAGCCACACCTGGTCTGGATTGCCACGTGCAATAGGCCAGTGAAGGAACTCAGCCCATCAAGAAGCGCCCCTGCAGTGAGAAGCAGGACGGATAGCTCATCATTGATCAACAGGTGAGACTATATGGGTCGGCACATGCATGTTTACCACACGTTGGGAAGAAGGGTTTGAGAGAGACAACCGTCACATAGCCGCATTCTCACGATCTCGTATATCCACGCAGAAGCAGTGTCACCAATTATGGCAGCCCGCAGCATATGTGCGGGGGAAGAAGTCAGACAAGGGTGATCCTCTTCCAGGCAGGGCTGCAGCGATGCCCCAACGTCCCCACAGAGACCAGGTGAGCGTAACACAATCATCATTCTAGTCTCTTGAAAATCGTTGCAAAGCTCAAGCAGCCTGGAAACTATATCTGCATGTGTCGGCAAAAGTCTATTGTTATTTCATCAACACTGGTGCCTTCCCCTTCAAAAGCCTGGATGGCTTTTTTCAAATCGGGTGCTGAAGGATCACCCAACTCCTCCACCAATGTCTGAATCGAATTCTCAGAAGAGTGCTTCAGAAGTTAGGTGTCAATTTCCTCATTATGGGGCCTATATTCTGGGGTGTAAAGTATATTAAAGGCGGCAAAAGTGCTTGCTTTGCCTTGGTTAGAGGTTTGCAACGTGCCCAAACTGTTTTTGATGCTGACAATGTGGTTCTTTGCTCTCTCTTTCAAAAAGGAGACAAACATTTCCTCCAATTTCGGATCATTTGCCGTACAAGTTTACAAATAATGCTGATGTCAACTAAATATATGATACTGCAGTGATTGCACCTTATGTCATTATCTGAAGGAGTGTGAACTGTAAACCATACATTTCATACTTCGTGTTATGATGACCTCAAAAAGACTAAAGATCATTTGAAATTAACTCTGTTCCCTACACTTAGAACGGAATATAAAAATGTTTTTGAAAAAATGAAAATTATAGCTATCCGTGATCTGTGGTTTGAATCTTTTTTTGGCAGAGTGTGTTTTGCTTTATCTTGCTTTATCGTGGTCGCTTATGGAGATCCCGTACTTATGTTCTCCGGACCTTTGCAAAAATAATCATTGGACTCAGATAGGCACAAAATCACACATAACACATTAGCAATGGTTATAAGAGAATGGCGCATTATAGGCCCTTTATTAATGCACAATAAACAAACAGAAAGAATAAACACATAATCAGTTATATATAAACAAAAGGTAGAAAAGACTTCACCTTTCAGATCGCCACGGGAGGCACCTTCATCTCGGACACAACAACACTGCTTAGTCCCACAGCAGGTAGGCAAAGAGATTGATCGTTCTAATGGGATCTGGAGCGGAGCGTCCTCCCTTCCAGCGAGACTGCAACACTCAGGGTCCAACTTCTAAATCTGAACTCCAAGAGGAAAACCCTTCTCTTATGGGGGCTACTTTAGATCCCCACCCCTCATGGTTACCAAGCTGCTCTCGGCCCAAGAGCAGACAATAAGCATGAGACATAAACAGAGGGGAATACTCCAGTTAGAAGCGGAAAAAAAACATCTTCCCTCCTTGCTGTCGTTCCCACTACCCCTTATCACTGCACCTGCAGCGTGCTCCGACTCCCTTTCTAGCATGTCTTTCGGCAGACAATACAATAACTATTCTCCCCAGATCGGTCTTCTGACATAAATATGTAACCTTGTCTCTGCAGCAGAAATGCATGTTGGTTAGCTGAGCCCAGGAAAACGTGGACTTTCATTAATGTTTTCTTGCGGTAAATGTGAGTGAATATCCAAGATGGCCACGCATCGGTGCCATGTTTTCTGGCTCATTTTGCTCATGCACTACACTACAGCCCTTAGCGATTCAACTACCATAACCCAATGGGTGAAAAGGAGGTTCCCAGAACCTATGAAACAAACGCCATATATTTGTAATACAAGAAATACAACAATAACAAATCAAAACAGCAAAAATGTCAAAAATCTGAACTAAAGCGGAACGCAATGCCTCCGGAATCCAAGAAAACATCTGACCCCACCAGTTCTTATGCTGCGTCACTCTGGCAACAAGAGATTTCAAATGTGGTCCTCAATCGAACGGGAATGATCTTCTAGGTCAAAACACCACATCCCTTCCACAGCGTTACATCCCAAATTATGCTTCAAAAACAAATAATCAATGGCTGCTCTATTCTGCAAAATAGCCTTTGTAAAATTTCTGTCATCCAGCAACAACTCGGTTAAAGCTTGTGAAGTTTTGTTAAGCCCCTTAACTACCAAACAAGCTAAATTAATCAAAGTTTTATAACCCCGAGCTGCTACTCCCCAAATCCCTACTAAAGAGATGGCTAATGCCAGAACCACAGTTTGTGACAATCAGTGTACATAAGAATTACAATCGGGTGATGGAGAGTTATAGGAGGCTAATCGCGTGGACCGGCGCATAGCAGGGTGTAGTGGGAATAGCATCAAGCCGAGGCGTGTCGGCGTACAAGGACCACCTGACATATTAGCAGTAATATACGAATATGTTTGATTCCCGCAAGAAAATAGCCAACCAGCAGGCAGTTTCACATGACTCGGGTGGCTAGCAGTCAAAATTGTAAAATTACACCACATATTATTCAAAACATCCGTACAGACAGATATTGGGCGAGCACACAAGCGGCGCTCGAAATCCAATCTTTCCACTTTATGGTCCCGGTCCAACTGCTGGCATTTGCCAACAAAGTTCGGATCACATGTCATTTTGTAGCAGATATCAGCAGGGGAGATATTATGGGTAATGATACTGGTCATATTCCTCCATTTCCGGTCAATGTCTGCACAAAACCTATTCATACACAGAAAAGAAACCTTGCACATCAGAGTTATCAACCAAATGATCATTGTGCAAGACTGCAAACCAAGTTCGCAAAACTGGAACAGGCGTCAGAATTGCCACATGGCATGTAGAAACCAAAGTAGCGGAATCGTGTACATCCGACATTCAAAAATGTGAAAAATTCAGTACCTGCTGGGCAAGGTATATCCATATGTTATCAGTTTGCCCGGCCAGTGTAGGATAGTCATTCTGCACTGAAGCTATCGAAAGTGGAGAAATGTGTAACGCATCAAGCTTTTGTCCACGTTGTTTCCTCACAACACTGCGATAGGCTGCTATAGAGGCATCAGCAGGTCC
Source organism: Ambystoma mexicanum (assembly GCF_040938575.1). NCBI lineage: Eukaryota > Metazoa > Chordata > Amphibia > Caudata > Ambystomatidae > Ambystoma > Ambystoma mexicanum. Next base: position 131,838,632 of record NC_090928.1, read on the forward strand.
ACTAGTAACAGCAGGTGTGTCCGTATTGATCCAGATCCCCGAGTCCATCGGCAGAATGGAGACATTTGCTACATCTTCCGGCATGTCCCCGGACCCTCCCAAAGACACTCCATCGTCTCTTACACCGGCACTCAGCATGCACAGAACCTATAAATCCCAATTCAAAAACAAGATATCAGTGAAGTACATCACTCACGCAAATAACATTTGTCAGCTGGTATATGTAACCATTTCCGTTTTTCCGGTTCTATCACAAGAACCACCTGATCCTCCCCTGCTGCGATTACATTCGCCGGAACGGGCGGACTACTCGGTTTGTCGACCCATACCTTTGCACCCGGAGCCCTGTTATCTGAGGAGCGAACACCTTTATCCCCACAAGTAGTCAGCACAGTGTGGGCGGATCACCTTACGTACATCTCACAAGTACTAATATCTGGGCCACACGGTCTCCTTTATGAATTGGTAACATATTATCTCCACTGTTGATGAGGATGACCTTGATCTCCCCCCTGAGAGTCTGCATCCAAAATCCCACCTTAATACTTCAATACCTTTCAAAGCCAACCCGGGTCTAGGGGCAATCAATCCCATATTTTCAGAAGGAATCTGCACCCCAATACCTGTTACGATCACTACAATGCCTCTAGGTTCAAGTTGTATTTCATCTCTCGCATGTAAATCCACCCCTGCTGATTCGGGCATGGCACGGTAAGGGGTTAATGCACCAGGCGATATTTCCCAGTATAATAATGTTTCCACAGCTCTATGGGTTCTGAGTTGCAAGTTTGGCGTCAACATTCGCATTAATGGAGTCTTGACGGTTGTTAAGTATTTGTACAGCCTCCACCACACGTTCATGCCACCCTTTCAAGGTACCTCTTCATTTTTGCGTAATTGTGCTTTCAACAATCCATTCATTCTCTCAATTAACCCGGAAGCTTCCGGGTGATAAGGGACGTGGAATAACAGGGTAACAACTGCTTTTCAAATGGAGCACATCTGTCACCCACTTCTGGCAACCTTCGACTCCAAAAGCCCAATAGCCCTCTTTTTCTGTCCTGTTTTTGCCACAAGCTCCAGTTGGCATATGCATCCTGAACGGACACATTTAATTTAACTTCACGTTCTCTCAATGCGCATAAATCTAGTCCTGTCTGAATGGTGGTGTTGGCTAATTGAAATGCTCAATCTTGTTCCTCGCCCCATTCAAAATTGAATTTCATACATGTGACTTTGTACAGTGGCACCAAGATTTGCTCAAGATGGTGAATGTGCTGTCTCCAGAATCCAAACAACCCAATAAACTGCTTGGCTTGTTTTTTAGTTTTCAGAGTGGAGAACTCAAGGATTTTCTGTTTGGCTTTAGGCGCCATTTCACAGTGTTTATTTGGACACTGAATTCCAAGAAAAATCACGGTCTTTGCTGGACCTTGTATTTTAGCCTCATTTATTTCTCGTCCTTCCTTTCTTAGCCCCTCCATGATAAGGCCTAAGTGCACTCGGACACTATACTCCTCCTTCCCTTGGATTAGTATATCGTCAATCTAATGTACGATTTGCACATCTGGTTTGCACTGAATTTTATCCAAATGTTCAGCCACCAGCCGGTGACAGATAGTTGGGCTATGCATATATCCCATTGGGAGACGTTTGAACGTATATTGTCTCCCATTCCAGGAAAATGCAAATTGCTCTTGACATTCTTCGGCAATTGGAATAGTAAAGAAAGCATTAGACTTGGCTACCATGTTCCCTCAAATTTCTGTACATTCTTTAGTTACCGCATCCGGAACCGCCGGTATCAGCGGATGCGTATGTTTATTAAATTCCTGGTAATCAACTGTCATCCTGTAGCTTCCATCCGGTTTTTTGACAGGCCAGATCGGGTAATTCCAGTCACTGATCGTAACACACCAGCCTCTACATAGTCTTTGATGGTTTCTGTAATCTCCTTTTGCCCCCCAGGAATTAGATACTGTTTCATTGACACCATTTTGGTGGCTATCAGATCCTGCACCGGGGACATTTTCAGTTAACCCACTATCACGGGGCTACAAGTGAACTCACTGACCCCAAACTGGTAAAGTTTTCCTCCCAATCTGAGGGTCAATCCTTCCAGAATATCAAATCCAATGTATTTGGGTATCGGGACCACTAATACGTTCTGACTGTCTCTTTTTAAGCTTCCAACTTTCATGTCTATATGTGTTTGTACAGCAGGAGTCTCTTTGCCCCTCAATCCAGTGATTGTAAAATGTCGCCCCTTATATCTCGAAGGATTCCTGTGTATTAGTGAGGCCTCCGCCCTGGTATCAATTAAAGCATTTACCTCTTGTATGTTGCCCGATTGCCAGAATAATTTAACTTTTATGAGGTCTTCGGTCTATTTTAATTTGGGCGTTTGACACCGGAGGTTGGCCATCTTCCTATTCATATTCAGAGTGCAGGTTTCTGGATTCCATCTCCACTATTGCACTCATCATTTTTCTTAAATCTGCATATGTCGGCAGAGATTAGGTAGACTTATCAGACGACCTACCGTCTACCTTTTCAAGGGAAGACACAAAAGGGTCCTCCTCTTTCTCTTGTTTATGTATCTCCTGTCGCTTTAATTGTTTAACGCTCTTTTGCATCCATACCCCTGTCATGACTACTGTCAGGGACCACAAGCTGTGCCATAAGCAAGCCCCCCCCCCCATCTACTCCGAGGGCCTCAAGCCTTCTGCAAAAAGGCTCCTGGAGCCAGTCCTGGCGCATCTGGCACCAGGCTCATGTACTGTAAGGAGATGCTTACCAGGCTTACTTTCAATTGACTGCATGGGTGTTTAAATCCAACATTTAAGCAACCACACAGCCTAGTTCTCAAGAACCAAGCCATGTGGTCTAGTGTTCTGGGTGTGGCAGGTCTTGAACTACTTTCCCTGGTACTACTTTACCTGGGCTATATAAACCACACCCTGACTGCAGAATACGCTTTGCGTTATTCTGCAACTAGCAGCGTGACGCTTACTGTGTCCAGCTCCTGGTCTTCACCATCATCCTGTAGTCCTGCAAGAACAAGAACAAGATTATTCTGTCTTACCTGAGAATACACCATCCAGCACTCGGCATCTCAACCGGGATGCAATCCTTGGAACCGAGAGAAGAAGAAACATCTCACACCTGTGAGTAGTAGTTTAAAGACTTCCGGTGAACCGCTACCACAGCTGTTGCTCGAACATTGCGACCTGCAATAATGAGAAAAGGAAAAAACAGTATTAGAGCGCGCGCGCGCTTCCAAAACATCGAATTCCATCAGTCTCGCCTGAATTCCATCGCGCTACACCGCGCTTTCATCCGGAGCACCACAGCAACATCCTGCAAAGGAAAAGGAGACATATTCAGGTTTGCTTTCAATATACAACAACTGCACAGTGCTTTACTTACCTTAACGGATTCCGGGGGCCAGTTTTTCATCGTGCGCTCATCCACTCGCAGCACCACAGCGGCCTGTAAGGAGAAGAAAACAACACAGGTTAGCTTTAAAAGACAATAAACGTGCCGCGCTTTCTCTTACCTAAAAACGTGCCTCTCCATCCGGCACGCCAGCAGCAAAACCTTTCCACCTGAAAAGAAGGCGATAAAGACATTAACGGAATCCCACCACAAACAGAACAAAAGACTTACAATTAACAAACCTACCTGCCCATCAGCAGATTCGGGGGTCACAGCAGGCCTGGGCCCAAGGAAAGCACACTGCACCACGTGAAGCAACTCAGGCAGCTCGCCAACAAACGTCAAGAGCCCCTACACAAGAAACAGGACGGATAGCTCACCCTACAAATAACTAAGGTGAGAAAGAACTAGTGGGAAGGGGACCGGTCAGAGGGAGGTGGGAGATTCACCCATTAGAGACAGTTATCACAAATCCTCCCTTCTGTAATTGCAGATTCATTATTCAGCACTGGGCAACTACGCATCCATGGTTCCAGATCTCAGAGCCTTCCAGACGCCCCCGGGGATATCAGGTGAGCGTAACACCCCTTTTTTTCTATAATTGATACATTTCTCATCTCAATCCCGTCTATTTCCACCCGCGGTACCCCATCTTTTAGTAGCACTAGGAACATATCCTTTCTAGACACGCGCATATCGGGGCTGTCATACCTCTTCCCAGGAGTGTCCCTTTCACTGCACCCCTCTCTCTCTCGTTATCTGGGTTTTTCCTCTGCCTTTTCCCATTTGCCTAAATCCGCCACTTGTCTGATAGCGTCTACCACTTCATCCGTTGTTTTGCCTGTCATACCCACTAATAGTCATGATCACATTCTTATATGCCGGTGGGGCGGTGCGAATTAGTGTTTCTAGCTGAAACAGATAATGCTACCAGCCCCATATGTTCGGGTTCATCTAAATGGATCACCTCTTTCATGGCATGTTCTCTCACCCTTTGAAACGCCTCTTTTAGTGTGCACCATTTATTTTCTTTCGTCGGCCAATCTGATGCAATGGGATACTTGCGATTGCAGCCCTCGGCTACCATTTGCAATAAAGACCTTTGAGATTCAGCTTTATTAGCTTCTCGCACAGGACCTACCCGTAGAATTTCCTATATTTTGACTTCCTGCATCAACGGTAAAAATCGGGCAGAGTCCGTTGCATCTACGTGAAGACCTGCTGCCCCACCATCAAGTAACCTGACCGTCCAATATGGCAAGGGTTTTCCCGCCCTTTGCTTCAACTGGCCTACTATTTCCCAACTTTCTTGCTGGGAAAAATCCTTGCGTGCAGTCATATCGACCACCCCTGCCCCAGGATTGTTGGCATTACGACCCATTCTCCGTGTATCACCAGGTTAACCACTACCCCTTTTTGGACGGGTTCTGATTTGGGTTTGTTTTTCGCGTTACTAATCACTCTCTGTACTAGTACTGTTGAATAAATCACCATCCCAATGATTGGGTTCCCAATCCTCCCTGTGGTGGCTATCACAGTTGCCACCTTTCCTGAATTCACTCTCCCTCTTCTCTTCTTATATTTATAAGAAGCCACTCTTATAGCAGCTCGCTCGGCCACCACCTGATATTGATCTGCTTTATCATGATATCTTTTCATTTGGAGGCGTTGCATTAATGCCAGTTGTTTCTCAGCTGCCAGTTCTTTTTCTAATTTTAGGACATTCGCCTGTAATTCAATATTCTGCTGGTGTAGCTTTCGGAAGGCATGTAAAAAGATCCAGCCCCTCTTACCTAGGGCCGAACACTCTTCTTTTTCTACCAGCACCTTTTGTAGACAACTCACCAAGTCGTCCAGACTAGCCTCTCCTATGATGGTGTCCCATTCTTCACTCAACCCCGCCCCACATGCCCAGGTCTGGGCAACTTTATCATGCAGACTTTTGGTCCACCCCGGAATCGTTACCTCAGGACAGCCTCCGCCTGCGGAGCTTCCTTTTTTCCTAAATATGGTGCTCATGTTACCAACTGAATATTACATTTCCCCTATCAACAATACCACACCACACACTACTCGCTTATCAAGATTGCCTCACTGAGTCCAATATCATATGTTGAAACATACATAGGCAGGGTACTTTGTTAATAATAGCAGCACAAAGCCCCTGCTCACAGCGCCAATTGTTTTGCTTTATCTTGGTTGCTTATGGAGATCCCGTACGTATGTTCTCCGGACCTTTGCAAAAATAATCATTGGACTTGGACACAAAATCACACATAGCACATTAGCAATGGTTGTAAGAAAATGGTGCATTATAGGTCCTTTATTCATGGACAATAAACAAATAGAAAGAATAAACACAATCAGCTATATATAAACAAAAGGTAGAAAAGACTTCACCGTTAAGATCACCACAGAGACACCTTCATCTCGGCCACATCAACACCTTTTACTCCCACAGCAGGTAGGCAAAGAGATCGATCGTTCTACCAGTATCTGGAGCAAATGGTCCTCCCTTCCAGCGAGACTGCAACACCGGGGGTCCAACTTCTAACTCTGAACTCCAAGAGGAAAACCCTTGTCTCTTATGGGGGCTACTTTCGATCCCTGCCCCCCATGGTTACCAAGCTGCCCTCTGCCGAAGAGCAGACAATAAGCGCGAAGCATAAACAGAGTGGAATATTCCCGTTAGAAGCAGAAAACCCCCATCTTCCGTCCTTGCTGTCTTTCCCACTGCCCCTTATCACTGCACCTGCAGAGTGCTCTGACTTCCTTTCTAGCGTGTCCTTCGGCGGACAATACAATAACTATTCTTCCCAGCTCGGTCATCTGACATAAATATGTGACCTTGTCTCTGCAGCAGAAATACTTGTTTGCTAGCTGAGCCCAGGAAAACGTGGACTTTCGTTACTGTTTTCTTGCGGTAAATGGAAGTGAATATCCAAGATGGCCGTGCATCAGCGCAATGTTTTCTGGCTCATTTTGCTCATGCACTACATAGTGTCTCTAAATGCAATACAGATTTCCTCAACTGGTTTAAGCACTGTTGGAAAAATGTAATGGTTTGGATGTCAACAATGAACCTTTGTCTCCTGTATCCAGCTATGCCTCCACTAAAAGGATAGTGGTCCAATGCTAGCATTTAGCAAGATAAAGGTAAATAAAGCCATAATGTCACTAGAAATGGGCAAGGCACCGGTTATTAACAAATCTGCTGAGCTGATGCCTCTTTCCAGCAGAGCTTAAATAAATAAGATCAATAATTCTGGTGCTGTGCCGAGGAGCTGGTTGTGTGCATAAGTAGTTGTGATTTTCAAAATGGGAGACCGGGAACAACCAGAGAACTCTTGCCCAATTTTATTAATTGATTGTGCAGCTATAATTTGTGGTAAAGTAAAATTAGTTCACCTGGAGGAGTGGGCTATTGAATATAAATTGATTTCTGACCTCCAAAGGGGTGTTATGAAAGTAAAGGCTCAATCTAGTATTGCTTCCAGCCCTCGTCCATACACTTTGTACCCAAACATTCTTTTTATATATCTAGCAATAACCTACAAATAAAAATGTGCACATGTCACTGATTAAGAGCCCCATTTGCCCCATTCAATCAGACTAGTGTGGGGGCTAGCACATGGGGAAAAGCATGCTTTGAAGGAAGGGCTGGATAGAATAATGGATCACATACCCAATTTCACTTTTTGTGTCAATTGAATTAGCAGAGGTTTGCATTTTAACCCTTGAAGACTTTTCTTCAAAACTGAGTTTTTGAGAATAGATGGGTTGGGTGATGTCCAAATGAGAAGGCCTCGTTAAGGATGGACAATCAATAGTTCTCCTCTACCTTGGGAATGGTGATGATAAAACTGGGGATTCCAAGAAAAACATATTCGAAGTAACGGTTGTGAGGAAAGCAAGCAGGAGACAAAGCAAAATACTCCAGACCGTCCCCAGGGCTCCAGGATCTTGAAATAGCCAGCTGCACATGTCGCGGGTGGCACGGCATGATCTTTGAGCCCTGGGCTTTATGCCCTGTGCAGCCCAGGCATACGCAGTTCCCTAGAGCCTGTAGCCCAACTCAGAGCATTTTTGGCAGAGCCTAAATACCGAAAGCACCGGACTGCGTGTGAGGTGCGGCCTGGGGGAAGCAGGTGGCACAGCCATGCAACCTTCTTGTATGAGCTGTAGCCAATCGGTGTGGGCCCAAAAGAGTGGAGCTGTTCTGGCCGATATGGAGACAGGCGGTCTGGCGGCGAAAAGGAAAAGTCCTGGGCTGCGTCGTCATGGCGTTCCAAGTGGAATTCCCTCCCAGATCCGTTACCATCCACGCCAGGGCATGGAAAGGACTGGCGAGTGCGCGCTGCTCTGGCGCGATGATTGAGCAGGTGGGCCCACTCCACAAACTCCTAACTGGGTGCTCATGAGTACGGCCAGTGACAGTCAGTGCATCATCCTCATGGCAATGGGGCACAGGCAGAAGATTAAATGCTTGGAGCTGTGATTGTGGCTCCCCACATGGTATGCAGTGATTTATATCGAATACAAAACTACTAATGAAAAAATAACGAATTAAAAAACTAATACCAAAATAACTAATTCTGGAAAAAATAAAAATGGGGTTGTGAGAGAACGTAGTGGTTTTGGGGGTAGGGGAAACGTGTTTTTTTCAAAAAGGGGGTCTGGCATTGTGGATTACCCGCCAAAAAACAACAAAAAAGAAATATTATTTTGGAATTAGTTGGTTTTTTCATTAGTTATTTTTTCATGAGTCCTAATTGCATGGGACAATTTATATGGGTAGGGGGTTCATGTGTAACTGGGATTTTAGATAATGGGGGATTCAAATGCCATGGCATGAGGAGATGAGCCTGATTGGGGGAGGGGGGGCCTGCCAGAAACTGCCTAGGTAGAGGGACTGCTCGCCTGGGCATTCCCTGGCCGGGCTTCCAGGTTGGTGGCAGATATGAGTGGACTATTAGTGCAACCAATTCCCTAAGTCACATGACCTTATTTATTTATTAGCATTTTTAAAGCACAGAAGGCGCTGTTACAGAAGATGTTGCTTGTTACATCGGATAAAGAGAGCTTCGTAGGTACAGAGCAGTCAGAGGTTACATTACAGCTGAGCAGATACAAAGTATGCACTCTCTTAGCTATGCTGAGTTGTGTGCACGGAAGGGGCTAGTTGAACAGAATAGTTTTACTGAGTGTTATCTGGCGAGTAGCCGCCCATTCAATTGTGATTTTTTTTTTCCTTTTCCCTGCCACTGGAGCGTCCTGAACTTCATTCAATTTAAGGTATTTTCAATACGCCTTCACAGCTACCTATCCTTATCCCTGCACCCCCTCTGGAACGAGCACTGTCACTCATCCCCCTATGGTCTTCTACCTAGGTTGTATGTCTGGACCGATGGAATTTCTCTTTGGTATCTCTCTATTCTTCAACACAGAATCCATGCTGACTGCTATTTAAGGTATTTTTTCATTCATTTTGTCTTCCTCCTGGTTTATGCAATCAGTGGTTCATGCTACTCACTGTGAGTGCACTATACATCCATCTTGTCTGGCTTGACTCTGACAGGGTCCATTCTTTTGCTATCCATACATGGGGCTCCTCTATAGAGACCCTATGTATCTTACCGCCCACTCTGTCTTATCCACGGTCTACTTACTAAAGAACTGGCCGTTTGTGTCTCTCTAGTCAGGTTAGCGATGAGTCACTTTCTTTAGATTTTAATGGCATTGCTTTAGCTTGTAGATTAGCTTAGTTTATGCTTCTCTTTGCAGCTTCTGCCACCCAGAACCTATTAAGAAGTCCCTACTCACCCGAGATGTGGTGTGTCCCCACTGGAACCTCCTAAGGTATATTTTTTTCTACCTTTTGTGCTTTGGGTTCAATTTAGGGAATGTTATAGGAATTTTTCTAGCTATTAGTAGCTCACTCCTTTTTTTTTCTAACCCTACAGGTTTCATTGAACTCCCTTTCTACTTAGAGTATCAGATTAGGATTTCGCCCAAATTCTCTCTCCTGATGAATGTTCTGTAGTAATTCTGTATGAACAGAAACATGTTGAGTTCCTACTGCTCTGGATTATGACAGTGAACAAAGACTCTATGATTGTTAAAAAGTCAACTGTATACAGTGAATGATATGCATTGTTATATTGAAATTGGTTCAGTGGTTACGCAAATCAATCATTGGATGTGACGTCCTATATTCTTTACTTGTGTTAGACGCACTGTTTGCCTCAGTGCTATTTATTATGTATCTATTCTTGTTTTTACTCGAGTTTACCCTTTATTAAAATTATATTGATTTTGTACGCTGGTGCACCAGTTTGGTTCACTCTGCTCAATGCTCCCTGTGCTTTTGCTCTCTATCTCCTCTATAATTTATTGATTACCCGTCCCCAGTCTATATGGAGTTGACACTACCTCCTGTGTGAGTATAGTGTTAACCGGGATTCCTCCTCAATCCCTTACGAGGAGTGGTTCCCCCCCACTCATCTCTTTGAAGAGGTCGAGGAGAAGGCACTGCCGGGCACCTTCACCAACGTCTTCATCAGACGGTTCCCGCTAGAGGATGGCATGCCCGTCCAAAATGTCTACGCCTGCAGAATGGGAAACTTTCCATGTCGAAATGCTGAAAATCTTTCAGAAACAGGGTCTTACTCCGACCGAGCCTTCTACGGAAGCTTGGAAGGTGAGGTCTCTGCTGAAAATGTGCATGCCCTCTAGCCTGGGTAAATGGCGTGGTCCCCATCGAGAGTCCTTGAGGTCTCGATCGGATAACAAATCGAAGGATCACTCGAGACGTGAGGAGAGATCAAGGTCGTTGATGCCTTCGAATCCATCAACGCCGTTGGTGCCTATGACGCCCATCAGGTCCTCGACACCTATTAGGCCATCAATGCCATTGACGCCGGTGTCGACTTCGAAGCCAAAATTGTCTGCTAGCTGAGCCACTTTTGCCAGCCCAGCCATTGGTTTTAGTGTTCCACCGAAAAAGGCACTGGCTAAGACACAAAGTCGACGACTTCGACAAAGCCTCTGGGTTCTGCACGAGAGAAGGTGTATACTCCTCTCCCGAAAAAGGATTTTTTCAAGTCTCTGACTTCCATCTTTGAGGAGCAGGAGCGTTCAGATGAAGAGGATGCCCCTTATTGACTTCAGTACAGTACATCAAATGTACCTGATTTTCTTATTTCAGAGGAGAGTAAAATGCAAGATCTTTGTGACAATTTGCACAATGCTAGTGGCATTGACACCTCTCCTGAGTTGGAGTTTGCCTGGCCAGAACCACGGGAGCATGCATCTCCTCATATCGACAACTCGTGTCTAAGGTTGTGGAATACTTGGGTTGGTCTAGACCTCCAGTGCCTTATGATCAGGATGATCTAACTGACTTTCTGGACAAGGGTCCGCCTACTCATCCAGTCTTGCATTTCCATGTGGCACTTCAAAAAAGGGTGGCCAGGAATTGGGAGACTCCGGACACTAATCCAGCAGTTGACAAAAATCTCACAAAGAAATGCAGCCCCTCCAGTAGCGACATCGGCTACCTGTCCAAACACCCCACTCCTGAGATTCTGGTAGTCCAGGCAGCTACGGCTACCTCAAAACAGGCAGTATACCCTACCATCCTTCCTGATAGGGATAAGCGCGTAGATGGATGAACGAGAAAGGTATTTTCTGCAGGGAGCACGGCATTAAAATCTGCCAACTCCACTTGTGCACAAAATTTTCATACACTCTATGGGAGTGCATTTCTATTGAGGCAGAGCATATTCCCGAAGGGAAGGAAAGGGACGGCTTCCTGGCTATAGTTAAGGATGGCAAGGAAGCCCTGTGTGAGTCCCTTCAATCTGGATTGGAGTCTTCAGTAGGTCCCTGGCTACCAGCACTGTGATGCGCAGTTTTGAGTGGTTGCTAAAGTCGAGTTTTGCACCTGATGTGCAGGCTAGACTTCTCAAAATGCCTTTTGACGGGTCACCTCTTTTTGGCAACAAGGCTGACGAGAGCCTTGACAAGTTGCAGACCTCGAAGGCAACAGCCAGGTCTTTTGGCGCTGCTGTTAGGCAACCTCAGCCTTTTTGTACTAACGGACAACCTTGGAGGGGTAGATCTTTTTGCTACTACTCCTCATTTGGAAGGGCTAGAGGAATGGCCAGTCAGAGGCCAAAGAAAATGTCTTCATGGGGGACGAGGTAGAGTTGCCAAGCCAGCTCAAACAGCAGCCTGTTTACCATCGGCCGCTGCAACAGCCGCTTCAAAACCACTCTGAGGGCTTGAGTCACAACTCGCCAGACGTGGGCAGGCTGTCTAGGCAACTGGAAGAATGGCGAGACATTACTTCCGATGCTTGGGCTCTGGAAACAGCCCACGGTTACTGCCTTCCTTTTTTTAAAAGAAGCCCCAGAACAATCCACCAGGGAAACACTCTTTGAAGATTCTGGATCTGCTCCTTGTGCAGTACATTTTAACCCTCCTAGAGAAAGGTGCTATAGAACTGGTGCCTGTAGCGGAGAGGAACATGGGTTGGTATTCCCCGTATTTTTTTATTCCCAAAAAGGACAGAGGACTGAGACCCATCTTGGACTTGAGATACTTCAACAAGCTCCTCAGGAAGGAAAGACAAATTCAAGATGATCACTCTTTCTCAGATCCTTCAGGCCCTCCAACTCCAGGATTAGTTGGTGTCACTGGACCTTCAGGATGCTTATTTTCATGTGCCAATCCATCTCGGGCACAGAAAATACTTGAGGTTCGCAGTTGGTGGCTCGCACTTTCAGTTTCGAGTCCTGCCATTCGGGTTGACCCCCGCCCCAAGGGTTTTCACCAAACTGATGGCGGTGGTAGCAGCGAGTCTCCAGAGGGGGGATTCATGTCAACCCCTACCTAGACGATTGGCTAATCAGGGCGTGTTCTCGCGAACAAGTCCTGGATCATCTCAACGTTACCTGCCACTTTCTTCACAGACTGGGCTTCTCCCTCAATTTCAAGAAGTCCCATATGACACCTTCCCAAAAGCTCCAATACATCAGAGCTGTGCTAGATACATCACTGGGAAAGTGCTCGCCACCCGAGGTGAATGCTCAAGACATTCTTCAGATGGTAGCAACATTTCAGAGTGCCCAGAGTCTTCCGGCCTTCAAATTTCTGAGGTTGATCAGCCTCATGGCATCCTGAATTTTTCTGGTGCCAGAGGCCCGCCTGAGAATGAGATCCCTTCAATGAGCTCTAAGAACATAATGGTCACAATTCTCAGGAAGGATGTTGGACCGACTTCAGATTCCAACCAGAGTCTCACAGGGTCTTCTGTGGTGGGCCGGCAAGGAGAATATTCTGAAGGAAGAACCCTTTTGGCAACCATGGCCGGAGATAACGGTAGTGACGGACGCCTCACTCATGGGGTGGGGAGTAGACGCCAATGATCTGACCATCAGCAGTCATTGTTCTCCATCGGTGTCCAAACTACACATCAATCTTTTGGATCTGAGAGCAATCAGACTTGCTCTGAAGGGTTTCCTGCTCTCGGTATGGGAAAGAATGCCCTGTTAATGACGGACAACACCATGGCCATGCACCATCTCAACAAGAAAGGAGGAAGGAATCTCCCTATTGGCAGTTCACCAGGCCGGAGAGAACACGGCGGTGGATGCTCTGAGCAGGCAGAGCACAGTCTCACACAAGTGGGAACTAGCTCACAAAGTCTTTCAGGAGATGTTTGCCCTTTGGGGAACCCCTGCAGTGTACCTGTTCATGACCGGTGCCATCCAGAAGTGTGAGCAGTACTGCTCAAGGGAATTTCCTCCAACAGGAGCTCTAGGAGACGCGTTTGTGGTGGACTTTGAGTTCCCTCTACTGTATGAGTTTCCTCTAGTCCCTGTCATTCCTCAAGTACTCAGGAGTTTGCAAAGGTTCGGGACACACATAATCCTAATTGCCCCGGATTGTGCCAGGAGAACATGATATCTGGACCTTCTGGACTTGTCCATCTGTCCTCCGATGGGTCTACCACAAAGAGAGGAGCATCTCTCGCAAGAGGGTCGGGTTCTCCATCCAGAGGTCAAGAATCTCAACCTTCATGCTTGGTTTCTGAAAGGCTGGGACCTCCCGGATGATGTAATGGAGGTGTAGCTTTCGGCCAGAAGGCCAGCAACAAAATCTCTGTACTGTTGCTGTTAAAACATTCTTTTCCCTGCACCAGTCGCAAAACATATTTTATTTGTTTATTTATTATTTATATCGTTCACCGAACCCTGAGGTAACTGGGCGCTGGAAAAAACTTAGGAGTTACATACAAGAAAAAAAATGATACAGTGGCAAATGTGGTGACCAATGGTTACACATAGGTCGGGCTTGTGAGACAGTTTACAACATAGCATAAGCACAAAGCAACTAAGTTATCATAAAGCAGGAGTTAGGGGTGCAGAAGTTGACGGGTGCCTTATTGGGGAAGTTTCTTGTTCAACCAGTTTTTGAGTACAGATTTGAATGGCAGGAGGGCGGATTCTTGTCTGAAGTTCAGGGGTATGGAATTCCATTGTTTTGCTGCTTTGACTGGGAAGCTGGCTCCTCCCGCCATTTTTAGGTTGAACCTAGGTACTGCTAGGCACTGGGATAGGGCAGATCTGATGGGGCGAGAGGAATGTTGCTTGCAGATTTTATCAGATAAGTATTTGGGGGCTGTGTTTGCAAGGCATTTGTGTGTGATTACCAGGGTGTGGAGCGTGATTCTGTCACGAACTGGTAGCCAGTTGGCATTTCGTCTGACAGTTGATATATGGCAAGATCTTGGTAGGTTAAGTGCTGCTCACAATGAGTTGTTTTGAAGAACCTGAAGCTTGTTAAGGTGAAGTTTAGAGGATCCTAGAAAGAGTGTGTTACAATAATCAATTTTTGATAGTGCAAGGGCTCTGGCTAGGCGGCTGCTGGTGGACAAGTTGGGTTTGCAACTATAGATTAATTTATTTGTGTAAGCTGTGGAGGCTGCTATGGTGCTAACTTGTTTGAGGGACAGTGTTGAGTCTAGGTCGACCCCTAGAGTTTTTATTTCTTTGGAGACTTTGATCGTATTTCCATCTATGTTGAAGGATGTGTACCTATGGTGAAGTTTGTTCAGGCGTGCTTGAGTGCCGACAATCGGGAGCTCAGTCTTGTCGTCGTTAAGGCATACGCTGCTTGTAGCCATCCAGGCCTGGATTTCAGTAGTTTAGAGCCTTGATTGTAGCAGCCTGTGAGGGGAATAAGGACTTGGGTGTCATCTGCGTAGTCGGTGTAGCGAACACCCAAGTTGTCCAGGCGATCGAATAGGAGCTTCGTAAATGTGTTATAAAGCGGGGGTGACACGCATGAGCCTTGACGGACTCCACAGAGTGTGGGGCTCGGGTCTGCTGAAGCTGATGGAGAGAAGACCCTGGTTGTCCGATTGGAGAGAAAGGAATTGACCCAGTCGGAAGCATTGGTAGAGAAGGCTGCTGCTGTGGAGAGGTGGCCAGTTAAAATTTGGTGGTCGACAATGGGCCACAAAATTTGATGTGGCCCATTTGAACCATGTCCGTTAAGGTTTTTAACCTTTTAAGATACTATTGGTTGCTATAAAATCAGCACGTAGAGTGAGCGAGTTGCAGGCACTTTCTTCCAAGCCATCCTTTACTATGTTCCACAATGACAGGGTTGTGTTAAGTACAACCCCTCCTTCTTGCCTAAGGTAGTCTCAAAATTCTGGCTTTCTATCCTTCACCTCATCCTGGTAAGGAAGAAGAAAGACTCCATAGGACCCCAGTAGAGCGTTCATTTTTTACAATTCCAGAATGTCAAAATTGAGAGTGGAAGACCAGCTCTTTGTAGGGTACACAGGACACAAACTAGGGCATGCTGTTCCCAAACAGACCTTTTCTAGAAGGATCATTCTAGCCATTTCTGAATGCTACAGACTGGCAGGCAAAGAACCTCCTGAGGGTTTACATGCTCATTCCACCAGGGGCATGGCTACATAGTCAGCCCTTCATGGGGGTGTCCCTATTAAGAACATATGTTATGCTGCGACGTGGTCCTCGGCACACACGTTTAAAAAGCATTATTCTCTGGATGCTTCCCATGCTCAGGATGTCACCTTTGGTAAGGCAGTACTTTATTCTGCCCTTTGAAATTCTGAATATATGAATTCTACACCTCCTCCAAACATGGATACTGCTTTGGGAGTCTGTCAAAGATGAGGAATACATATGAGGACACAACACATTCGAAGAACAAGTTACCCCCTAGTAATGTTCTTTCGCTAGGATTTCCTCCAACATATTCCTCATCTCCCTCCCAACCTACCTCTCTGTAGAATTTCCCATGCTATTTCAGCTTTCGTTCCAACAAGGCTGAGTATTGTCGTGCCCGTATTTATGGGCACTGATACTGCATGAGGAGGGGAAAATCAGAACTGAGGCCAGCGGGCTCTGTGCATGCTATATATAGCCACTGATGACGTCACCCAGGATGGAGGCCTTCGAAGGACATTGACTCGACGCCATCGACGCAGGGCGCCCTCTGCCGAAAAAGTTTTCCTAAGCTGGACATTACATGTCAAAGATGAGGAATATGTTGGAGGAACATCCAGTTGAAAGAACGTTAGCAGGGGTAAGTAACTTGTTTTTCTAATTCCATCCTAAGTGTACAAAGATTTTATCCATACCACAAGATTTACATCAGTTATACATGCATCCTTGTGAAAAAGCTACCAACATCTTTTGCCTTGGTCAGCTTCTATGCCATGTACTGTGAAGGCTTTTTGTGCCATCTTCTGAGACCTTACTGTTTCTTTTTAAAATTCCGTCCACAGAAAATCAGAGTAATTACTAGGTTTCAACAATGTGTAGTACAAGAGAAAGATACTAAATTGAATTGAAATGCATCAATTTCCCAATTGTCACATTATAAATTCTCCATGGTCAGTCAAGTTACATATACTTGGGAATTTGCCTTAATGAATTCCTGTGCCTTGTGTGACGAATCGAAGGAATGTGTACCTTCTCACCAAGGGGCAGCCACCCCTTTGAGGTGAGGGAGGCAAGCCTGCTCCGCAAGACCCTTCCTAGGGGTGTGGGCAAGGGGGACCTCGCTGGGAGAGACCCCACCCCCCCCCCATAGGGGACAAGAACTCCCGTTCTGCTGAGGAACTCCCCAAGCCATTCCCATTGATGGCATACATGGGCCGATCTGATATGCAAAGCATGACAACATTCAGAACCTTGGCTGAAGACGTGAATAAAGTATGTCATTTTCCTCAAGCGGGAGGCTCAGTCTCTATGAACTGCGACTAGGTTGATGAGCGAGGACATGCCGAGTGAAGGAGAATGAGAGAAACGCATATGCCAGCATGGGTGGCCCCCTGTAAACAAACACCTGATGGAGGCAGGGCCAAGCAGAGTTGCAGAGCCCACAAAGTTAAGATTGACTCTGAAGGTGAGAGACAGATGCTGGAAAACCAGCATGTGCAGATGAGGGGCCAAGAGGAGGAGTACCCAGGTACCAGTGGTGGCCTGACCAAGCGACTCTGTGGTGGGCAGGTTGCCCGATCAACGACGCCGACACCACCCGGTTGAGAGTGCAGGTTGCAAAAGGAATACCGGGACGTCGAGTGGATCGAGAAAAGGACACCATCAAATATAGAAAAGGACACCAGTGAGAGTAAGCAGGCGAAGAAGTGGACGGAAAAGAATGGTCCCGAGTGACTGCAGGCACCAGAGACGTTACCATACAAAGATAGAGGTAACTGGGAGGACGGGAGGCTACAGGGGACTTGTTATAAACTAAAAGAAACTCGTCCCAGAGAAATTGACAAAACCCTGCATCTAAAATTGAAGTTAACTCGTCCCAGTAAGATTGAGAAAACGATGAATATAACATTGATGAACTTGAACTATAATTTGAGAAAAGGAGAACCCTGAGCACACCAGGGAACAAGTACATTGAAACTGGTGTTGCATTACCATGGAAAGAGAGAAAACACCATGAAGTAAAGTCAAGATAAGCCTATGAGATAAAAGGTATACAGGAGATGCCACAGCTGAGACGGAGGGGAACGTTAATTACACTGAAAACATACCCTACCTAAGAGAGTATAACTTAAAAGAATACCCAAGGCCCAATAGCCTGGACCAAACCAAGTTCAAGAAAGGACAGGCCTCCAAGATAGGGGAAAAGCCAAAACCTTTGTGAGAGAGTAAGAGTTGGTATGGAAGGTGATCAGAGATTATCTGAAAATTGGATATTAAGAGGAACTCTATAAAGAAGACTAGTACATCATCAGTAGAAGAGACTCCTGCTCCTCACCTTAGTTTGTTAAATTAGTGGTAGGGTCAATTAGGGTTAGAGTTTTGGACAGCAAACGTTTTCATTTGGACATTACCTCCCGATCGACAAGCATCCTTAGCCTATTCATATAGGCAGGGAACACCCCATAGTGCTAGGGAAAGTTGGGCCTTATTCCTATTATTTAATGAACATGTATTGGAAATGTCATCAGTGCCCACGTCCTTCTGACCTGTCACACTTGACAAACTCAATCTTGCGGCAATGAGCAGAACTTTAGGAAGGCTTTCTCCCTGGCTTTTTCTCTCCAGAGGTATCGCACTAGGTGAAAAGCTAGGTCTTTGCTTGTTTGCCACTGTAATGAATCCAACGAGAATTTCTTCCCAAGGATTCAGAGGGCTATAATGTACCATACCTCCCCCCAAGTCACCAACACCTTGGTAGGATATCTAGGGTCTGTTTTTTAGTAAAACCAGATAGACCCTTTATAAATGGCTGACTTGACCTGTGAAGAATGAAACCCGTGAGCCAGCCCACTGGAGGAGCATCCCAGGAAAGACCAATTACGGAGGAGCCTGAGCAGGCCCCACCGAGTCTAACCGTGCCAAGCAGGAAATAGGGGGCATGTCCTGCAAAGAAGAGAGCATGCCAGTTCCAGTGAGCAGGACCACGGCCCACACCAGAGAAGCACAGTGTGGTGCAGTTGCAGCAGTTGATTGTCTGGAGCAGTCCAGAGAATCTGCAAGGAAAGAGGCCGAAGTGGAGCCTTGCCGTTGGGTAAGCCGAGACTGCACCGACTGTATTGCAGTACCGGACGAGGAGAGCCCGGGGAAAGTGTCAATAGAGCCCAATTGACAAATTGCGTAAGTGACTCTGCTATGACCAGAGAGCCGTCCTGGCTCCATGCCCCTCCCTTGGAACAGCGCTCAGGAATAGAAGGTACGCAGAGGCTCTTCTGGAAAGGGAGCCGGGTGAAAGAGAAAGGAGAAGCATACCCCAGAGCAGGGGAAGGAGCCCTGAAATGCAGAAATTGAGCAAGCACCAGAGTGGGGGAGGAGCGTGAGATCGCCTGAGAGTGGTAAGTGAAAATAAGATACCCAGAGTGGTGAGAGACTGAGAAAAGCCCAGAGTGTGGAGTGAAGAATCCCAGAGTGGCAAAGAGAACAAGAGCATCCTATAGAGTGGGAGGAGACCTGGACTTGGATACCTGGAAATCCTTCAGTACACTCAGAACAGTTCCTTTTGGAACTTTAACAATTGAAAGCCTTGGCTAAATATGCCTGGGTTGAGGTCAGAAGCAAGCAGCCACCCCTGCCAAAGTCTTTTTTGTTTTCTTTTGTGATTGGGAAAGTAAGCATGTTAGAGCAGGGTTTCAGACAGAGAACATTATTATCATGTGAAAAAAAGAGGAAGGTGAGGCGCGCACGCCAGTTCCCAGTCAAATATATGAAATGCAAGTAGTAACTGGGTTAAATCCCAAAATTGAACCAGTATTAACAGGGTTGAATCCCTTCTGCTGCAGTTCAGTTGCTCTGTTGTTTTCCTCGTAGCGCTTTCGTGTCACAAACAATCATCAGGGAGGCTGTATTTCTTTACAGGTGTTACTAATTAGTTGCTCTTTCAGTCTCAAAGGATTCTGGTAGCTATAGTGATCACATTTTTTTTTTCATAACATTTTATTAAGGTGTACAAAGTCATCAATAAATCAACAACAGAATTTGATCAATAATTGCAATATTCAGAAATATAAATTCATATGGAGGATAAGAAAATATTCTGTGGACGGCATAGCTCGAATGGCCGATATTTTATTTGGGCTTAGCGGAGTTGTCAAGAATTCTGGGAAGGGTGACTGTGATTGAGGGTTATGGGTTGGTCAGTAGAGGGGGCTGCTTTGTAGCCATCTGGTGAGTGGTGGCCTTCTGGACAGGGCCGGGAATCTCGTTGCATAGTCCATGAAAGGATCCCAGATGTTCATGTTTTTGGTGAATGAGTTGTTCCGGATCGCGGTCCCCTTTTCTGCTACTGCAATGTCCCAACATTTGTGCCACCATACTGCTATTGAGGGTCGGTCCCTCCTCATGTTTCCACAGACGGGCCATGGCAATTTTTCGCTGCAAGGAGTAAGTGCGTACACAAACGAGGTATGTGAACTGAAACCGGTAATGCCCCTCACCCTGTTTCCCCTAGGAGAACGATCCCCTGGTCCCAAGGAATAGTGAGTCCTGTAATGTCCTTAATGTGTTTAATCACCTCCCTCCAGTATGCCTCCGCCTTTGGGCAGGCCCATGTCATGTGAAATATTGAACCGGGGGTGGCGCAGCCCCACCAGCATTGGTCCGAGAGATGTGGATTAGCTCTGTTGATTTGGACCGGGGTCACATAATATCTATAGCAGAATTTGTAGCCCCCCTCCCTGTTTGTAATGCATTGTGAGCTTTTATGCAGCCTGGCCCATATTTTTGCCCATTCCTCCACCTCTATTTCCCGTCCCAGGTCCCTCTCCCACTCAATCATGTATCTTTCTTTTTTCGTGGGGTCCACCCTGTCCAGGAGACGGTACAGTGTAGAGATTTTGCTTCTTTTTGTAGGGGTTGTAAGGGTGCTTTCCAGAGCCCTTAGCTCTCTCGAGCATTTCTCGCGAACCGCCCTATTAGATAACCAGTGTTTTATTTGGGTGTAATGAAATCTGTCCCTCTCCTCCACCCCAAATTTCTCTTTACATCTTTCAAATGTGATGGGCACGCCCTCCTCCAGAAAGTCACCCGTTTTAAGTAATCCGCCCTCCCTCCAAGACTGGATATTATTGGGGTTACAGCCTGGCAAAAACTCTGGTTTGTTCCAAATCGGGGATAGAGGGCCCAGCGTGCCCCTACCACCCCACTTCCGAGCCGCTGCTTTCCAACATCAGGCTGTTGTGATTGTAGCAGCCAGAGGGCCTGTGCTAGCTTGCCCTTTCCTTTCTGGCAGGTGCGGGAGGTTCCGCGGGGCTGCCCAGGCACCAGGTCTCCTCTATCTGCGTCCATTTTGGGGATCCTCTTATTGCACCCATGAGAAGGCATGTGATAGTTGAGCTGCTAGAGTGTATCTGGCTATGTCTGGGACCCCCAGACCCCCTGGTTTTGTCCCGCATCATTATTCGTTTACTGATGCGCGGCTTTTTCCCACCGCAGACAAATCCCTGCAGTTTCTTTTGCATGTCCACCAGTACTGGGCCCGGGATACGGGTCGGTATTGCGGCGCAGGAGTATTGCCACCTGGGGATAATGTTCATTTTTATGGCCGAAATACGGCCGAACCAGGAAATTTCCTTGGAGGACCAGGACTTTAGGTCATTCTTAAGATTTGTAATCAGTTGCGGAAAATTTGCGGCGTATAGTTGGGCCGGGTCCTTAGTAATTCTCACCCCTAGGTAATCTATTGCCTCTCTTGCCCATGGAATAGGCATTAACGGGCAGAGGGCTGCTCTTTCCAGTTTTGTGACGTTGAGCGCTATGGCTGATGATTTATCTAGGTTAATTTTGAACCCTGATAATACTCCAAATTCGTCAATTTCTTTCCATAGGGAATCAAGGGATGTTGCCAGGTTCGATGCTGTTATTAAAACATCATCCGCATATAGCGCAATTTTATATTCCCGGCCCCCTATTTGGACCCCCTTTATCCTGGTATTCTGCCTAATCTTGGCGGCAAAGGGCTCCATAGATGGAGCAAAAATCAGTGGGGATAGTGGACACCCCTGTCTGGTGCCCCTTGATATCTGTATTGCCTCGGATCTCCTGCCATTAACCCTTAATTGTGTTGAGGGAATTTGGTAGTTGGCCATGGCCCATTTGGTGAAGTTTGGGCCGAATCCAAAATGTTACAGGGTCGCCTGCATGTACCCCCAATCCATCATGTCGAATGCTTTGTGAGCATCTAATGAAATCACTGCCATTCCGTCCCCAGACCTGTGGGTATGTTCAATAATGTCTATTGTTCTTCGAATATTGTCATGCGTCCCTCTCCCAGGTATAAACCCTGTCTGATCACTGTCAATTAGGCCCGGCAGAGCCGTGCCCAACCTGCCCGCCAGCACTTTAGCAAAAATCTTACCGTCATTGTTCATAAGCGTGGTCGGGCGGTAGGAGGCAGCTAGTTCAGGAGCCCTCCCGGGTTTGTGCATTAGGACTGTCAATGATTCCGCCATAGATCTTGAGACGGAGCCAGATGTCAGGAAAGTGTTGAATAATTCCACCAGCTGAGGGACCAGGAGCCTACAGAACTTCTTATAAAAGGATGCGGATAAGCCATCGGGTCCGGGAGCCGTAGGTTTCAATGATTTGATGGCGTTGATTATTTCCTCTGCCGAAATAGGCCTCTCTGGGTGCTCCAGCTGATCTCGCGTTCTGCTTGGGTATGGACTGTAGATACTTTGGTAAGTTATCTAGCACTGTCAGTGACCCTCTCATAATTTCTGAATGGTATCTCAATATTTCCGCCATTTTATCCGCATCAGTGTAGAGGGCTTTGCCGTCCGCCCCAGTTATTGTGAGGATGTTTCTGGCTCGAGTCTTTTTCAATTTTTGTACTAATACTCTATTTGCTTTGTTCCCCTTCATGTAATTAAACTGTTTTGTGAAGGCTAAGGATTTAGCGGTGCGGTCGGTGCAGTGCATTTCTAAGGCTGTTTTGGCCTTTCTTAGCTCTCTCTCGGCCTTTCTGGAGTATCGTCTTTTCAGGTCGGTCTCCAGGTGATTCACCCTCTCCTCCAATCTGGCTGCAGCTATATTAGAGACCCTTCGTTGTTCCGCACCTGCAATGATTAGAGAGCCTCTGACAACTGCCTTCATTGCATTCCAGATGATGTTAATTGGCGAGTTCTCAGTTTCCAGTGTCTTTGTGCCGGGAGCTTTTGCCCCGATATAGCTATTTTCGCCGACACAGGGGCGTGATCCGAGATCATACAGGTGTGTATTGCCGTTGCTTCCAAACATGGGTAAATGACCCCGAGATCAAAATAAGGTAAATTCTTGAGAAGCCTTTATGCACCTGAGAATAATGGGAGTAGTCTCTTAAGGTCCCGTTGAAGAGCCTCCAGGCATCCACTGTTTCTGTTTCCCTTAATAGCTTGGCTAGTGAGAGTGCTTGTGTATAGCCAGTTTTGTGGGCGGAAGGGTCTTGTCCATCTGGGGATTTGGAATTGAGTTAAAGTCTCCGCCCATGATCAGATGCCCTTCTTGGAATGCTAAAATGGTTGGGATTAAATTTGCGATGAAGGTAGCTTGAGCAGAGTTGGGACCATAAATTGACGCTATAGTGATTGGGAGCTCCTCAAACATCCCCTTGTGTAGGAAGAATCTCCCATTTGGATCTCTTTTTATAGTGACTTTTGATAGGGGTATCCTATCGCTTAAGAGTATTGCCACTCCCCTTTTTTTTTTGGCCTGAGGTGGCAAAATATGCCTTTTGGTACCTGTTAAATCTTACTCTGTGTTCGTCTTCCTGCAGTAAATGAGTTTCTTGAAGCAACACAATGTCTCCCGCTAATTGACCCAGCCTGTGTTCTACGGATTTCCGCTTCCGTGGTGAGTTGAGCCCTTGCACATTCCATGAGAGAATTGTTATTGCACTCGTATCAGCCATATTCTCTTATTCCTTTTTTCCCACTGAGAATGAGCTCATGTCCGTCTGCTGAGAATGATCCTCATATCTGAAGCAGCTACGATGTTTTGGTAATGTTTCGTTGTTGCTGTTGTTGACCTGTCGTGATGTGATCTTGGGTCCTGGGCTGAACAGCTGGGGCCTCCAGACCCAGGGTCTCCATTTGTCTTTCGAAAATCCCGTCTCAACCCCTCGCTCCCCCCATAGAACAAACATGTAGGATGAACATTGTCCTACTGCCACGGGGAACTGGTGGCGCCGATGCGCATATTTTGGCCAACTGGGCCGCTGAGTCAACTGTAAACTTAGAGAAGAAATGCTGCATGCCCCCCTTCTTGGGGTGTCTATTCCTGTGCCTTGTTGAGCGCATGCTCCAACGTGAGACTCATCTTCATTTGGACCCGAGGATCCGTCCATCTTGCCTATTTTCAGTTAGCTCATTCTGTTGTAAAAGCTCTATCATCCGGGATTTTGATGGATGTATGTAGTTAGATATCAACCAGGAACGGAGCTTTTTCTAGGTGGCCCTCGGGGTCTGCGTCGCCGTGCAGGTTTTGACCACTCTCCATTGGAAGGTTTATTGTGTTGAGATTGGGACGGTTCCTCAGAGTCTGATCCTCCACCTGTTTCTCCGATGCCCATGAATTTGGCGGCCTCTTTCTGTGAACGGATTTGTCTGAGTCCCTTCCCAAGTGAACCTGACCAATGTTGGGAATACCCAGTGATAGGTAATCTTTTTCCCCCTCAGCCACTCTGTGAATGTTCTCATGGCTCGGCGTTTCTGGAGCGTGGAGTTTGCAAAATCTTGATATAGTGTTATGTTGGATCCTTGGAATGTTATTTGGCCCATTTGTCGTGCTTCATTCATGATTTCTTCTTTGATTTGGTAGAAATGGACCCTTACCAGGACATCTTGGGAGAAGTTGGAAGTTGATCCCCGAGCTGCCCTGTGCACCCTGTCCAACTCCAGGGATGCCTCGTCCGGCAGAGTTATGATGAATCTGAGCAGTTGGGAGATGTAGTTTCTTAGCTCTGTGTCCGGTATGGATGCTGGTATCCCCAGGATGCAGATGTTGTTTCTCCGCGATCGATTTTCGGCATCTTCTTGTTTCGCTTCTAAGAGTTCACATCTTTCTTCCAGAGCTTTGATTCTATCCCTGCCGATCTCGCCTTCAAACCGCTGGTCGCAGACTTCTGATTCGAGCTCCGCTGTCCTTCTCTCCACCTCAATCGCTCTCTTGTCCAGGGTGTTTATTTTTTGGGTTACTTCTTCTGTGCTTTTATGAATTTCCTTTCAGTGCCGCGAGCAGTTCCTGCAGGTCGTTCTTAGTTACCATTTGTGCTGCATTATTCGCCGATGCCTCGTTGGCGGGGTTCTTTTCGCCGGGGAGCGTCTCGGGCGTTTCCCCTTTCTTGGAGCGTTCGGTCGGGGCATTGGCCATCAACGCTGCAATATCGGTTTGTTTTGACATCTTCCCACTTTCTGACATCCTTGCCCCTGATTAGACTCCGACTCACTCCCTTGGCCTTCTTTACGCTTGTTTACTCTGCTGCCGGGTGAGGGGCGACAGTGAGCCAGAGGGATCCAGGGGTCAGAGCGAGCAGATACTTTGGTGATTTTGGGCTGGTGCTCACTACGATATAGCTTTGAGAGTGGTCCCTCCGGGTGATGTACGGGGTGTTGATTCCCCGCCTCTGCCGTCTTCAACCCTGCGATTGAGGGGATTGCTGCGTTCAATGCCCCACTCCTCACCCTGTCTCCGCAGTACTGCCGTGTTCGTTCTATTCCTCCAATCTCCAAGGCTGCGGGGGGCCCAGCAAGCCTGATCTTTTTCTGCGCACTAACGTGCAGTGCAATGGCTTCCCAATCACGCCGTTCGCCACGGAATCCGATCCCTGCCTTGGAGCGGGCAGTGCCCCCTCTGTGGATGAGGCTCGGTTACGCGCTACAGTTCCATGTAGCCAGCGAGGTCTGTGAAGAAATGATCCACCCCATGTTGCCTTGGTAAGCGTGAGCGCGAGCTGCCTCACCATTTTTTTTATTTATTTATTTTTTATCTCCTTTTTTCCTCCCCTCCAGCACCAGGGATGTGGGCTAATGCTCGGGCGGGATCCTCCGAAGTGCGAGGGAAGAACCCAGGGCTTCTCGAGTCCTCCCCCCGCCTGTCAGAAATCCTCACTGCTCCGCTGTTGAGTGTCTTCCAGGAGCCTTCCGTCGGCGAGATATTAAGTGCCCCCAGCTCCCGGGACTGGCTGGAGGATTGCTGGCACACGGCACTCTGTTACGGCACTACAATACCGCATGGGTCAACAATTCCTCGGCATCCCTTGTCGTGTTCATACTGCTACCCCTCCCCCATTCCGCCGCATCTCGTGGTTCAGAGAAGCGGCTGCCATCTTGCCGCCGAGGGATCCCCGTCCGATCGTGGCAGGCTGGGCACCGATCAGGGTGCCGCTCTCCGTACCGTAGCTCCAGAGTTTCCCCCCATGCTGCGGTCCTTTTTTGGTGAAGAACAGGGTCTGGAGACGGCGATATTACGTTCCGCGCATCGGGCCAGCCAGGAGCTTCTACGAAGTCATGCCGATCGCGGCAGCTCCAAGCCACGCCCCCCTAGTGATCACATTTTTCAATTCAGGTGACCAGGAACCATGATGGGATTCAACCTTGTTACTTCTTGCATCAGGTATATTTGACTGGAAACTGGAGTGCGCGCCTCGACCTTCTCCTTTTTTTACATAACATTGTTATTATGTTAGACATTCCGACAAGCGATCCTTCGGACTTTCTTTGATAGCATACGGGCGACCTTATAGGGTTAGGGAAAGATCATGTGGGGATTTGACAAGAATAAAATATTTTTCATGATGTCTCGTTGTCGGAGTCCTGATTCTGACCTGTCATACTACACCAATTAATGGTATAATCTAATTTCTCTAGGTTTGGGTTGCACAGTAGTTCTTTTGGCTATGTTTGGAAGGCCCCTACTTCAAATCCACTCTAAGTATGCAGGTTTTGACCCCATATTTCTGCCCATCTTTTAGGTGCCCAGTATCGCCCTACCTGAAATCTAATTTTCTTACTAGAATTCCCTTCTTACTCGTTTTTCTTTTCCTTCAGAAACATAAGTATTATCCCATAATCTTCATTTGCAAGCCTCTGTGGCTCGTTGATACTAAATTGCATCACCCACTATGCAACAGGAAAAAGACTTCTAGCGAGGAATATCCTTGCATCCCTTCAATTGGCTTGTCAAGAAGTCTTATTTTCACTGGTCCACACTGATGAATACTTGCCTTAAAAATGTGACAATAACCGGGTAAATTTATTAAATGATTTTGGGATTGCAATTGAGGGGGCGCTCTAGACTATCAACTTTCCTTGACTAAGAACCTCCTCGATCTTCATTCTAAAGATTTGTCTGGGGCCCCAAAAGATATAATGTCAGGAAACCTAAGGAAAAGTTTTCTGTTCTCTGAGCGATTTCCAGTGAAGACTTGCAGGGATTGAAATTGATGTGAGCTGGGAGCTATTTAGCGCCTGCTTGCAGCCTAGAGCCTTGTTATCTTGACACCCAGAATAGCTACTTTGGCTCCTCAGGTCACCTGATGCTAAACAAATAGGTTTGGGGTGATTACATCGAAAACATTAGATCTAATCCAATTTGGTTGAGTTTTTCTTTTGTCTAACTCTAAATTGGCTGCAAATATATGCAGGGGAGACCTGCAGCCCCCACCCCGACCCTCTTCTATATTTGTATTCATTACCCACCCCAACTCCAATATATATTTGTGGTCTAATTCGTACAAAAATCTGTGATGGATTCGACCAAATGTGCAGCACGGTAATCTGCCAAAACAAACCAATACACCTATGGGAATTTCACTCTGCTTTTGCATCAATCTATAAATGAACATTAGAACATATCTATGCGACATTTACAGCATAAGGGCATAATAAATAATGAACAAAATGATACCTTTGCATCTTATCTGGAAGTTAGATTTGCGAAGCACTATGTACTACCTCCTAGTTTCCCAGTGCAAGCTCCTGGTCACTGTTTAATGCGGGATACCCAGGAGCTCCTTTTAGCTCCTGCTTTTCGATTGTTAATTCGAACTTTGGACCTGTACACCAATTCTTGTTCAGAGCTGTGATCTTGGGTACATAGAAGGTACCTAATGTCATCAGACTACAATGGGCACTTTAAAAAAAAAAAAACTTCTAGTCATTGCTTTGCTACATACTCTTACGTCCTGTCCCCTTTCCTCCATACTGCATGGGCGTCCCTTCCAAGGGACGGGAGACAGAACCTTTTTCCCCAGAAAAAAAGATCTTCCCCTTTAAATTTAGAGGTGCGGGGGCATGCGGCCCTGGGAGCATGCACTGCCCTGACTCTGCCCTCTGGTGCCAAACCCCAGTCCCCTTTTCCACATCGACAGGAACGTGTCGAATTCACCAGTGCTTGTGGGTTTGGCTTCGGCCATGTAATTCCACGCGCAAATACTTCTCTTTTGTCTTTTTTGTCTTTTCATCATTCAGGTACTCTGTCCTCAGGTGTCACGCTCCTTCCCGGCGCATGTCGACTTCCACAGTGTTCAGCAGGTGTCCATCCTGCGACTGGCTTTTCCCAACTTCAGACCCCCACGCCTTCTGCCTTTGTTGCCTTGGCCCACACCACAGTTGGCAACCTTGTACAGCGTGCAACGCCCTGTCATCGAGGTCTCTGAAGAACAGACTGGCCAGGTGGAGGGTGCTCTTTCAGAAGTCTCCTCCAGAGGACCTCAAGGACTTCGTGAAACATCGATCCAGGCCCAAGGTAGGGCTTCTATTTTCCGTCGCACCCCGCAAGGGAGATGCCTTCCCAAGGACTCGCCCACACGGGAGGGACTGCTCAGGTTCTTGTACCAGCACGTGCACCAAGGCTGCTTCAGCTACCGGCCTACAAACCAAGGGAATCCTTGGATACTCCGGTGAGGTGCTGAGGTACCGGAAGGTTCTTGTACCGGTCTTCATCCGAGGGGCTCTGCCCTTGTACCGGCATTATGTCAGAGAGGCTACACCCTAGTACCAGCAATTCGTCTGAGGGGGCGCCCAAAGGCAGCTCTACCGACCCCCAGGTCGAGGGTGTCACACCTACCGGGTCTAGGTCTGAGGAGCAGGGCAGGCCTTGCGATCCACATACAAGAGTCCTGGAGGAGGCTGGGCCCAGCGAGCCGAGCAACACGGCGCAGGCACGTGGCAAGCAGCTTGACAAAATGGCTGCCGTGCCAGACATCAGCACCCGCCCAGCGCCATTCCACGAGTTTGGCGAGGAAGGAGTGTCGAGGTGGGACTGGCCTCAACCAGGTACGTGGCCTACAGCCTATGCTTCATTTGCGCAGGGCAGGTTCCCACTGTGTCCGTATGGGCAGAGTATGCAGCGGCTCCAGCAGCCTCCTGCTACCCCCTCTATATCCTCTACCACTCCTCTGGCCTGTGAAGACTGGTTCTTTGAGAGGTTCCTCTGGCTCATGAAGTCCCCTCAGATGGGGTTTATCCTCGGGGATGCCATCAGGGACGTGCTCCATCCAATGCTTTGAGCACCTCGGACTCCTCTGCTGTGCGCACCCGGCCTCGGAGCTGTCTCTACCTCCAGCCCCCCAGCCGATTCTTCAGGCGGTTCTGTACCAGCCTCCTGCGCAGCCTCTGGCTCCGGTCCCCATACCCCAGCCCCCAGCTCCTGCTACTCCTCCACCAACGCAGGATCCTCCTGACCCATTCAGAAAAAGAACCCGACGGGCCTGAGAGTTGTGCTGGACCTTTCCACCCTCAACCTCTCCTTACGTCTACAAAAAGTCAAGATGGTTACGCCAGCTTTTATAGCAGAGTCATTGTCCAAGGGAGACTGGATGTGCTCCCTGGATCTGAAGGATGCATATCTACATGTCCCGATTTGGCAGCCCCATTGTTCTTTTCTTCGGTTCAGGATCATCGGCTACTATTTCCAATACAAGGTCCTTCCTTTTGGCCTCAACCCGGCCCTCAGGGTCTTTACCAGACTAATGAATGCTGTGGCTGGCCTCCTCAGAGCACAGGGCCTCCACATCTACCCATACCTCTGCGACTGGCCCATCAAGGCTACATCTCTGGAAGCAGTTCACCACTCTTCCCATGCCCTTATGAACACAATGCACAATCTGGGGTCTCGCTCCATCTCAAGAAGTCGCAGCTGAAGCCCACACAGACTCTGACATTCTTTGGCCTCATCTGGGACACGTGCTCCGAGAAGGTATTTCTGTCGGAAGACAAGATCTCAGCCATCAAGAGGGCCATCACATACTTCCTCAGCAGAGAAGTGACCTCGGCCTGATGGTACCAGCATCTCCTGGGTCTCTTGGCAGCAGTCTTATTAACCGTCCCACACACAAGGCTCAGGATGAGGAGGGAGGATTCAGCTGCACTTTGCGGCTTCATGGAACCAGGAGCGGGACTCTCAATCCGAGATGCTCAACGTTCCTCCGTCTCTCCGCCTGAACCTAACATGGTGGTCCAGGGATTGCAACCTACGGACGGGCAAGCCCTTCCAGCCTCCCACCCCGCAGGTCCACCATCACCACAGACTTCTCGCTCGAGGGCTGGGGAGCCACCCTTGGAGGATCTCTCCGTCCACAGCACCTGGACTCGACAGGAGCAGGAATACCACATCAATTGGTTGGAGCTGAACGCCATCAGGCTAGCGCTCAAAGCATTCCTTCCACTTCTCAGGGGCAAGGTTGTCCGCATCCAGACAGACAACTCAACCAGCATGTACTATGTCAACTAGCAGGGAGGCACCAGATCCCCTCCACTGTGCAGACTGGCAATCAACATGTGGGAATGGTCCCCTGGAAAACGACAACTACCTCACGGCAGTCCCCCTCCCGGGGGAAGCCAGCCTGGAGGCGGACAGGCTCAGCAGGTTGGGAGCAGACCATTACGAGTGGCAGTTAAGCGACCAGGTAACGCTAAGGCACCTCAGCCTCTCCCAGGACAAACTGAAGATCATACGGGGCGCCAGGAGCAAGGCAACCAGGGCCCAGTATAAGAGTTAATGGACCAGGTTCTGCCACTGGGCAGACTCCAAGGACATCGACCCCCTGGCATATACTTTGGATGACGTGCTCTCCTTCTCGGCGCACCTCACCCGCTTTGCGTGCAGGTGGACACCTGGCATACTTACCTCGCAGCCATCAGGGCCTACAGAAACTCAGGGTCTTCTCCTCTTCCAATCCAATTGTCAAACATTTTATGTGGCTTGCAAGGCTCTACCCGCCCATCCGGAGGCCACACCCTATGTGGGGACTTCAACAAAGTCCTTGGCGCCCTGGTGCACAAACGGAGCCAATGGCGTCTGCAGACAGCAGACTGGTCACCATCAAGATGGCCTTACTGGTAGGCCTCATCTTGGCTCGAAGAGTCAGCGAGATCCAGGCACTCATCGCCTCAGAACCATATATTAACTTTCACAGGGACAAAGTAGTCCTGCAGAGGCATCCAGCATTTCTGCCTAAGGTGCTGTCTGCTTTCCATTTGAACGAGGAAATCATCCTTCCTACTTTTTTTGCCGATCCTAAGGGCGAGGCACAGAGCTTTCTGCACTGCCTGGATGTCAGGCGCGCCCTGAAATGCTACCTGGACAGGTCTAAGGGCTTCCGCAAGTCTGATACCCTTTTTGTCAACTTTGGTGGTGCCGGACCAGGCTATCCTAAGCCTCCATATCACGCTGGATGTCTCTGCCATCAAAGAAGCATACGAGGGGCAGCACAAGCCGCTTCCGGCTAACCTGCATGCCCACGCAGTCAGGGCCAAGACAACAGCCATCGCATTCCAGCGCCATGTTCCTTGGCAGGTCATAAGCATGGCAGCCACTTGGGCCACTCCCTCGGTTTTCTGCAAGCATTACTGTTTGGATGCCGGCTCTAGATCTGATGCGGCTTTCGGACAGGCGGTTCTCAGGAACCTATTTGCTTGAGGGTCTCCTCTCCACCCTGTGGCTACTTTCAGTTGTAATCGCCCATGAAGTATGGAGGAAAGGGGACGGGACGTAAGAGTAATTACAAGTTACTCACTAGTGACTAACGTACTCAGTCCATAGTCTCTTTTCCTCCACCCCCCCTTAATAATAATACTAGTGTCATCAGGCAATGTTAAATTCTATTGTCGACACGTCAATGGGGACTGAGGTGTGGCGCCAGAGGGTGGAGTCAGGGAAGCGCATGCTCCCAGGGCTGCACCCCTGTGCACCTCTAAATTTAAAGGGGAAGAAGGCTTTTTCTGGTGAAAAAGGTTCTGTCTCGCGTCCCTTGGAAGGGACGCCATGCAGTATGGAGGAAAGGGGGCTATGGACCAAAAGTACTTTAGTCACAATGGTAATTTATTCACTCTTTCCTGGTACTGTAGAATATACACTTGATGCTTTTTTCATTCCCAGAGCATACCCACTTTCCTTACATCTGTTACTTATCCAAACCACAGATAGATCGGAAGAGGTGGCAATAGTTTATCTGCTGAAGCCAGGTTGGATTGCAGGGCTGAGTTGGGTCACCAATATCTTATGACTCGTACCAGAGGTTTACAGTGGTGTACTGCATCATGTCATCCCCAATGTGTCTATCATCTGCACACAGAAAAGACTATCAGCACATTGACATCCTTATTGACAACCTCTCAGCCAATCAGAATGTTTAAGTGCGGTCAGTAACTACTGGTATTGACTGCATTCTGAATATTCTGTTTTCAGAAGCAGACAGGGTAACAACAATGCAATTTCCAGCCTAGATTTTGTTTCAAAAAGTATATTCTCCCTGGGAGGACCTTTTTGCTGCAACATGTCATTTAACACACATACAACATTGGGGAAATGCTTTACTTTCTTATAGAGAAATTGTTTACTTTTACATGACCCGTAATATATGCTCATGTTAAATCTGTTCCAGTTCAGCCCAGTTGCAATAAAATGCTTAATTTATGAAGACAACCATGATATGTAAATACTACAAGATAAAACCACATGAATTTACTAACTCAGTTTGTCTATTTACTTTACTCACTCCCAAAGCACCATTTTTAACTTCACCATTCCAAAACATACACTGCTACTACCGACATGTGCCAATAGCCTTACAGACCTCAGAAGGGGTGATTATTGCTCTGGAAAATTACCCACCACCAATTAATGGCCGAGGCACGAGAGCGGCGACTCCTTCAGTCTATAATGCTATATTAATGCGTGTGTGTTTGGACCCAAAAGGAGAAAGTTACACCTGAGCGATGGCAGCAATTTTTTGACATGCAAGGAAAGTGGGGCTGGTCAGTCTTGTATTTTTGTCAGATCATTGCTGTTAGGTGGTCTAAAATAGGTGATGGATTGCCATGGACCAGACCGAAACATTGAACAGGAGTGCTTTAGTGATTATACTTCTAATCTCGCAAAGTAGTTGATGGGTTTAAATTAGCCGGTAAAATGGGAACAGTCATTTCAGAGAGAGAACAAACAAAAGTGCTTGTAAAGATCGAGCTGACCCCATAGGTGGTAACAAAATCCCTGGAGGTTTGCTTTAGTAACTCCGAAGCGAGAGTAAAAAACGACATAATCTTCTTGTCATCTTCTTGTTTATAAGCTTTATCCCCTGTGAATCACGGGTCAATAAGTGCTCCATAGCTGTCCCTAATGACACCAAAGATGATGCCTGCCCCACACAGCAGCAGCAAACTTCTCAGCGTCCGAGATCAGATGAGAGGCAGATGGCATCCGGTCGGAGTCGGACATCAAAAGTAACACTGATGTATAAGCAGGGGGTAATCTCAAAGGGCTCTGACTCCCACAGCACTGCTCGATAGGAATAAGCAATCTGCCGTAGAAAGAGTTACTGTGTCACTCACCAGCGTGTAGGATGAGCTGTCGGGCATCCCATTTGCGAATAAACAAGAGTCGGGCTCCAACAATCCAAGAACTCCAAACACAGCGTCACTCCATACACATAGCGTCGCGCTCCACGCCGTGGGTTGAGTCTTTGAAGTAAAAGCTCTCCTCCTATGTAATGGATATTGTAGACACACTCCAAAGACAGCTCCCATGTATGCGCAGGTACTGCTTCCTCCCAAACAAACCCCGTCGCACACCGCCACACAATTTGATTTGTTGCGCCTTTCCACTTCGCCCTTGCTACCGTTCTCTGCCTTGAAGTAAATCTTTAATTTCCGTTATAGGTACGTTAACTACCTTGATTAGTTAAAACATCTTCTAGAGTTTTTTTTAACCTTTCCCTGCCGGAGATGCTTATGTGGTTGCCTTCCTCTTAGACATACCTCAAGGTGCAGTTTACGATAGCCCAGGAACCACCAGGTCAGATTACCTCAACTACTATTCATCAGCCCCTCAACAGCCAGGAGATGCAATGCAATAGTGCCAAACACCTGACTGAAAACGAAATTCTTCTACAAACTAGCTACTTCAAACAGTCCTTCTCGAGATACGACAATCATTGGAAAGTAATACACCCATGTTTATCAAAAAAAATATGAATGCTACTAAAATATATATGGTGTAAGTAGCAATATGCAATATCGAGACCGATGCAGAATTGTACAAATAGTGCAGAGGTTTGCAATGGTTAACAGATAGATATGCAAACAATGTGCAAGCGATGCTAAAATGAACAGTCCATTTAAACATACAGTGAAATAAAACATCCCCCGGCTCCAGGTCACAAAGGTACGTTGCTCAACTGGTCTCGGGGGAGCGAAGAACGCCTGATTGGCTAATTGGGCATCTACAGTCCGACTCCCCACCTTCGCACCCCAGGCCTTAGGCATTGGATTCCAAGCACAGCAAGTAATATAGCAAAGGAACTAAGGTTGGCTACTCTAGAGTGAAAACACCCTATTCCTTCATGATCAATGTAAACCTTTGGCAGGCTCCGAGTAATTTTGGGGATTTGCCAAAGACAAAGCCCCATGAATTTTAAATGTATTTGTACCGCGCACCGTCACCAACGGAGTTGGTCCCCAGGCGCTCTGGCGGATCTGTAAACGAGAATGTGGGATGGGTTAGTAGTGTGAAGAGGGAGTAGGATAGTGAGAGGAGTGGTGTTCTGTTGGCAGCTTCAACTCAGTGTACACCGTATGCTGAGC
Source organism: Ambystoma mexicanum (assembly GCF_040938575.1). Taxonomy (NCBI): domain Eukaryota; kingdom Metazoa; phylum Chordata; class Amphibia; order Caudata; family Ambystomatidae; genus Ambystoma; species Ambystoma mexicanum. The sequence goes on from NC_090928.1 coordinate 131,873,169, forward strand.
TTTTGGTGCGAGTATCAGAGCGATGTTAGTCCTCGTGTGCTGTTGGTGCGGTGTATGTGTTGTAGCGATGTGGTGAAGTGCATGCGGCTTGCGGTGCGAGAGGTGGTTGTCTTAGTTTTTGAGCGAGATAAGTATGTAGAAACTTTTTTATGAATGAAAGTGACAGCTGAGCAGGACGGCTGTCTATGGCCACCTCCCGCTATGGGCGGTGTGGTGCGCAAGCTATGACGAGTGGCCCCTTGGAGAGGATCAGCAGGTCCCGAGACTGGGCCGCAAGTGCCCCAGTTAAAGAATCCAGTGTGCTTGACCGCAGGCATACATACCTACTCAGCCTATCTGTTTTGGAGGGGACCAGAAGAAGGGGCAAAAATCTGCCCTGCTCAGTGTCCCCAATTGACACTTCAGTTGGATTGATGGCATCTGGGCATGACCAGGGAAAAGGCCCCCTGGGCATGGTAATCTTCAGCGGGCACTGGCAGTGGAGTACAATGTAGAATTTAAATAAAGAAATATCTGAAGTATCTTTTATTTATTGAAAGGTTATGGTAAACTTTGTCTACAAGAAAACCTAAATATTCAGTGAAACACTCTACTGAAATGGACGTTGTTGTTGCAATGCAAAACAATACAACCCAAAACATTGGCCATGTTGGGTTTCTAAAGGAACTGTAACTTGGCCATCGCCATGCACTGTTAATGACCCCAAATATGCCAAAACAAACATGCACATAAACCCTCTTCATACGGTTTTTGAGAAATGAAGCAGAGCTAAAAAAATAAAGGGATCCCCAATCTGGTTAGGGGGGTTCTGAGTTCATTATGAAGGAGGAATAAAAGAAAAAAAAGTATAAAACCTACTTTTTGGAGTGCATGGTGGTGGCCAAGTTATGCTTGTTTTATAATGTGGTGGTGCACTTGTTCCCATTAAAGCCTGAACTGGCAATTTTTGGAGGGTTTTCTTGTTTTACATTGTAACCATAGCATTCCCTAAGTAATCGCATGCAGTGTATGCACTGCTTCTGTTTTTGTATTTTGGCAGGAGTTTTTTCTTATCTAGTGTCTGTTTAGCTAACTCATTTTGAAGATAATTACCTAGTACTGTTAGATGTAATTACTTTTAATGTCCTCAACTAAAAATTTAAAGTGTACATTTTCTGTTAAGTGCTTTTAAGTTGCTTTAAATATTGAGTTTTAGACTGTAGACTGTGTGCTTGTGCATCTGGCTTTCTTAATCATGTCCGTTTCCTCAATTTATATATTTTTTTTCTTTTTCTGTAGGAAATTATTTGCCAGAAGAACAATGTAAGTATATTGACAATTTTTATTTTATTCGCCAAAGTAGTCATGGTTATGGCATGCCACTTATTTTGTTCATTTGTAAGGTTCTTTCCTCTTGCTGTCGCATTGTTTCCCACTGTAAAGTGATTCCGTTACTCTCCTTAGACTCTGGCTGGATTTACTAAATACAGCTGATCTCCCAAGTGTCATTTTGCCAGGTTCGTTTTTCTCTGTACAGACTTGGCTCTTCTTGGTCACGTACGCCGTGATTCCAAAACCAAATTTCTTAACCCCGGAGTGCAGTGAGTCAACATGAGATGACGTGATCCATCATGATGTAACATGCTGCTCAGTCGGATTCCAAATTTCTCCTGCAGGTGATCGACACAGACGCAAGGTTTCCACAGGCTCCCAAAGCCTAAGCATTGCCATATTTAAAAAGGGCAAATTCTACGTTTTGAATTTGCTATTTTAAGTTCATTAACTGTGTCTTGGAAAAATGGTTTCACCAAGTGTTTATTTTTTCAATTTTAATGAAAACCATGGAAATACTGTTTGAAATAAATGAACACCCATTAGTGGATTGAGGTATAATACGGCCAATATCAATACTGTCGCTGAGAACTTTAACCCACAATGTTATTTACCAATTCATAGTGATGCTTTGTAAGTAATGCTCTGTCGCCCAAAGCAAAAGTTTGATCCATCTGGGAAAAATATGCTAGCAGCAGCAGAGCCGTTTTATACTTAAAGGATTTTACTGCACTATGCAGGTTAATTAATTGTTGAATTGGTCTATATTGTTACAAAGGACAATAATAAAGCACCCACAAAGCTAATAGTTTTGGATTTTATATGTTATGTTTTCTGCGTTAATAGTGGCTGATCTGTTTGGCTGTTGTTGCCACCATTTCCTGCGTATTGGTATTATTTGGCCATGCACTTGCACTGTTTGCTAGGAACAGAAGTCAGTTAAAGCTGGGAGAGATTGTGTACACCCCATGAACCCGTGCACACGGGATGCATGCAACAATCGTGTATTTCTCCTGCTTGGCTGCCCTCTGTTGCAAAGGGCTTGGTCTCAGGGAGCTGGGTGCTACAGCAGGAGAGCGGGGTCACTATGCTATTCCCCTGCGCCTTTCTACCGAGAGTGAACGTTCATAGGCAGGAGAAAAACGACTCTGAGCACATTGGGGGAAAAGGGCTAGTAGATTACCTTGTTCCATGACATAATTGAAAAAGAAGATCGATTAAACGCCAGGCTCTACTAAGATGGCTGTTCGCATTCCCCCTAAGGTTTGGATTTTGCTGTTCACTAAAACAATGGAGGCTTTTTAGCCACATGGAAACAAAAGCAGCCACACTATTTAATATTGATCCTTTCGTTTGTGAAACCACGAATTAAGCAGTAAGTAAACAGGCACTTGCAAGAAATAGAGCTGATTAATGCTAGAAAAGCAACTACATGTATATTTCTTGTATGATTAGTGCACTTTTACTTAATTTTGTTTGAATTTTAAGCAGGCTGGTGCTGCATGCTAGCACTATATAAAGCTTAATAACTTTCCTGTAATACGTGCTCACAAGTCTGGTTGCGATTTCACAGACCAACACTAATTTATAGGCTCACTAAATCCTATACTTTTAGAAAAGTCGGGAATAGTAGTTGGACACAATCTTTGACTTTCCAGGTAAGTGCATGGCTAGCTCTCCCGCAGTATTAATGGTGTTTCAAAATAACTCGTTTGTTTAGAAATCACACATTTTCCACATAGATCAGCAATGTTCTGCTTTGGGGCAATATTGTCTGATGACGTATTGGTTCTCAAAGGTCCCAGATGATTTTTGTTTATTATCCTGAAAACATCTTTGCCTACATATTACACACCTTGGCAAATGTGTTAACCTCACTGCACACAAGTTCTCTTTTTAGAGATTATGCAATCTATAGTCGACCAAAAAAACAGGGTAGAAATAGATATTTCCCTTTGAGTGATAATTTCCAGCCCTCGGCAAAAGTAGTGACAGATTTGGTACTGCAAGTTCTAAGTCACTTCCTGCAAAGAACGTTCAACGAATGCGGGAGGTCTGCATATACAATATTTCAGATCCAGTGTGTTCTCTCTGAGAGTCTTTTCAAAAGGTAGGGGTTTGACAGTCTTACCAATGGTTGCCTTTACTTTCAATTCATTTGCTGGGGAAACTGGGACTCCTGCTTAGTGCAGGCAAAACCAGGAAAGGTCACAAAAGAAACTTTTAAAATCCAAGATGATAGCAGGCCCTTAAATAAATTAGGCTCTGCCCCCTTTCAGTCCACTTTATCCAGGCCACATTAACCAATCGGGTATAACTCAACCCAGGACTACACGGGTACACAACCTAACCTAGTGTCTCACCCAGGCGGAGGGAAGAGCACTGTATATAAATCATCCTCTCAGTTTTGAAATGTGGGTTGTTGAAGGAGCTGGAGAGACTTGATTGATTGACTAATAAGAGGCAGTAGTTGAAGGATTTGGTGAGAAAATCTTGACGATAAAAAAGAGGAAACGAGAATCCACGTTATGACTGAATGAGCATAGAGCAGTGATATTTTTTTTTGTGGGGAGGGGTGTAAAGGTCATCCAGACATTTGGATAATTGGTGAGGTAGTTGCCCAGGGATTTGGCAAAGTCACCCCAAGAGGGGAGAAGGAAGAAGAGGTTGGAGGGTGAATATCGGGAGAGGAATGAGGAGGTAAAAGGTGACGGAAGGTTGAAAGGTGAAAATCCGGTGAGACGGTGAAGCGATCTTGGATTGGAAGGTGAGCAGCAGGAGAGGAGATGGACAGAGGTTGGAAAGGTAAACACCCAAAGGGGAAGAAAGCGCTACAGAAGGAGTAAGGAAATAAAGCCCAATGAGGCAGACACAGCAATGTTATGAGGGCCAGAGGGAGAGAGGGAAGGTATAAGTAAGACCAGGAAGCAAGTCTAGAAGGTCGGCCGTAGGCGCAGGCACAGAAAGTGGGTGGAGGTACTAGATGATGATGATGCTGCTCCTGCTCTGAAGGTGGCAGTAAGCAGAATAGAGAGGGTGGAGGAATGGCAAGCACCTGATACCTTGGAGAGATGAGGGTTTCCGAGGAAAGATATGGCCACACTCCTCAGTCTACCCTAGACATCCCTGCGCTACTTGGGCCCAGCAAACGGACAGTCTTTGGGATCATGGAAGGCTGTTGGATATATTGAGGGGCTGCCATGAACTTGTTTAAGTTATTCTTTTGGTGAGGGACTCTGCAAAGCCCACAACTAGTAAAATTTCGGACAAGGGCCTGTGTCATTGCAGACACTAAGGCAGATTTCAATGAACTGCCTGCATCATCAGACAAGAAAATTGGAGGAACAGGGGCCAGCCTGATTTCTTGTAGGCACTGGAAGGACTCCCAAAAGTTAGTCGATTGTGTAACATTTAGCTTAGTTATTTAGAAACACTTTAATAGCAATCCTGTTCCCATTTGTTCAAAAGTAGAGCAACTGTGCTCTTGCTCTCATTTCTCGTCAATATCACAGCTCGTGATACTTCATATTGGGTCTAACGCTGGTCTATTACGTAACAACATTTCAAGTACTTACGTTCCTCTGCCACAAGGGGTATGACGTTCAGCATTAGCACAGATGGCTGTACCTACTCTTTATTTGCATAGGTTCTTAAACTGTAATGGTGCTGACTGTTTAACAACCAGAAGAAGTCATTTAACAGGTAAAATGCCTAGAATAAAGTACTGAGCTTTTGGGTACTCTTTGTAAGTGAAAAGCTGGGAATAAAGGGGCCAAAAATGGCCCTGGCATTTCAGTCGTGCAAGAAAAACTGTCAATGTTATGTCTGTCCTATGCATGCCCACCTTGTGCACTGTAATATACCGTCCTGTTATCTTTGTCGAAAGCAGCAGATAAGTGAAATAAAAAGAGAACAGCAGTATGATGTTTTGTTAATGGTAACGAGGAACAGTTCATATGAAGTTGGGCTGATACAGATTGTTTGCTGTACATTACAAATATGCCAATGGTGGGGCTCCACACCGAACACCCTCATGACCTTCCAAAGGGCTCGGGCTCATAGGGACCTGCAGTTACAGCTATCCTTACGAGAAAGTGACTGGACATGCATAGGATTCCCCTGTCAGGGTTAAAGAAGTGAATGCTCTGTTTGACATCGACACAACTCCTGGTTCTTGTGGCCCAATCGTCTACCAAGTCCTATATTGGTTGTGTACCCTTCACAAGGCCAAGAGCCCAGCTGCTCCTGCTGCTGATTTACTAGACAGTAAACCTCCTAAGAAAATAACCAAACTTCCTCTCTCCAGTCATGGCAAGCAGGTTTCAATGTTGTGAGTAAGATGAAATAGATCCATGTCAAAGGACCCACTCAAAAGACAGACCACAGTTCCCACCTACTGTCAATATTGAGAAACCTATATGCATTTGAGTATTTTCAACCATGTGGCCACGTCTAGCGGCTGGAAGCTTTGAGTGGGGTTGTGAAGACGGTTGCCGCTCAAGTACACTTACCTTCACAAAGATGCTCAGTGCAAGTTCTTCCACTTGCTGTTTGATCGCAAAGAGCTTTTTTATCAGACAGACAACTAGTTTGGCAAGTGCAAGACTGGCACCGCATTTTTTCAATCGATAGGCAAAACTAAAGAAATGGCAAAGTCTTTGTCTGCCTCTGGTCAGTTCAAGGGCAGGTCCAGAAAAAAGTTCCCTTTTATGCTTAAGATTGGACAGGCCCCGTTGCCCATGCGTATCCCCTGAAACGCATTAATAACCCCCATTGTGATCTGGGAGCATCACCATATGGTAATCTGAAGGCTAATTGAGAGTTCCATGCATGGCAGTAAAGTGCTCAGTAGCTTTTTGTCTTATTTATAGTTGTCGTAAATTCGCCTTTCTTGTCATGAAGTAGATTTCTCTACCCTCTTTCCTCCCCATCCATTGGCAGAATCTGTACAGCAGTTCATGGTTCTGTGTCCTAACAACTACCTCCCTCCACTGGTGAGCCTCTGCTTTGAGGTCTGTTGTATATACAGTTGGTAGGTGAACCTATCTAGGAGTGTGCATCATTTATGGGGCCCACTGTTCCTTGTTGCCATTTCTGATTTTCGGCAATAGCAGCTCTTCCCCAGAAATAGTGACTATGCTGATAGAGGAGCTGAGGGATACAGGTGTAGATGGGAGGCAGTCAAGAAGGGGCTCCTATTTTGGGTTACTATAGACCTCGATCAGTGCTGAGTGAGAGACTTGTATGTCCCCCCACCCCACAGCCCCCCGATCTTCAACTTGGATGAACACTAGTAAATTAATTGAAATAAAGGTACAGCACATGATGCTTTGGAATTTGTAATGTTGCTGGCAAGAACTACCTTTTCTGTTTGATGGTTGTTGCACTCAGTGTCGTTTATTAGTCTTATGAATCTTGTCTTTGTGGTTCCACTGGAATCATAAATGATCTGGCGGATTCTAGAAATAATATAAAGTTTATATAAAATTATTCAAAGGCCAGCTTTATATAACATCATGACGTCATACCATCAAGGTCACAACCCACTCCTGCGTCATCAAACCCTAACACTCGCCATCGAATTCCTCACAACTCACTTTGTCCTCGACCAAGCAACAGCTCCCACACGCTCTCCTATATTAAAAAACATTTTGATATAAACTTTATCATTTTGATGTAAACTTTATATCAAACTGTATCAAACACTTTACATATCCATTTATATAAAACGGATATCAAATCGATATGAAATTTGATTTCAAAACATTTGGATATAAAAACTTAATTTTTATCAAATTCCATATAAAAAGAAATCAAACCCATATCAAATGGGGCAGGACTAAGGACACCCAGGGGCGTTCCCACTTGTCAAAAATGTTACATTGGAAAAAAGAGCCCCCTCCCACCTTAACTACTCTCATCCTTTCTCTTTTCCTTTTGTCTGAGCACTGTCAATGCTCTGCCACTATTCATCTTTCACTACTACTTGTTCAAGCATTTGTTTCACTTATCATTGATCTTTTACGTCTGGATTCTGTCAAGAACGGAGGTGAGCATTATGCTTCATCTTCACATTTATTCCTGTCTCCAGCCGTTTCAACAAAAACAAACTTTTCAACTTCCCACATGGGAAAACAAAATGTTTTTTCTTTTTCATCAGAAAACTACATTTCCCTTAAATCCTGTCCATCTGTAGTCCCATGTGCTGTGAGCATGTGACCATAGTTCTTCCTGTCATGTCCTTCTTCTTTCCTGCTCTCCAAGCAGATAAGTCACGTTTTTTACTAGCTACGTAGAGCAGTATTCTAAATGTGTATTCTAAATGTATTTTGGAAATTGACTTTAAATGCACGTAGCGATTGTGTTAAGTGCGCATGCATTACCGACTTACTAATATGGTATGGTTTCATAATTGTAGTTCAGTTTAAGGAGAGTGATCATACGAAGTTGGCGGCTGGGGTCTGCCGAACTCAACAAGCAGCAGTAAGCTCCAGACCACTCCCTCAGGAGGGAGGAGGGAGCGGTTCCCACCTTCAGGAAGGCAGGTCGCACTCCTGAAGCAATGTGCTCGCAACAAAACGCGAGCCAAGGAGCAGAAGCCCCCCGCCTTTGAGTGGAAGAAGCTTCCCTTCAAGGGCATATACGTTGAATATGCTGAATATTACGCGCACAGATAAGAAGCATGAAGAGAGCAATTTAAAGAAGAATTTCACACCGAGCAGACAATTCACTCCCAAGGGAGAGGTTGCATAAAAGAAACGATTCAACTTCTCAATCCGCACACGGCGGAGCAGGCAATTACTCCCACAGGGAGAGGTCGCATAATCCTATAAGGTGCATAACGATCTGCGCAGCAGACAGACCACTGCTGGGACTAATAGCAGCTGTAAGACCCCCAGCTCTAAGAGAGGGCATTGAAACCTGCACAGAAGGGAAAATAATTTGGTGCAGCCACACACGGAAAGCACAGTGAGGAAGTGAACATGCCACTACACCTGATCTCAGGTACAAAAGGCACTAAAGACAGCACAGAGATGGCAGACTTTTTATGGAGTGAGGAGTTTGGCTAAGGATCTAGCCCATAGCTTTAGGGAAGTGCTGGGAAACTCACTGGCTGGAGCTGTGGCACAAGGGGTCAGGCCCCTGCAGGAGATCCTGGCAACCATTGAATCATTCTTGAGCAAGGAGACCAAGAGCACCAACAAAGAAAGCATGTCCACAGATGCCACGCCAGAGGGCTCTCAATGATGTAACATAATCCGGAAGAGAAAAGGAATCTCTTCTGACCCCCCAGGTCAACCAGATGAGGTGGAAGATGAGGCCCCAGAGGCTGCCGATGCATTCATGTAGCTACGAGACGCTTTTATGCGCAAGTCGGGAGTGCCAAGCCTGACAACCCCCTACCCAGGGGATGATAATATGGGAAATGAGGGGCAGGACTCAGAAGAAGAGCCCACAGCGACCTCGCAATCCTCACAAGAAGAGGACGATGGAGGCAATGAAGAAGAATCGCAGCGCCCGCCTAAGAAAAGGCTAAAGAAACATAACAGTACTGAGGACGACAATGAGATTGCGGATATGTTCAAACCAGAAGATATCCGTAACCCCAAGTCCTCTGACTGGCTACTGTCACAGCGAGTCACGAAAATATGACCCACAGACTTCACAAATCACTCGAAAGAGAAGCAAGGCTGCGGATGGAAGCAGAATGCCCGAAACCAGAACTGCCAGGCAAGGTAGTAGAGGTGCCAGAACTCGACCAAAGGATGCTGGCGTTTGTGTCAAGGACCTCCCGAGACCCCAGGAAAGGGATAGATAGGTCCCGGAAGAGTTGTCAGGAGAAGGTTCTCCGCATTGCAGGACCCCTGGCTAAGATTATGGACCTGGCGGAGCGAGTCCGAGATACCAGGGAAGAAGTGGACCCAGACATCCTTGCTAACTGGGCACCAAGAGCAGTATGCTTCCTAGGCAATGCAATCTGCGCCATATCTTCAGAGCGCAGAATAGGCCTCCTCCTCAAAATAGAATGCAAGTTAGGAGACATGGCCTCTTATGAGGCAGTCAAAGCGGCACAAGGACTCCTGTTCGGGGAGACATTTGGGAAGGAAATGGGGAGGTTTGTAAGCACCTACACCTCCCTAGAGAAGGCTCAGCCATCCATAAGAAAGATATTCCCAGGCAGTGTTTTCTCCGGGACCGGTCAGTATCAAGACCGAGCGACCGGTCGTTACCAAGGTGCAAAAAGGCCTCAAAACAGCAGGGCACATTACTGGGAAAACGAGCAACAAGATGCTTTCTTCCCCGCAAGAGGGTGGTTCCAGAGAGGAAGACTAGGAAGAGGACAGGGAAGCGAGCGGACAAAGCTTCCCCACAGGTGAGACATAACCCGTGTCCGCCAGTTGGGGAGAACACTTCATTTCTGGGAGAACTGGCACGCGCTTTCCAGCAATGCCTGGGTTTTGCAGAAAGTCAAAGGACTGCAGCTAGAATTTATACAGATACCCAAACAAACCCAACCACCCACACACCCTCCCCGGCCAATGCACACAGCACAGGCACAGAATGAGACTCTGCACACAGAACTGCGAAACATAGCACAGAAGCCCTGCAGCGCACCCCAAGGTTTATTAGCAACATGTTCCTGGTTCACAGGAAAGACAGTTTAAGACCCGTTATAAATTTGAAAGAGTTGCAAAGCTGGGTTACATAGCACCATTTCAAGTTGGAAGGGATCCACCAGTTCAGGGATATCCTCAGGCAGTGTGACTGGCTCACAGGGATCAACCTGAAAGACGCTTACTTTATGGTACCAGTCCAAAAAAGATACCGACCGTTCCTAGCGTTCAACTGGAACTGACAATTTTGGCAATTTACGACAATGCCATTTGGACTAGCCTCAGCACCATGGGCCTTTACGAAGCTCATGAAGCCGATAGCGGCAGCGATCAGAGAGAAGGGAATAAGGTTAATCGTATATCTGGATGATATCCTGCTGATGTTGAACAGCAGAGAGATGCTCCAATGCCAGACAGGCTGGGTGAAAGAGCTCCTAGCGTCATTGGGTTTCCTAGTGAATTTGGAAAAGTCAGAAGTGAAATAGACAAGGAGGATAGACTTCCTGAGGTTCGTCATAGACACCAGTACAGCTACCCTAGAGTTACATGCCAGGAAGATAAGAGATATAAAAAGAGAGATAAGGAGCTGCCTAGACAAAAGCGTAATATCTCTAAGGACAATTGCGAGAGTAGTGGGTCTACTAGCAGTGTCGATTCAGGCAATGTTCCCAGTGCCACTACATTATCGAGCCTTGCAGCGACTGAAAATAAAGCACCTGCAGCAAGGGCTAAAGTACCACCAAGCAGTACCCCTCGATGCAGAATCCAAGACAAAACTGGAATGGTGGCTACAGAATATGGACCCCTGGAACGGGAAGGCCATATTCCGAGACCAGCCCGATCTAGTGATGGAGTCAGAAGCCAGCAGAGCAGGCTGGAGAGCTCGCTGCAGAGAGCTAGAAACAGGAGAAAAATGGAGCAAAGAAGAGCTCAAGATGCACATTAATGGTCTGGAGCCACTTGCCGGGTCATTCGCAAATTCCTTCACGAAAGGTAAATTGAACTCTTATATCCTGCTGAAGATCGACAACATATCAGCAGTCAGATACATCAATCACTTAGGAGGGACGAAATCCATATTACTGGTGGAGTTGGCCAAGGATTTTTGGCACTTTTGCCTCGAATCAGGCATCTCAGTGGTAATAGAATATCTCCCGGGTTCGCTCAATGTAGTAGCAGACTGGAATTCCAGGTACTTATCAGACTCCAGCGACTGGATCCTGCACAAGAGTAGCTTCTGACGGTTAGAGGAACTATGGGGACCTATGCACACAGACCTATTTGCATCCAGACTGAACGCTCAGAAGAGCATTTATTTCAGCTGGAGGTTTGATCAGATAGCGGCAGGAGTAGACCCTTTCCTCCAAGACTGGAGGGGAGACACGCACTATGCTTTCTCACCATTCATAATGATGAACAGGGTATTAGCAAAAGTTTGCAGAGAGAGAGAGAGAGATGATAGTGGTGGCTCCAATATGGAAGTTGCAAGTGTCGTTCCCGATGATAATGGAACTAGTAATAGACTATCCGAGAGTACTGCCACCAGGAGACAACCTTCTCATGGACCCAGCTGGGTCCCATCATCCTCTGAGTGTGAGAGGCACTCTCCTACTGATGGCGTGTATGATAGCAGGACACGCTGGAATCTCCCGGGCATTTTGGCTCAGGCTGCTCGTCTCATCGCAGAATCATGGGCACCGTCCACGAGACGGAGCTATGACGCAGCTTGGAGCAGATGGTCTCGATGGTGCAAAGGGAGAAATCTTCATCCCGTTTCGGCCCCTCTAGTAGAGATAATGAATTTTCTCGCAGAACTACTGAAAGGCGGAAAGGCATACAGATCGATAGGAGTGTACATTTCCGCTATATCAGCGGGACACTTGCCCATCAAAGGCATGCCCGTAGGTGAGAACACAGCTGTCATGATCTCTGCTTCCAAAAGATCAGGACTTGCCCGACTCCCTTGGAAGCAGATCCATAACCCCGGTTCCGAGTGCCAGCCAGTCCCAATTGGGACCTTTTGGACCCTGTCCTGGTGCCAGTGGCACCAGGCTCATAAAGATGCCCAGTCCCAGCGCTGGAAGCGCCGGGCTCATAATGCTTGGGTGGACTTACCTGCAGCAGACCATGCTGCTTACTTACCTGCCAGTTGAGCCCCTGATCCTCTTCTGTTTGGGACTACTTTTCCTGTTGGGTGGGGCAGGAGCCACTCCCTAGGTTCAGAACACTGGAACTCTTCTGGAAAGCAGGAACTCTTTTCTTACCTAGGCGTGGCTGTGGAAGGAGACACCTAAGCACTACAGGAGGCTATTTAAACCACACCCGATGGATGAATCTTGCTTTGCGTTATTCTGCATTCTCTGCAGCAGAACGCTCATCGTGTCTTCTGCTTCTGATCCTGGGCCTAAGGAAACAAAGGCTTACCATCCTGGAATACAGTCTTCAGCAGCACCTGTAAAGACAAAGAAAGAACAGGTTAGCACTACGGTCTTCAGTGGCAGCGCATCTCTTACCTGGTCCATCGGCTGTCACCAACGCCTCGCGCTGCATTCCGGCATCTGAAAGACAAAGGCTTACCTACTCTTCGCATGTTCCGGAGGTCTTCGCACTGCATTCCGGCATCTGAAAGACAAAAGCTTACCAGCTCTTCGCACGCTCCGGAGGCCTTCGGCGCTGCATCCCGCATCTGAAAGACAAAAGAAGGTGCGTTTAAAGACATTGGGCAACTTTATTACTCACGTGCCATCACTCCTTCCCACGCCGAATCCAGTGGGTATTCCAGCACCCTTCAGCTTCTCTAAAGCTCCGAACTTGTACCAGCAAGATAAAAGGGACAGTTAGTGCGCATCGTGAAGCAGGCTACAAGTGCTTACCTACGTGCTTCCAGGCGCTTCTATTCCTCACGCGGGTTCGATCCTCAACTCTCATCAGCCCGCCATCCGCCATCGCCGGAACTCTGCAAAACAAGAGATATCATTACAAAAGACTTTTAAGACATTTGAAGCGCCCAGAACTTACCGTTCGTGCAGTTAACGACGGACAGCAGTCCTCTGAGGTCAAGAGGCCTGCACCCTTATCCAGTGAAGGAACTGGTTACGGCACCCTGCCCCGAGGCAGATGGAGAGCTCGGCGTTCACTTACCTAAGGTGAGGGCGTTAACCTTTGGGGTTCTACAGGAGAAGAGAAAGGGAAGAGGAGAGACGCACCCAATAACCCCAGTTCATTAATCCCATATTTTCTATCTGCAGACATCTTACTCTTCGAGTCAGACATACAGTGCACAGAGGTCCAGCCCAAAGAGCCAACCGTGTGTTACACATCACCTTTGAAGATACGGCATTCACCCAGTCAAGACCGGCGCCTCTGCGGGAATCAGGTGAGCGTTACAACAGCAGTCGTTTCACTTCTTAGAGGAATACAGTTCCCAAGGCCGTTAGTACCAAGATACAATGCCCTATGAGACCTATTTGTAGTCCTAAAATTATTGGCCGGCTGGCCAGGGAACAGGTATCTGTCATTGAAAGAACTGTCAGGGAAACTAGTGATGCACTTGTACCTAGTCTCCTGTAGGAGAGTAGCGGATGTCAGAGCACTGGATGTGAACAGAAAGGTCTATGGACCAGGAGTTACCTTCACGCTGGTCAGGAGAACAAAGACAGGTTCCACAGCAATAGTATATCCCTACCTACATGAGCATCCCAAGTGATGCGTAGCTGCCTGCATTGGGAATATGAGCATAGGACAGCAGAGATCCCATGGGGACAACTCAATTGCTCATAGCGCACAGGAAACCATACAAAGCTGTCGCAACAGCCACCATAGCGAGATGGGTGCGAAATGGGTGCGAGAAGGGATGCAGTTGGCAGGAGTAGACATGGCTAGGTTCGCAGCGCATTCTGTAAGGGGCGCAATGGCTTCAAAGGTGCAAGGCACAATGTTGCAAGATATCCTGCAAGTGCCTGACAGGGCCAGCAACACTACGTTTGGAACATTCTATTTCAAGCCTGTGCAATCAGAAGCAGCAACAGTAATGACAAGTTTTGAGCAAGCGTAATGCTCGCCTCCAGTCTTGACAGAGAATGAGGATTACCCCTGCTAATCGCGCAAGGAGTCTGGATTCTATTAATGACAAGGAGACGAGCATTACTTCCCCGCCCTAGATAGTGTTTGATGACCATGTCTGTTTGTATTCATGATGGATTTCTCCCGGAATAGGGTTGTGTATTCGCCTCCCTAACGTCCTCTTTGTTTTTCGGTAGGAGATGACCAGAAGAACTGAGGTAGGCTAGCAAGTTGGACAGGCTGATTGAGCATCGAGGTCCGGCAGGCATATACGGAAGCCAAGCAGAGCAGTGCAGTCGAGAGAGGAGACTTCATGTTTGGACTAGTTCAGTTTTGGTTACATGTTGGAGTGAAGTTAAGAGCATTAAAGAAGAGGGAGATGACAGGAAGGACTGTGGTTGCGTGCTCCGGGCACATGGGTCTACAGATGGACTGGATTTAAGGAAAATGTCGTTTTTTTGATGAAAAAGAAAAAAGAAATGTTTTCCCATGTGGAAGTTATAAAGTATGTTTTAGTTGAAACTGCTGGTGACAGGAATAAATGTGAAGATGAAGCATAATGCTTGCCTCCTTGTCTTTAATAGAATGAAGACTCCCTGCCCTATTAGCATGGGTAATCTTCATTATATCTTCCTTTTTGAACTGTCTGTCTCGAAAGTGGATGGGATGCACTTGTCTGTTTCTCAGATCAACGTTCAGTTTATCAGTTCATCAGTGGTGGGTGTGCTTTTCCCAGTTAGTGATAGTGTATATAGAATAATGATTGTTTAATGACTTAGCCTGATTTCCCAGTTTATTTCTGAGAGTCTTTGATGCACATGGAGCTGTATCAGTGTTTTCAATTTGTGGCATGACTCATTTCGCGATTCTCCTATTAAGGGTATCACAATGAAACACAGTATCTTTTACCCACCTTTTTTTTCTTTTTTGAAATGTTATTGCGTATTCGACATATGTTGCAACAAATAACATAACAAAATTCAAGTTCATGTCTCTTCGACCAGGGTCTCTACCCTTTGATACTATTCCACCTCTGGGCACTTTCTCCTCTCTGTTGAGGGCCTCTGCCCTTTCCTGCTCTGCCTTCCTCTTGGTCAGAGCTTTTGTAGTCATCTTATCTCTTTCCCCCATCAAAGTCCTCACCCTTTGCTTCCTCTGGCCTTTTCCGGACTAGGGCTGTGGCCAGTTTCCTCTTCACCTGCTGTTCAGTTTCTGCTTCATTCTGTTTCCTTTTCTGTATATCAGTCTCCTGTGGTCTCCAGATTTTACAATCAGCCTCTCCTATCTGGGTCATACAATTGGTCTTTCTTCTCCCGGAGTTAAAATTCAACACTCCAATTCAGGTCTTATTCTGCCCAACAGTCTCTTCCCCCCTCTTCTTAGTCATCCATTCAGGACTTCCACTCCATGACTTACAGCCAGCCCAGCAACCTTCCTCTCTGCTCCATCAATTGTCTTCCTCTTTAACACCAGAAATTGTCTTTTCTGTTTTAAAAAAAACAAAAAACTCCCCTGCTCTTGTAATGGGAGCTGGACTTTAAATACTGCTTTGACTGACTAGCCTCCTGATTGGTCAGAGGGGGCTCACTCTTGGTATGCTATATGCGAAGGATGCTTTGCAGTCCACTAGGGAAGTCTTAAAATGTGGTTGCTGTGATCTTGCATCCCACTTAAGTTTGTTTGCTGGCTGGGAAGGAGCTGCTGGTTTGCTCCCCTCTCTGACTGATGGGGAGTCGGCGGGGGGGGGGGGGGTTACTTTCGTTGTTTTGATAGACCAATCTGGGTTTCCATCTGTTGGGAAAGGGGTTCTATGTGAGATGTAGCCCCTTTTATTAGTTTGTTGACAGGGCCCGTGTCTGACTGGATATTCTATATATTCCAGCCCAGGTCCAAAATTCCAGTCCCTGGATCCGGTCTCCTTTTTGTTCACAAAGGGAATTTTGGGGCATGCTTGGTTTCTTCGTTTATCTGACAGGGACTGGTCTATGACAGAGGATTTATTGCAGTCCTGTGCTGTGCTGTACCTGGACATAGCCAGGGTTTGAAATAGCTGGGAGCTACCTAGGTACTGCTTCGAGCCTAGGGGAGTCTGGCGAGCTTGAAACCAACAGCTACTTTTGACTCCTCAAGCCACGGGTGCCTTAAAAACATGTACTAACGTTGAGCATTTGAGGATGTTAATAAAGAAGAATGACGATTTTCCAGAATAACTTTGAGAAAAGTCTTGATTCTATTAAAGATACAGAGGCAAGCATTATGCTTCTCTTTTTTTTTAACATTAAACATGGAAGGAAAGCAGCAACATTTTAGCAAAGGGACAGTTCCCAAACCTCATATTTACTTAGTTACTGAAATCCTCGAAGGAAAAAAGGTTCCAATTTAACCAAAGATAGAACTTGGAGCTTTCCTAATGTCCATTTCCAAGAAGTCTTTGTCCAACAAAATTATGGCCACTAAACATGTGACCGAACCAGTCAATCCTGCATACACATGGTCCCTCAAATGCCAGCAACTCTTCTTGCACTTCCTCTTTCGATGCTGCAAAACGTAGGCAACAATGCAGAACTCCATGCACTGAAACCATCCGCTAGCCTTTTCCTCTACGTTACACTCTGGCGTCCCTCAACTGGGCTTGTCTGACAATCCTGCTGAAGAAATAACCATATATATATATATATCAATCAGAATTCAGACATTGCAAGAATAACCTATCAACTCGGACCAATCAAGACCCATATGTCCTCCCGCCAATCCTATCGGACCTGAATTTTTAATAAATGGTTGGATAATACTCGCCTCCTTGTCTTTAATAGAATCAAGACTTTTCTAAAAGTTATTCTGGCAAATCTTCATTATATTTGAAGACCGCAGGCGAACATTATGCTTGTTTAAAGCTTTCTCACCACCAACGTTGCTGGTTGCTCTATCAGTTTCAAGTAACATTCCTTAAAAACTGACTCCCCTGCCCAGTCAGCCATATCCTAATGTCCTCCAGTCTGACCCCCCCTCCAACCCTCACTTGACATACTTTGGAGGCCATAGCATCCCTGACCGAGTGAGCCTTGAACTGCGCCGAATTTATGCCGGCTTGCTCGAGCATCCATCGTACCCAGCAAGCTAGCATGTGGGCGGAGTCTGGCTTGTGCGGTTTGCAAAGTGCCATCAGTAATTGATCCCTAGGGTCGGCCAATAATGGGGAGGCTATCTCCTCATATGCCTTGAGGCATTTGACCACGCATAGCTTAGGTTGTTCGCCGAACGCCGAGTAAGTGATGTGCCACGAATGACATTTGGTTCTCCTAGAGATATGAAAGACCGCTACATCCGGAGAGTATACGCTGCCTGCTAAGTCTAGGGCCTTGACGTCTGAGTCTCTACGGCATGACACTTAGCCGAGCAGGGTCGTGAGCTTGCAGGAGAGGGCCGTGCATGATACTTCCACATTGGGTGGCATGGAGAGAAATAGATTGAGCAGTGTTCATGTCTCAGAGTCTGTTGTAGTGAGCCCGAGGGGGCGTTGTCAACCTTTCGCCTATGAGCATCCTGCACACCAGCTTATGCTCCCTGACCCGAAACCCCTCCGCCAGGTTGTGACTGGCCGAGATCACTGAACCGTAGGCGTTCACGGTCCTCTACGCCAAACCCCGCTCTGCCAGTCTGTCAAAGAATTTAAAAACCTCTGCTACAAGGGCTGAAACTGGATGGAAACTCGGTTCCAAGATACAGCGCACCCATGCACCCCAAGAGTTTGGGTAGCACGTGGATGTTGGCGGAGCCCAGCTTTCTTCGATGAGGCCTACTACCTTGCGTGAAATCCCTGGGACTCTGCATCTTGTCTTGAAATCCTCCCAGCTGCCAGGCTTAGCTATCTGCACTGGAGGCGGGGATGGTGCTCCCTGCTCGGACCAGACAGCAGATCTCGAGTCTGGGGAAGTACGATTTGAAAATTCCATAGAAGGTTCGAGAAGGACTGGATACCAGGACCGAGAGGTCCAGACTGGGGATATGAGGACGAATTCTGCCTGTTCCTGACGGGCCTTTGCCAGGGCCTTCGCTATCATCGTGATTGGGGAAAAAGCTTAAGCTATTCCTCCGCCCCATTTCTGCAGGAATGCTTCTGCCGCAGTCGCTGGTGGGTCCGGCCTCCATCTGAAGAATACGGGGAGCTCGGCATTGAGCTAGGAGGCCAAAGGTCCTTGGTCAGAAGGCCCCATCTGCGTTTCAAGCGAAGTAAGACCTCTCTGCGCAGTTTCCAATCGCTGTAATCGTACAGGTTGCGTGAGTGGAAATCCACCACATCATTCATCAGCCGCGGTAGGTATTCGGCTGTCACCGAGATCTGATGTTGCAGACAGAAGTTTCAAAAATCGTTGGCTAATTCCGTCAGAGGCCTCAACCTGGTGCCACCCAGATGATTATCTCTTACTGCTGATGCGTTGTCCATTTTGAGTAGTATACAGAAGTTAACTTTGCCTATGGGAAAATAGTAAACTGCGAAGTAACCCCCAAGGAGCTCTAAGCGGTTGATATGCATCTCTAGTTTCTGGGGGACCCTCCACCCCCTTACCTCCCCTGTGGCGACCGGACTGCACCCTCCGATGCAGCTTGCGTCCAACTCTGTCACGATCCGAAGCTCGCCCTGCCGTTCCAGGCCTCCATGTGTGTTAGCCACTAGAGTTCTGTCAGCGCTTCCGGCGACTGGGCCAGCTGCTGAGCGTAGGGGAGATTAAGACGCAGGTGTTGCCCTTTTAGTCTCTGCAGTTCATGATAGTGCAGCAGCCCGTGGAAGATGGCCTGAATTGAAGATGATAGCAGCCCAGTCACTCTTGCCAACTCCCTCAGGGAGACGGTGTTCTTCTCTTATAATCAGCGTATCTCCCTTCTCGTGGCATGTACCTTGCACGACAAAAGCCGGAGTTGGCAGTCCTGGGTGTCCACAACGAAGCCCAGGAACTCCCTGAGGGGATCAAGGCAGACTTTGCCCAGGCTGTGGAGGAGTTCTATAGTGGACCGGGCCTGCTGTCTTACTTGGGCCTCGCTCTGCGACATGTCGTTCAGATAAACTTGAGCTTTATGCTTTTTCCCTGAGGCAAGCTAGCCTCATGAGCTTGGTGAAGTCCCAGGGCGCTGACGATAGCCTGAAGGGCAGGCTCCTGCACGCCCAGTTGAGGCCCTTTCAGGTGAACATCAAGTATCTGACCTGTCGCAGAGCAATTGGCACTGCTAGATGAGCATCTTTGAGGTGGAGACGGACCAGCCAGTCTGCGGGCTGGAGTATGTCCCCGAGCATATGAATTCTCTCCATCTTGCAGTGGCGGTAGAGAGCAAAATCATTCAGGGGTCTGAGACTTATCAGTGGACTGACCTTTTTCTTACTTATCACTAGGAAGAACGGGCTGAAAAATCTGCCTGTGTACCTGCACCAACGGATCGCACCCTTGCCTTGTAAGCTGCGCACTTCCGCATCTAGTGCTGCGCTGTCCTCAGACATCACTATGGGGTGGGGGTAATGTGACTGAGAGCTTTCTGCAAAGAAGTCGATGTGGTAGCCCCCCGCTGTGTCCCTGACCCATTAAGAATCCTACGTTTGCGCAAATCGTGCTGACCGGCCTCCAATCGGCACTTGCAGTGTGGGTGCTATGCAGCTGAGACCCACCAGTGGTTTGAGGTGTCGACTGTCTCGCTGGTCTTCTCCAGTTATGACCTCTGGCTCTTCCTCTGGAGGGGAAGAAGTTGTTAGGCCTGTCCTACCAGTAGGAGTGAGAGTCAAGCCCTTGATGGGAACGAATACCGGCTAGAGGAGTGGCCCGTGCCTCTTCCAGCACTAGAGAAAACCGTTGACGCAAAAACCCTTTTGATCGAAGCCTGAGCTTTGTCTAAGGCTGCGAAGGTGCCAACAAATGTGGTAATTTCCTTGACAAAAGGGTCGCCAAATAGGAGGCCCTGGGCAACCGATCCAGATTCTGAGATGGATAGCTCCCCCAATTTGGGGCTTATTTTCAGTATGGAAGCCCTTCCTCCTTTCTGCTGAGATAGTGCAATTTGCATTTCCTAGGAGGCAAAGAGCCCTCTGTGCCCATCCCGACAGGGTGAGCGGATTTATCGGTTTCTCCGTCTCCAAGGCTTCCTGTGACCATTCTAGTATTTTGGCGAGGGGAACAGTGATGTCCTGACAGGACTTCCATGCTCTAGCTATCCCTTTTTTAGGGTCTTTACTGCTCTACTGAACACCTGTGAAGACTTGCTCTCAAATTCTCGACTCCAACTCTCCTTCCATTCTTATCCTTTTGGATCTTTCCTCTGCCTTCGATATGGTCAATCACGCCACCCTGACTAATTGCCTCTGTAACACCTGTTTGGAAGGAGCTAGCGCCTTCCTTCATTCCCAAGCGCTTTAGAATTAGGCAATACTTCTGTTGACTGCTTCTATGTACTACAAGAGACCAGGGGGAAGGAGGGCCACTGAGAAAGCTTTTTCATGCAGATATAATCATATATACACAGACCTGGGCAGGCACTAAAAGAAGGCAGTTATTTAACTATAAGGTGCAAATAACTATTAGCTGAATACATGTCGAAAATACTATTTAGTTTAAAAAATCTCAAAGCACGGTAGAAGCCTGGGCTCTGTCAAAAGGAACGTGGCCTGTGCTAAAAATCGATTGCAGGGCTCATGCAGTGTTGCATCACTGAGGCTAGCTCTGGCAGAGCAGCACATAACTCAGCAGCTGTCTGCTGTCTGTCAAAAGCCTATGCATGCTGAAAGGAGATTTTAACATACTCATGCACAACATACAGAATTATGAACACCAAGTTTAAAAGAAAATACAGGACCAGATAAAAATATGAGGGGAATGAATGAGGCATGGAGAGAATGACTGGAAAATGTTTTTGTACATCAAATAGTCATAGCTAGCAAAATGAAGCTACAGTGTATTTTTGCACAGGCTAGCAATATGTAAAGTAGCAAGTCCTAAACAGATATGGCCGTCCATGAAGGAAGACTGGAGCATTCCTTGTATGGAAGCAGGACGAGTTGGGATAAAATCATGCCCATATCCATATCTACAGCAAGTTATGAGTATAAAGGCTCATGCCTGGCACAAGTTTGCTTGAGAAAGGAATTCTGGAGGGACAGAAGAGACCGTTTAGGCATCAGACTTCTTTGCGCCTATCCTCGTCTATGTAAAGAATACATGTTTTCTCCTTGCAAGATAGACTCTTGGCTTTTCTTCCCTAGAGGGGTGCATTTACTCTGGTGTGAACATGATTCGGTGTACCTGTGTAATTAAGGGGTACCCCTTAAATTGGGCTACTCTTACACACCCTTGGCATCATAGGCCTGGCACTGGGCTGGTTGACCTCTTACCTCTCCGACCAACCTTGCCAGGTTCAACCGGGCCCGTTTATCTCCCCTATCACACTCTCCACCTGAGGCGTCCCTCAAGGCTCTATTCTCGTGCTGTGGCTCTTCAACATCTACCTTGCCCCTCTGGCCCACCTGATCCCCTCCTTCTCCCCTCACTTCCAGTGTTATGCAGAAGACATGCAGCTCTCCTTCAAGGTTGCCTCTACTTCCTCCTCTTCCTCCCTGACTGTTCACTGCTATTCAGGCATGGTGTGCTGCCAGTAATTTCTGCCTTAATGCCATTAAGGCTTAGATCCTTCTCATTGAGACCTCTGCTCCCTCCTACCATCTGGCCGCTCCTCAATGGGCCCCCTCCCCTCAGCCTCTTGTGAGGCAAAAAAACCTTGGTGTCGTCTGACTCCTCTCTCTCCTTCTCTCCTCGCAACGCGAACCTTGCCAAGAAGGCCCACTTTCAGATGCACCTCCTCAGAGGCATTCTCCCTTTCCTCACCTTACCCCAGAAACTCAGTCTACAGAGCTCTGGTCCCCTCTAGGCTGGACTACTGTAACAGCCTCTTCCTCAATCTCTCCTCATCCTCCTTTCGCCCCCTTCAACTAAACCAGAATAAGGCTGCAAGACTTATCCTCTACCCCAAACCCAGGGACCACATCTCTCCAGCCCTAAAATCCCTCCACTGGTTACCGATTGCTGCTAGGGTTGAGTTCAAGACCCTCTTCATCATCCACGAGGCTTTCTGTGGCTTGGGTCCCTGCTACATCCTACTCTCTCCCCAAATACCTTCCTGCGAGAGTCCTTTGGTCTTCTATCTCCAACTCTCTACAGATCAGAAGTTTATCCGAGCAGAGTGTGGCAGGGTAGATCTCAATCCCTCCTCCGCAAGTGCCTTCCTGTGGAATGGTCTACCTGCCCCTCTCAGGCTTGAGCTGGATCTCCTTAGTTCCGGAAGCTCCTTAAGACCCTCCTATTCTCTTCTTCCTTCCCTCACCCTCTCCCCTGCTAACACCCCTGTCTGCTGCAGTGACTGACTGCCTGGTTCCCTCTGAGTTCTACAGGGCACCAGCCTATCCCCCGCCCAGTCCACCCCCTTCCTTGCACTTAGCATGTGGACCCTCACCCCCCTGCACCCCATGCAATCCCTGGTAGTTGCCTTCCTGCCCTCCCAGGAGGGCAAGTGCCCTTGTGGGTGGGACAAAGACTGATCGGCAAATGAATATTTCTCCTTTGTGATGGGCGCAGTGAGCTAAAACGTGGCAGTAGTCCCTCCTAGTGAAAGAAATTCCTTAGAACATGGTATTTGACCCATGCTAGTTCTCAGTATAGTGGCTCCCACACTCCTTTGTAACTTTTTAAACTTCCCGAAACCATTATAGAGGGTAACCAGGCTGGGGTTGGTGTGAGAGGACAGAAAAGGATAGAGTTGAATTCTGAATATTCCGTCCTCCTATACTAATCTGTCCCTATGTAGTGCTGGTGTATCGCCTACAAACCGGGGACAGAATAAGAAGAAAAACTATTTACTTCTAGTTGTTTGTAAAGCATTCAGCCTTGTTTTAATCATGCCCTTCAACCACTCTCTTCCACTATGTGTCTGTATTGGAAGAGACAAATAGCCAAGTAAAAAAGTAAAAAGTCGGTGCTTCAGTGGTTGAGTATACAAGCATCCACTGGGTTATACATAACTTTAATGACCCAGGGATTGTGTGTAGACCCCGTGCACCAAAGTTTAAAAGAAAGACACAAGCACAAGTTGTGAAAACTTGGAAACTGTGTTTTAAACCAACATAAAGACAAAACATACTCCACTATGCGTTTTTCCTGGGTCTTGTTACTGCAACTAGTGGGGTAAAGTAAAAATGTGCTCATACATAGAAAATTAGATTGGTATCTCTAAATTGTAGCAATTACTGTCTACCGGTTTCAGCGGCAACGTGTTTGTTATGGCCGCTTTCTTCAGGACAGTCTTTCGGTGTTTTCAACAGAAGGTAGATCTAGTAATTTACATACCAACATGTTGTATTTTGACAAAGAAGGTGGGAATGTATACTTTACCACCTCCTTTGTGTGTCTTGAGGCTGGGACAGACGGGTGACCCTGTGTGGAAAACAAAATGTTTACACGTCACCAATGGTTTATTCACTGCCAATAAATGGCTGTGAATAGGCAGTTCTGTTAATGCTATTCATGTTCTAGATACACTACGCTGAGCGTGGTATGATTTTTACCTCTTATCATAATCATAGCTATGATGTTTTTGCTAGTAATCTCTGGCACATTTGACACAGATCCACACAAAAAAGGTTACACCTTTTTCATAGCGTGCAGTATGTTATTGTTCGTATATGCATCATTTTTTCAATGAAAAAATAGCCCGGGTTTTGGAGTTCATATCATGCGAGTTGAAACCCAGTAGAGTAACTAACCTGAATGCTGAAAATAGATTAGCCTTCTTGTCTCCTTCTGGGTTCTGACAATTAATGTCCCCGAATTACAGGTCAAGTTTTCTGATCCTAGCTGATAAGTAAAGAAAGTGAACATAAGGGAGGGGGAAGAGAAGAAAAAGCTGCCGTGATGTTGGGATATAGAGTGTCCTAGTATTTGGCAATCACACGGGACTCTGGGGTGGTTCTAATCAATTTCCCGACCTATTTATTGCGTGTCGCACTGCATTTATGGGTACAGCATCTAAAATCTTGTGCTTACCCGGCTGTTCATTTGTACCTCGGTTCTGTCCTCACTCACCCGAGCTCGCTATCTCGATGCAAGTTGTCCGAATGCAGAGCTCTTTGGAAATGCATAGCAGGTCATGTGATCGCTATCTAACGCGTTCGTGAATGACGTGCGTACGTGTAACCCAGAAATTCGACACCTCTCTTTTCGGGATGGTAAGCTTACGGTTCGTATTTAGATTGTTCTTTGAAATGCGAACCCAAGCTGATTAAAGAATTAGTTAATTTTCTTTGGAAATTTCGGTCATTATCCATATGTGGTTGTGAGTGTGATCCGGAAGTGGAATAACTTCCATGGAGATTAACGTTCACGTGGTATGTGGGACAAATAAATACCACCCTATTGGAAATCTATCCTAATCATCTGCATATAATTTACTCCATCAGACAGGTTAGACTATTAGTATTTCAATGGGTGTGATGGACCGGGTTTAACATGTTCTATGTATATGAATTGGATGCAAGTCCTATAAATTTATGTGGCGCCTCTGCGGGGCATCCGAATTCAAGGATGGGTTACACAAGTCTGCAGGGGTTCAGCTAGTCATCGCTAGGGTTTGCCAGGGGATATTCTCGTTGAGCCCAAATTTATCTAATTTTAGGCAAAATATCAATTTTTGCTCTCTTTTTAAAAGTGAATTAGCCATGTCTCCACCTCTTCTCGGACAAGTCACTTTCTCTATGATCGTCCATTAAATTTCATTGCCCTTATGTTTGTATGATTTGAAATGCTCCACCAATGGGGCATTTTCCCGTTCCGTTCTTATGCATGACATATGTTCTTGTATTCGCTTTTTTATGGGTCTGGTGGTCATGCCTATGTATTTTTTGTTGCACGGGCAATTGATCATTCACGAACGCGTTAGATAGCGATCACATGATCCACTATCCATTTCCAAAGAGCTCTGCATTCGGACAACTTGCATCGAGGTGGCGAGCTCGGGCGAGTGAGGACAGAACTGACGTACAAATGAACAGCCGGGTAAGCACAAAATTTTAGATGCTGTACCCATAAATGCAGTGCGACACGTAATAAATATGTCGGGGAATTGGTTAGAACCACCCCAGAGTCCCGTGTGATTGCCAAATACCAGGACACTCTATATCCCAACATCACGGCAACTTTTTCTTCTTTTCCCCCTCCCTTATGTTCACTTTCTTTACTTATCAAATAGGATCAGGAAACTTGACCTGTAATTCGGGGACATTAATTGTCAGAACCCAGAAGGAGACAAGAAGGCTGATCTATTTTCAACATTCAGGTTAGTTACTCTACTGGGTTTCAACTCACATGCTATGAACTCCAAAGCCCGGGCTATTTTTTAATTGAAAAAATGATGCATATAATAACAATAACATACTGCATGCTATGAAAAAGATATAAAAAGTTTTTTCTGTGGATCTGTGTCAAATGTGCCAGAGATTACTAGCAAAAACATCATAGCTATGATTATGATAAGAGGTAAAATCATACCACGCTCAGTGTAGTGTATCTAGAACATGAATAGCACTAACAGAACTGCCTATTCATAGCCATTTATTGGCAGTGAAGAAACCATTGGTGATGTGTAAACATTTTGTTTTTCAGACAGGGTCCCCCGTCTGTCCCAGCCTCAAGACACACAAAGGAGGTGGTAAAGTATACACTCCGGCCTTCTTTGTCAAAATACATCATGTTGGTATGAAAATTTACTAGATCTACCTTCTGTTGAAAACACCGAAAGACTGTCCTGAAGAAAGCGGCCATAACAAACACGTTGCCGCTGAAACCGGTAGACAGTAATTGCTACAATTTAGAGATACCAATCTAATTTTCTATCTATGAGCAATTTCTTACTTTACCCCACTAGTTGCAGTAACAACAAGACCCAGGAAAAACACATAGTGGAATATGTTTTGTCTTTATGTTGTTTTATAACAGTTTCCAAGTTTTCACAACTTGTGCTTGTGTCTTTCTTTTAAGCTTTGGTGCACGGGGTCCACACACAATCCCTGGGTCATTAAAGTTATGTATAACCCAGTGGATGTTTGTATACTCAACCACTGAAGCACAGACTTTTTACTTTTTTACTTCACTATTTGTCTCTTCCAATACAGACACATAGTGGAAGAGTGGTTGAAGGGCATGATTAAAACAAGGCTGAATGCTTTACAAACAACTAGAAGTAAATCGTTTTTCTTATTCTGTCCCCTGTTGGTAGGCGATACACCAGCGCTTCATAGGGACAGATTAGTATAGGAAGAAGGGATATTCATAATTCAACTCTGTCCTTTTCTGTCCTCCTTCTCAGCCTTGTTTACTGCTGGCGGTGAAATACGCAGCAGTTGTTAATTCTCTTGAAAAATAATCATGCCCTCAACCACAGTAGTTTTTCCAAAAAACAGGTTGTTGCCTGGTTTTGGAAAACCGACTTTGTTTTGGGTTTTTCACTAAATCACATCACAGTTGGTACTTGCCCCATTTTTCGTGTTACCCAGTGCATACAATAAGGGCATTTCCCTGTTAACTTACTGCTTTGCCCCCCTATTTTTTATGAAATGGCTTGGTGTGAGCCCATACGTGTACAGAAGCCATTTTGACCATGCCTCATAGTTTCCTTAAACAAACCAATGCCCAAAAACGAAATGGCAGAGTGCAGGACTTAAAATAAAATACATTAATAACCCCAATGGCTACCAATAAAGGTGTATCAGTCTACTAATCCCCATCTGAGGAGACTACGCAGGTCCAACGCCTCAATTCAGGATAGACATGCCAACTAACCAAGCCCCCTAACAATTTCCCCCCTTCTGCATACTCAAACTCCAAACCAAACACAACCCAAACCTACAGCACAACAAACCGCACAAACTTCACTACATTGCAACAACAACAAAAAACACACACATAGACTCACACAACAGTACACGACGACTACCGGCCGAAAAAACACCCCAGTCCCAGCCAACGGACCCACCTGGCTGAGGCCGCCAACAGCACATCACTGCTCTCTTTCACTTTTCCAGCTTCCTCCCACTAACTCACCCTCCCTTCCCCTTTCAGAGCCGCCAGAGCGCCAGGGGACCACTCCAGTGGGGATAATATGCGGTACAAATGTCCTTTAACATTAACTAATGCCGTAAATCAGCATTTAGCCATAGTGAAACCAAATACTAAACCACAGTTGCCACCAGCTTACTCTCGGAAACCAATGTAGGATGATATAATTACCTTAAGACAAGAATGGGGTGCTTAAAGTGCAACCCAGTCTTGCACCTGTGTGGGCTATCATAGGACCATATACCATAAGATCGTTCTGGTGACAGGGACTTAGGCAGGAGTACCTCTGACCACAAAGAGAGATCAGAGATCCCAAAAACCAAAGGGAGTGTGGAGAGTACAAAGTTTAGGGATCTCATTAAAGAAACAGCAGAACACCCACACATTTGTTTCTGCCCCAACAGTGCCACAATGTCCTTACAGCCTATATTTCCTGAACCCTTCATCCTACAACCCCACAATAAAATGTTTAAAGTTAAAGTTGATTGCGAATAATCGAAAATCTAATGTATTAATGAGAACATTGTGTATTAGTCTATCATAATTCCATTCATAAAAGTAGCCAGAATAAAGAGTGCCTATCCTAAGAAATGTTGAATACAGAAATGCAAACCAAAGACTAGCACACGCCTTGCTCTTTTTCTTAAGTGTGACACCGAATATCTTTTTCCATACTAAACCAATATGAATTCTACCAGAGGTAGATGTTTAGGACTCCTGCACGGCTAACTTGGATTGCCAACCTTCCCGATGATTTCAAGCACCGATTTAAAACTAGGAGAAAATCCTAGCCTCCTCTGCTATAGGGATGACGTGGCACATTGGTATCAAAACCGTCATTATATTGGTAAAGTTCCAAATTGGTTCTAGCCATGACTGCCTCCCTGTGTTATATTACAAGCAAATTCGAAACAAATACAGTTTCCGCTGCTCCCCCCCTCCACAACTGCACAAATATGTTGTGGTCATTGTCCTTTTGAGCATTTTTGTAGTGATGTATGCTTGATAGGCTTGTTTTAAACTGATATTTGATCCTACTTAGGATGCAGCCATGTTGTGCCGGTGGGGGTTTATCGATTGATATAACCTGTTACTTGAAAGCTTCTGTCTATTTAACACTGCATGCATGTGACGAATCAACTTTCGGGCCACCAGTGGTCTAGGGATGAATATTGGTTTCTAACCCATCAATCAGCCACAAACCTCTAGTACACCTGAAGGGATCCGAACAGATTGGAAACACACAAGCAAATTATAAACCTCCTTGTCCAATTTCGGTAATGTGGAGGGAACGGCAGGTTTATCTCCAAGGTTGTGCATCGTTGCTTAGTTGCAACAAAGCAAACATACAATTGTTACCCAATGATAAGGGACTGTTTGGTCAAGGTTGTATACACATATCTACTTTATTATCACAACAGACAGTTCTAGCACATTACAGAATACAACCCACCCTGTGAAGGAATGAAGAGGACAGACTTTTTCAAGAAGGAAAGGTGATGCACTCTGGATACTGTCAGGAGGGTAGTCTGTGAAGTAATTAATTGCACTAGTTCAGGGATAATTAGTTTCAACATAGAGTGAGCAATGCATGGTAAATTTTCACTGGGGCCTACTCAGAAGGACCAGGGGGACAGAACCACAATGTACCTTGTGCTTAAGTTATTGGTGCTCGGTCGAGTCGGTTTCACTGCGCTTTGCAGCTCCTGCAACAGAGTTCCAGTTGGGAGACAGCTGTGGGTATCTGGCAGCAGGCAGTTCGGTGAGCAAGGCTGGATGGACGGCTTCAGGCTGGCCTACACGGCAGCTTGGGGTCCGGAATCATTGTCTGTGCTGCTTGGCGGGTCTGAAGCACTGCTCGAGGCATCTCAGACGACGTTAGCGACTGCGGCGTGACAACAGTCAGCGGTCCAGTTGGTTGCAGCTCGATGGGCTTGACTGGCTCAAAATAATGTCCTTTAGGCTGGTTGATGCTCGTTGATTGCACTCCTCCTAGCTTCTTCACTGGGCTTGTGTCTTCCTTTAAGGCGGACAGCCCAACGCTGAGGAGAGTGTTGCAGGCAACTGCCTTGTGCTTGGTTTGGTTCAGAGTATCTGGCACTTCCCACCTAGGAAGCTTGCTTGCAGAGCCTAGCAGGGCACGCTGTGCGCTGACTGGATACCGGTTCTTGAGCTGCTGGAGGGTCCTCTGGATTCAGTATCTCCCTCTGTCTCCTGGGAGATGTTTAGAGCAGGGATCTTGCTTCCCTCTTTGGAAATCCTGGCCTTCCTTCACTGGCAGAAGCTGTAAGTCAGACTTTAACCAACAACCAGGGTCCAAATGAGTTCTTCTTGTTACTCCTTGCAAATTCTTCAGATGAGCTGCCCAAAAGAGGGTCTCAACCATCTTTTAAAGCCAAATGGGCCACAGTGATTGGTGTAAGCTAAGCCTACCTTAATGAACCAATCCTGGGTCCCAGAATACAACAATATCTTGTATGCATGAGGTCATAACCACACTGCTTTGCAGCAGAACAAGGTAAAGGGGAGAAAATATGTAATACCAAGTCCCACCCATCTTCCTTCCTGTTGTGCATAAAAGGGTATCTGCTTAATTGAGCTCTCTGTGGTTCCTGATTAAACCAGCAGGTCACCCTTGAAGCTGTGGTGAGAACAGAATTTATGTCTTCATCAAATCACATACTCCTACTCTCTGAATGGGGTCCCCCTGTGGGGGTTGCTGACTGTAAACATCTAGTCGCAGACATGGCAGGTCACTGCCCTTGATACTGAGAGGCGGGAGCTGGCTTTAGGTTGCCACAGTGCATATCAAACGTTGTTGGGGTTTCCTGTCTCCTGTGTTAGTCCTGCAGCCAGACCCCATGTGGGCCTGTTTAAAGTATACTCTTAGTATGTCAACTATGTTAATTGTTACCACCATATGCAGAGGGTAAACAAACGGACAGGGCGTTTCCATGGAACCTTTGATTGTAATTAGGCTGGCCATGGCAGGAGAGAGGTTTTGGCGCTCCCCCTCCTGAGATGCATCATGTACCCCACCTGTCAGATCCCAAGTAAATAGGACGGAGATGACTGCGCCTGTAGGCTGTGTCCACCCAAAGTAGGCTGGTCTGTGTATGTCGTGTGGTGAGCATAGGACAATGTCGTATCCCCACACATTTTACATAGGTTTATCTACCATCATTCAATTTCATATAAAATTTCAAAAAAACCCAGGTGAGCGCACACCCACCGTGCGGATGGTCGAATTCCTCACAATGCTATTAGATGGCACTGGAAGTTTATTGTACATTGTCAAAAATGTTCGTCATTTTCTGCAATAATTGCCCACTCTTGCTGTGATTGGGAGTTGGTGCAATGGAGTGTTGAAGCCACCTTATGCCTAGCTGGGAGGTATTTCTCAAAAGAAGGTTCAAAACTGCACTTACTTTTACACTCGAAATGTGCTTGATTTGTGCTGTTTATTGCAATCTTGCTAGACTAAATCCCTAGGTCACAATCCCTTATTGCTTCTTGCCTACTGTTACATCCAACTTCATCAGAACGAACAGAAGATTGCAGAGGCAGGCTCGTTTCTGCTGCATGTCCATTATAATTTAAATGCATGGAAAAAGATGGGTTGCCTTCCAAACTAGCTTGTCTTTGATATTTGCAGTAGAGCATTGCATATGTTAGATACGATGATAAGCAAAGCCAATTTGAGCAAAAGTGAAAACGTGGGCGTTATACTGGTTGCAGGCATGAACCTGGATTCGTAGTATATAGTAGTCGAAATATAAACATTACATTCTGCTATCTCAGCGCCCTCAAAAAAACCTTTCTTTATCCCTCAAAGGGAGGAACCCCATCGTTTTTGGAGACCTTGCTGGCTCTTGCGTTATCCACTGAAGCACCTTGATTGTCAGCCTCCCAGACTATCGTAGTGGGTAGTTCAAGTGCAATGTGCTCTCCTTGGGAACAGAACGACGCTGTGCGTCATTGATTCGATACACTTGTTGTTTGACTCGGCATATTGCCAAGGTTGATAACTTGAGTACCAAGTGCTGCTGCCTGGCGCCAAGAGCCAACTGAGTTGTTGGTGCACGCTTTACAAATCCATAACATGAGGCATTGTTGGAAAACAGAGAAGTGATAAATTAAAGGGGCAATTTGTGTTAGTTAAATGTAAAGGTAATGCGGAGATGATGATCTCGTTATAACCTGAAATCGGTGATGTGGCGACAGTAAAACTGTTTGCTTTATTGTCACGCCTCAGGGCATATTAACAGCCCCCAACAGATGCGTGATGGCCCTTGACATTTTCTTAATGTGGTGCATTCTCTTCACTATGATCTGAAGGAAGGCGTTTGCCCCCTTTGTAAACTGGACTACACTAGAAGAATCTCGTCCACCCAATCAGGAGTCACTAACGCTCCACGTGCTGCCCTAGTAGGCAGAGCGCTTTATTATTTCTGCTGAGTCTGCATTCACGCAAGAATGAGCTTTGCTTCCCCGTCTGTAAGGCATCCCTGACAGGTGCAGCTGTTGGATAAACAAACCTGTGTTCAGCAGTTTGGCTCTTCTCCCACAGTGACGGATTGGCTATGGGTGTGTATGCATAGCCCATGGCACTAACGTTATTAGTCAGCTGGGGAAATGTTACCTGATAATTTGGGAAGGTAGTAGGTTTTATTTTCTAGCGAAACCTGTATGGTTGACTTGCAGCCACCGCCACTATTGTAAGGGCGGAAACTGACAAAGCAGCACAGTGACTAAGAAAACCACCATTGGCAATGCCAACTGTTTGGGCTTTCGTATAGGCATGGCAAACGCACTTGCCAATCACAGCTGCAGTTTTATTAACTGGTAATTGATTGCAGCAGGTGCAAAATGGTACGAATACCTGAGCATCTAATAGCAATGCCCAGCAAACGCCTAATGCTTCTACACAGGCCATCATGGTTGGCTTTAACAATCCTTGTTTTTAACAGGACTTCAGAGAAGGACACATAGTGCTTATAAATCGAGTGGCTGAAGGCAAACCTGGCTAAGACATTTTTATTACACCAGTAGTGAGATTCCAATTCCAATTATGTCCTTAACTCTCAGAAGACTGCTTTGGGAAAACACTGGTAGGCACTTTTGGTGTAGTGTTTGATGGTAAGGCTTGACTAAAGCGAGCTCAGAGTTCTATGAGGTGGTGTTTGGGGCGGGTAGGAGCAGGAACTTTGTTGGAGGGGCCATAGGGATTTGCATGACCATGGGATGTCAATGGGTGGGAAAATAATCAAACGCTTGCAAGCTGTATCCCTCCTCATTTGTCATTTCCCCATATCTGTACTCTAATGCAATAGCTTCAGCTTATCGGTGTCACTTGTGAGACCTAACAGTCCAAACTAAAAACACTGATTTGGCACTCTCTCAAAAATCTCGTGTTTAGCATTTATCCGGCATGCGTTCATATCCTACATGGTGTCCCAAGATGGGCTCTTTATTTCCATTTTTGAAGTTTACTCCTGACGACCTAAGGTAGCATAATATTGGACTAAAATATTTTTGCTGGCTGTTGGCATGAAGTGTATATTTGGCCGGTCTGAAGTTTCACTAGCTCTCTCCCACAACTATTGCAGGGATATGTTTAAAAAACTAGTGTCAATTAGATATCTTTTTTTTAAGGCTTCATTTAACAATTTTATGAATAAAAGAAAAACAAAACAAGACATAACAATCTTAGAATACAAGGAGTGCAACATAGGAGATGCAGAGATGTGTGAATGATGCAATTCAACCATGGCAGCGAAAGCGAACAAGCGGGAGACGGGACCACAATCAAGTTTTCCCCTTCCGGCTCTCAGTGATACAACAGGCTTGGAGCTTCTAAATCTGAGAAAAGTGACTAAGCATTTGCAGCTTGACCAAGCGTGCAGGGTATTTCTCTCAAAACTCATGGAGGCGAAGGTATGTGTTGACATGCCTGGATAGGTGAACCTGAAGTACAGCCCCAGTCAGTTTCAACAGCTGCGACCTCCCAAATCTTAAACCAGCAGACATTCCCCTGTGATCTCTTTAGTTTTCCAGAACTTGGTCAAAGCTATGGGCGCTGCTAGCAGCAATGCATTCATTATGGTCACTCTAGGATAGCTCATAAGGTCGCTTTAGGACATCTCATAGGTTACAAAGAGTCCAGAGGTTCACCAAGGAGAATTACGACTGGGTCCATAGGTAGTGTTGCCCCAGTTATTTCGCCTACGGGTGCGTCTGGGCCTTCTCACACGACCACCTCATATGGATATAGTCCCCTTTTGTGGCTGCAACCCAGCCAACAGAGTGGTGAGATTGAAGCATCCAACATATAAGCATATTTGGAGGATGGGTTGAAACTGTCCTGTAATCTATATATCCTAGAGATTTTTACTGTTTAGACTTCCCTCATGCTCTGTGGTTTCCAACGCCAAGGTGAGTCTCGTGCCTGCTGCTTGTGTCCCCTGGTCAGTGATTTAGTGAAGGAGCTGCAAGTACCAAAAGCTTTTAGCTTCTGAGATTCGAAACGAGGGTGCCCTGCACTCCACGACGGTCAATGGGGATCCATCCTGATAAAGCTGAGTCATGCCTCCCACCCTCCATCTTATGAAGGGGCCACCCTTCATTCCTTGGGCGATTTGGGGGTTACCCAAAATCTGGGACAGAGTCCCCAACTTGGCCCAAACCCCTCGCAGCCTGTTCGCTTTATCCCAATATGACAATGAGGCCCTGGTAGAGGGCAAAAAGGGGCCACCAACAACCTATCTGATCCATTAATATAAGGAAGATCCCTTAGAGAGAGGCCCGTCACAGACTGTTACATACCCACCCAAAGGTTTCCCTCCTCACCCCAAGGAAAGGTTCTGGAGATGTTGGCTGCAGTTACATAGTTCTGAAGCATCGGAAGCACCAGGCCCCCTCTATTCACGTGGATGGCCTGCCTGCTGACCCGAGACTTAAGACCCGCCCAAATGAACTTCCTTATATTCCGATGTAGGATCTGTAGTGGGCCTCTAGGAATGAGAGCTGGCAGAGCTGTGGCATAGTAGAGCAATCTGTGGATTAAGTACATTTTGACCGTTGTGCTCCACTCCCCTGAGAATTCCATCTAGACAATATCTCTGCCCTAGTTGAGAGCTAGGGCACGATAATTGCCTTGTATAGGTCCACAAATGACAGGGTCACCGTTATCTCTAGGTTATCGAGCTCCATGTCGCTCCACTGGAAGCAAAATACCTGCTTGTTGGTGGTCCTATTACTAATCGACTCAATCAGGCCCATGGATTTCCCCATGTTGACTGTGAAACCTGAGGCAGTGTTAAAGCCCTCCAGCGTGGTTCTAAAGGATGCCTGCGTGTGTGACAATATTAACGGAAAGTCATCCACGTTTAAAGCTGCCTCGTGTTCCGACACCATGGAAAGAATGCCTCTAATCTGTGGATAAGAGCGGATTCGGGTACCCAATGGATCACCACAAGCGCAAATACGAGGGGTCGTGGAGGCGACAGCCCGGCCTGTCCCCCAGAGATGGGGACAAAGTGGGGACAAAGCATGTGTATCGACCATTGATGGTGATTCTGATCCTAAGACCCTTAGAAGGCCATTGCCATGTCCATAAAGTTTGTTCTGGCCCCGGACCTTTGCAGCTTAAGTCGGTTGCGTGCCAGTTCACCCGATCAAAGTCCTGGTCGGAATCCAGCATGAACAAGGTCAGCGGGGTCCCTCTCACTCGCCCTAGCTCTGTTTTATATGGCCCTACTGATGTTTTCATGTGTGCCCTTGTTCCCGCGATGAACCCAGTCTGGTCTGGGTATATCAAGGTGGGGAGGCGGGCGCAAAACTAACTCCTTTGCTTATATCTTGTGTCCAAGTAATAACGAGAGATATGATCCTTCCATTGTTTGTGTGACTGTTTTTGACCAGAGGAATGAATTAAACAACTATGTGAGAGGAGCTAGCAGCGGAGTCTTGTAGGTATTCTAGAAGGCGGACGTGAAGACGTTGGGGTCTGGGGCTTTTGCTGTGGAGAGAGCTAATTTCCCACTCCACCTCCTCCTGTTATGGGCTCCTCCAGCGAGTGTCACAACTCTGTCGAGAGTTGAGCAAGAGGGGATCCGGCTAAGGAACAGGCCTGGGGATCAAAAGACCAGCCATTCCAACCCCAGCAATGATTTGTAAAACTCTGCGAATAGCTCAGGCTTCTCCGCCTCCAAATATCTGAAGACCCCATTTCCATCTGACTGCATGAACACAGCCCCTGGTTTTCTGCTTCTTCAATTTGTATGCTGCAAACCTGTTGGCTCTGTTGGATTGGGAATAGTTTGACTGCCTTCAGAGCCATCGAGGCCATCAGAGCTTCTATTTTACATCTAGCCAGTCTCTGCTCTCTCAATCTGTATTTCTCTGATAATCTCATCCCTGCTTCACTTTAGCATGCTTCGATTATTCCCCTTCTTAATAAACCTAATCTTGACCCTTCTATTCCTTCTAATTTTCACCCTATTCCTTGATTTCTTTTCCTATGAAACCTTTGGAAGCCTTAGTTACCCCTCTCCTACGTTCATTTCTTGAAGACACTGGATTTCCAGACCCCTTCCAGTCTGGATTTCAGCCCGGCCATGGAACAGAATCAGTTCTGGTGTTTGCACTTGATGATCTGGCCTAGATTATGCAACAGGATGGGACTGGAGCCCTGATCCAGCTTGATCTCTGTGCTGCATTTGACACCATGGAACATGGCATCCTCATATAGAGGCGGTCTTTGGCAGGTATCTCTGGCTCGGCCCTGGACTGGTTTCAGTCCGTTCTCTCTGATCGCTCTCTCTTTCTCCATTCACTTAATCTCCTAGGCCCCTCACCTAGGTGTGGTGTTCCTCAGGTTTCTGCTCTTTACCCTCTTCTTTTCAATGTCCACATCCAGCATCTTGTTCAACTGATTCACTCTTTTGGTTTTCATTGTTATTAACTGGTTTGGTTGTCAGCCTTCTGGCCGGTCTAACTTGGCCCCTCTTCCCATCAACCCGTGCAGTGGTTACGAACCTAGGCTTCACTGTCTGTGCAGGCCCAGGTTAGTGTGATGTGCCAGTCCATTCACTTCAAACTGTGCATCTTGTGTAATGTTCTCCCCTATTTCCTTACTTTACTTCGTCCCTTGGTTGTATCTTCGGCGCCTGGATCCTTGGACTACTGTAACTCTCTTTCGAGGGGATTGGGTCCTCCGACGTATTCCATATCTATGACAGTAATCACGTAGTCGTAAGTCTAGGGGGTCTTGGTCCCGGAGTGGGTCCCGCAACTCCTCTGCCTCCCAGAAACGCCGTCATCGGTCGCCTTCCCCGTCCTCGTCTGAGGACTCCGCCCGTCGGCGGGTTTCTTATCCCACCAAGCGTTCCTCTCCGGAGGAATGGGCTTCCTTTGGGAAGAAAAGGTTGGCGATTCTTGAATCGCAGGGCTCCGGTCTGTCCGCGCCTCCGAGAGGGGTCGCTGTGACCATACTAGAGACACCGCTTGTACGCCTTCGGGCTCGGGTGGTCGGCACGATTCGGGGGAGAGGTCCTGCTCGGACAAGGGGAATCGTTCTAGTCATGCACGTTCCAGGTCCCGGTCCTCGACGCTCGAGCCCGTGTGCACCTGTGAAGTCTTCGAAGAAGACGTCTACGCCGGTGGCACAGAGGTCGTCGACCGACTCTCTCGAGGCTCCGCACTCCGAGGAAGTCGTCGACGCCATCGGCGCCCAGGCTGTTGAAGGACACGCTCGGGGCTCCGGCCTCGAGGCCTGTGTCGAAGCCGTTGATGCTGTCGGCGCCGCGCTCGATGCCGTTTCACTTGACTCCCTCGACACCTTTCGAGGCTGTGGTGTCGGATGTACCCCCTAGAAAGGCTCTGGCCAAGGCAAAACATGTCTTTCTCCCTTATTCAATGCCCACTTTCCAGCCTATGGAGTATATTTCCGAGGTGGAAGAGGGTTCTGAAGATGGGTTGGTTCCACACACGGTACCTTTCTGGTCCTAGCCAGATTGAGGACCTGCGTCAGTCACTGCATGACGCCAGTGGTCTGGGCACCTCTCCGGAGGTGCAGTTCTGTAGGCCTGAGCATGGCACCCATGCTGAGTCATCGTGCCGGCGTCTTATGTCAAGGTTCACGGACTACTTTGGGTGGTCGGCGCCCCCAGTTGATTTTGTGCAGGATGACCTGACGGATATCCTCGACCAAGGTCCACCCACTGACCCGGTACTGCCATTCCATATGGCTCTGCAAAGAAGGGTGGCAGCGGCTTGGACTGCTCCGGACAGTCTCCCGGCAGTGGGCAAGACTTTGCCGCGAAAATACCGCCCAGCCAGTTGTGACCCCTGCTACTTGACCATGCACCCTACTCCAGAGAGTTTGGTAGTGCAGGCGGCTATGGCACCAGCAAAGCAGGCGTCGTATCCTACCATCCCTCCTGATAGGGACGACAAGCGTTTTGATGACTGGGCGAAGAAAGTGTTTTCTTCAGGGGGTATGGCTCTTCAGGCGGCCAACTCCGTATGTGCCTTGTCACGTTTCACGCACACTCTGTGGAACTGTATTTCCTTAGCGGCTGAACATATTCCCAAAGGGGACAAACGGGATGGTTTTCTTGCTATGGTTCAGGATGGCAAGGATGCCATGTGTGAGTCCGTTCAGTCGGGTTTGGACATGGCAGACTGTGTCAGCCGGTCCATGGCGGCGAGCACAGTAATACGCAGGTTTGCGTGGTTGAAGTCGGGGTTTGCTCCTGATGTGTAAGCCAGGCTCCTCAACATGCCCTTTGATGGTGAACATCTTTTTGGCAGCAAGGCTGACGAGAGCCTTGAGAGGTTGCAGACCTCCAAAGCTGCAGCGAAGTCGTTGGGCGCTGCAGTCCGCCAACCTCTGCCTTTTCATCCTAGGGGACAGCAATGGAGGGGAGGTTCCTTTCGTTATTACTCATCCTTTAGTAAAGCGAGAGGAGCTGCAAGTCAAAGAGGCAACCGTAGGAATGCCAGAGGTGGAAAACAAGGTACTCGAGGTGCCAAGGCAACGCCGCAGCCGCTTCTGCTCAGTCATGAAGCCCATGCTTCTCCGGTTGGGAGAAGGCTGGCGCAGCATCTTGTAGAATGGCGTGCCATTACTTCAGATGTGTGGGTTCTGAAGATCATAGCCCACGGCTACTGTCTTCCTTTCCGGCGGAGGCCTCACAACAATCCACCAGGGAATCTCTTTGAAGAGTCCGGATCCTCTCCTTGCGCAGGAAATTCAATCCCTGCTGGAGAAAGGCACCAGAGAGCTGGTGCCTGTAGCGCAGAGGAACAAGGGACGGTATTCCCCTTATTTTTTGATTTTGAAGAAAGACAGGTGATTGAGACCCATCATGGGCTTGCGCGGTTTGAACAAGCTCCTCAGGAAGGACAAGTTCAAGATGGTTACTCTTTCTCAAGTCATCTAGGCCCTTCAACTTCAGGACTGGTTGGTGTCTCTCGACCTCAAGGACGCTTATTTTCATGTGCCGATCCA
The DNA here is from genome assembly GCF_040938575.1 of Ambystoma mexicanum. Lineage (NCBI taxonomy): Eukaryota > Metazoa > Chordata > Amphibia > Caudata > Ambystomatidae > Ambystoma > Ambystoma mexicanum. The sequence goes on from NC_090928.1 coordinate 131,911,808, forward strand.
TCCCGAGCACAAGAAGTACCTGAGGTTCGCGGTTGGTGACTCGCACTTTCAGTTTCGGGTCCTGCCATTCGGATTGACCTCCGCCTGAGGGTTTTCACCAAGCTCATGGTGGTGGTGGCAGCGTATCTCAGCAAAGGGGGGGGATTCACGTCTACCCCTACCTGGACGATTGGTTGATCAGGGCGTGATCTCCCGAGCAAGTCCTGAATTATCTGTCCGTCAACTGCCACTCCATTCACAAGCTGGGCTTCTCCCTCAACTTAAAGAAGTCCCACTTGACGCCAACTCAGCGGCTCCAGTACATCGGTGCAGTGCTCGACACGTCCCTGGGGCAGTGTTTTCCTTATCAGGTGAGGGCTCGCCACATTCAGCAGATGGTGCACAAGTTTCAATATGCCCAGAGTCTCCCAGCGTTCGAGTTCTTGAGGTTGCTCGGCCTCATGGCATCCTGCATTCTTTTGGTGCCAGAGGCCAGGTTGCGGATGAGATCTCTGCAATGGGCTCTCAAGCTCCAGTGGTCTCAGTCCTCCGGTAGGATGTCGGACCCCGTTCAGGTGCCGCCCTCGGTCGCCCAGGATCTTCTGTGGTGGGCCAATGAAGGCAATCTGATGAGGGGGGCTCCGTTTTGGCTACCCTGGCCAGAGGTGACGATCGTGACGGAGACTCCATACCAATCTGCTGGAGCTGAGGGCCGTCGGGCTTGCCCTGAAGGCTTTTCTGCCGACTGTGCGAGGAAAGAATGTCCTGATTCTGACGGACAACACGGTGGCCATGCATTACCTCAACAAAAAGGGGAGGTCAGGGTCACTTCCTCTGTGCAGGGAGGCGATGCAGCTCTGGTTCTGGGCCATCCAGCAGGAAATTTCGATCTTGGCAGTTCATCTGGCCGGAGACAAAAACGAGACGGCGGACGCTCTGAGCAGGCAGAGCACGATCTCTCACGAGTGGGAGCTGGCTCAGGAGATTCTCCTGGAGATCTTCGCCCTTTGGGGGACCCCTCAAGTGGATCTCTTCGCCTCCAGTGTCAACCGGAAGTGCAAAAGGTTCTGCTCGCGGGAATTTCCTCCAAGAGAAGCCTTAGGGGACGCGTTCGTGGTGGAGTGGTCATTCCCGCTGCTGTACAAGTTTCCTCCAGTCCCCGTCATTCTTCAAGTGCTGCGGAGGTTACGGAGGTTCGGTTCCCGGATGATCCTCGTTGCTCCGGCATTGGCCCGGAGGACGTGGTACCCGGACCTTCTGGACTTGTCCATCTGCCCTCCACGTCGTCTTCCCTACCGAGACAATCTGCTCTCACGGGAGGGGGGGGGTCAGGTTCTCCATCCAGAGGTCAGATCCCTCAACCTTCACGCTTGGCTTCTGAAAGGTTGAGGTATAAGGATTGGGACCACCCTGAAGACGTGATGGAGGTGTTGCTTTCGGCCAGACGGCCGGCAACAAAGTCCCTGTACCGTTGCCGTTGGAGAAAGTTCTGCGACTGGTGCAGGGTTCAGAATGTGGATCCTTTTTCATGTGACATTCCTGTGGTTCTGTCTTTTTTGCTTTCATTGGCCCACAAGGGCCTGCAAATGGGTACCATTAAAGGTTACCTGGTGGCGCTGTCTATATTTAAGCGCTCGTTTGAGGAGGGTTCTTATTTTAAAATCCCTTTTAATTTCTTAGTTTCTGAAAGGGCTCACTAATGTGTTCCCTCCGTCACCTTTCCAGGTGCCCGGTTGGGATCTGAACCTTGTTCTCAAGTTTCTAATGGGTGCTCCCTTTGAGCCTTTGCATTCTTGTCCTTTGAGACTGTTAACCCTTAAAACTGTGTTTTTTAGTTGCGGTCACTTCCGCTCGCAGAGTTAGTGAGTTACAGGCACTTTCAGTTAAGCCACCCTTCACTGCGTTTCATAAGGACCGGGTTGTCCTTAGTGTTCGTCCTTCCTTTCTTCCAAAGGTGGTGTGGGAATTTCATTTAAGCCGGAAGGTGATACTTCCGGCATTTTATCCTCCTCCACATCCTGGTAAGGAAGAGGAGAGGCTCCATAGGCTGGATCCTAGGAGAGCTTTAAGCTTCTACATTTCACGCATGTCCCGGGTCAGAGTGGACGATCAACTCTTTATTGGTTACGCTGGAAGGCATTTGGGACAAGCTGTTACTAAGCAGACTTTGTCTCGATGGATCATCTTGGCAATTTCCGAATGTTGCTGCTTGGCGGGTAAGGACCCTCCGGTAGGTTTACGGGCCCATTCTACCAGGGGTATGGCTGCCTCTACTGCCCTGCAGATGGGTGTTCCTATTCGTAACATCTGTGATGCAGCCACCTGGGATTCGGTCCATACTTTTGTACGTGACTACTCCCTCGATTCTATCCGGGGGCAGGATCTGTCCTTTGGCAAGGCGGTCCTTTACTCTGTAATTTGATTGGGAATTCTAAATTTGTATATTCTAAATTCTTTTCCCACCTCCTTGCTTGGTACTGCTTTGGGAGTCTGTCATAGATATGGAATACGTCGGAGGACCCAATCCCCTCGAAGAACAAGTTACTTTCTTACCTGGTAACGTTCTTTCGATGGGATGGTGCGACGACATATTCCATATCGCTCCCTCCTTGCCTACCCCGCTACAGAATTTCTTATGCAATTGCAGCTTACGTTTCCGCAAGGCTTTCTGTGGTCATACTGGCAGAAGATTGGTGCCACACGTTCTGGGGAAAAACTACAACTGAGACTACGTGCGTCCTACTTATAACATCTGGTGACGTCGGCTGTCGGAGGAGGTCCTCGAGGACGGCGTATCGACGCAGGACGCAGGTGCCGAAAGATTTTCCGAAGCAGCACAGCTGTGGTGATTACTGTCATAGATATGGAACACGTCATTGGACCATCCCATCGAAAGAATGTTAACAGGTAAGAAAGTAACTTGTTCTTTCCTTGCGCAATCTGATTTCCCCCTTCGTTGTCTGCACATTTTTCAAAATTTTGCAGCCAGGCTGGCTACTGGTGCTGTCTGCTATTCCTCGGCATCTCCCATCTTCAATTCCTTGCACTAGTCGCACGTGGCCTACCAAGTTAAGTTTAAGACACTGTCTATCGTTCATCAGGCTTTTTGCAAAACAGGACCCGAATATCTTAAAGAAAAATGTGGTCAGTATTTTCCACCCCTTCCTCTGCATTCCTCCACTGCTCTGCATTTCCAGGTTCCACATTTTAGGTTCTCTTGTGTGGCAGGTCGTTCTTATTCAATGGCTGCCACTCAGTTATGGAATTCCACTCCGCTGTGCCTTCATGAGATTTTTTTACCATCTGTCCTTTCGGTGTGCCCTGAAGACCTTTTTGTTCTCTGTAAGAGTCCAGCTTGCGTTTCTCTGCCAGTTTCCTTTACAGTTCAACCTCCTTAGTGCCATGATGCCCTCGCTGGTGTATGCTGCGCTCTAGAGGTCTATCTACCATCACATGGTAAGCGAGTGTGATGCTGGAAATGCATCGGAGGGACAGGGCCTCAGAATCCTTGTCCTTTACTGCTTTTTATCATGTGTTCTGTCGTGTTTTCTGCGCAGGAGTTCATGTGGGACTTCTGGCGGTGCAGCTCTCTTTTGGTTTTAGTGAACAGACCCATGGGATACCCTGGTAGAAGCTCTGTGCTGAATTGACTGGTACCCGAGTGTCCTCCATTTTGGGATGCCCAGGCCCTGTCATTGGAATTGGTAGATTCCTGATGGAGACAAGATGGCCCCCGTGGCCTCTTGCCTTCCATCGCCTGTTACCTTGATCTTCCCGAAGTCCCGGGAAGCCCCGACTCTGTCCCTTCCCTCTGACTGGCAGTTGGGTGGAAGTTCCATATATGGTAGTGTGGGGAGGTGCCGACCAGACTGGCTGGAGCCTTCCCAATGACCGTATGTTGTGGGTACGCCTGTGGGTGGGACCTGGGTGAATGGATTGTGTGACGAATATGCACTTCTTGTTGTGGATGTCTAGTTTCTGGTGTTTGACACAATGACTGAGACAGCTTTGCCCGAAACTGGTATGAATGCAGTGTGGAGTGTTGAACGGCTGTGTACTTGTCCCAATACACATAACTTGTTGCGAGTATCTGGAGAGAAGTGAATGGCCTGAATGCCCTATGCACCTGATTGGCTGCCTGTCTGCCTGCATGATTGCCCTTCTGACCGATTGGTTGCCTGAGTGTGACCCAGCAGAATGAATGGGAGATCAACTAGTATATCTGGGGGCCTCTCACTGCTAGAATTCGTGTTCAGAAGCTGAAGTCCACTACGATGAGTAACTGGAGTAAAACTGAAGCTCAACCTTGAAGCCCTGCTGGAAGAGAAGAATTGCTGTCGCTCGCCATCAGTCTGAAAGCTGCTGTGCCTCCAAGGACTGACCCAGAGAGGACCTGGTAAGGCACCCTTTTCCCGAGCTACGAGGGACCATCGTGCACCAGCTGATCTGACAGACCTACGACAGGCTGCCGACCGGAGACGGGGACTGCCGCGGAATCCCAAAAAAAAGCACCCGGACTGTTGTCCACGTCCGACGACGACCGCCCTCGACGACCGGAGCCACCGTTGCCTAAGAACTTTCGATTCACGGATGCGCTTGTCCGCACCGCCGCGCGCCTTATCCCGCCGGAGAAGGCCAGGCCGTCGACGCGCCGAGGAGCATCCGCTGGTGGGTTTCCCGCCACCCAAAGACCACAGAGATGCTGACGACTCAACGCCCTTGCTGGGACACAGTTCTTCAAACTCTTTGCGGTCCTGAACTATCGACACCAGGGTGCCCTGTCATTATAGATAACCGGGTACAAAGTGAGTTATCGTGATATTGTACATATCCGTGAATATTATTTATATAAAGACTGTGTTTTAACTGATAGTGGGCGGACATTCCTTTTTGGGTGCTTGGGGACTACACTTTACTTAAGAACCAGCCCACATCACCTCCTGAGAAGCTAGGCCTTGATTGCTCGACCAGAGCTACCCTTTAGAGAATCTTGGCTGGGGTCCTCTGTGCCTCTCCTCTACCATATAGAGAGCAGAAGTACAGAACCCCCCCCCCCTCCCAGTCTTTACAGTGGGATCCCCCTTGTGGTGTCCCCTCCTTAGGGGAAAAGGAGACCCCAAATATAGATTTACTATACCTCTCTCATTCGATTCCGATTCCACAGTATTAATGGAATACTTAGGGATTGACAAATGTAATATGCGCAGCCCCTGTTCTGACCAGCTGGTGTGGTTTCTGACGTGCAACTGTTTGTATCGTTTAAGACCGAGATCAATTCTCCTCTTTGGTTCTCCAGGGAAACTGAAGGGCTTGCTAAATATGGGGAAGGTGAGGAGAAGCAGAAACCTGCATGAGACCCGTCAGGAAGAACTGTGCAGCCGTGAAGCCACGGCACAAAGGATATGCTGTGAAGGTGGAAGGCAGAGTATACAGTCAATCCCATACAGGTGGCAGGAACCATATCAGAGCTTACCTGTGGAATACTACTCTCTGGAATGGACCTCAAGATGGAGGAACACAGCACTACCACCACAGGAGCAGTGACTACCGGAGCTTCCAACAACAGATGTAGGTGGGAGTCTATGCCAGACCTCTATAGAAGGAGCACAGAAGGCCATGCAGCCCCCCAGGATTGACCACAGAAGCCTGAATGCGCTGATGACGCTTGGACTGAGGGAAGCCCCAGAAAAGTAGGTATGCAGGCAGGCAGGCAGGCAGAGCAGCAGAGACCCCATGCCGGGGTGAGCAAGACAAAAGCTCACAACGGGCTATCATTAAACACTGCCTGAAGCGGGTGATGAACACCAGACCACACGCTGGAGTGAGAAAGTGGAAAGCCCACAAGGGGCTGACAGAAAGAATACCCCACAAGGGGGTGGAAGTAACCAGAGACCCAGACGGCCTGGGAGACCGGATAGCCCACGAGAGTCTGACACAGAGGCTGACAAGGGAGTGAACACTATCAGTAGACAGCCTGTAGGGCCAAACGGGCCAGGTTGGGCTGAAAGACCACCAAAAGAAATCTTGCAGAACCAACTCGGAGTTCAATTTTTCAATTTGCAATGAGCATTTGCACAGGGAATTCAAAGTGCCTGTACGTTTGAAAGAAAAATGTTTAAAGTAACCAGTTTTGAACTCTATTCATAGGCTGGGGCAGGCCTGTGAGGGAGAAAACCAGACAGTAGGTGTGGGAGGATGGGGGCGGTGGGGGGGGGGCTCAGAAACTAGCCACTTAAAGTCAAGTAAAGGGTGTGCCAACTTATATAGACATCTTATTTCAGTTTGTTTGTCCGTGCTAGGGATATATCATAGGGTAGTGTGGGTTTGGACAGAGGACAGAGTTTTGTAAAACATCCCGGCTAGCGCCTTTTTATCATTTTTCTTTAATGTAGTGAAACCCCATCATAGCTGTAGGGATAGATGAAGTGCTCTTTTGACTAAAATAAAACTTGTTGAACCTTGTCCACTTGTACTTTTCCTATGTCTGACTTAACACAGTTCCTAACCTTGTAACTCCCAAGTGCTTCGTCAGCTGCCTAATTTGGCTCTTCAACAGCCTTTCATAATGGACTTGCGCCTCCCCTCCCTGTCAGATTGAACAGGTAACCAGAACCCCCAACATGAACTCCCAACAGCCTTTATGGCCCAGTATATCAGCACTTAATGCCAAGAAGTCACCTTCTGTTCAATTTAACATGTTAACACAAACAAATCCAAATACCACAGATGCAGCAAAAACACTCTTCGAGGTATTGAACTGTGAAGGATTGCCATCTGCCAAGGGTGTAGAAGTTGTATTTAAAAAAAGAAAATCATTAAATACAATGATGTGGATATTCCATCTCTGACAGGTTGGTCTGCTATATAGACACATTTCATAAAACTGCATGCCAAAAGCACAACACACACCCTTCTGTGGCATAGAGCAGGTTCAGCGGTCACATGTGCCTTGTTTGACAGCGATGTTGACACAGGTTGCATTTTACTGCTGCTCCTCTGATCCAAATACATGATGCATGTGGGCCTTCTGTCTGGCGGCAGGGTAAATGAAGAATAAGCCATAGCTGGTTTATGGTAACTGATGGTGCACACAATTTATTACAGCCACATCAAATTGGTGTCATTCTCGTGTCAACCATTTGAGCTCAGGATCACTATGGAAGGCTGTGTGGATTCATAACCAGACTGCCTGTTTTAGCTTCAGCGAGCAAGACAACTACAGGAAGACCGACCCTTTTGAACCTCTGGGAGATTGCAAGACCTCTCCTCCAGCCCAATAAACTCTCGACAGGAGAGCTATTCCGGTCCATGCTTCAAACATGCACACCCATTACAAATGCCAGCCTCATGCCAGGATGTTGCATACTAGAAGGGCTTTGACGCTGTGGGATTGGGAAGGTGGCTTGGTTTTAGTAGCCATAAAGGACAGAGAAGGGTTTGCTGTAGGGCACTCTCTCCTTACTGTACCCTTCATTTCCTGCAGACCTACGAACTCTGGATATGATGCAAGAAGGCAAGGGTCACTTTTCACAGCAACCAAGATTGGACCCATTACAGCAGGCTTGCTGTGTTGAAACCCCTGTACCCATTGTTGCTATTCCGTGCGCTTCACTCCTGCTATAGTACCCAGAGTGACTTCCTATCCTTGGTCTGCGTTTTCTGTGCTCTTTCCACAGGGGGTGGCTGAGGGGGGGAGTTTTGCTAGTGGTTTTTTAGTCTGGTATATGCATATTGGTGTATTTAGTTGAAGTGTGTTTTATATATGGTTCTCTTGCGTCCTGCTTCTCCCTCCTCCTGAACTGGTTGGGCACGCCTGCATCTGCATGTGGGCCGGAAGAACCTGGTTTAAAAAGATGGCTGCCCCTTTAAGAAACTTGAAGTTGGTGAGACTGTCCTACGTGCGTCCTACCGCGCACTAGCACCAACCCCCACGCCCCACCCCTCACCCACCAACTGCCCACATCCACTTCCAGTTTTTCCACCTACTGGGTGGGTCGGAATTTACTGCGCTCCATGTCTCCCCTATTTTTCTGGCGTGTTAACTTCACTGTATATCCCATTTTTCATGCAATTGCTTTCTTTTTTTATAGAACGCAGTGCCTCCCTTTGACGTATACCGTTTAGGGCAGGATTCAAGCAATGCATCCATTATAGGAAGCAATTCTCAGCAGCCGATCCACATCATGCCTGAATCCAATGCCAGGGTATCCATCACCCGGTGAGTTTGTGTCTCCGCTGTGGAATTCACCCAAGGTCTCTGCATAGTAGTCTTCTTTCCATGTCACTGCTGGGACCGGTACCGAGGATGACGGAAGACTTCGTAAGGACCAGGAAGGAGGCTGACATTGGTAAGAGGGGGTCCGTTCCTGCAGGTGGGGTTAGTGTTTTGGCAGCAGCCCTCGGTACCTACCCAAAGACCGCCACCGCAGTTCCGGGGACTTCCATGGCCATTATGGGGGAAACCCCAGGTGCTTACACATGCGAGTACCTCCTAGTGGGAAAGGATGGGAAAGGGTCTGAAAAGATCCACCCAGTACCAGAAGATTTGTTCTGCCCTGACAAATTCACAATGGTACCAGAGAAGAGCTCATCTTCCTCAGTTATTTGTACAGGCATGTTTTGCCAAAAAGAGGTAAAAGCCTCCATGGTTGATTCAGTACCATCTGATTCCCGTGTCTGCATCGTACGCAAGTTGGCTACCACACTTAAATCTTAGAGTACCTCTGTACCGAAGAAAGACCAGGCTTACGTTTCGGTTACCACATTATAGTCTGTTGATTCCTCTGTGCCACAAATAACAAAGAAAAGCTCATATAAGAGGCATAAACAGTCTTGTTTCAAACCTAGCTCGGTACCAGCCTCTCCAGAGTGGCACAAACAAAGGAAATCTAATGATACAATTTCAGTTTCGGTCAAAATGAGCATATTAGTCTAATTTCGGACTCTGAAGATTTTGATTCTTCAAAATACTTCAAAGTGCCTCCTGAAGAATTATTTAGTACTCTGTAATGCTCAAGACATTTTTTTTCAATTTTTATCTCCTGATACTGAGGACTTTTTGGTGGCACCTCTTCAGGATCCAAGAGCTCATTCAGCTCCACAATTGCTGTTGACCAATATACAGATATCCAGACCTACTGTGTTCAATATATACAATCCTGCTCAGCGCCCATCTAGGATTGACTCTTCAACATCTCGTTTGACACTAGAAAAAACCAAAGCGAACCTTCAGACATGTCGAACAATATTACCAACACAGTCCTTGTGACTTATCTGAGCCTTTTCCTTTTCTGGAAGTTTTAGCCCAACGCATTAAGGATACAATGGGTCCTTCTCAGCCTCCTCAGGAAGTGGATCCCAGAGAGCCAGCTCCTTTACTTACACCAGTTTCAATTGAAGGAGAAGGCACTTCTCCTCCTAACAAGAAACAAAAGAAAGGTGTGAAAGGACACAGATACAGCAGATTCTAATGATGACACTTCATCTATTTCTCCTACAAAGATTTTCCACAACATTGTGGCAAAGGCCATGCAGCCCTTAGAAATTACACCAAAAGACAAACCTGAGACTGCAGGAGTCATTGGCAATCTTAATTCTCAACAGACTGTCCCCTCTTCCTATGGAGCTGTCGGTTTTGGAGCAGGCCTTGGCTCATTGGGGCAAGCCCCACTATGATCCTCATATTTCCAAATCCTTGGACACTAAATACCTAAAGTAGTACCTAAAAGGGATCCTTTTGCACTCATGGGGAATCTTTCAGCAATCTGCAGTAGTTTTAGCAGCTTTGGGTACTAAGGGGAAAGGTCCTACACCTTCTCCTTCTACCAATTTGCATACACATTCTAAAGCCTGGGAGTTACTGGGAATAAATACCATATTCCAATGCTTCTTTCCAACTCAGGTGAACACACCCACAGTTTTGGCAGGTTTTAACTTTTTAAATTGGGAACCCTGTATCGCTTCACAGAACTGCCTCCTCAAGAGGCGGCAGATTAATTTTCCTTCTGGGTTTCTGAAGGGAGGCGGCCATTCAACAACTTCAGGTTGTTAAAGATTAAACAGACACTATAGCAAGGGCAATTACAGGTGCTGTCTGTATGCTTAGACATGCTTATTTGGCTGACTCGTCCCTGCATAAGGATATTCAGGACAAGGTTTCAGACCTGCCTTTTGATGGTAAAATACTGTTTCTACTGATGAAGTTCTTAAAAAATGCAAGGCTAGCATTACTGCGGCTAAATTACTCGGTTCCATCTCAGTTAAACACCCTTATTAGAATTTCGAATCCTTTTAAACCGCATGCTCAGGGAAATAATGGTTCTTCGGCAACCACTAAATCTTATTATTCCTCTGTTAAAAAGAATAGATACAGGCTGAAGTTGAAGTCGGGGGTTACTGCCTCAACTACCTCTTTGTATGAACAAAAGAAATCTGTTTGACTTACATCCAGGAATGTACATTCCAACTGCTCCAATTACTATCAATGAGCATACATCCTCAGTAGCAGGAAGGATTTTTCTTCATCAAGGGAAAAACATCAGTCGGGAGGAATGGATTTTAAATATCATTCGCTTTGGCTATTCCCTGGCCCTTCCTGCTAGACTTAAATCTTCTCCAAAGTTCCAAAAACCATCTCTGGAACTTTTAAGAGATTCAAAAACTTCTCTGTTTGGGAGCAATGGAATTGGTTCCAGAAGAAGAATTGGGTTGTGGGTTTTACTCCCGTTATTTTAAAATTCCCCAAAAAATGGGTGGGATTCGTCCAATTGTGTAGCTTTCTGATCTGAACCAGTTTTTGCTGGTGAATACCTTCCACATGGTCACTGTGCCTCAGATTCTCACAGCTCGCCAGCTCAACGACTGGGTGGCTTCCATAGATCTTAAAGATGCTTATTTTCATGTTCCCATCTTCAAGGAGCACCGCCAGTATTTGAGGTTTACCATGGGCAAGTCACATTACCAGTACACTTGCCTCCCTTTCGGACACAATTCAGCCCCTAGGGTCTTCACCGAAGTCCTGGGTCTGCTGCAGCTTGCCTTTAGTTGAAGATGGTGCCTCTTTATACATGGATGATTGGCTGTTAAAAGCAGCATCACATGTAACACACTTTACAATCTAGATTTTTCCTTAAACGTAGCAAAGTCGAAACTCATTCCTTCTCAAAGGATTCTGTTTCTTGGAGAGATACTGGATAATACTCAAGAAAAGGCCTTCCCATCATCAGAAAGGGTGTCTGCAATTCAGCAGGTCATCCCTATTTTCAAAACACATGAACTTCTTTCGGCATGGTTGTTCCAAAGACTTTTGGGGCTAATGGCTTTTTTCATCAATCACGGCCCTTCCGCAAGGCTTCAAAATAGGACCATTTAGTGGCATCTTGCCAGCAACTGGAATCAGCTATTGGATTTTCAGGATATGACGATTTTAATCTTTGAGTCACATTCAGGATTCCCTAATATGGTGGAACGATCTAGAGAACCTGCTGAACAGATTTCCCTTTAGAGCCCCTCATCAGATGGCGCTTTCAACACTCATCAGAGTACGGGTGTGGCGCCCACTGTCAGGATCTGATGGCTCATGATATTTGGTCAGTCCAAGAAAAGAGAGATCAAATACATGTCTTGGAACTAAGAGAAATGTTTTACACTCAAAGCCTTTCTTCCCTGCCTTCAGGGAAAGGTGGGCAAGGTACTTGCGGACAATACCACTGCAATATTTTATATCAACAAATGGACGAAACTCGTTCTCTTGCTTTGTGTGTCCTCGCAGCGAAAGTATGGTGTTGGGCCATGGAGAACCACATTTTCTTGTTGCCGTTCCATGTGCTTGGAATGAAGAGCGTCCTAGTGGGTAACTTGGGCAGGCTACAATCCACTCCACACAAGTGGGAACTAAAAATATCAGTAGTAAAGGTGATATTCCAAACACGTGCCCATCCAGCGGTGTACCTCTTTGCACACAATACAAAGCGCTTTGTCTTCGGTTTGCTTCAAGGGGAGGGGCCTAGGTCGTCATTCCATGGGAGATGCCCTACAGCCGGACTGGTCAAACTAAACACTTTATGCATTCCATCCACTTTCCATAATTCACAAAACATTACTCAAGTTCAGGCTGTCTCAGAATCTAACAAAGATTCTTGTAGCCCTGTTCTCGCCACGCCAAATTTGGTTCCCAGATCTGCTGGTACCAGCAGGCACATCCAAGTTAGATCCACCGATCTCAGAGAATCTGCTGACTCAACAGAAGAGGCTCTGCTGACTCGACGGAAGAGGCAAGTGCTTCACCCCTGCCCTCAATTGCTGAACTTGAAGGCTTGGTTCCTGAAGAACTGACCTTTTGCCTAGCTTCAATTATCGGAACAAAATCTGAAGATTATGACGGCTTCTAGGAAAGCTTCAATAAGAAAGCAATATCACAGTAAATTGTTGCATTTCTGCTTTTGGGCACTAAACTGCAGTCTCAACCCTCTAAAAGTGTCAATAACATTGTCCTTCATGTCCTATTTAGTATCTACAGATGTTAGTCGATACTCGCAAACATTACTTGCCTTCTATTGGCGTTTATTTTTAATAGAGATCAAAAATAATTTCCTCTGTCAAATGAAGCTATTCAGAGGCACTTTCAAGGCCTTCATTTGCATCCAACCCTTTTGTGACCCACTACCTTAGTGGGATCTAAATATAGTCCCTTTGGCTCTAATGTAGAAGCCTTTTCGAACCAATGGCATTCTGCGAATTTAGTTTTTGACATGGAAGGCAGCCTTTATAATAGCCATTACATTGGCTTGGATGATTGGAGAGCTCCAGGCTGTTTTTTTTATAAAAGGAACCTGAGTTAATATTTCAAAAAGATAAGGTAGTCCTTCGAACAGTACCCTCCTTTTTTAATTATTTTATTTACCAAAGGTGGTTTCCGATTTCCATCTAAATCAGGATATCGTCCCTCCGGTTTTTCATCCCAGACCGCATGCTTCCGCGGCTGAGGACATTTTGCATAATCTGAACGTATCAGGAAATCTCACATTTTATTTAGAGACAACTACATCATTCAGGAAACCAGACCAACCTTGTATTACATATGATGGTCTTTCCCTGGTAATACGGCTGCCAATGATTCTATTACCGGGTGGGTTGTTGTGTATCGCAAAGGCTTACGATGTGAAGGGGCTTGCTGTTCCACAAGAGCCAAGGCTGAATCAGTAGCCTTTATGAGGCATGTCCCCATCACCGAAATGTGTAGGGTGCTACTTGGGCTACTCACTTGCTTTTTGCAAGCACTATGCTAGGGATGCATCCTCCCAGAAAGATGCCAAATTTGGCCAAGAGGTGCCCCACAACTTGTTTGTTTGAATCCCATATATGCGTTCTCCTTAGCCTTACTCGTATTAAGTCTTTTTAGTCTGTCCCCAACCAATTGGGAAGGAGGGAGAGCCAGGACATGAGAGAAATTAAAAAATACCTTCATGGTATTTGAGGTTCTTAGTCCATGCTCTGCCTCCTTCACAACACTAGCCCAGCCATCCCCATTTAAGCATATACTTGATTTCAACCGTCTGTGGCAAAATCAGGGACTGGGTGTGGGCAGTTGGTGACGTAGGGGTAACGGGTAAGGCTGGAGCTCGGAGGGACGCAAGACGCAACATACTCGCACCAACTTCATGTTTCTTACAGGGGCAGCTATCTTTTTAGCTAGCTTTTTCCAGGCCTGTCTACGGATGCAGGCGTACCCAACCAGTTGGGAAGGAGGAAGAGCATGGACTAAGAGAACCTGAATCGCCATGAAGGTACATTTTTCCTATTTGAGCCTGGATGTTACTTTATCTTGGAGTATTGTACTATTCCTGTTTCAGTTGCTACTCCTCTAATCACATTCCTCTTGAGTATAGTCTGCCCACAATACAACGAAAGGCAAAGGAGGTATATCGCATGACTACCTGTTTCATCTTTTGGGATCACTGTTGATTTATACTGGTGTGAAGGCTGAGTAGGTTAAGCCACTAATCACCCTTGTACTCCAGTGAAGCAGTAGTCCTTTTGTCACATAAAAACTGTATTAAAGATCAAACGTCTGACAAAGATATCACTCCTTAACAGTCCTAAACACATGAAGATGTGTTGCACAGTTTTACACAATCAGTGGAACATACAAGGTGCTCTGGGTAGTGCACAGTATAGGGATGGAATTCTGAATATCCAAATTAGTCTGCGAGCAACACTTGTACACCCTCTATGGGTCCATAGCAAAGCTTAAAACTACCTGCTTTAAATCTATTTGTTGCTTCTCTTGCCTTGTGAAAAGTCCTTAAACTCAAGTTCTTCCCACCATCCTACAAATAAATTCGAACAGAATCAACAGCTATTGTAATAACAAGCTACCCTCCTTTTGATCTTGTCATGATAGTCCTTTATCCAGGACAGTATGACCAATAAAGATGATCATGAGGTATTTGCCCCCACCTTCTCTAAACTTTCATGCTGTATTCTATTCAGTCTCAAAATATATACCGATCAGATGTGGCATCACATGTAGTGCCATGAAAAATTGCGGCTTATCATGCACTATAGGCTCAAATTAATTTAGGCATGTCTTGCACTTCACAAATGCACTTAGAATATTTCTTATTGGTAACCAGAATCACATTGTAACATGTGCCCACTGTGATTTTAAAATATACATGCATTTGAGTCAACACTACAGGCCATGAAGCATTGAGCCCTATCGTGCATTACATTGGTTTACGTTCCTCAAACATAACGTATTATACATTCCTTCACAGAGGTCATGGTGTAACTGAGCCAAGAGTTGTCAGTTTATGCACCTTCAAAGAAGCTAGCATCTCTTTTCTCAGATAAATTGTATCTTGGCCCTATACCAATAGCATTACATGCACTGATGGTTTACAGAAAGACTAGTGCACAATCCACATTCTGTAATCCAAAACAGCTCTACTGAAAGAAATTTGGTAGTGACCCAAATACCTGCGTATATAGGTACAGTGATGAAGTCAATTTCTGGACCCCATACCATGGCACAGAGGGGACTGTACGACCCAGGTATACCAGCCTACCAAGGCCTTATTGACATTGCCATGTGCTACCTGGAGACCGTACAAGGTGGGAGTCACCAAGTGCCTCTCCCAGTTCATGCTCACTCTGACTCTTAAGACCTAGCCTTTAAAGTGCTGGATTACAAGTCATCTCCTTTTCCCAAAGACTTGTTCTCCAATTGTACCAGAGGTCGGGTATAATGGAACTAATAGACGTCCTGCAAACTGTTATATATCAATAGGGCTTCTTGATGGGACAAGAGGGTTCTAGTCCTCCTCTAACTACTCGGAGAACCTTTTCCATCCCTTGTGTCCAAAAGAGATTCTGTTTATACAGCCCAGGGCTAATGACCAGGAATGCTGTGATACTGCTTGAGGCTGCATGGTCTGATAAGCCAGAGGGGGACCCTTGTGGGAAAATGCAGCACAGACTAAAAGCGTCAGCCTAATGTATGAAAATGGCAGGGTCATGTACGTTGCGGGATCCCTGAAACGACTTAATAATATGCAAGATTGAGGCTGAATGTTGAGATTCCATGGCTGCAGTATTCAGCAGCGCTGTCAAAGAGCTGTAAGCTTCTGGAGCAGTGCCTAATGTTTCTGGACCCTTGATGGCCATAAGGGTGAGGTGGGGCACTGCAAAGTCTGTATGGGTGAGGGGGGAGGACACTTTCCCAAAAAAGGTATTCAGGGCACTCTATCTTGGAAGAATGAGATTTGCGCTGTATCTCTGGAAACATTAAGTAAAACATGCACTGCAAAGCTGGGCAGGCTCTAAACAGTGAGCTGGGCAATGTATCCTGTGACACTGGAGAGCATGCATTCAATATCCCCATTAGTACCGCAATTCCTTCCCCCTTCTGTTTAGTTAGTTCCAAGACAGGATTATCTGTGGAATAAAGCCATAGCCCCAATAGGTGTTTATCCCAACCCAGGATGAGAGGCACAATCCTGAATAAACGGACTGATTGCAGAGACCTTCCGTGAGTTAATCTAATAGGGAGCACTTTTCCAAAAGGATCCATCTTCTGCATGCAGGGACACTTGACCCCTAAGCACATATGCAATAGGGCCATCCACACGAGATGACTTTCAGTGACATCGGTCCCCGAAGGCAGAGGTTGGCACTTGTGAGCCCCAGGCAGAAGGCCATCCGTGGTGTCAAATTTAGTCTGCCTGAATGTTTTCTGTGCTTGCAATCGGAAGGAAATGATCAGTCACTTCCGTGCCCGTTCCCACTAGCGAGGAGCGCAGGCATGGTATTCAGGGCTAGCAGCTGGAACTTTTGGGAACCTGATAGTTATCCTTGGCACTGCCTCTGGTCAAATAGTCAAGGTCAGCTGCAGTTTCTAGTGTGCAGCTCTGTCGGCATATAGGTGAGTTTAGAGAGAACGAAGCTCAAATGTAAAATCTGTTCCTACATGCATTACCTGAGATTCTAAATGCTGTCTAAACCTTCTTTGTTTAAAATGTGTGCGAGTCTCAAGAAAACCAAATTTCTCATGCTTGTTGAGTATGTAGGTGACTGACTTTCCAGGACAGTGCATTTGAGCAAGCACATTTTCTTTAAAGTCTGATGGGGACATTTTCATTTTCATAGAGAAGGGTAACCCAATGCAACAATTAATAAACTTGCCATTCATTCATGTATGGTATTGGGGAAAATACGTCTAAAGTTATTAACAAAGGAATCTGCTGTCCCACACCCATTTTATTATTTTCATACTAGAACTTGCACTTGTGCATTTATAAAATAAAATTACATGCAACAGAATACAAAGAAATACACGTGGGCGTGATAAACGAGTCACACCTGACATGGGGCAGCTTATAATTCTGTCAAGACTGGAGGCTCCCATTGTGCTTCTCTTCCTTTAATATTTCATATAAGAAAAGCTCAGCAGCAAGATATTTTGTGCACCACACATACTAACATACTCGTAATGAAGGTGCTACAAACATATAATAAACATGACCTTAAACTATTTCAAAATAAATCCCAAGTCCATAATAGTTCATTAAAGGTTGAGAAAACTGCATTTCCCATGATGCTTCCAAAGGTCATCCAGTATCCATGGTCATGTGTCCCTGGTCCTCCAATGGGCGTGCATGTATCCCCATAAACAGTCTTGAACAAGAAGTAACTTCCTCTTTCTTTGCTGCTCACAGCAAGAGATAAGTTACTTCTTATTCAATTGTGTTTGTGTTTATTTTATTCAGATTGATTTCTGTGCGAGCGTTTAAATGCTTTCCTTTGTGATTAATGGTGATCGCTAACGCGTAGCGCATTATTGTTTACTTGTATTATTGTTACTGATGTCTTTTCTTGTCAGCAGCGCTTTTCCTTTGTTCCTACCGACGCCAGCTGTTTCCTGCTGGCGTCGTAGACTATTTCGTGCGAACGTTCTTTGGTTGCGTGTGACTGCTTGCAGTGTTCTCGCTGAACGCTGCAGCAGGTACTACTGAAGCCGCGCAGCTTTCCCAGCCTGAAATAGTTTAACACGGGCTCGGGTAAGCAGCGCAGCCCCACACGTTGCACACTGCCGCCCATCAATCACCAGGGGGATCTCCTGCTCTCCCTGGTCCTTTCCTTTGCACTCCGGCGCTCGCGTGAGCACTTCCATTTGAAATTACATTGCTGAACGCGAGCGCCTGAGTCTTTGAGACCTTCAATACTAATTCGCCTGTTTCTTTAATAAAAAAAAAAAAGTCAGGGGGAGAAAGGATACTCATGACTCCTGCTGCTCCAGCCTAACAGACCATTCCAGGAGCACAAGACCTGAGACAGGAGTACAACTGAGTACTCCTGTATAAAAAAACAAACCAGGATATAAGAGTATATTGAGGAAATTTCCGTAAACACTGGGCTTTGAGAGGAGGCATCAGTGAGCCTATATATATATATATATATATATATATATATATATATATATATATATATATATATATATATATATATATATATATATATATATATATATATGGAAAAATAAGGAAAGGTGTGCATTCCAATTCTCTGCATGACCTTCCAGGCCACTGGTGTACTCCTCCGACCGGTTTCTGTGCCAATACACGTCATCAGGGAGGCTGGGTGGACTTGCAGCTCACCGCAGGTGCAGGTGATAAAAATCTGCTGCAAGGGCTACTGGTAGATGTAGTCATCTGGTCAGCAGAGAAAACGCTCACGCCCAATCCCACAGTGGAGAAAGGGGGGGGGGGGTGTAGCCTCAAGTGAGGCACTCCAAAGCCGGGCATATATAACCCTGGTGCGGCACCTTGGCAGGTCTTGAGGATTCCACCCCTCAAGTCCTGCGAAAAATGGAAAAATAAGGAAAGGTGCGCACTCCAATTCTCTGCATGACCTTCCAGGCCACTGGTGTACTCCTCCGACCGGTTTCTGTGCCAATACACGTCATCAGGGAGGCTGGGTGGACTTGCAGCTCACCGCAGGTGCAGGTGATAAAAATCTGCTGCTAGGGCTACTGGTAGATGTAGTCATCTGGTCAGCAGAGAAAACGCTCACGCCCAATCCCACTGGTCAGCAGAGAAAACGCTCACGCCCAATCCCACAGTGGAGAAAGGGGGGGGGGAGACCTGCCAAGGTGCCGAACCAGGGTTATATAGGCCCGGCTTTGGAGTGCCTCACTTGAGGCTACACTCCCCCCCACCCCCTTCTTTCTCCACTGTGGGATTGGGCATGAGCGTTTTCTCTGCTGACCCGATGACTACATCTACCAGTAGCCCTTGCAGCAGATTTTTATCACCTGCACCTGCGGTGAGCTGCAAGTCCACCCAGCCTCCCTGATGACGTGTATTGGCACAGAAACCGGTCGGAGGAGTACACCAGTGGCCTGGAAGGTCATGCAGAGAATTGGAGTGCGCACCTTTCCTTGTTTTTCCATATATATATATATGTATGTATGTATGTATATGTATATATGTGCTTAACTACCATGGCAGCACAGGGGCGTGGCTACGAGGGCCATGTAAGAAGACGTGTTCCGGAGGAGCTCCTGCGATCCTGCAATGATCCTTACAGATAGTGCATTCATAGATGCCTATGACTACTGAAAACCTACATGCTTGTTTATGAATATGGCGGACGTGCCCGCTGAACTTTTGGAGCCCGCGCGAGGTACCGGGGACAGAGTTCTGTATATTACAAAGATTGCGAGTGTCGGAGAAGGAGGATGATACAAAACGGCCGACTGAAAGCGAGAACAAAGGAATCAGATGGCTAGAAGATGGCAAGGCGACAGTAGCGAAGCGCAGGCAATGTTGCATGGCGCAACGAATTGGGACACCCTACGACAAAAACACGGGCTTAGATGGGCCCGAATGCTTGGAGTGACAGCGGATGGTAGCGTGCGCAGAGCCCGACACACATGAGGGAGATTCCCTAGATGGATTGTCGCTGAGGCTTGCAGGCAGCTGGGAACGCGTAGTCCAGAGGAAACGAAACCTAGCGAGATCGCGGAACGGAGCTGGCTGCAGGGTCCGGGATCGTGAGGACACGGGACCAGTAACTGGGGGCCCGAACCGAGGAATGTGGAGCGGAGCCGCTGTATGGGAAACGAGCCCACCGTACACACATGGAGGCTAGTTGTGAAGGGTAGCAACAAAGACATCTACACAACGGTAGCGCAGGAAGTGGGCGCGAGGAGACAAACTGGGGAACCGAGCCCCGAGAAAGCACACGCCGCAGCAGAATCAGAGGCAAACTGGGGAGCACGGGCAGCCTGAGCGAACATGAGACGCAAGATCCGTGGGGCAAATATAAGGGTGCCATACGCGGAGACAGAGTGAACCGCGCACACGGAGCTGCATTTAGATACCGGCAAGTGAGAGGACGGGCACCGCGGGGGGATGCGCCCATGAGATGGCACAGAATGCTCTGTGTGCTGGCCAAGCGGCCCGCACAGGACACAGACCACGGTTGGAGAAGGGGGTGTACCCCGCGCAATATAAACACCCTGGTAGAAACACTACGCAGCGGTTGCAAACCCGAGGGCACGGCAAGAGTGAGACATTGGCCCACTCAAATAAGAACGACCAGCAGTAACAGCTGCCGCCAGCAGGGGCGCCAGGAAGTGATATGGACGATGTCGGTTCGCATACCGGGCAAAAAGAGTTCTCCATGACAAATGTGTTGTGACCAGGGTGGACAAGTGTAAGCCAGAACACACAGCTGGCGAAACAGGCATGAATCTCTGGGCATCCCTTTGGATGCACAGCAACCTGTGGACAATAACAAGCAGGGCCAGAGGATTTGTGTGAGTGCACACTTTGGAAGGTGGCAGAGTGCCAGCCGGGAGGCTTGACTGGCGAGGTGTCTAAGACCGCGCTCAATCAAATGGCAGAGGAAGCAAGGCACACAACCCGTGTGAGAACAAAGAGCGATAAAGCCCTGGAGTGCTGAGTGGCATAAATCATGTATAGACACAGCCAACGCACCCACTGCCCTGAGGCCGCTAGCAGAGGCGGAGAGGGGAACTACACGGTCATGTGGGAGGGCACAGTCCATTCCTGCAGCTAAGAGGTAGTTTTGTGATGCTATTGGGGCGGCCCCCCTGGGCTTAGGCGCTGACAGAAGTCTGCCCCCGCTGGGGCTGAAAACCACAAGTGGTGGGCCCCACCTGCGAATTAAGCCGGAGCGCCATGTCCAACAAACCTCCAAGACTGAAGGGCAAGCAGCCTACGCTAGACGAATACGCCAGGACACCGCCCGGCCCGGAAGGAGCAAGGAGCAAAGACAAAGCCCCCGCTGGTAGTGCGACCGCCATGGATACGAACCTGGAGGTCCTTTAGTGAAGCCCAGGTGGCTTGGGAGACCAAGCTTGAACTAGCCGTGACCAAATTGAAAACAGCGCTGGAGCTCAAAGTTGGGGCGTACAAGAGGAAGTGAACCTCCTCCGGCAAGTTGTTGGGTCACTGGCGGAGCGCACTGAGAACCTTGGAAAGAGGTGGGCCCGAACACGGCGGACTGTGCTTCACACAAATTGGAGTTTCACGCCCTGGTGCAACGCGTGGGCAACCTAGAAAGCAGGGCGGAAGGACGTGCCTGGAGGAATAATATACGCATCGTTGGTCTGCCGGAGGGAGCAGAGGGTCTCAACCCCACAGAGTTTGAGACTATGCTGATGCAGGAGATAACCAGAGGAATCTTGTCCCAGGGGTTCGTGGTGGAAAGGGCGCATAGGGCCCTAACGAGGAAGCCGCCGCCAGTCAACCCGCCTAGGCCGGTGATCGCCAAGATCCTGAACTATCGGGATCGAGAAAGAATCCTCGAACACTTCCGTAAGGGCGGAACAATACAAAAGGGACAGCGAACATAACTGCCTACCCGGATTATACCCTGATGGTGCAACAGAGCCGTATGAACTTTGGGACTGTCAAAAGAAGATTGCGAGAAACTGGCCACAAGTACATGTTGCTCTACCCGGCGAAGCTAAAAGTTTTCCATAAAAACAGAACCTTGTTTTTCGAAACTCCGGAAGACGCTATGGGGTGGCTCGACATGCAAAGCTGCCCCCAGGAGTCGGGCATCCAGACGGGAGAAGGAGAAGGGAGAGATAAGTAATGCACAGGGGGAGCTCCTGAAGGTGTCGTGTTTTAAGACTATGGAACTTGATTATAGTCACTGACGCATCTTA
The DNA here is from genome assembly GCF_040938575.1 of Ambystoma mexicanum. NCBI lineage: Eukaryota > Metazoa > Chordata > Amphibia > Caudata > Ambystomatidae > Ambystoma > Ambystoma mexicanum. The sequence continues at coordinate 131,933,487 of NC_090928.1, forward strand.
TGAGCGGGTATGCATAGGTTGGAAGGGAACATGATCCATGAGCACTGAGACTATTGCTTGGTCAGGGAGCCTATTTGGGCTAGTCTTTATACCCCCATCTAGAGTTTAGTTTGGTCACTGATAGTGCGGTGACACCCTGCTGGGATCCTAGCCTGGGTGTTCCAAGGCAGGACCAAACACGGGGGAGCCTGCGATCCAGGGATGGAGCTGGGCACCTGTTGAGGTTGGGGTAGGGAGGGGAGGGGGGAGAGAAGGGGTGGTGTGCAGTGGTTTGTTGTAGTTGGGGAGGGTGTTGAGTTGGGGTGTGAGCCTACACCCCGGGAAAAAAGAGATGAACCATGGGAGACCTTAAGATAGTCACTTGGAATGTCAGGGGGCTCAACAGTTATTTGAAAAGAAACAATGTTATGATGTACCTGCGCAGACAGAAAGTGGACATAGCCTTGTTAAAAGACTCATTTAACGAAGGAAAAATTGGAAGTGATACGGAAGAAGTGGAAAGGGACGGCAGTAGGGGCAGCAATACTCAGCCTACGCAAGAGGGGTAATCATATGGGTGGCCCCACATGTCCCGTTCCAGCTGTTGTACTCTGCAGCGGAGTCAGACGGCAGGATGGTGATTATGAAAGGGCTGGTGGGAAATAGAGAGATCTGTATTGTAAACGCGTACGCCCTGAATCAGGACATGGCTGCGTACTTTAGAACCCTGTATGGTAAACTCAGTGGTAGTGTGTGGGGGGGGGTGTGTGCTGTGGGTGGGGGTTATTTTAATTGCGTGTTAAACCCAAACATAGATAAATCAGATACTAAGGTAGACGGACCCACTCCGGCTGCTAAGGCACTGCAGTCATTGTTGGCAGAGTTAGGGCTGGACGATGCATGGAGGTCACGCCATCCGCAGGATAGACAATATTCACACTATGCGGCCCCAGAGGGCCTATATACTAGACTAGACTATGTTTGTCACACATGAACTAATGTCTGAAATAACGCAGGCGGAATATAAAGCCAGAGTCCTCTCAGACCACTCGCCACTGATGTTAGTGTGGCAGTACCGACCCCCTAGGGGAAGGATACCCACATGGCGCATGCGCGCAGAGGCGCTGAAAGACAACGTATTCAGGGAGGATATGCAAGAGGAAATAAGTTATTTTGAGATAAGCACTGGCAGTGTTAAGACAGCGGGCACACTCTGGGAAGCCTTCAAGGTGGTGGTGAGGGGGATTTCCATAGCCAAGTCTAAGGGGCTTCAGAATGGGATCCTGGCCGAGTTGCAGGACGTTGAAAAGGAGCTAGAAAGGGTGTCGGAACGGGTTAGTAATACTAAGGAAGATGTGGAAATGGCACTCTGCCTGCAACAGAAATGTGCAGTATACTGGGAAATACTATGCAACCTCAATTATAAAAAGTATATAGAGAGACAACACGCAGAAGGGGACAAACCAGGGAGAGTCCTGGCATGGCTCTATAAAAATGAGACGCCTAGGCCCCCAATTAGAACAATAGTGAAAGAAGATGGAAGCATAGTGGATACGCAAGAGGGAGTTCATCAGGAATTTGTAGAGTATTATAGACGCCTATATGGGGATGAGACAGGAAGCAACAGGGAGGAGATAGGGGACACATTGTAGTCCTGCGGAAATTACAAAATCCATACGAGAAAGGAGGCATTAAATTACCAAACTGGGAAGTCTATTATGTAGCGAGCCAACTACAATACGTAGCTAAATGGCTCTCTGATGAGCCTACCTTAGAACACAGGCTGTTTCAGAGGGATTGCACCCCATACTTTCTACGAGAGATGATATGGTTGCCCAAATCTGAGTTGGGAGGGTGCCCAGGGATGTTGGGTCTTGGGTGGGGGGATATTCCAAAGAGCATGCCGATTAATGGACAAGCCATCCCTGTGCTCCCCACAGATTCCATTGGTCACAGTGGTGGGAAGAGAAAAGCAACTGAGGTTAATGATTAGGAAGCACTGGGAACTGACTGGGATGGCAACGATGGGGGATGTGTGGCAGGAGGGGGAAGATACTGGAATTTGGGGATCTGGTGGAACTAATGGGGTTGAGTGTGGGGCAATATATTACGTATCACGGGGTGGTGCAACAAATTAAAGATACCTGGTCTGAAGTGGAACTGGCGCAGGAACCGGATGCCACTATGGATATGATATGACATGGCAGAAGGAGGACACGAAACATCTAGATTGTATGAGATGATAATGTCCCAAGTGGGCAAGGAGGTGGTGCAACTTGGACTGGACTGGGAAGAAGTAGTAGGGGCCCCGATGAGTGATGGGATGTGGGAGAGCGCACAAGGATATCATAAAGTATCGAGAAATGGTAGGCTGCAGCAGATACAGTTGTATAGAACTCGCAGGGCATACCTGACGCCACAAAAGATGGCTAAATTTAAAAACGCCGGATGCCAAATGTGCCCAAAATGTAATGAGGAAAATGCGGGAATGGTGCATATGTTTTGGGCGTGGCCATTAATGGAGAGATACTGGGGAGAAATAGCACAGAAAATGGAAGACAAAGGGATCCGTATGAAGGTGGATACCGCGTGGGCTTGTTTGTTAGGAGGGTTCCCCAGACCGCGTAAGCATAAACATGTAAGCAAACTGAAAGATCTAGCGTATGTCTTAGCAAAAAGGATTGCGATGGGTTGGAAGGCATGTCATAGGCCCAAAATGGAAATGTGGTGGGGGGATTTGCAGAAGTGGGCAGAGGCGGAAACAGTGGTATGGCAGGAAGCGTGTAAAGGGGAGATAGAAGAAGAAGCCGGAGCCTTATCGGGTTGGAGGCAACTGATAGCTGAATTATTTGGGCCTTTGCATGACGGAACAAGTGATGGAGACCCAATGAGTTCAGCCAAAGAGGAATCCCCACCGCAAGAGGTAGAGACTGGAAATGTGGGGGAGTAGGCTTGGGAGTGGAGAGGGACGGGGAGATACAGTGGGCTGGAATACAACAATTTATGTTTATTTGTGATTGAAATTATGCATCCACTGTAAATTTGGTTTGAGTTATTTTTTGAATAAAATCAATAAAATCGTTTTAAAAAAAAAAAAGAAAAACTACCATGGCAGCTCAATATTCCCCTCAGTCGGATCAAGCTTGGTCAGAAGGTGAAGAGGATTCATGTTTCATTGATGAGGTGGCTATTGAAAGAAGCCTTCAAAAGGAATTGGGATCTACTGTTGAAAACAGTATTAAAAAAGCTGTGTCAGGCATGCTCCTGCCAATGCAACAGTGCCTAGATGACATGGAGGAGCGCATGCGAGGCACATCGCCGTCTGGGGGAAAGAAGACTCAGAAGAGGAAGTACCTTACACAAGTGGGATGTAGCCCTGCTCGCAAGAGCGGAAGCTCTCTGACCCCCCCCAAGCAAATTGATTCCTGCCACCGCTGCCGTCTCTGATGCCTTCTCCATGCTGAAAAAAGTCTTTGAGTCGGAAGGTAACCCCTTCCTTTGAAGGACCTTCTAACCCAGAGGAGGAAAACAGGGGTACAGGACCCTCAAGCCTGGAGGGATATGAACAGGGCACAGAAGAAAACCAAAGACCAGGAGTATATGAAGAGCTATGCTCTATTCCTCAGAATGCCCCTCTCTAACAACCGCACGCTCTCAATCCACTTAATATATAGACCCCCAGGGCCTCTAGGCACCTTTTGAAGACGACTTAACTAGCCTTATAGCCAACAACCCAAACCCTACTATTGGGAGACTTTAACCTCGGCTTTAATGAAACTGACAATAAACACGTAGAGTGAGTTGCAGCCTTGCTCAAGGACCACAGCCTTGCCCAAAAAAAGTCCTCTCCCCCACCCACATCAAAGGAAGGACCCTTGATTGGGTATCGGAACTGAACTGCAACATCAGTATCACCGATATTGTTCCACAAACATGGACTGATCACTATGTAATAACCTTCTCTGCCACTCTAGATCTCCTTAGCCCCAAAATCAACAACATGGTTCCCCCTCTCCCGAACAGAAGTAAGGAGGACATGACTGCTGAAAACATAATCCCTCTCCTCCTTCCAGCCATATCGGGATTGGAAAGTAACAACCAGGACACCTTGGTAAATACTTTCAATGATGCTATGACCAAAGATTTGGACGCAGTTGCTCCAGCCAAATTACGTAAAGCTAAATAGGAAGCCCACTTAAATGCCTGGTTTACGTCCCACCTCAAATCTATGAGACTACAAAAAAGAAAGCTCCAATCCACCTGCCACCACTCACCCACTGAATACAACAAAAACAACCTAACCGAATTTGCCGAATCTTACAAAAAAGAAATGATCAAAACCAAGAAGAACACCTTTAATGACAGGATTGCAAAAGCCAACTCTAATACTAAAGAGCTCTTCGCCATCCTCCGCGAACTGGAATCCTCTATTCAACCAATAGACAATGCCCCTAAAGACAGTTTGGTGCACAAACATACAAAACGCCTTTGAGAACAAAATTTCCTCGCTTCAATGTAAAATTGCTAAAAAAAAGGCCACACTGCCACCACTGGACCAACAAATACCCCATTCTCAGGAGAATAAGACTATTGCACCGTTTAGATTCAAGGCTATCTCCATAATTGACACAGAAAAAATAATACTCTCCCTCAACCCTTCAAATTGTAAGGGCGACTCCTTGTCATGATGCCTACCCCCGGAGCACCAGGCCAGGCCAAGCACCCCCGGAAGCAGGCATCATGCCCTCGGGTAAAAGCCCAGCGGCCCCTTATAGGGCTCTTTGGACTCAGTCCTGGCGCCTTTGGCGCCAGGCTCATGTTGGACATCAGTCCTGGCGCCATAGGCGCCAGGCTCATAAAGGGAGGTGTTTTGTGCACTTACCTGATGCAGACCATGCTGCACGCTTCAGGCCTCCCTGAGACCTGAAAGGGACTATTTTTTCATAGGGACTATTTTTTCACTCGGGCGTGGCCAGGGAAGGATACATACCTAGTTGGGGAAGGATACATACCTGGGACGACTTTGGTGGCTATTTAAGCCACGCCCAGACAGCAGCTCATGCTTCGCGTTGTTCTGCTTCCTGCAGCTTAACGCTCACCGTGTCTGCTCCTGCTCCTGGACTCCAGCCATGCCCGCCTCGAACCTGGAAGACCTGCAAGGAAGGAAGGAAGAGAAGAGAAAGGTGAAAACCAAGGACTATTTCAAACTTCTTACCTGCATCCAGAATCTTCTCGCCAGCATCCCTGAAGAAAGACTTCCATTTAAAAGCATCACGTTGCTCGCTGCAGCGCCACGCTTCACTCACCTGTCCTCGAGACATCTCCCGGCTCCATCGCGGCTGTCGGCATCGGACGCCACATCTATGCACCTAGGGGAGAGAGGAAGAAACAAAAGGTGAGCAGAAGGAACACAGAAGGAAAGCCTGATTAACAGCCATAATACTTACCGGCTTTTCTTCCACATTTCGGGTCGGCGCCACCCCGTTGGCAGGTACCATACCCCGGCCCCTATGGGGAAAGGACAAGAGACATTTCTGGGGAATGATAAGGACATTTAGAGGGATCGCCCTCATCACTACTCACCTCGGCAGTTTAACCCCTCGACGCATCGCCTTCATTCTGCATCTGAAATAAAGGACAGATCACAGGTTAGAAAGACAACATAAAGGGGGCCTCACTTGAACTTTGAACTTTCATACTTACGGCGCATCGCTCAGGAAAGTCAAGTGGATTTTGCCAGGGCCATTCTGAAAACCAGTGAAGTAACTGGACGAACACGCGCCCCTGCACCAGAAGCAGGATGGAGAGTTCATCCTTCCAAACCATAAGAAGGATATTCCTATCGGCCAGGCAAGCACGATTTGGAGGTCCTGTCCAATCGGTGTTCCGAGTCCTGCGCATCACGCTAGAAGAGGCCACAGCAATCCAGACTAGACCAGCGCCCCCGTGGGAACCAGGTGAGCATTACAATCCTGCCCAGCACAATTAATAAAGGACGCAGCTAGGGATCTAGCTCCCTTCATTTCCAAGCTCATAAACTCTTCCTTTAAATCCAACACGGTACCCACCAACATCAAAGAATCATGGCTCCTCCCATTACTGAAAAAACAAACTCTGGAACCCACCATCCCCACCAACTACAGACCAATCACCACAGTGCCATTTCTACTTAAAATCCTAGACAGAGCTGCCTACATACAAATCCAGGATTACCTGGAAGCTAACCACCTGCTTGGTTCACGGCAATCTGGCTTCCGCCCACTCCATGGCACGGAAACAGCTCTGCTAGACCTCAAGACACAAATCGAGGAACTTAAGGATAACGGGAAAACAGCCCTGCTTCTCTTATTGGACTTGTCGGCTGCTTTCGACTTGGGGGACCATGCGGTTTTATGCAGCCATCAGCCAGAACTACGGATTACATTTTTCATAGGCTGCGCAAGCCTCTTGACAAAGAGATCAGGGCAAGGCTACAGGCAGAATGCCCATGCCCTGAAATACCAGATAAGGTAGCTCTGACTCCAGAACTCGATTCGAAAATGATCACGTTCTTGGCCAAGCACGTGAAGGATCCCAGAAAAGGCATCGACCGAGCCTGGAAGTCTTGCCAGGATAAACTTTTAGACATCACAGGTCCACTGGCAAAAATCCAAGACCTAGCGGAAGAAGCCTCTAACTCTTTCAAACCTATTGATCTAGTGATCCTCTCTTGGGTCCAAAGAGCAATCTGTCTACTAGGTAACGCAAGCTGTGCTATTTCCACGGAACGCCGGAAGGGCATCCTCTTCAACATAGACTCGAAACTGAGCTGGCCAACAGAGTCTGGTGCAGCCGCTCAGGGATTGCTCTTTGGAGATCCTTTTGTCAAGGAAATGGCTAAATTTGTTGGTACCTTTACCGCTCTAGACAAAGCCCAAGACTCCATCAAGAGGGTTTTTGTGTCGAAGATTTTTTCCAGGTCCGGTCGAGGTTGCTCTTCCAGCCGCTACGCCTTTGACAGAAGACCTCAGCATCAAAGAGAACAACACAATGCTTGGCAAGAGCACACTGATACCTTCTTTCCATCTCAAGGACGAAGCAGAGGGCGATTCTGGAGGAGAGCCCCTAAGAACACAACCCATCATCAATCAACAGGTGCGTCTTCACTTGCCAGCGCCACATACACCCATTTGGGGGAGGCTAATGTTCTTTGCACATGCATGGGATGGCGCGGCCTTCGCCTAGAATTTTTCAGGCAGCTCTTTCAAGTCAGTCGACCCACCCCCATAATTATGTCCGAAGTAGATCGGAAAGCGCTAGACAGTGAGATTCACAGCCTATATCAGAAGAACGCAATTCGCCCCTGCTAGGCTCTGGGCGGTTTCTTCAGCTCAATTCTTCTGGTGCGCAGAAACGAAAAAATAAGTCCCGTAATAAATCTGAGAGCGCTCAACGAGTTTATAGTCTACCACCATTTCAAGATGGAGAGCATGCTCAGAGACATACTGAGGACAAACGATTGGCTCATACATCTGGACTTAAAGGACGCATATCTCGCAGTGCCCATTCATCAAGCGCACGCGAGTTACCTAAGGTTCTTGTGGGATCTTCAAGATTGGGAGTTCACGAGCCTTCCCTTCGGGCTCTCTTCAGCACCTAGGGCCTTTACCAAGCTGTTAAGACCAGTGATGGCCCGTCTCAGAGAGCAAGGCGTCCGTCTTATAGTCTACCTGGACGACGTTATACTTATGGCGCAATCTCAGGAGTTATTGCAGGAACAGGCCAGGCTAACTATAGATCTGCTGCACAGTCTCTGCTTTTTCATCAATTGGGAGAAGTCAGTGCTTTGTCCTTCCAGGAACCTATACTTTCTGGGATTCGTGGTGGACACTCAGGAGGCACAGCTTTGTCTCCCAGCTGCCAAGATTCATTCTAACAAGCGGGAGATTCGCAGGCTCTTACAGAGAGATCTCCTCCCTCTTCGGGAATTAGCAAGGGTGATAGGACTTCTATCCTCGTCTATCTAAACGATATTTCCCGGTCCTCTTCATTACCGAGAATTACAAAGACTGAAGGGACAACACCTGAGACAGTCTTTCTTATTCTCAATGTCTGACCCTGTCCCCTCAAGCGAGGACCGAACTCAATTGGTGGCTCACGCACATGGAGGCCTGGAACGGCAGAGCCATCTCGGTTCCACCCCGGATATCATCATCGAATCAGACGCCAGTCGTTCTGTTTGGGGAGGAGATGTGGCTCAGTAGCCACAGGGGGGACCTGGTCTCCACAGGAGTTGAGAATGCACATAAACTGCCTAGAGATTCTTGCGGGCTCTTTCGCAGTTCGCTCCTTTGCCAGGAACAAAGTGAGCTGCTGTATCTTACTGAAGATGGAAAATATATCCGGAGTGAGATACATCAATCATCTGGGCGGTACCAGATCACGTCCCCTAGCAGAACTAGCCAAGGATTTTTGGCATTTCTGCCTGGATCATCGAATTTCCGTCGCAGCAGAATATCTTCTGGGTCTCCAAAACATGATAGCGGACTGGCATTCTCGCCATTACGCCGATTCCAGTGACTGGACACTCAACAGACAGGTTTTTCTCCGCCTGCAATATATCTGGGGTCCAATGTCCAAAGATCTCTTTGCCTCTCGTCTCAACACACAGCTTCCAGTGTTCTACAGCTGGAGACCCGACCCAGCAGCCTCGGCGACAGATGTGTTCCTACAACTGTGGACGCAAGGAGTCCACTACACTTTTCCTCCCTTTTCAATGATAGCGAGGACCCTGGCAAAGGCCTGTCAGGACCGAACAGAGCTAGACCTCATAGCCCCAGTTTGGACTTCTCAGACTTGGTATCCAGTTCTTCTGGAACTTTCTATGGATTCTCCAATCCTTCTACCCCACTTTCCAGATCTTCTATTGAATCCGTGGAACCAATCTCGTCCCCTGCTCCTCTCCGGGTCGCTGGCTGTAGCGGCTTGGAGGATTTCAGGGTGAGATGGAGAACTCGGGCATGTCCCTCAAGGCAGTCAACCTTATTGAGGAGAGCTGGGCCCCCGCAACCCTCAAGAGATATTCCAATTCCTGGAATGCTTGGGGAACCTGGTGTCAGGATCGGGGTCTCAACCCAGTTTCGGCACCTTTAGAGGAAATTCTCAATTTCTTAGCATCTCTAGTGGAAAGAAGGCTAGCGTACAGAACAGTGAACGCATATCGCTCTGCAATTTCCACGGGTCACAAACCCATACAAGGGGCACCAGCCAAAGAGCACCACCTTGTTTGCAGATTGCTTAAAGGTGTCCGACTTACAGTTCCGCCCCGGCCCGTTATGATAAACTATGGGACGTCAACAAAGTGCTTAATCTTTTTCTTTCTTGGCCGTCTAATGAGAAGCTATCACGTACGGCTCTCTCAGGCAAGCTCACTACCTTGCTTTGTCTAGTTTTTTGTAGGAGAGTTCTGACGTTAGAGCTCTGGACCTAGCGGGCAGGTCTTTTTCCCCAGACGATATTGTTTTTCACATACGAAGAAGGACCAAGTGCGACTCAAAAGTGATTTCCTACCCAGCTTTCAGGTAACAGCCCACGCTTTGTTTGGTACAATGTCTGAAAGCCTACGAAAGTGACAGCTTCTCATAGCCATTCGCAAGCCACACAGAGCAGTATCAGCCCCTACTTTAGCACCCTGGGTGCGCTGGACCCTAGCTCAAGCAGGGATAGATACTCTTCAATTTGGCGCCCATTCTGTTAGAGGAGCCATGGCTTCCAAAGCCTTCCAGGTTGGTGTTTGCTTAGGGGACATCATGAGAATGGCAGATTGGGCAGGAGAGTCAATATTCAAAGAATTCTACCTGAAACCGGTAGAGCAGCCTGCTTCGATTGTTGTAAGTGAGCTTTGAACTAGCATAATGGGAGCCTCCGGTCTTGACATAGAATAAAGATTTTCCATAATAACTTACTAAAAAGTCTTAATTCTATTAAAGACACAGAGGCGAGCATTAACCCACCCAGCGAAGGAAAAGAGTTGTGCATCACTCTACAGTATTTATTAAGCATTGTAACAGACTATTGTTTAGTTTTCATGCATAGTAATATCCTAATGCAATAATCTTTTCCTTCCCAACCCACAAGGGAACTAGGATTATCATATACATGAAGTAATTATGGTTTTGTATTTTCTCTTGACAGCATCCACAGACAAGGCCGGCTAATCAACTGTTCGACACCTCATCTTCTGGTTGACCGCAGTTGTTTTTACTTGTTATGAACGGACAGCCAAGTTTGCCCCCTCCAAAGAGGAAGTTACTTCTTGTTCAAGACTGTTTATGGGGATACATGCACGCCCATTGGATGACTAGGGACACATGACCATGGATACTGGATGCTTTGGGAGCATCATGGGAAATGCAGTTTTCTCAACCTTTAATGAACTATTATGGACTTGGGATTTATTTTGAAATAGTTTAATGTCATGTTTATTATGTTTGTAGCACCTTCATTACGAGTATGTTAGTATGTGTGGTGCACAAAATATCTTGCTGCTGAGCTTTTACTATATGAAATATTAAAGGAAGAGAAGCATAATGCTCGCCTCTGTGTCTTTAATAGAATTAAGACTTTCTAGTAAGTTATTATGGAAAATCTTTATTTTTGCCATGTATTTCTTGTGAAAGTTAATATACCCTGATTTTACTTCCTCTAAGTGAGGTGGAGTGGCCAGAGAAGATAAGCCTGAGAGCGGCTGCTATACCTTTACAGATGTTGGCCTGAACTATGCAATGCTCGATCCAGCTAATGTATGTCTTTTAAACTGAAAAGGTTTTTTTTTTTTAATGCACATGTGGATGCTGTGAATTTTCTGGAGTGGCTGCTGTTTCCCCCCCCCCCCCTGGCCTGCATGGACTGTCTAGGGCCCCCTTGTGTAGGACATTCCAGTGATGGCCGACATTGCCTCTTGATCTATATTAAGTCGGATCTTGTTTATTATAAACTAATATAGTAATTGCCTTGTTCTGTAGGTTTTCTTTTGGCATGTGTCGAGTTCTACTGCCTCCCACACACACTGTCCTATATGGGTTGTCGGAATGCCATTATCCTTTTGTTCAACTTCTGATTGCTTTATGTACCCTCTCTACCAATCCTTTTAATGGTCTCACTTTGTTTCTGTGCCCATCTCCTGGCACAGAGATGTGAATATGCTCCCTGCTGTACACCTTTGTCAGTTTATCGTTATGCAGCTGATCTGGCCATCCTCTGATATATCTTCAAATGGGTTGAGGTGAAGGGAACGACTGACAATCTTTACAAGAACCTGGCATCTACTGCTGCCCCCAGGAGGTTGCCTAATTGGTTTGTTTATTGGCTTCTCCGTAGTTGCCCTTTGACAGTTTCTGTTCCCCAGAGCACATGTCCAATGGACACTGCAAGGCTGGGGAGCATTTTGCTTACCCAGGCTTGCGTGACCCCTTCGGATGCAGGCTGGTGGACTGCATATCTGTACATAGGTGGCACTCTTGCACCTCCCTGCGCATTTAGGTTGCCTTTGACGTTGCAGACAGGTTGCTCTGGCTCTTCCATGTATGTACGATTGTATGTTGTGTGTATGTATGCATGTGTGAATGAGCAAGTGTATGATGTGTGTGTGTGTGTGTGTGTTGTATAGGTGTGCATGTGAATAAGCAAAGTGTATGTAAATAAATGAGGCAAGTGAATGCTGTGTGAATGTGTGTGTTTGTGCCGGGCCCAGGGCACTCATTATGCCACAAGGGGATTTATTAAGGCATGACATTTTTACTGGGTATTTGTGATAAAGCAAACATAAGGCTAGACTGGCATATTCTGGTGCAGAGGGTTTGGGCATGTTTTCTTATTTTGTCAGGGTGTCTTTATTGGCAAAGCTGATAGGAGTATGTTCTTACATGGAGATAATTGCGTATATTGACAAACAGCTTGGACATGGTTTCGAATTGTATACTTACTGGCATCATGCGCAAAGCAAACAGTATGTTCTTATATGGGAATACTGGCATATATTGGTGCAGCCAGCATGGAAATGCATGGGTACAGCCAGCGCTAAAATGTTTTCATACTGGTATGTATTGTGGGGAAAGGCATCATGAAAATGTGTTGGGAAATGCTTCTGTGCACTGTTGGTGACTTGCATCTTATTGCTTTTCCCCCAATTTTTTAGTGTGCTGCGTAATGCAACATTTGAAACCATTCTTTCAGAAATGTTGTCGGTGGGGCACAGGGTTCCATGTCATTTCATCGCGGGATGTTTTTTCGCAGGGTTTTTTACCACAACTTTTCTTTTTAATGAAAAAACCCACCAATTTTTTTTGGGGGGGGGTTTACCCCTTAAACCGCCCATTTTCTTTCATTTGTATTTATTCCCAAGCACCCACACCCCATATATATAATGTATTACCCCCCTAAAAAATTCGATTGGTTTTTTCAATAAAAAATTTGGGGTAAAAAACCCTGTGAAAAAACATCCTGCGGTGAAAGGATGTCGTACAGGGCACGGGTGGGACGACCAATACTCCAGAAACCTCTCTCCGTTGGCTCAGGCTTCCTCGCTATGTTTGTTCGCTCTTGCATATTTGTGGTAAAGTATTTAGCAATTCAATTCACAAGCCACTTTTGGAGAAGTGCAGGCTTCCCCTCACACAGACTGAAAAGGTGCATCTTGGCAGCGACAATGCAAGCTTTCATTATGTGTAGAATAGGTGGACCAGTGCAAGGCTAGGTAAGAGGGGACTGTGTCTTCACGTTGAACAGACAAGGAGGGATCTGTGCAGTGCATGCTCCCCCGACATAGAAAATAAATAATAGTCTACTCTCCCATCCTGATAAAGAAGATGTATACTATGGCCTAGAGTAGCTCATGCTTTTGTTCATAATAGAGCAAGATTTCCTGTGTGTCTACAGTGCAAGATGACCACACATAGAACCAGGGTCGGACTGGGGCATACAATTGTCTCGGGCACCAATTTAAAAATGGGCTGCAGTTGCTAATGACAAGTCATTCCTGTTGTGACAGACTGTTTGAGTAATACCCAAAGGGGAGTTTTTTAGTTAAAATGTGATGCAAATGGTGCATTTTAAAGAATATTTGTTCAGTAACACTGGTCAAAACTACTAGCCTCATGGCGAAGTGACTGAAACTGGCCCATAGGGGCAAAAAAGAGGGCCCACTTTCACCCAAAAACCTGGCCTCACACTCGCGTTTTGTGTTTTTGGTTTGGGCATTGCCCTATATGCCAGTCCAAGCCTGTGTAGAACCTATAAGTCCTGTGTCACAGCCATGCTATTTTAGCAGAAGTTGCATGGGCTGGTGCAGTGCAAGCTACCCCACGTTGAACCAGTAATTTAAGGGTCCTCGGTATTGCAAGCTACGCTCACATAGAACAGGAACAGCATGGGCTTTAGGCATCCAAAATCATTCACAAGAAACATGCCCAACATGGGTCGAAGCAATGGTAAGTTCCCTCACATAGCAAAGGTACTGCATACCCACAGCACCTGGAGTGCCGCCCGCATACAACTCTTAAGAGTATGGGCATCTGCAGTGCAAACTCGTCACAGATGGGTCTTGTAGACTTGGTAGCGACTACTCCAAATACACAGGCTTACTTTTCCTGTCGAGTCTGAGACAGCTCCTTATAGTAGTTCAGTCGACCATAATTACAACCCAAGTAATGTGTAAGGCATGTCTTTCAACTTTGCCAAAACATCAGCAGTCGCTTTTCAACAATGGCACAGCAAAAACGTAAATGGCTTTTAAAGTTAATAGTTGGCTGCACACAGTCCAATAACGTGCATTTCCTAGGAATTCATTTCCCATTAGATCCACAGCAGTTTCACTTCCCAGAATGTGAGGTTAATATTATGTAGGAGCATATGTTACTTATGCACCTTTTTATTTCTCCACAAAGGTCTGCGCATTTGATCTGTTATGTACCAAGTCTGTTGGTAACGGTGCACAGTACAAATACCTTTAACATTAACATATATTTTGTGAGAGGCCTGGCTAATTACACAGCTGCCACCTCCCACGGTGGTAGCCCCTAAGGAGAGTATAAAAGCAAACAGTTTTGAATTTTGTACAGCTGTGGAAAGATTTTTGCAAGTCGTTAATGTCCATTAATGGTAGCAGCTTGAAAATGGTGAGTACCTGGGCATATGACAGCAGTGCCTGGCAAATGCCTATCTAGTACCTATACACAAGCCAAAACTGTTGGCTTTGGTAATGCTTGTTTTTAACGGAACTTCAGTGAAGAACACACCTACTGCTTATAAATCAAGTGCCTAGAGGCAGACCTGGAGGAGACATTTTTTATTGCATGTGTGTTGCATTTGCAGCACCAATTAAACCGTTAGCTCTCATAAAACGGCTTTGAAAAAACCCTGGCAGGCACTTTAAGTGATAGTTTGATTTTAGACTCACTTCCTGTCTGCATACTCGTGTCGTCCGCCTCCCCTCTTACTCCATGGTGCTCTCTATCTCGCCTATCTACTCTAACTGCTTCTCCATTGACTATCCTGCTCTCCTCACTAAATCCGGTAGGAAAAAGTTTAAAAAGGACATCCTGGTCTCCAACCCAGGCCTCCCTATCGCTGACACCTACACGAGCGCCTGCTCCAAGGAAACTCTCACTGATATTCTCTTTTTCGTGCCTTCACCTGAACTATGGACCCTTCACATGGTCGCCGTGCTCTCTCCTTTCTCCACCTCTCCCATTAATGGTGGCACCCGTTGGGATGTCCTCTTGGCCCCTTTCCACTCCTCTAAAGCCATCATTAATGTCTATGCTAACGGGACCGTCTTGGTCCAAGGCCCTCAGGCCAACCTTCACCTCTTTGATAGACGCTTCCCATGCCTCATCAACTTCCTCTCCGCTCCCGCTGTCCCCCCTCCTATGTCCTCGGCTACCTTGCCTCTCCCCTCCCTCCCTGCCCCTTCTCTTGCTCCCTCGTCAACTCCTTCTCCAACACCTCCGCAGGGCGTACCTCTGATCTGTACCCCTCCCCGGAAGTTTTTCAAGGGTGGCAACCTTCTCCACATTGCCACTCTAAATTCTCGCTCTGCCATCAAGCACTCCTCTGATATCTGTCGCCTTCTTGAGGAACTGGACCTCGACGTCCTCGGTCTCACTGAGACTTGGTTCACTGCCAGCTCTGCCACCAGCTTCGACACACTCCTACCTGATGGCTACAAGATCCTCTCCATGCCCAGGCCTAACCGTTCAGGGGGTGGTGTTGCCCTTATCTTCCCTGAGTGGATTCCTGCCACTGTCACTCCTACGCAGACCTACTCCTCTTTTGAATGTCTTGTCTGCCGTCTCTCTCTCTCTCCTAGCCATTCCCTTACCGTGGCCACTATCTATCGGCCACCTGGTCAAATTTCCTCCTTCCTCTCTGAGTGGGCTGACCTCTCCTCCTCACTCCTGTCCTCAACCACCCAACTCCTCTTTCTCGGTGACTTCAACATCCACCTCGATGCCTCCTGTCCCCCCACTGGTCTCTTTCGCGAACTCTGCAACTCTCTCTCACTCTCTATTCTCCCGTCTGGGCCTACTCACTCTGCAGGGCACACTCTTGATGCTCTGATCTCTTCTGACCTTCCCCTCTCCCTCCCTCTCTCCACTCCTCTCTCCTGGAGCGATCACTTTCTCCTATCCTCCTACCTCTCCCTCCCTAACCCACAGGCAAAGCCACCCTCTTCACTGCCTCCCACCTTCTCGGTCATCCGACCCATGAAGCGCGTGTCAGTTGAGGCTTTCGCTGCTACCTTCTCGCCCCCTTCTCCCCCCTCGGCTGACTCACACCCTGACACAGCCCTCTCCATGCTTTATTCCTCTATATCTGATACTCTCGATATCCTTGCCCCCGTCATGAGAATCCGCCTGAAGCCCAAAGCCAAATGTAACTCCTGGTATGACTCGGATCTCGTCACCCTAAAACGCAAGTGCAGGGTGGCAGAGAGGAAATGGCGTGCTTCATGTTCATCCTCTGACAAACTGGCTTGCCGCCTGCTCCAAAGGCAATACCGGCTCTCCGTTCTCACCAAGAAGAGAGCCCTCATCCAAGCCCGCATCTCTGAGGCATCTAACAACTCGGCCGAACTCTTTAAAATCTGCAAGGAGCTGGCCAACCCTGCTGCAGTCTCTACCTCTCCTGTCCCCTCCCAGGCCCTTTGCACTGCACTGGCCTCGCACTTCATCTCAAAAACTCAGGACATCCTGTCCTCGCTCTCCTCCTCTCACCTCCCTCCCTCTCCTCCCGGCTCTTCCTCTTGCTCTCCTGCAGCCGCCCCTCCGCCCTCCTTCTCTGCTTTTCCACCTTTTTCTGCTGATGAGGTTTCCAGACAAGTCCGATCTATGAAAGCCTCGTCTAAACAGGTTCACCCCTGTTCCTCCAAAACCATCAAGGACCACATCGACTCCCTGGCTCCTGCCCTGGCTGACTTTTGCAACCACTCATTCGCCTCTGGAGTCTTCCCATCCCCCCTCAAGCACTCCCTTGTGCACCCCCTCCTCAAGAAACCCTCTTCCGACCCCTCCTGCCCGGCCAACTATCGCCCAATCTCCATTACCCCCTTCCTGGGTAAGCTCCTGGAGAAACTGGCCATCTCCCAGCTTAACCTCCATGCTGAATATGTTGGTAACCTTCATGACCATCAATCCGGCTTCAGAGCGGCCAGAAGCACGGAAACTGCTCTCCTGAACATCCGTGAGGACCTGCTCCTGAACCTCGATTCCAACACTCCCTGTGTTCTCATTCTGCTCGATCTCTCCTCTGCCTTTGACACTGTCAACCATTCCATCCTGCTCAACCGTCTCCGTGATAACCTGGGTATCACTGGTCAGGCTCTGGCATGGCTGACCTCTTTCCTTTCTAGTCGACCATCCCAGGTCCAAATGGGCTCCTTCCTCTCCGACATCTATTTCTCCACCTGTGGTGTCCCCCAGGGATCCAACCTCTCTCCCTGGCTTTTCAACCAGTATCTGGCACTCCTTGCCCACTGCATCGCCGCTCTCTGCCCCCACTTCCAGTGCTATGCGGACGATACCCAGCTCATTTTCAGGCTACCCTCGGCCGCCTCCTCTTCTTCCCTCATCTCCGACTGTCTGTCTGCTATCCAGGAATGGTGTGCCGCCAATGACCTCTGCCTTAATGCCAGTAAGACTGAGATTCTACTCATCGGCACACCCACTCCCTCCTTCCCTGCAGCTCTCTGGCCGGCCTCCCTTGGCCCCCTTCCTGCCCCTACCTGCAAGGCTAAAAACCTTGGGGTCATCTTCGACTCCACACTCTCCTTCTCTCCTCATATATCTGACGTCTCTAAGAAGTCACACTACCAGCTGCACCTACTCAGAGGTATTCTTCCCTTCCTCTCCTTCCCCCAGAAGCTCACTGTCTCCCGAGCCCTGGTTCTCTCAAGGCTGGATTACTGTAACAGCCTCTATCTTAATCTGCCTGCCTCCACTCTCCGCCCTCTGCAACTTATCCAGAACAGAACTGCGAGACTTGTCCTTGGCCTCAAGCCCAGGGACCGTATCTCTCCAGGGCTGAAATCTCTTCACTGGCTCCCAGTGGCTGCGAGGATTAAGTTCAAAACCCTCTGCATTGTCCACAAGGCCTTCTGGGGCCTGGGGCCTAAATACCTTCAACTCTCTTTTCCTAAATATCTTCCTTCACGGGCCCTTCGCTCATCCGTCTCCAACTCCCTCATGGTCAGCCGCTTCTCGAAGCAACGAGCTGGGGGTAGATCTCTCTCCGCAGCAGGGGCCTCCCTCTGGAACAGCCTTCCTGCCTCCCTGAAACTTGAGGAGAACCATCTCCGGTTCCGGAAGCACCTCAAAACCTTCCTCTTCGCTTCTGCCTTCTCTCTCCCTCTCCCCTGCTAAACCTGCTTAACTCCCCACTAAATTCTGCACTAAACCTGCATCTTGGCCCTCTCAGCGACCTCGGTCCAAGGCCCAGCCACTTCTCAACTTGCACTGCCTCCCTGGCGCCCCCTGCACTGTGGGACTGTCACTGTATCCCTACAGCCCCCTTCCTAGCACTTGCTCTGCACTTACCTCGCACTTGCCACCAGCTGGCCCTTTTATTTATTATTTATTATTATTACGCTACTTACCGTGTACTGCACTTTCCCCCCCACCTCCTCCCCCTGCACTTTCTCCTTTTCCCCTTACCTCTGCACTTGCCCGATCTGAATGACACCTGGCCTAGTAGGATCGTTTGTCTGTCTTCCCCTTGTTTCCCTCCCTCCCTGCCTCGTCGCGCCTTGAAACACTTGTGTATAGGCGCGTTACAAATACCATATCATATCATATCATATCATATCAAGGCTTAATAAAGTTAGCTGAAAGAGATCCCAGGATGGTGTGTTTGGGCGTGGAGGAGAAGGGAGTGGGTGTGAATGGCCATAAGGCAGTCAATGGGTGGTTAAATAACCGAATCTACTAGCAATGTGTCTGTCCCTCATAGGCCTATAGCCAAAACTTAAAATTACCTTTATGCTATGTTTTGAGGTTTGATAACATTGCCTTTGTGCAAGTGTTGAAACTCTTCATTTTTCTGAGCTAGTACTAATTAATGGTATGCCAGTGTTTTGTTAAGATATGTAAGAGGATTCAATTCAACACTACAGATAAGTCCATGCCTAGTCTGGGATACTGAATGGAAACCCTTATTGATATATCTTTATGTCCAGTTCATGAGTTCTGGATGACTACCCCTATATAACACCCCTCTCTTGGAATCCCCCTGACCCCACTGAGCCAAGAAGTAGTTCTGTTTTGCAAGTTAAAAGGATCAATAGTCTGGCACTAGCACACTTCTTTATAATCAATGATGAGTGGTTATAGGATGGATAAGATGGCAACAATACTTTTATGGTTTCAAATGGATGCAAGGTGGAATGAAAATGCAGTACAGAAAAAAACTTGATAGGGTTTCAGCAAAAGACAATGTAATCACTTTCTTGGACAATTCATCCCCCCTTTTATGCAATGTAAGGAGATGAAGATGACACAGTTCTTAGGAATGCAATCAAATGTAATTCAGTTCAATTCAGCAAGCTTAGACTACAGAAGTTTGAAACACAGGCAAAAGGCTTTGAATATGATGACAATGCAGTGAGAAATATGCTGAAAATGCTTTTAATTCCCTTCAGGAGGTTCAGGGTGAGTGGTATCTAGTTAATATGAGTTCAGGCTCACTCTAGCAATGATTCAGGGATGGTTCTTAAGAGGCAAACGAAATTTAGCAGTTCAGGCCAAAGCAGCTATCTTTTTACAAGTAAGGAAATCTGGCCAAATCGCGGCAAAATTCGCGAGCGCGAGAATCGGTTTTAGGCTTGTTGAAAAGCTGAGATTCTAAGCTTTCAGAGGAAAGTTAAACCAAGTTCCTAGCACAAACGGTTCAAGAGATACGGACGATTAAATAAAGGTAGTTTTTCGGATTTGAAATGTTAACAGTTCAAAGCGACAGGTTACAGCTTGCAGCTAGAAAATGACAGATGACAGTTAGGAGGCAGTTGTGGTTAGATTTAAAATAGTTTGAATTATATTATTTCAACTAAGAGATTGGTTCTGCACAGTTCTGTTAGGTACTCGCAATATATTTTGAAATAGGCCTCCCCACGGATCTGGTCAGGTTTTGGACTGGACTCCGGTTCTGGTCTCGGCACTTCACAGTGATCTGGGTCAGCTCTCTGGTTCTGCTAACAGCTATCTGGGTCACTCTGGATCTCTGGCCTCTGGTTCTGGATACTGCTCTGCTTTCTCTGGGTACAGCACTGCTTCTGGATCTTTCTGCACAGCTTTCTCTGGACCCAGCGCTAATCTGCACGGCTCCTGGATGCTGCTACCGCTGTTAGGTTTGCTGGATGCTGAGGCCTACTGAGAAGAGTTCTCAGTTTGTGGGTTTAGGCCCTTGCTTTGAGTTCTGAATCAAGTTCTTTGGAGTTTTAAAGTCTAAATGTTGAATCTGATATCTTCTGGATGTTGTAGGGTCCGGCAGAGCGCGTTGCAGCAACTGGATTTGAATGTCCTCTCTAGCTTCCAGTTGCTCTTTTTATGTCTTTTGAAAGTGGGTGTATGCCTGGGCCTAGCTAAGCCTGCCCCTTTCTACTTGTCATTGGCCCAATTCTCCCCTCTCCCATGATTGGGGAAGGAACTGTGAGTCAGAGTGATGCTGTAGGTTTTATGGGTCAGAGGATCCTCCCCTGGTCAGTTTGCCCACAAATCTATATTTGACCTAAAGACATATTTCATAGATACACAGTGGTTTGAAATGACATGCACCCATCACGTATCACATGAGGTATACTCTGTTCAAACTCTGATGTTTCTAAGAGCTTGCATTCAGAAACGGCAACATTTTGCGTTTTTTAACTGGTTTTGCAATATTGGTTTTTCATTAAAAATTATACACATATACACGGCCTGTCCATACATACTCCAGTAAATTCCCATGTCTCTAGCTTAAACACAGAGTCTGTAGTATACATAAATAGCAGGGTTCTGCCCCAGAACATCACACAAATTGGAGTTTGGGCTTGAATCAAAGGTACATTTTTTAAATGAAGGCTCTCAAAGTTATACATTCCTGTCATTTGATTACAAAGAGTTATCAGTGTTTCTGTAAATTATATATTTTGCTTTCAATTCAGTTCTCAGAGTGTTGGAGTCAGCCTCCAAGACTTGGGTGGGTCAGTGATCACATGTGTCTTCTGGCAGGCAGGCCTTTGTTGACCGGAAACAGTCAAAATCAACATATTCTATTCAAGTGCAAGAGCCTATTGTGTGGTCTCCAGGAGGCTCCCAGCCAGTCTGCCTTCTATCAATCAAGAGGTCATGTGAGATTCTAACTCCTGGTGTGAATCTCTGGAGGTGAGAGGTTTCCCAGCCTTTGGCCTGTTAATTAAATCGGATTGTCTTCTGGGAACAGCATGTGGTTAAGATTTTAATTAACTCCCAGCCTTTGATGTAAAGGCCTCTCCTGCAACTCCTGACATGCAGTTTCCCTGTCAGAGTTTAGACCGCTAGCGCCGCCCTCAGTCAAAAGCGGGTACTGCATGCAAATTTTTTGGATCAGTCTTGAATTCAAGCATTTCAAACAAGAGATATTACATGGAAGTATATTGTCCAGGTTCAACAAATGGCATTGGTGTAGTTCTGCAGTAAAATCATTTTGTGCCCATAAATTAGCCATGTTTGACCTGAAGAAAACGAATTCCCAACAGTTATGGGTTGCTTTTGGCAATCGGCATTACCCCTTTTACAATGGTTTTAGGCTCTGTGCCCTTCTGTGCTCACAACATAGGCGAAAATGGGTGGCAGCCTATTCTTCATGTATTTCCCTGTGCATTTTCTGGGAAGTTCTGGCCATCATGATGTTTTCCATGCCAGTACTGCACAGTTTTTGTGGTAGGGCTCGGATGCATGGGTAAAAACATCCCACAGATAGTACAGAGAAGTAAATGCTAAAATCTATAGCTAATCGCATGGTCACATTTTGGCTGGACAGAGTTAGCCTTTCATCCTACACAGGTCGGCAAAATGACTATTGACTGAGTTAATAATAATCACTGTGCTTAGAAGTTAAAGGCACCCGGATGAAGCACTAAATAAAGTGAATTGCCGATCTTCATTACTACTTCAAGGGCAAGTTTTGCAGACTTTCTGTTTTAGTTTCAATTTTAAGCATGTCATTTTTATTGTTTGTTTTCTAACAGCACTTGCAATTGGCTGTAGTCTGATTTTAGATGTTACTTTATAGTCTTGTAGATGTGAAATACGTATTGACTCCAGTGGTTGGTATTAAGACAATCAATCGCCCTTATACAATGGTCCTGCTTGCCGCCATTCGAGATCAAATGTACCTTATTGACATCATTTGAAGGTAGAATTGATCTTTAAAGTACACATTGTGTTATTTGTAAATTAACTTGTAAGAGGAAAAATGATTTGCTTCCGACGGCATAGTGTAAAAAGTATGTGACTGCAACCAAACTATGGCTGTACCTGAACATGAGTAGCAAGTATTGGAAAAAAACGTTCATATCTGGCTTCAAACAACGGAAAAGGTTCTCCTGCACATTAATGTATATGCATACATCACATAGCTGCATATTTGCCACATGCACACAGCACAGGGACTCCTAACAATACTTGTGGGACATGGAATTTTGCATTTACCAAAAAACGCAATGGGTTTGTTACAACGGATAATACCTAATTGTAAATACGTTTTCCATTTTATTACAGATGCTATTCTAAAGTTCTAGGAAAATAAACATGCATGCATGCGTAAAGGCTTCTGTTCTCTGCATGACCATTTGGGGCAATGTAAACACAGCAAAAATTGAACAGAAAGAAACCATCCATATCTCATTGGGCGCTGCCTACTGACGGGCTCAGTGCACATAGTTCAGTGACCAAATATCTGTTTGCAGACAGCTCCTCTATGGCTTGCATTTTACCCAGTCCAGTCAAAATAAAAATATAGATTCTGTTTTTGGCCAAGTCGCATGTCCTTTGCACTTCCTTATGCTCTAAAAGTGTATTTACACATTTCTTTAATGCGTTAAAAGGCCTGATACGATACTACTTTAACTCGTGGGCTCGGCCCCCCTACATCTTCCTTTTAGCTCTGCCTCCCTGGATCAGTGAGCCTCTTCCAATGCCACTGAAGGGTGTGGCGGGCTCATTGATTTCCCCCTTCCCCAAATGTTGCTTTCCGCTCTCTCCCTCCCCATGAGGCACTAGCGCATCAACAGCTGGCTGCCCTCTTTCTTACAGGTTTTTGTCTTTTTGCCTGGTGAGATGGGGGTCCCCTCCATTTTCTCCCCCCCACCTACATAAATGCATGCTCTTCGTTCTGTCCCTCTGCTTTCTTACCTTGACTCAGATGCACCTATCTCTGCGGCATGCTTGTCTGTGTTAAGCGGGATCTGCAGTGATCTGGTATCTGCTATAATTTCACACTAATGGTTGTATGGTGCGTTACTTAAATTCTCACTGACAGACTTGTCACTCCTTTTTTCATGTTGTTGCAAATATGTCTTAATGTGAAGCGAAGATGGACATTTCGTATGTTGAGCTCAACCATCCCCCCATTAATGAAGGTATGTTATATTAAACTCACACATAAGTGAGGCTCTCTGAGGCATCTTGGCGCTAAGGTAAGGAGGTACTGACCTAGAACAAGCCTAAGTGAAAAGTCTATTGCAGGAACGGATAGCTTTTTACAGCCTTTTTAAATTTAAGATAGTTTTCAATCAGGAGGAAGTGGCATGGTATTTTAATTCCTGTGAGTGGCAAGTGTGATAAGGGTCCACTGCCCAATGTGTCTCATTCGATTGTTGGTACTGTTAGAAGCTGATCTTTAGCTGACCACAGTAGGCTGGTAGAGTTATAAACAACCTGAACAAAATTGCAAATCTCACTGCAGACAGAATTTTAAATGTCATTAGTTTTTAGCAGACTGCATCGTCGGTGGACGATACATGGAGTATTTTGGCAGACCAATAGCCTGCACAAGATGAAAGGGAACTGAGGACTAAAAATGAAAAGAGGAAGTTGACGTTTTAGGGGTTTCAGTTGCCAAAAGCAAGTTTGTGTAAGTTTACTAATTTGGGGAATTGGACGTAGGTGATTCTTTCTCATTTCAGCTTTGTTGATAGAAAAATAGATATTTTTCCATAACCGCAGTACTGATAAGCAAGCTTATCAAAATACATTATTTGACTCGTTAAATCAATAATTCAGGACATTACAATGATCAGATCCTTCTATTTAAAAGCATGAATCAGAAACATTTGCACAGGGTATTTTTGACTCGTTAAATCAATAATTCAGGACATTACAATGATCAGATCCTTTTATTTAAAAGCATAAATCAGAAACATTTGCACAGGGTATTTTTGACTCGTTAAATCAATAATTCAGGACATTACAATGATCAGATCCTTTTATTTAAAAGCATGAATCAGAAACATTTGCACAGGGTATCGGAGCAAGTTAACTGACCGCATCACATAGGTGAAAACATCGGTGCCTGCGGACCCTGTCTAGCGTGCATGTTTCAAAGTAGTGGCAAAAGTGCTGCTTCTTAGATGGTGGTACATTGGACAGAAAAATGAAATGTTGTACATCCTCGGACGAATTCAAATCGCAAACACGAAGATCTCCATAACCTTTCCATTTACAAGACGCTGCTTTCAGGGGTAGCAGGCGGAACCTGACCATCTCCAGCAACACAGGTGAATACACTCATTGACCCAATCAGACAAGTCTCCATGGGGATTTCAGTGCTAAGTAAAATGTTGCTCATTTTTCTCTTCCTTGTACTTGATAATCTTACTATATGTTGTGCAACCCAATTACCAATTTGACAGTAGCAGCCTTGAGTCTGACATCCACACCGGCAAATCTATCTTCTTCACAGCTCTCATATACTTGGCCAATCTAGTCATTGCCAATATCACTTTTCTTTAGGCTGCTCAATATACGCTTTGTTAGCTCGCTTGCTGTTTTCGACCAAAGGGTGCACCACATTGTGAGTTTTTTTTCTTGATATATAATCAGATAGGACATATAGGGAGTGCACTGGGGTGGACTGATTTACTCCTAATAATCGGTGCAAGAAGCTCTTTTGCCTGGTAATCATTGGCTTGAAGTTGCTGCACGTGCTTCACGTGCAGCCAGCCATTTCCACAAACTTGGAAACATTCACACACGTGCTCCTCCCGATGTGGTAATTTGAATGCCGAAGAGAGTGCTGCATATACTGCCACAGCCACTTTTGGTTCGGTACTATTTAGGTTGGGGTTTTCCCTCCAGTACGAGCACCAACTTCTGATTTGTGACTGTGCCTCATATTCTTTGAACCTCCGTTATATTAGACCCAGCGGGGTTGATTTTCTCTCCATTAGCTGCAGGTCTTCAGTTATATGCATATGCTCCATTCTCCCTGAAGAGACATTTTACCTCATCACGAGTTTGGCCTCAGCCCTTAAATGTGGTGGTAAAGCAATTACTGCTGCATTCAAGAGTTGGCCAAATCATGAGTTTGTCGGAAAGTTTAGAGCTTTTTGCTGGAGGTAAAATACTCCACTATTTGTCATTTTTTCGGAGCTATTAGCGCAGCACTAATTGCACCAGCGCTTATAGCTCATCCAACCCCATTGGGTCCAATGGGCCCAGTGAGGAATGCGAACTTAATGCTACTTGTGATCCGTCGCTAATAGCGCCGGACCGAGTAGCTGTAACGCTATTTGCGTGAGCGGTATCCCAGAGGTATTACCGCCGGGGTACCACCAAGGCTCAGATCGAGCCCATTGTGTTCTGCGAATATACTCTACTTAGAGGCGACTGCTGTGTGAGCTGTCAGCCCAGTTTTTTCATTTAGGCTTTTTTTCTACATCAGCACTCTGGGATACTAAAAAACACAGCTTTCTGAAAGAAGAGCATAATGTTGGGCAATGTGCCTTTTATGGGAACTTATTATGTTTAGGTTGTATCATATTTTTGTTCTTTTTATTTTGGCCAACTCCCACCCATAACCCCCTCGGCTCCCTAGTGCTGCCATAAAGTGCTTCTGTTTCTCCACATACTTGCCCGGGATTTATCAGATTAGTCGCACTTCATTACAGCTCAGCTGCTGGGCAACCTCTATAGTAACTTCAGAAAATGCCGGAAAAAAGTAAATGGAGAATCCGAACCGCACCATAAATCACTGGCCCTGGGGGAGCAACCAGCCGAAGCATGCTCCAGGGAGCTATCAGTTCTTTCTGCAAAGTCTTTAACAAATTCGCTAAATAGTCACTATTAAATAATTGCCTCGCAGTTACTGATGGCAGCTAGCAACATGAAACGAGTGACTCCACTGAAGCAGGCCATGCTTCATCTGGCACATGCGCAGCAAGGAAGTAAATGTTTACTTTAATGCATTTGCCGCTTAGGCAATTTGGAGAAAGGTGCACAGCCTATAATCTGCAGTGAGCTCAAACTGGCCTAGCCGTCTTCCCCAACAGCGCTGCCAGGCTTGCAAATGGTCTTTTAAAGGGTCCAGCAATGTCATCGTTCTTCAGCACCCCACTCGAGCCACCAGTTGCTGGTACTGGTCTGCTCCCATTGCCTCACCCTTGCCTTGGATAAGGGTAAATACACCAGTATTTTAACCCCGTTGTTTGTATACTCCCAGTGCTGGCAACCAAAGGCCTGGGCTCACGATGTAGTCCCACAGATCAGAATGTCGGTCTTCCCATTGACCTTTAAGTGGTGGTACGCATCCGTGCATATGCTCACCGCGGACATACAGCTCCTAAACTGGGCTTTCATGGCTTTGCAGTTTCCATCCCAGACCCAAGTGTATTTGGCTGTTGTCTGCATATGTATATAAACATTTCTATATGTATGCAACTGTTTGGCTTTAATCAAGAGGTTAAGATTAAATGGAGTTGGGGAGAGGGACGGACCGTACTGAACCTCCAAATTGATTTAATAAGATTTGAACCCAAATGGATCCAGTGCAGTGGTTTGTTAACAGTATGCAGTGAGGTATTGGATCCACTGACACAGGGATCACTCGGCCCCCATCATATGCAAGCAGGATGGTGTGATTTGTGTCAAAGGCTGCTGACCAATCTAAAAGAAGCAGGGCCCAAACACTGTCCTCGTCCACCATCTTGCTAATAGCCAACATAGAGATGACGAGATTCAGTTATTTTGTTTAGCCTGAAACCTGCCTGGCATGGACTCTGAAGATTATTAGCTTCTGCGCGGTTTGCTATCTGTGAAGCAGCAACTGATTCTAGTGTCCCCCCTGCCCCTTGGATGTCCATGAAAATTGCAAATTGAAAAATGACCGCATTTGTTTTTTTCAATGCGGGCGGAGGCACCCTCTCGCCCCCACCTTAACTATTACCCTTGCTCCACCCCACACCTATATTTTAAAAAAATGTCCCACATTTTTGGTAAAGCAAGGAATCGTTGAAACAGGTCAAACTAGTTGGTTTGTTGGTGTCCATACTGGATTTCTTTCCACAGGTAGAACCGCCTTTATTAGATCCCAAATATTGTGCCCACCTGTAGGGAGGCACAAAAGAGCAAGGGAGGGGATAGTGATGTTAACATACCAATATCTTTGAGGAGACGAACTGTTCCAATGATCAGCTGGGGATGCATACGGTTTAACCAGCAGCAAAATATTAAATTACAAGCTACTAGCCAGCCATATAAATTTGCTTGCCCCGAGTTCTTCATATGCTCAAAGCACACAACTTCTTACTTTTCAAAAGCCAGTTCTCAATAGTCAACGGCTGGTTGCGAGTGCTAATTTTAAAGCTTTGTTTAACAGTGCAAATAGTTGATTGAACTGCTCAAGTTTTAGCAATTTTAATTTTGCCAATGGCATAGGAAATGCACAGTCATCCCAATTAGGTAGCAGACGAGGGGTTTAGTACTGGAGCTGCAACACATAGTCTGCGACCTTGGTGTTGAAGTATACTGCAATATTATTACTGCTCTTTTGTGAGATAGCAGGTATAAGAACCTGCGCTGCTTGGGATCTTAAATATTATAATATAGCGCTTTGTAAATATGTTTGACCATTTTATTTCTGTAAAGTTAACTTTTTGGCTTTACCACATAGTTTTTATAGATATAAATTAACCGCTGAAACTGTTGTCTTTGCTCGGGTGGAATAGCTAACATGCTAAACTCTACCTGCTGATTTCTGCCAGCATATCTTTAGTGTCCAGAGATCCCAGCATTTAAAAATCTGTCCCGGGTTCACTTCTTTACTTAGTGCCACTAGATCAGACTTTCAGCAAGTCTGAAGATAGATTATCAATTTTATCATCGAGATTATGATTTGGATTTACTTCCAGTACAAATTGGAGTACCTATGATTGGGGGAGTGGGTCTGTTTTTGGTAAGGCATCATTTATAGCAGACCCTCCACCCATACCGTTGGGGAATCTGTCTTGGGAGTTCATATCTTGTAGCTCTCAGAGCACAGTTCTTTGTATACGAGACATGTTTTAGGTATACTTATCTATATTTTGACCCGAAATGTAGTCCTGAATGATCAGTGTACTGCTGATCTTGCGTTCACAAGATCCTTTTAGATTTGTTTACCCTCAGAGGCTGGTGCTTTAATGTGAAGTGAGGACAGAGAACCAGGATCGTGGTTGTAATAACGTAAAAGACACTCGCCTTGCGACCGCGGGTATAACTCCTGAGAAATAGTTGGCAGGTCTGAAACGCAGAAGATGACTTGCAGTGCACACTGTCTGCCAAGATACTGTAGAACTATTCTTACCGACCCTTGGACCACAACGGGGCCAGATGGGTTTACCTCTAATGAGTTTGGTGCGCCTGTTTTTTGTGCAAGTGTGCTATTAAGAGACTCAGAAGCCGACCCTCGCAGTGGGGGGAGGACAGGTCAAAGTAGTTTAGTCTGTCTGAAATGGGTACTCATGGTATACTGTTTCAGTATATCCGCCATCTTATTGTGGTAAAGAATAAGATTACTTGAAGAATATTATTGGTGGACCAGGCACCCTCCTTGCCAACTAGTAGTACCAGGAAAAGAAAGTAGAAAGCAGGGCAGTTGCTCCGGCCAGCCCCTACGGTGCTACAAGAAATAAAATACAAATAAAACAAGCTAACATAAAAACATAGGTCTCTAAGCCTAGACTGTTCCAGAATTTATGAAACCGCACAAGTAGAAGCTGATATTGCCCTTAACATTTCTGTGGTATTTGCTGTTTCAACAACTGGAGCATAGTTTTTATCTATAGAACCATTGCACATATTTTGCAACCTTTATTTGAAAGCCTTCTATGTCTGTAGTTCCTACGGTGTGTCAGTGATTTATCATTTTTAGGAGATGTTTTTGATCAAGGCAAGTCTTAATTACAGGGATACAATATTACCCTTGTAGCAGTGTCTTGTGGAGGCGGTAGAATTCCACTGGGAAACTATCATTCTCCAGCATTGGACCTTTCATAGATACATATACTGTTTGAATATTCCCTGTTGTCCAGTTGGGAATCTTCGATAACTTTAAACCACTTTTCCTTTACATTTTTTAAACTGCTTGTCACTTTAGGGCTCTATTTATCATTGTGGGTCATACTGCCCACAGCCAATTGGAGAGGTCCCCTTAGCTCCACCTCTGGTAGCCATCTTCATATTTTTTTTACTGCACGTTTAGTGTGGGAGTCCTCAAGAGATCTCTCTTCAGATATTTGATGGTTTCTGATTTGGTGCTGTCGGTGCTTGATGGCTCATGTGAACGTTCGGCCCATTCTGTCGCCTGTGGGGTTGCTGTACTGCTTCCAATCTGTTCAAGGCCTTCAGGAGTCTGTGGACATCATGACAAACACGAAGAAGAAAAGCCTGTTCAAAACCTGCTCGACTTGTCACCTTAAGAACATGTACATCAAGGATCTTCATGAAGAATGCCTCTGTCTGCATCCGCACCACGGTTTGAACAACTGTACCATCTGCAAGTCTTTCTCATCCGAAACCCGCAAGGATCGCCAGAGGAGGCTAGTGGCTTGGTTGGATAACTGTGATGGGGCCTCTGACTCAGCCTCTGCCCGCAGTTAGGCTGTAGCGCACTCACTCATAAAAGAAGTTGAGATCCCATGAAGAATCTTCCCGTCGGAAGAGGGTGAAAAAGGGACATGGGTTACATGCTCGGGCTGCTCCTTAGTAAACAGTTTTGTTGACGTCTTTGTCTACACCTACGGTCACCTCAGGGACTACTACAGTGACGAGAACGCCCTCATCATCGATGACTATCACTGCATCGACTACGTGGTCGACCAAATCAACTACGTCTGTTCCGTTCACCACCAAGTCAACCTCGTCTCAGTCAACCACGCCAACTACCTAGTTGTCCGCTAGACCCACTCTGTTGACAAGAATGTCCTCTACAACAAAGCCTTTTCACAGGCCCTTGATTTCGTCCTTTCAAAAACGAGTTGCAGTGGACTGTGAGGTCCCTTCAACGCTGTCTTCCCTACCCAGGTCAACTCTTGCTCAGCCCCTGTTCTGAACCACCCCCCCTCCCCCAAAATAAAAAAAATAAAAATGTAGGTCCTTTTTTTCTGTCGAATTGACTCGACCCTTTTGTCATTTGATCCTTTTGATTCGGTACTATGACCTATAACTGTCTTCAAGACATCACTAGGCCCCCACTCCCTCGGGCTCATAGGACGTGTCTATGGGTATCTTGTCCACACTACAGACACTGGTTTCAGAGCTTCAACAGCGGCTACCAGCTCCACCATTGCCTTCTCCATCACAGTCCTGTGCTTTTCCTGTAAAAGGAGGTTTGGTTTCTCTGCTGCTCTCCGGCCCCACTTTTGCCACGTGCCGCCTTCTAAGATACGGACACTGATGTGCAGGCCTTCAGATAAGTGACGTGCCAGGCATTTTCATGCATTGACGTCTTGTAAATAGGACACTTTTTTATCTTTCTGTGCATACCATTTACTCACCAGTTGAGGGCAGAGTTTAGGTAACTTGACAGAAACCAGAGCGCATCTTTTAATTCTCATCTGCATGAATGAAATTGCAGGCCATGAAGCAGTTTCTGTCAAACCACACAGTGAGATGAGTAATGTTTCCTTTCTGTTTAACTTCTGTGTTTTGTGTCTCTAAATGCTCATGGTTAGGAGCAATATGTTAGGCAGAAACCTGTGCAGTTCCCTTAGGGACCACTGCAAAAAGTTTAGGACTACAGGAGTTAGCAGTAAACCCAACTGGTAGCAGTCTGCACCACCCAGATTTACCTAGTAGCTGTGGCTGAGCAGTCAGACTTCTCTCAAGAAGAGTTAGGCAGTATACAGAGCATACACAATAGGGCAGGTACACACTGTAGAACAAGCAAACACTGACAAGAGCTTTGGTGTAAAAGATATATAATTATTTATTTAAAAACACATCTAAGAAAACACACTGGCACTAATCCCAAGCAAGTTCAAAAACAGTTACTAAAGTACATACACTCCCTTAAGAGAATATTAGACAAATCTTAAGTAAAGCCCCACTTATTTTCAGACAGCGGTGAGCGCTTAACGCAGATGGCACTCTAATAATTCGGTTTAAAAGGGAGAGAAAGGCAGAGCATAAATTGAAACGGATCCCAACACTTTCAAAAGAACACAGCAAGAGAGGAAGGCAGAATCAAATCGTGAAGTTAGAGTTCAGAAAGCCGGATCCACTTTAAGAGGATCAGAACGAAATGTGTCCAAGGTCACATGGTTGAAAAGTGCACAAAAGTCTCAAAGGTTCAGAAAGAAGTTGGACCAAAAGAAAGGGACCAGTTAGATGGTCAAGAGGCCAGCCCAGTTTAGAAGGTTAAGGATTTACTGTCACCTTGTAGCAATCTATAGAAAGGGAGGCCAGGCGGACACAATACCTTGAAATGGTGAGAACACTCCAGCCGGGGCAGTTGTTCCTGGCAGCGGTTGCGAGTTGGTGCTTCGTCCGGCAGAAGAGAAGATCTCGTCGGGGAGGAAAGCAGGGTGTCGTTGTACTGCCAGGGAAGAAACCAGCCGCGGAGTTTCTCGATTCAAAGGAGTGGTCCTTTTATTCGCGGTTCAGTGATAAGTGGCTATCCGGTTGCTGGGGTGCTTGGCACGGGCAATTCGACCACTAGACGTCCTGGTAGGCGAAAAGGAAAGTGAACTGGTTGTCCCCACCAGCTCAAGGGGAAGAGACTCTCCGGCAAGAAGATCTCCTCTGTCGTCGGGAAGTGGTGAGACGGTTCAGCAGGGCTCCACCGGTGGTGTCGTCGTTGCAGGTCAGCTCAGCTTCTCCCTCTTCGGATTCTCAGGTCCTGTGGCGACTTCTGAAGTTCCAGTCCCAAAAGCCCTGCTTTTATGCAAGAAACCCCCATTCGTTCAGCCTTGCTGTCAATCAAACATGCTAAGTGGTGAGCCGGCCCGCTCACCACTGGGGCCAATCACACAAGAGTGCGACTTGAGTTGCCAAGGCAACTCGGTCCAGGGTGCCTAAACCCCCTCCCACACCCCCTGTGGTACCCAGACAGAGTGGCACCACTTTTGGAGGCTTCTGTGGAGAAGCCCGCCATAAAGTGGAACAAAGGGCTCAACTTGGGTTGGAGTCACAGAAGAGAACACAAACGCCATTTTAGAATCGAGTTCTGGCAAAAAATACCAACCGGTGAATTAATATTAAATAAATAACCCGGCGGTATGTTCGAGGCTATAGGAATTAAATAATTAAAGTTGGTAGCCTCGAACAGTGGGAAAATCCCATAGAGATATATTCGCGGTCGAATATAAAAAGTAGTATCCACTGCCACCAGCCAAATACTCGATCAGGGGGACGGAGACGTGCCCCCTCGAATAACAGACCCCGGGGCAATCGAATTGCCCTGACCAGTACGTCCACAATATGATAGTTTGTACTGGTTTCTGTTCATAATTTTGGACTAGTAAAGCCAATGGTGACTTTACATGCCCTGGGAGACAGTAGTCAGTCCCAGGGTATGGAGTCTATGGTGGGGTGTCACTATGACACCCCTGTGTCACTGAACTGAGGGTGCTGTGTAACACACATAGTAAAAACACATGAGACCCTATGGAGTAAAAGACCCCATAGCCCATAAAACACATTAACAGTCAAAGGAGCCCCTCAAATCATGTCTAAGAGTGGGAGGAAAAGAGACTCACTCTTGGCAGGAGAAAAAAAACAAACTCCAGAAATCCAGCAAAGCTGCTGGGGGACTCACTAGGTTAGGAAATTCAGCCTAAACAGAGCATTCTCCCTAACACAATATTCGTGCATATTTATTTTCCCACCATTTTATAATCGCAGCAGCAATGAAAAGGAAAACTTAATTACAATTGGGAAGTATCCTTTTGACAAATGATGCTTTCAGTGAATGTATGCTTGCATTGCACAAAAGTATTTTTGAAGTTCATGTGTTGTGTACATTTGTCAGCATGATTCACCTATGTAGTGTGTTCGTACACATTAATGTGTAGGACAAAGTTTTTCAGAAATGTAATAACTTGTCTGAACTAAAACCAAAAAAGTGATGAGTGGAAGGTTTCGAATTAATCTGAACCACTGGCATTGTTCTGGGCAACCTTCCACACTACTGGTTTTTAGCCGTCTGTACTATTGCAAAATGGGTCCAGCCATATGCAAATCAGTCAGGTACTGCCACCAATGGGAGCAGCCGTGGCCGAACTGCTAGGCCATATCCCCTCTGCATGGAGACGCAAGCAAACCCAGACATCGTTCACTACAGAAGCTCAGGATGCAGAGAAGGAAAAAAAACATTAAAAAAATTGAATAAGATAATAGGGAGATAATGACCACGTTATAACCATGTGCATTCAATATTTGTCCTGGAAGAGCAGATGTCAAGCTAAAGAATAGTTCACAGAATTAAGTTGAGGAATTTAAAAAGCACTACCAAATTGTTTTACAATGAATGCTACCCGGTTATTATCTCAAAACAAAAACAAAGAGGTGATGCACCGGAAGGTTTCAAATTAATCTTAAACCTCTGGCAATTGCTTTGGGCAACCCTCCAGATAATCTTTCTTTGCCTGCCAAGCCTTTCCATAATGCCTCCTCCTCACTGATGACACCCAAACAAACATTTCTGGGGATGCTTGTAGTCTCATGCAGAAGGGATGTGACCTAGCAGTTTGGGCTGGACTTCACATTTTGGGGTGGAACCCAGTCTGGTTTGCATATGGTTTTTCCAATTCAGTAATGGCCTGACAGGCTGAAAATCTATGGTCTGGAGGGTTGCCCAGAGCAGTGCCTGGGATTATGATTAATTCAAAACCTTCCAGCCATCTCCTCTGTGTTTTGCATAACTTGTTTAAAGCCAGAATTCTTTTCTGCTCATCTGTTTTGGTTATGTGTCGTATTCATTTTCAAGTTAAGTAATGTTCTGGTTGCATGTCTCATCGCTTTACACTCCTTCTGAGGCAAATTATTTTTACTCCTACAATATAATTTTCACTCTATTAAAACAGTGTGCAAAATACTCCCACCTCAAAACCTTATCTTGGGCACGGATGAGTATGTGAAGTCTAATTTCAGCATCCATTAAACCTGAACTTGGAGTAAATGTGGTAAATGTACTATAAATGGTCAGCAGCAGCAGCAAGGCCGTTGCTTAAGGATGAGTGATTCTCATTACACCTATCGCGGTGGGCCCAAAGCGCCAGCCAGTGCAAACAATCTTGCAAAACAACAATAAATAATTTCCTTTGGAAATGAAATGGAAACTCAGCAAAACTTGTCCCTTTAGCGGCAATCTAGATAAGCAAATTACATTTTTATGTAGCTCTTCATGCACGATTCCTCCAACTTCTATGCACTGTGATAATTATTAGCTCAGTCGATCGTTTACTGACCTCTGAAGGATGTCAGTAACTCGAGTCAACCAACATTTGACCATGAGATTAGACATGCAGCCTCATTGTGATTTATATGGTCATTCAGCGGTGGATCCACCAAATTACCGGCACACTTGCTTACCATTACCACCACTTGGTCCCATGAGTTTACCACAGGATTACAAATGATGGTAGGGCAGAGTTAATGTCCTTTTTTTTAGTCCCTAGTACTCCATGAGCACTTTGGCGGGATTGCGGACGGCCATAATTGTGCATGGCCTTAAAGTGGCGGATTTACTGTCAGCATAATGCTGGAGGGAAATCCTCCACTTCAAATTCAAACGTAAAGCTCAACGGTCCACCAAAAAAGGGCCGGTAATGAAATTACCACCTGTTTTTTCCTGCACTGCCTTACTTGTAATGAGCCCCATAGATTGTAGCATTGAGCACTTGCCGCTCTGCGCTATCGTATCACAACACTGGAATACCAAGTGGTATTAAGTCCAATAAAGGAGGACTTTCATTAATCATCAACAGACAATTCTGCTATCCAACCTTAAAACATATAATGCAAACCATCTTTGCTTTACTGTGTAATTGTGTTGTTTGGGTCTTACAAAGTAAAATCTGTAGAGATGAGATGAAATGTGCAGACATTTGTGTAGGAAAAATGAAAGGCTTATTGATTGACTTATCCTTCCATAGCAATACTCACTTCGAATGGATTGTGTGCTCCAACGTATTCTACATCTTTGCCATGTAATGTCCACAGCTATGCTGCTTCGGAAATTCTTTGACAGAGTGCATCCTGCGTCGATGGCGTTGGGTCGATGTCCCTCGAAGACATCCGTCCAGGGTGACGTCACCGGATTTTATAAATAGGACAACAGTGCACGCAGCCTCAGTTCTGTTTTTTCTGCAAATGTGTTTGCTTCGAGAACTCGGCGCACCTCATGTATTCTTCGTGAATATGTCGTCTTCATCTACCCCTCTGACTCTGCGGTCTGGCTTTAAAACTTTCCGGGTCTGTAAGTCTAAGATGTAGATTACGAACCCACACCGCATTTGTTTGTGGTGTCTGGGCGAGAGTTATGACAGATGTCTGTTCGACATGCCAGCATAAGGGGAAAGTAACAGGTAGGTCGGAGTACTAAACCCAGTAAGTCCCGAAAAGCTGCGGAAGGGATGTCCACCGACGATTTGAGGGGTGACTCTCCTCGTCAGAAGGAGTCCCGGAATCTCGATCTCGCAGTGGGTCCTGCCACTCGCCCTCTTCGTCTCGGAACTCCCAGAAGCGGCGTCACCGGTCGCCTTCCCCGTCCTCGTCGGAGGATGGCACTGTGAGGAAAGTGGCTTGTCCCACTAAGTCCTCGACTCCCGAGGAATGGGAGGCCTTCCGGGAGCAGATGCCGGCGATTTTCCAATCCCACTGCCCAGTTCCGTTCGTGCCTTCAGAAGAAGCCGGCAGGGAGCGGTCTCGGTCCGATGCTCGCATGCCTTCGGACCCGGGTCCTCGGCACGATTAACATCGGGAACCATCGAGGTCCCGTACAGACAAGGCTCCGGTTGATCGCCAGAGATGTGCTAGGTCCAGGTCTCGGTCTTCCTCCCCTGCGAAACTGCAGAAGTCTGGTAAGGGCTTGAAGTCTGCATCGACTCTGTCGGCGTGGAGTACGGCTGTCGGTGCTTTGCCTTCACTCCAGCCCTTGGAGCCGTCGGCACCATTGTCGACGCCGAAGCCATCGGCGCTCTCAACGCCTTAGGGGCCATTTGGCCGGAATTTGCCGGGGGAGGTCCCTTGTACTGTGGATCCTCCGAGAAAGACGGGACAGACTTTTGTCAACTCCAGGCCCACTCCTGTTCCTAGGCAGGAGTTCTTTCAGCCTCTGGATGATATATATGAGGATGAGGAGAGGTCAGATTTTGAGTTTGACCCTATTGAGCCTGATGAGGCTCCTGTCTTTTCTAAAGACGGTCAGTTGGAGGAGTTAAGGCAGTCATTGCATGATGTCAGTGGCCTGGACACTTCTCCAGAGGTGGAGTTTGGCAGGCCTCATGCGGAATCCTCTTATAGGAGATTGATGGCTAGAGTCACTGAGTATCTTGGTTGGTCCAGTCCTCCAGTGGCATTTGTTCAGGATGACCTCACTGATATTTTGGATCAAGGTCCGTCCACTGACCCAGTGTTGCCGTTTCTTTGACTTTGCAAAAAAGGGTGGGGGGCTACTTGGCAGATCCCGGAGTCTTTTCCGGTGGTTAACAAGTCATTAACTAAAAAATACCACCCTTCCAGTAGCGACCCCAGCTACCTTTCCTCTCACCCCACTCCCGAGAGTTTGGTGGGTAAGGCGGCTACAGCCACATTGAGGCAGGCGGCGTACCTTACCATCCCTCCTGATAGGGCCGACAAACACTTCGATGGTTGGGCAAACAAGGTGTTTTCTGCAGGGAGTATGGCACTGAAGTCGGCCAACTCCATTTGTGCCTTGACAAGATTTTCACACACTCTGTGGAATTTTTTCTCTAGTGGCTGAGCATATTCCTGAGGGGGAAGAAAGGGATGGGTTCCTTGCTCTCATGCAAGATTGCAAGGATGCCATGTGTGAATCCCTTCAGTCGGGGTTGGACATGGCCGACAGTGTTAGCTGGTCCATGGCTGCGAGCACCGATATATGCAGGTTTGCGTGGTTGTGGAAGTCTGGTTTTGCTCCAGATGTACAAGCCCGTCTTCTGAACATGCCCTTTGATGGCTCGCATTTGTTTGGCAGCAGGGCTGACGAGAGCCTTGAGAGGTTGCAGAACTCTAAAGCTGCTGCTAAATCTTTTCGCAGCTGTGCGTCAACCTCCACCTTTTTGTCGTAGGGGACAGCAGTGGAGGGGAGGTTTCTTTCGTTACTACTCCTCTTTTGATAGGATGCGAGGAGCTGCCAGTCAAAGGGGTCAACGTAAAAGTACCCATGGAGATTGGGGAAATAGAGATGCCAAAGCTGCTCAGGCAGCTGCCTCTTTGCCTTCAGGCGCTGCCACAGCGCTCAAAAACAACTGAGGCCATGTTCCATTGTTCACCGGTTGGGTGCAGACTGTCTCAGCATCTCGAAGAATGGCGAGGTATTACTTCGGATGCGTGGGTTCTGGATAAAATAGCCCACGGCTACTGCCTTCCCTTCCTAAAGCGGCCTCACGACAATCCACTGGGGACTCTCTTTGAAGCTTCCGGATCCGCTCCTTGTGCAGGAAATCTTGACCCTGCTGGAGAAAGGCGTGATAGAACCGGTGCCTGTAGCGGAGAGGAACAAGAGATGGTATTCCCCATATTTCTTGATTCCAAAGAAAGACTGGGGATTGAGACCCATCTTGGACTTGGGTTGGTTGAACAAACTCCTCAAGAAGGACAAGTTTAAGATGATCACTCTTTCTCAGGTCCTCCAGGCCCTTCAACTTCAGGATTGGTTGGTGTCTCTGGACCTACAGGACGCTTACTTTCATGTGCTGATTCATCCAAAGCACAGAAAGTACCTGAGGTTTGTGGTTGGCAGCTCGCACTTTCATTTTCGGGTCCTGCCATTCGGATTAACCTCCGCCCCAAGGGACTTCACCAAGCTAATGGTGGTGGTGGCAGCGTATCTCCGGCTAGGGGGATTCACGTCTACCCCTACCTGGACGACTGGCTGATCCGTGTGTGTTCTCCCGATGGATCATCTCCGCCTCACCTGCCGCTCCCTCCACAAGCTGGGCTTCTCCCTCAATTTCAAGAAGTCGCATCTGGCACCTTCCCAACAGCTCCAGTACATTGGGGCTGTGTTGGACATGTCCCTGGGGAAAGTGCCCGCCTCCCAAGGTGAGTGCCCATCACATTGTGCAGATGGTGGACAAATTTCAACATGTCCAGCGTCTTCTGGCTTTTGAATTCTTAAGGTTGCTCAGCCTCATGGCATCCTGCATTTTTCTGGTGCTAGAGGCCAGACTGAGGATAAGATCCCTGCAATGGGTCCTTAAGATGCAGTGGTCACAATTCTCGGGCAAGATGTTGGATCCCATTCAGATTCCACTCGCCGTGTCGATCGTCTGTGGTGGGCCAACGATGGGAATCTGTTGAAGGGGGAGCCATTTTGACAACCGTGGCCGGAGCTGACAGTAGTGACGGATGCTTCCCTCACAGGATGGGGAGCTCATGCCAACGATCTGACCGCCAGCGGTTGTTGGTCTCAGTCGGAGTCCAAACTCCACATCAACCTGTTAGAGCTGAAGGCTTTTCTGCCATCTGAGCGGGGGAAGAGTGTCCTGATCATGACGGAGACAACGCAGTGGCCATGCATTACCTCAACAAAGAAAAGGGGGGGGTAGGGTCACTCCCATTGTGCAGAGAGGCGTTGCAGCTCTGATTCTCTGATTCTGACTCTCAACCTTCACACTTGGTATCTGTAAGGTTGAGATATAAGGATTGGGACCTCCCGGGTGATGTGATGGAGGGGTTGCTTTCGGCCAGGTGGCTGGGAATCAAATCCCTGTACCGTTGCCGTAAATTTTGCGACTGGTGCAGAGGATACGATGTCGATCCTTTTCAGTGTTCCATTCCCATGGTTTTGGCTTTCTTGCTTTCTTTGGCCCACAGGGGCCTTCAAGTAGGTACCATTAAAGTTTACCTGGTGGCGCAGTCTATCTTCAAGTGCTCGTCTGAAGAAAGTTCTTATTTTAAGATTCCGTTTATTTCCCAATTTCTAAAAGGGCTCACTAATGTGTTCCCGCCGTCCCCGTTTCAGGTGTCTTTCAAAACGGTTTTCTTGGTTGCTGTTACATCTGCTCGCAGAGTGAGTGAATTGCAGGCACTTTCATCTAAGCCACCCTTTACTGTGTTTCACAATGATAGGGTTGTACTGAGGGTACGTCCTTCCTTTCTACCTAAGGTAGTGTCTGAGTTTCATTTAGGCCAGAAAGTGGTACTTCCTGCTTTCTATCCTCCTCCTCATCCTGGTAAGGAAGAGGAGCGACTCCATAGGTTGGACCCTAGGAGAGCTCTGAGCTTTTATATTTCTAGGATGTCCAGGGTCAGAGTGGACTATCAACTCTTTGTGGGGTACGCTGGACACCGATTGGGCCAGGCTGTTACCGAACAGACCTTGTCCAGGTGGATTATCCTCACCATTACTGAATGTTACAGATTGGCGGGCAGGGACCCACCTGAGGGGTTGCGAGCTCACTCCACTAGGGGCGTGGCTACTTCCACAGCCCTGCAGCGGGGAGTTCCTATTAGGAATATTTGTGACGCAGCGACATGGCTTCTATCCACACCTTTGTCAGACATTACTCCCTGGATACTCTCCATGTTCAAGATATGGCCTTTGGTAAAGTGGTTCTTTATTTTGCCATCTGATTGGGTATTCTAAATTCTTCTCCCTCCTCCATTTCCTGGTACTGCTTTGGGAGTCTGTCAAAGATTTGGAATTCGTTGGAGGACACAATCCATTCGAATATCAAGTTACTTACCAACTGGTAACGTTCTTTCGACTGGATGTTCCTCCAACGTATTCCACATCGCCCTCCCAGCCTGCCCCTCTGGAGAATTTCCTATGCTATTGCAGCTTGCGTTCCCTCAAGGCTATGTGTCATCAAGCAGGCATTGTGTACAAGCATGTCGCACGTTATGGAGGAAAAAAACTTAAACGGCTGCTGTGCGTCCTATTTATAACTTCTAGTCACGTCGCCCTCTATGGAGGCCTTCGAGGGACATCGACCCAACGCCATTGACACGGGAATCCCTCTGGCAAAAAATTTCCGAAGCTGCACAGCTGTGGACATTACATGTCAAAGATGTGGAATACGTTGGAGGAACATCCAGTCGAAAGAACATTACCAGTTGGTAAGTAACTTGTTCTTCTGGCGCATGCTTAAGAAATTGAACCATCTGTAGAGTGGCTAGGAATTGGTAGACAAATCATTTGTCTAAAGTTGAATTCCTTCCAATTACTAAATCTTTACTATATGGCGTTTTTCTGATTCCAGAAGAAGCATTATCCTTCGTATTTGAAGTAGTCGCTATCAGTTCTATATTAGTTGTGTGTTAAATAGTTTATTTTGACAATTTTCATAAAACTTGAAACCACACACATAGAGCAACTGCTAAAATACACATAAACATTCTGGATTCTAAACATTCCAGATTCTGATCAAAGAGACCCTGGCAATCTGAGACCTATAACAAATTGCAATCTCTTGCTAAAAGTACTTGACAGGATAGCAACTGCCCAACTTAAAGCGTACGTGGAATCCAACAATGTGCAACGCAGTCAGCTATATGGATTTTGCACAGCTCATAGTACGGAGAACGCATTGTTGGACCTGCAGTCACACACACACATGCTAAGCATTGTGGAAAAGGGGAACACTGGTCTCCTCATGCTGCTAGACCTTAGCGCTGCCTTAAATCTCATAGACCATAATGAACTCAAATGGGCTTTAACGAAGGTAGCAAATTGCTCCCCAGAAGCAATTAGATGGCAAGCCTCTTTCTTGTCAAACTGAAAATCCAGGGTTCACTGGGGGTGACAACTTCTAATTTGTGGAGACAATTAACTGTGGCGTGCCTAAAGGAGCCAGCCTGTCTCCTCTACTCTTTAGTCTGTACACAAGATTCTTATGTCTGGTCCTCGAAAAATTGATGTCTTTTTCACCAACTACGCCAATGACACTCAGCTGGTGGTGGAATTGAGCGGGGACTACAAACGGGATAACGCAAAGGTGGAAGAAATCTACAAATCCATTGAGAACCGGATGAATAACAATTGGATATGTCTTAATGCAAATAGAACTGAGCTAATGGTCTTGAGTCCAAGCCATGCCAGAGCCAAACTTAATAGCTCATATCACTCCTTCCAAATAGATAACATCCAAAACAAAGTGGTAGAGGGAGTAAAAACATTAGGCATGTACATGAATTCGTCCATGTGTGCCGAAGCCCTTGTTCTCCAATTAAACAAGAACGGCGCTTACCACCTTCGTCTCCTCAAGTAAATACGCCCCTACCTAAACAAAAACAATTGCGCAACAATAGCCAGAGCCACCATCCTATCAAGGCTGGATTATGGCAATGCCCTTATGTTGGGAGCAAATAAGGTTCATATTGCCAAATGCCAAAACATCCAAAATAATGCGGTAAGGATTATTAAGAGGAAGTCCAAAAAGGAACACATAAGCGAGGATAGAAGGAAGCTACACTGGTTAGCCATTGAGGAAAGAATTGCATTTAAGGCTATGACGCTGGAAAAACGATGCATCCACAGGACTGATTCGTCCTACCTGAAAAACAAACTGGTCACAAACGTATCGATACGGACACTCTGGTCAGATTCAAAAGGTCAAATCGAAATTGGCTAACAGACTTGGGAAAGCCTTCCATATTAAAGCATCCACGATGTGGAACAACTTGCCCATCTCTTTAAGACTAGTACAAAAATACACAAGCTTCAGGAAAAAACTCAAGACTCATATGTTCAAATGATAAACCGGTCCTAAGAAACTAATACCCCTAATGACTCTTTGAGTGCCTTATCCTGTGGTTTTATATGTTTTGTCCCTACGTGTATATGTCGGCGCCCTGATTCTTGCGAGCTGCTGGTGCTATATAAACAAACAAATAAATCAAAATAAATAAAAACATGACGTCTAAAAAATCTCTAGTTGAATGAAATGCAGATGAATTCAATTTGAAAAGCCACTCATAAGCGGTTAAAATGACAAATACTGCAGCAAATTGGTACAGCACATTAAACCAAATAGGCTGTTTTTAAACTGTGAGGTGAGTGGATGTCGATCCTCCCTCCTCGGTTGGCATGGGCTGCTGATTCTTGATGACTGGTTACCTCGAGACAGCCAATGCGGGATGAAGAGGGTCAGGAAGAGGTTGTGGATAGGGAAGGGATAGTAGGAAAACTGGATAGTAGAAGGTTTAGGGTAGCTTGTGTTGGATAGTTGTTGGGGTTTTTTAGGTAAGAAACATACAGTACAAACACGTTGCAGGCCCAACCTAGCTAAGGCCCCTTTTGACCTCGACTTAATGTGTCCCCCTCTTGATTAGGAACACCATACACATGTAATGAACCATCTTCACACTCCTTCTTAATTAAGAGTGTGGTTCCCTCAGGAAATTGCAATTTAAACACATTGCAAAGCAAATGAATGTAGCACATTTAAGCAGCCACATGGAACTTGATATATCGACATTAGCACATTTAAGCAGCAACAATGAAGTTTTCACACGATATTTGACAACTTGACATTATGAGCCCCATAAAGTTGTCTGTGGTACTTGTAACCCCCGCAGGGAAACAACTGAAACTGTGCGGCTTATACCTGGAAGCGACTTTCTTGCTAATGGAGTCCCGCGTACATTAAGCAACAAACGAGCACAAGCGTAGCCCCAAAACATATGCGCAATTAAGCGTTCTTCGTTAGCCTCCTGCTCCCAAACATGCTCAGCTCTCTCTCTCACAAACAAGGAAGCTTCACTTATCTTATGCCTGGGAGCGTCCAGTCAGCACCACCCAAGGCGAAATACTGCCAGCATTGAAAATTACAGCAATCTCATCTCATCTCGCTGGCGCAGCGGGCAAAACAGAGCGAGAAAGGAATTAAACTCACCATGTCTCCTACCTCGTCGTAGCTGCGTCTCCCGTCCAATGCCTTCCAAGAACTCTGCTCCGATCTCTTCCGGCCCGTGCCTGCATCTACCAAAATTACCAGCAAGCAGCACGAGCCGAGGAGGAGCTTATGTAGAGCTCAATCTTGCACCTGTTACCCACGCGCTGCTCCT
Organism: Ambystoma mexicanum; assembly: GCF_040938575.1. NCBI lineage: Eukaryota > Metazoa > Chordata > Amphibia > Caudata > Ambystomatidae > Ambystoma > Ambystoma mexicanum. Next base: position 131,976,686 of record NC_090928.1, read on the forward strand.
GGCACCGGGCATCATGGGATTTGTAGTTAAATGCGGTCCAGGGCTTATTAGCCCGTGTGTTGTGGCTCCGGCCGCAAAACTCCCCATGCTACACACCAGCACCCCATTTCCTCACATATCCATATTACACTATCAACAATATTCTAAAGCTGTTCTTAAAGTGCGGGTGCATAATAATTACCTATATTCCATTATCAACAACATTCAAAAACAATCCTAAATAATTTAAAACCTCACGGGAACATTGACCTATAATGGATAGCCTACATGCTACACATACATTCACTATGGCTCTAAGAAATAATACTTACATTAAATCAAGACAGGTTATTCCTATTTTAAAATGGGGAGGAATTCCATTTGATTACATAGAAAGATTATATATTTGCCCTCAGATAGGCGGTTCTTTTCTTCCAGGAACATCTCACATAAGAAAGTAATTGATTTTCTTTCGATGGTCATCTAGTTGCATGCATACATCTAGCGCCCTATTAACATGCCGTATACCTTCCTGAATCCGGAACGGCTTCAACCAGCGAGGCCTAACGTTTTTTATATGGGGGGCAAAAGAACAAAAAATGTCAAACTGTCTAATTGGTTGTTTTGCAGTTATGGCAATATTTGGAGATATTGTGGCCCCATTGGTGGGGGAAATGCCTAACCCGTAGGATGCACATACGCAGTTTCAATAGGAACAAATGGTTCCTAGCATCCCACCTATCGAGATGAGGCTTCAGAGCATTGATGTGTTCTTCTACATAAATATTCTGAGTCCAAGTTATAGCAGCTTGCAATGCAGATGCAATGAACAGTTCCTGTTATATGTGGGTTGTGCTCCCCCTGCTGTTATGCTATTGCTTTTTTATGTGAGGGTAGCTTGGACTGCTAAGTCCCGACTGGGCAAGTTCTTTGTGATGGGAATTTGGACTGCTGAGGCCTATTCTGTTCTCCTTGTGTGTGAGATTAGCTTGCATGTCTGAGGCCCTTCATTTACCTGTTCAATGCTAGGATGCTTGCACTGATCCATCCCATGCAGTCCCTTCTCTATGCAACTGGATTTTCTACTGCTGTGACTGATGACCTTTCTAAATTAATGGTGTACTGTTACTCCCTTGATGTTCCTGTTCCATGTGAGGAAAGCATGATCTACCAAGGCCCATGGCTTACCTTTTCTATTTTAGGCTTCAGGAGTGCGCACTTTCTGCCAATGTTGCACTAGTTCTGTGCGAGGGGAGAATAAAAAGGAACCAAAGTCTTTCGGAATGGCACGAGTTTGGCTCTTTGCAGTGCTCTCCTTTGATCAACGATTTCTGACTGTCGAAGTCCTGTGAAGAAGAAACTTGCTGTGGTCTCCTTAAAGGCTTGGTGAATGAAGATGGGACCCCTGGGAGCCTTCAAGGGAATTCTGGTGGCGACGGGCGCATAGGTCACTTTTGGTGTCGGTTTCGGAATATTGTGTGGGATGTTCTAACCCACTAGTCTATGCCCTACAACATCACTGGGTGCGGTCTTCATCAAAAACAACAGAAGGGCCGCCGAAAAGCCTTATGCGTGCTAAAAATCTCTGAAAGTGCGCAGGACAACCTGAAAAATAGGCCGCCATTCCATTTTGCCTATGTCAGTGGTAACATAGGAGACCACTGCCAAAACCTAACATTTGGCTGCCCACAGAGTAAAATGAAACTACTTGAAAAAGCAGTGCTGCATTGCAAGGGAAACACAGAACTGCTAAAATCTGTTTTTCCTTCGCTGTTAAATTTGCAAAATAATGATTCTCAAACAGCAGAAAAGATCCAACCTCCTTGTTGGGTGTTAAACATCACTTTATTTAAAGAAAATCCACATTCAAAGGTGCTTGCATGGGAAAAATGTCAGAAATGGGCGCAGTACCGCTGCTCGCCTGTGTCAGAAGCTGGCATTTACCTATACTGTCATTTAAACTTGTACATTAAAATCAAAGTATGGAAAAGAAGAGACTTCCCTTCAACAGCAATATAGGTTGATAAAATTCAATCTCTATTTTAAAAAGGCTGGAATTCAGAGATTTGTGGCTATATTTGTTAAAAATGTTAATTGTATTGTAGAAAAATACTATTTTAAACATTGTTTTAAGAGTGAGTTAAAACCAACCACATTGGGCTTCAAAGACATTCCACAGCTTCTCCCAAACAAAGGAATCTTCCCCCCTGCTCTCTGCTGAGCAACTGGCATTGAGTCGTGAAGGGAAGTGGGAGGGGATTTTGGCCTGTTGCCCTGAGTAGGGACAAAAGGCTCCCTTGACTGAAAGGACATGCAAATTCGGGCATCAACAGAAACCAGCTGTTGGCAGGGGAGGCTCAGGTTGCTCTTGACTCAGCCAAACCTTGGAGGCGGGGCTAGACTGGAATGTGTATCTGGAACAGTAGAAAATATAGTTTTGAGAAAGACTCATAGAAAACTGTACTAAACTGGTAAAAATCTGGAATTTATAGGTTGTTAAAATGAAAATGTTGGTCACGTTTTAAAACTACTCTGGAATTTGAGCGATATTCAGAGACTGAACCATTCAATATGTTGATATTGTAGCAATTGTGATAGTGCTAGGAATATGAACATTTAAAGGAGTATGCCCAGATGTTATGCGCATGTATGTGTAAAATTCTGTACAGATCCGACACTGGGTAAACAAACAAAAGCGAGAAAAACTGTCAATTGTGAACCGAAACTCTTAAGAAGATGGGCCTTAGACAGATACATGCTTTATTAAATTGGGAATGTAAATATGTATTATTAGCAAGTTGGTGATATTGTAAATATGCTTTATATGAAAAATATATTTTCTGTGTAGAAACAAAGGGGAGGTTATTCCCTGGACCATAAACACAGTGTCATCATGACACTCTGGTTTCCTTCTCAAATCAGGAGAGAGGGAATACCAATCAGTTTCCTAGAGGGTGGGCTTAGTATAATCAGCCTATCCATCCCTTTGGGAAATACATAAATGGGGACTCTTGAGGACCTAGACAAACAGACACATTCACCCATCAACTGATTTACTGGCGAAGCGCTCTGCAGGAGAATCCAGATCCAGACTCCAGAACTCGTGAAACAGAAGGCCCAATCCAAAGCTGAAGCCTTCTCAGCAGGCCTTTAAAATCTTACAACCTGATTTTAACCCCAAACTTCCAAGGGGCACAACAAATTGAACAGGCGGGCTGTGCTGTTTCTGGTTCTTGCCAAGAACTCTTGCTAGAACCCAGAGATCCAAACCAGTATAGCAGAGCTGTAACCCAGAACCAACCCGTCAGATCCAGTCCAAGAGGCCGTGCAGAGACCAGGGTGCCTTGTGGAGTGCAGAACCAAGCGCCTGAAACCTGTCCCAAACCATAGTTGTGAGTATTTAGCATAGAATTGTCCATAGACAATCTCTTATCCTTAAGTAATCCCATCTAACCCCATTCTATCATATCCAGAACTGCATTGTAGAACCTCTTTTGTCTGTCCTGAATCCTTCTCTCATCCATATTATCCTGTGATAATTGTAGTGATAAATCATCTTTGCGCTAATGTAGTTGCTGAAGAAAGGCAAGTGCCACAGCGAGCAAAGATCAGACAGAGGCGCCTCTGGACTGGTGGCTGTACCGTTGGTATCTCGCATCTTCATAGCCCCTTAGTGTAAAGCCAATCCTTGTTTGTAATATTCAAAAGTGCATCTTTCATTTGAAATCTTGACTCTTTTTGAGAAAAATCGACCTTTACTAAAACCTTCATAACCTCTGAACCATACATGCTAGGAACGAAATCTAAGTGTCAAATAGAAGCTAACATCCTCAGCTTTCAAACGAATCCAGAAACTTATAGTTTTGCCGCAATCGTGCTTAACACACACTAAACATTTTGCTGCGATTCTGCATTTGGCTCAATTTCATCCCATATAAAACAGCTATTTCTTGCACTCAACCTCTGAATTCAGTTTTCTATCTGTCAGTCGTTCAAACATCATTGCTAGTGTTTACCTGAAGCTATCCAAAGCAGCTCCCACTAGTTCTGAATCCAATTTAGTGAATTAAAAGCCATTTTTAGCATTTTTCCCATTCATTCAAAATCACATTCAAAAGCATTTGACCTGTTTTGAAATCATTCCTGTTTCTCTCTAAGCTTGCTGGGGGGGCGGGGGGGATTGGGATTGAAACTGCATTTGTAGAGTGTTTATTCCTGAAACCTGTTTTCTCTCCTTCCATCTCTATAATTGCATATTAGGGGGGATTGAGTAGTATCAGGGGGAAAGAGTGATTACATTGCATTTGATTGAACACACAAAAGTATCATTTCTGTGCTGCACTAAATTCCTATCCTTGCATTTCATTGAACCCACACAAAGTTTATTCTATGCTACATTATTCTTCTCATCCATACTCTTAATGATTAAAGAGATTGTTGATTGTAATATTACCCATTGCTGATCACTGTATAAATATTAATAGTGTGATATTTAGATATTGTTCATATTCATAAAAGTGTGATATATATATATATATATATATATATATATATATAAGTTCAAATCATAAAATAAATCTTTTAACTTTGCAACACAACCTACTTCTTGGTTCAGTGAGACCGGGGGTAATTCAAAGAGAGGGGCGTGATATAAGGGTACATCATTCAGAAATAAAATAACTTTAGACATAAAAATATATAATTAAGGGTTCCAGCTGGGCATCTCAAGCCAGGCATTGACTTAGGTGGAGTGCTGGGTTGAAACCACTTACAATTGCTTCCGACTTTCGGTTCTTCGGTGCTACAACCGCAACACAGACCTCTGGACGGCTAATGGTGACCTTAACTTGACCACTGGAGTGGACCTCGGACCCTCACCAAGTCTAACCCTTGGGACGACTTCGATAGCTTCTGGTGGCAGGAAACCCACCAGCGGACCTTCCACGGCACCCAGTGACTCTGGGCTCTCTCTGGCCGGAAAAAATGGTCAGGGTTGACTGCAAGGATGTCCAACGTTGTTAGGCAGGTTGGTACTTCAGCTCCGGGTGTCCAGCAACACTGTACCAGTGTATGCCCTCTTCTGAGCGGTAGACTGCCACGGCTTCCAGCATACACAAAACACACTTCTGGACCCTGGGCAACACCAATGAACTTCTCTGGCTCAAGATGACTGACACTCCTCTTCTGGACTGTGAAGACCCCTTCTCCGGGTGGCAGGCACACAGGCCTGGCTTCCAGGATACTTCGATGAAGAGTAGCAGTTTTGCTCGACATGCCCTAGTAGTTCGGGGAGAGATCTCCTTTGCAGGTCCTCTCTGGATCAGTCCTTGGGAGACACACCAGCTCCCAGATTGTTGAAGAAATGCAGCAGCAGACTTCTCTTCCAGCTGAGCTTCAAAGAGCAGCTTCTTCTTTCTTTGACTTCAGCTACTGTACACATTGGTATCTGACAGATCCCCAGATATACACCTCTGTCCCTCATTCACTCTGCCTGTCTGTCCAGTCAGTCTGACAGGAGGCAGCCACAGAGCTCTATATGTTATTTGCACCCAACAGCCAGTCAAGAGGAAGGGACAGATTTGGGGCTTTCCAGGACTTTGGGAAACAAGGTAAAAGGCAATGGAAACTAAGAGGCCACAAAGTCACTGTCAAGTCAGCATGAGGCTGCCTACAGCCATACCCTGCTCTGTGGGCAACGCACAGGTGCCCAAAAACACACACAAAGGGCACAAGGGTGTACCCTCATCCATGGGTACCATAAGGGTATTCCATGGGTGATATTCCCCAAAAGATAAGAATGAGGAGCTGCACTGTCGGAGGTCCAGGCGGGGCCTCAGTGGCAGAAAACCGAGCAAACACACACAGAGAAGTGGTAGGACAAGGACAGGAGGCCCTGTGCCTCCATAAGGCATTTCCAGCATCACAGTGTAGACCGCTGCGGCATACTGATTTCCATACAGTTTTAACTTTTTGCATACAGCGGCTGAATGTCAAATATGTTGTACTCTTTTGTGCAGAATTTTTATTTCCTTAAAATTACATTTACTCTCAAAGTTAAATACTTCCACCTCATAATCTTATCTGGAGCAGTGCTGATGACAATCTGATGGATGGTTCTCTGCACACCAACTGTACGGACGAGTTTGAGGATCTGATGCCAGGTGATGGTGAGCAAGCAGATCTACCTCCAAGAGACTCCCCTCCAGACGAAATTGTCTCCTTTCAGAATTTCATGTCACAAAGAGAAAAGCTATTTGATCTTCTCTAAGAGGAGCAGAAAAAGGAGGGTTCCTTTGTCAAAGGCGGGAATCTGCTGGAAAATCAGTGGTCACCATTCCAGTGCTGGAAGATATTTTGGATACTTGTAGTCATGTGAAATCCGTTCAGTGCCTCCCAAGAAAGATTGCTTCAAAAAGTACAAGGTCCTGGATTCAGCAACCAAATTTATCCACACACAACCCTGCCCAGACTCAGTTCTCTCTGTAGCCGCCTGTAAGCTCTCTGTCAATCCTTTGTCTCTTTGTAAGGTGCCCCCAGACAAGTAAGGCAAACAACTGGATGATTTTGGCAAGAGGGTCATCTCTACGGCTGCTACAACCATCAAAGCGGCTAACTCGTTGGCAATCCTTTCCGAATGGGAGTTCTGGTTCAAGCTGAGGCCAATACTTGATTGTCTGCCCAACTATAAGCGAGATGAGGTGCTTACACTTCTGCATGAAGGGGAAGAGTCATCAGATCATGCTATCTCTACTGCTGTGGACATTGCGGACACAGGATTCTGCCAGATGGGGAACAGGGCAGTGTTACGTAGTTAGGGTTGCCTTAAGGCCACCAACTTCAGGCCGGAAGTCCAATCCAAGGTAGTCGACATGCGGTTTGGCGGCATTGATTTATTTGGAAAATAGGTGGATGAAACATTGCAGGCCTTCAAGGCCACTACCAAAACCTCTTTGTTCCGCACTCTGCAACACCGACGCCAATCCTTTCACTCAGCGAAATCAAGGTTTTCAAGGACTTCGAGGGATTATAGATCCTCCTACTGTCCGCAGACGTCCCGCACCAGCAACACCCAAGAGGGTTACAAGGGGAGATAACAAGCGTTTTGGGGAAACCAGAGACGATGCAACATTTCCTCCGGAAGCCAAGTGCCGAAGCAGGCCTGCTCAGGCTCTGGCCCCAACACCCCACTTTAACACCCCATTAGAGGGGCGGCTTGCCAACTTTGATGCACAGTGGAAGTCCATCACCACCCACAAATGGGTGTTGGCCATTATTCAGCACTGCCATACCTTGGGAGTTCATTAGGTCCCTTCCCTCCATTCATCCGCTGCCAAAGGTGGAAAAATACCTGCCCCTGCAAGAGGTACAGTCAGTCTTAACAAAAGAGACAATCTAAGTCATGCCACCACATCTACGGGGCACCAGAGTATACCCCAGATACTTTCTGATGAAGTCAGGAGTCTGGAGACGCATACTAGACCTAAGAAGACTCAACAAATTACTCAAGTTCCAAACTTTACATATGGCAACACTCCAGCACATCTTGAGACCGCTAGAAAAAGGGGATTTTCTCTACTCTCTAGACCTAGAGGATGCATCCATATCCCCATTCATTAGCAGCACAGGCGTGTTCTCCGCTTCAAGGTTGCAGGAAAACATTACCAATTCAAAACCTTGCCCTTTGGGCTAAAGTCAGCACCAAGGGTGTTCACCAAATGTCTGGCTCCAGTCATGCCCCCCCTCTGGCGTCCAGGAATTCAGATCTTCCCATATCTGTGCAACTGGTTGGTGCGCCCCCCCATTTCTTCCACTACAAACACACCAAGGAGACAATCCTATGCCTAGCGTCAGTGGGCTTCTTGGTAAAATTTGCAAAGTCCTGTTTAAGTCTTGCTCTGAACTCTGAACTTGAGCTCACGCCTCAACACTCTTGCATGTGTTGCCACGCCTTCAGAGAACAGGGGGAAATCCATCTTGAACAAAGTCCAGCAGCTGTCGCGCCTGGCCATTGCTTCCAACTGTTCTCTCAAGTCCTCCTAGGGATGATGTACTCATGCATTGATTCGACACTGCAGACTCCGAATGACACCACTTCAAGAGTTTCTGGATGCCTGTTGGCAACAAATCTCAAGGGTCTTGGGAGGACAAACTGCACCTCATACAATCGTTTTGGAATGCCCTCCAATGGTGGAGTCTTCTCAACCACACTTTCGCCACCCAGCTCATCAGAGCACTGTCACCACGGATGCCTCGCTGGAGGGTTGGGGAGTTCACGCAACCAAATTCCACGCCAGAGGCATGTGGTTGTCTGATGAAAATGCTCTACACATCAGAGTTCTGGAGCTGCAAGCAATGTTCTGGGTGCTGTAGTGCTTCAGGCTTCAGTTGCAGAACAGAGTGGTCCGTGTCTTCACAGAACCATTGTGTTCTATATTCGCTAGTGGGGGGTGGGAGGTGGGACCCCTTGCTGATTGTCAGCAGAGGCCCAGGCATTGTGACATGTGCACTGAAGCAGAGCATGTTTCTGATTCCCTTCCATCTGCCAGGGATCCACAATACGATGGCGATCTCGCTCAGCAGTGAACTTGGGTCCTGTCACGAATGGGAGCTTCACCAAGGTCATGTTCTCCTTCTTTTCCGAGTTGCTACATCCGGATATCGATCTATTCACAACATTGACCAACACGTAATGCACAAAGTTTCCAATCATGTTTCCCCAGAGGGGGGAGCCTAGGGGACACCTTTTCATTCCTATGGGGAAGGATTGTAACTCTACTCCCCTGCCCCCCAACCCCCAATTCCTCTCCTGCCTTGAGTTCTCAGTACACTCAAGCAACATCACTGCACAATGATTTTGGCCGCGACAAATTTAGTACTTGTACCTTCTTCACCTGTCGATGGCTCCCTGCATGAGGTTGCCCCCGGTCTCCAACTTCTTTTCAAGAGACTTCGGGGTCTGTCCTGCACCATGACCCAGCGTCCCTCAACTTGACGGCCTAGCTCCTGCAGCTCTAGAATTTTGAAACGTACTGCTACCTCCAGACTGCAGAATAAATCGTGACCAGAGGATGAGCAACATCTATGGAAGCTTTTTCACTGTCTGGTGTACAGGTCAACGCCTGGAACCGTTAAAGGTTCAGGCAGAAGATGTCTTTCCATACCTCCTATCCCTGGAAAATGTTAGTTTAGCACACTCTTCTATCAAGGTGTATTTGGCAGCCATTTCATGCTACACGCGTGCCCCAGGTTCTCCTTCCCTCTTGTCACACAGGTTAGTGAAAGAATTCCTGAAAGGACAGTTTCACGCCTTTACCCCGGTCTGAGCTCCAAACTAACGTGCCCTTCTTTCGAGCCTCTGCACAAACCGCCTTGAAGATTCTCTCCTGGAAGACTGTGTTCCTAGTTGCCATTATTTCAGCTAAGTCGGTGAGTGAACTGCAGGCCCTCCCCTGCAAGCCTAACTTGAACTTGACATTTCATCAGTCCCAAGATGTCTTTTGGGCGAAACTCTCTTTCATGCCGAAGGTCCTTTTTGCATTCCATCTTAATGAATTCTTCTGCCAGTGTTCTTTCGCTATTGTTTGTCTCTGGCGGAGTGATCATTGAATTCCCCGAATGTCGCCCGAGCCCTCAAGTTATGTGTCTCCCACTAGGGACTTCTACAGTTGTTTGTTGCCTTTGGACTTTCTGTCAAAGGCAATGCCCTTTCAAAGACTTCCATTGCTAGATGGATGTCGGTGTGCATTTCCCACTGTCATCGTGTGGCCAACAGGGCCCTTTCCAGGAATACCAAGAGCACACTCGAAAAGTGGTTGGCTTCTATAACGGCGTTCCTTTACGGTGTTCCCCTGCTCGATATCTGCAGGGCAGCCACATGGATGTCTGTCCATACTTTCACATGGTTCTACTGTGTCGATGGGAATTACAAGGAGGAGACCAGGGTGGGCGAGGCAGTGCTTCAAAACCCGTTTGCATGAGGTGAGTGTTCCAGATGTGAGTGGTTGCTTCTGTAAAGCTATGCCTCTGGCCATTTGGTTATATTTAGGTACTGCTGTGTAATCTTATTCAAACAGCATGTTTAACTATGAAAGATACCAATGAAGAACAACAAGAGTTACAGGTAAGTAACATATTCCTTCCCATGAGGTTTCAAGTCAAATAAAGAACAGTTGCATTCACCTCCTGCAAATCTCTATCCTCCATAGCAAAAGCATCTTTAGAAAGGCACAGTTCCGTAATCTTATCAAAGAGGTCGATGATGGATTGCTCATTGATTGTGGCTTTAGATGGGCCTAGCAATTCCTAAAGAAAATCATAAACTCATGGTTGTTCTCTAAGGGAACAACGATAAGTCTTTGCAACCTTGTTTTCTAATCTTATGGCCCTGTTCTGGCCTTGATATGGCCCTGTTCTTATTTTCAATATTCCAAGCAGTTCTGGTGCATTATGTTCAGTTGCAAAGGCCTTGTACTTCCTGCCACCGTATTTAAAATTGTATTTCTCCTGGTGCATTATTTTTTTGCAAAGCTGCCAAATGCATTGGGAATCTTTGCATAAATGCCTGTTTAATGGGCGTTACACGTTGGTTCCTAAATGTAATTTCTTACTGCAGAGAAATAATGCTCTTTGGTACTGCGGCCGACCATACCGTGGCTGGAATATTTATTAGCTCGACTTTCAAAACTGTCACTAAAACATATGGTTAATATGACTGTGTCCTTGAGCAATATGCTATGAAATGTGCTAAAATAGTTCTTGGAAGAGAACCCACTCAAATTCGTTTAAGGTGGATTTGGCTTGCTTGCTACTCTTACTCACTCTGTAAAAAATGGGACACTTATCAAAATATTTCCAGCGCTCCTTTTAGGTCCAAGCCTCTGTTTTTGGCATGGCTGAAAATGACTTGAGCGAATGTGTATGAAGAATCCGTAAGAAGCCATGCCGGTCAAGTGGCACAGCGAGTAGAGCGTTCGCTTTGACATCAGTGCAGATCCTGCTAACACAGGTTCCAATCCCGGCAGGGCCAAACTCAGCCTTTCATCCTTCCGAGGTCGATAAATTGGCACCACACACCGTGGGTAATAATAAGCAGCGCTCAGATACCGGAGGATGCGAAATTATTTTTATTATTGTAATTGGCAGCAATCTAAGCCAGAGTCAGACCGCTGAGGAGGTTGGAAAGCTTTCACTTTGTGCAAAAAGGTGTTGCCAACACTGTAAATTTAGACCTCTTCCCAATCTCACCTGTTGCCATTTCTGTGCGTGATCATGCCCTTTGGGTGTCTGTATGACTGAGTTTGTATAATAGACATATCACCAGTGGTCGAAGTGCATGCAAATAAGGAGTGGAACTATGTTCCCTGCTGGCCTGCCCTGCTGCCCACAAACCCCATCGCCAGGCCCCCTCATATGCACAAACAAATGCGCCTGCTGTTTAAGGCAACGTTCAGTGCAGTGCACGGAAGTGTAAGTTTCAACTGTTCCTGAACTTTAATTTTGAAACTAAACCATTCCGGAAAGCTTTATTAAAACGTAATTAAAACAAAATAGAGGGGCCCTGCTCCCAACCACGAAGACCACTGCATGTCTCATGTGACATGATACACTTGCCAAATTCTCATAGATCATGGAAACGAAGGTTATTCCTACACTTCTTTTCTGCCTGGCACAACAATTAGGGACGCCTTTCGTGAAATATAAACCCCTTTCACCATCAGTATTTAGTATCCGCAAAGTATATAAGTAAATAAAATGAGTGCTGACTATTCTGTTATTTTGTAATGTTCAAGGTTGTCCAGAAGTTAATGCATTTACCAAGCTTTGTGGGCACAAGGTAAGTCAAGTGCTGCTCTCAACGCATCTATTATCCAATTTTGCCTACAATACCACATCGTCACCTCCTCAGATACGCAACCTCGGTCTACTGCAGCTATACCTTTTTGATGTTTTTTTTTCTTATGTATGATTAGCTCTTGTATGGTCAATACTGTCATTTTCAGAAAGTCTACCCGGCAGGCATCTCTGGATGATAAGCTCTGTGTTGGTTTTATTTTTACTTGCCATTCTGATAAAAAAAACCTGCTGGGACAATGATATATTTTCTTGACTGATAAAGTATTGCTCAGTTTTTGGAGCCCTGTACAGATGTTCTGCCACATCACTGTTTAAAGAGGAAGTGCAGAATAGGAGGAAGGGCCAAATTGCCCTCTGCCATTGTTTACCCGATATGCTTCTCTATCGAGGCTTCCATTGATAATTGGATTCAAAATGAACAGAGTACTGCATTTCAATTGTGAGCTGAATGTAATAGTTGATCTCGTCTTGCTTGTTGAACGGCACACAGTCGAACCATAAGATCTTTTAATGCGGTAACACAGTACACTTGCCTTGTGTATCCACAGATGTGCTCTGCAAACTACTGCTTCGTACCTTACATGATCACGCCGCACAACAAGGTGTACTGTTGTGACAGCAGCTTTATGAAAGGGCTGACTGAACTAATGCAACCCAGCTTTGAGTTACTTCTGGGGCCCATCTGCTTGCCCCTGGCGGATCGCTTCACCCAGATCTTGAGGGAGGCACAGGCTACGTCAAGGTAAGAGCGGTTGCATGCTATTGTAAATTGCAGCAGACTTCTCCTGTGAAGCTGTTTATTTCAAAATGAGGCTTTAAGATTTGTAATTTAAGTAGCTAGTGTCTTTTCTTCCTTAAATGTATTTGTACGTACAGTTCATGAACGCGGTAGTATGTTATAATTGACTACATATTAAAATATCATGTATCTTCACGTGTTTTGCATGTTGTTGCGCCTAATCCTAGTGTCTACTCGTTGCTCATGAAAGGTAGATCACTATTTCCACACCTGTCGGATAATCTCTAGCATAGATAGTCCTTCATATATATATATGGTGCAGGTGTTTGAAGAGGCATGTTTTATTGCTGGGTCTAGGTACTCCCCTTCATGTTGAGGTCATCGTATCTCTACTGAGGTTTTTGCAGTTTGTCGAACTTCCTTTGTCTTCAGGTGCTCCCTGTCTATCTTTCATAGATGACCGACTTATCCGGTCTTTCTTTCATGCACAGCATCTTACCCCTACTGTTCAATCTGACACCATAATTCCCAGAAGATTGATTGGGTCCATCTTGAACTTCTGCCCAGGGAATTCTTATTCACGCTCCGATGAAGGCATGAGTTCTCCTTCAATTGTGGGACATCAGTGATTGCCGTTTGAGTTCAGGTGGCCAAAATATTCAAGCTCTTCTGCATCTTGTTGGTTCCCTGTGTAAGGGTGTAGAAGGAGGAGAGTTGGCATGATTTTGGTTATAGACTTTTATTTCTTGGGTAGAAAACCTCACTGTCCCCATCTCTACACAAGGTTTCTCTCCCCCAAACTACAACTAAAGGAATTCTCACAACATCAGTCAAATCAAAGTTCCACCGACCTGTGTCAAACCGTATTCTAACCCTCACATTATAGCTGAAGAATAAACAAACAAAAAGGTCTTCCTTCAGGAAAACTGTTCCCTTCTTCTGGTTCTTCAACGGTGTCCAACAATTGTTCTTTCTCAATAGAAAATACCACAGGGAATGACTCCCTTCCCCTGGCTCATGGGTTTTACTCAGTCTTTTATCAAATGGCTTCTCTTTAGGATCCCAGACCCTTCTCTGGCGGTTATTGGTCTCCCCACTGAGGCAAGGAGTTGTTCCTCGGATGCCCTCTTGGCTTTCTTTAGGGTTCCAAACACTTCTTTGGTTGTCATTTGTTTCCCTTCTTCCACTGTAGTGAAGAAGGTTTCCCCTTAAGATCGCTTTGCTGAACTTTGCAGGGTCCCAGACCCTTATGCTCTAGAACGGTTTCACTGTGCCGAGGTAGTGCACCTCATATGCACTCTGCAGTTTTGATGGGGTCCCAGACCCTCCTTGGTCCATCTCTATACCTTGCGACCCTCAGTGTGTTTTGGCAACTTTCCTTTTACTCTGCCTGTCCCTACTAGCCCACTCTAAGCTCCCATTACCTTCTGGGACTCTTGCATATGGCGGTGGTTCTTTCTGGGGCTGGAGTCGCTGCGCCCTCTGCGCTCACCTGCTTCCTGCGGTTGCTGGTTTCTGGTTTGGTTCCTTGCAATATTGGTACTATTCAGGGATCACATAGTCCACCTCCCCCTGGAGGTTGTACCATTGCCCGGCCTCAGATTCGTAGGACTGACCGAATTCAGTTCGTGGAGAGCCGCTTTCTGCTGCCCGCCAGTGGTTTCTGCTCGGGTCTTTGCTGCTTCTTGGATCCTGCGCTGACGGCCTCCTACCCTGCGGCTGCTCCAGGCCGCCAATGTCCAATTCCTCGCAGACGTGTTCACAGTTCTACAAATCCTTCTACAAGGCCTCTGTGCATCCTCCTTGCATCAGTACTTGCGAAAAAGGTATTCTTCGTATTATTTATCTTCTTCCCAGTACTTTCAAACGGATCAACCTTGGACGTATTACTATAGCATATTGTTTTATGCTCAACAAGAGGTAATGGGGTGGTGTGACCAGTTTGGTGACTGTGATTGAACCTTGAGGTTGTGACTGTAAGGCGGGTACCCTGGGTGGTCGTCCTGGTCCCCAGGAGGGGAGTTCCTCACCATCAGGCCCACCTGCATTATACCACCCCTGGGGGGGTGGCTAGGTAGCGGCCTTGGTAGCCTCATGGGGAAGTGCTCCCCCTTGGGGAGAAGTGACGACACCTAGTGATTAGTTACACCTGGCACAGTCAAGGTGATGGTTCTTGCCAGAGGTGTAGCCAGGATTGTCTAAGAAGTAGGGCCTGAAGCTATTGTAATTGGGCCCAACGCAGAGACATTAAATGCCCACACAGTGCTGCATCCGAATCAAAGACTGATTTCTTCAGATCCTTCGGGTCCATCTTTGAAGAAGATGAGGAGGAAGATGATGTACCCTTCGGGTATGCATGTTTTAGAAATTCAAATGCTCCAGAGGAGTTTATCTTGGACAAATCCCAGCTTGAAAACCTAGCCACTTGTCTGAAAAGAAGCCAGTGTTCTGGCTACCTCCCCTGAGGTTGAATGTGATACACCAGACATACACTCTCAACCAAATACGGCCTATAGAACAGTCATGAATAGTGTGATTGAGTATTTGGGTTGAGGGTGTCCTGAGAAGGACATTACCTAGAATCAGAGGCGTTGCTGGGGGCAGGGGACGGGGGGGCGGGCTGAGGGGGCCATCGCACTGAGTCTTTTGGTTGTAGCCCCAGATAGATGCTTGGGGGCTACAACCAAAAGGCTAGCTAGCCCCGAGTCCTGACATTAGCGTAGCCCCAGATTTTTTCCAGACCTAGCAACCCTTCTAAGGAGCCTGTGCTGACCTTCCATACAGCACTAAGAAACCCCTTCCTAGAAAACTGGCAAAACATGATGCCACTCCTGCTGTTAACAAGGAGTTGGTGAAGTATAGACCACCTTCTGTTGAGCCAGACTTCCTTTATGGCTCCCAACGCCAGAGAATTTGGTGGTGCAGGCGGCTACTTCCACCTAAAAGGCTGCAGCTTATTTGACCATCCCTCTGGATAGGGACGATAAGAAATACGATGCACTGACAAAGAGGGTATTCTCTGCTTGGACCAGTGCACTAAAGGCCTTTAATGCATCTTGTACTCTGGCGAAATACAATTACTCACTATGGAATGTCATTTCCCAGGCTGCAGAAACCATTGCTAAATGGATGGAAGATGACTTCAATAATCTCATCATTGATGGTAAGGATGCGTCTTGCCAATCCCTTCAGTCAGGCTTTGATGCGTCAGGCTGCGTCAGCTGGTGTATGGGCTTCAGTGCAGTGATCCAGAGATTTTGGTGGTTACGCAAGTCTGGATTTGCCCCTGAGGTCCAATGTAGGCTCCTGGACATAACCTTCGATAGGTCCAACCTTTTTGGACCAAAGGTGACATCAGCCTAGTAAAACACCAGGTTTCAAAGGCTGCAGCAAAATCCTTAGGGGCAGCTAATCATCAGCCACAATAACCGCCTATGCTAGCTTGGTGAGGGCGTTCCATTTGCTACTACTCCTCTTTTCGCTAACGTGGAAGAGGTCAGTCTACCCAGAGAGGACAAAGGAGGTTCTCGCTTGCCCCCAGAGTCCGTGGAGTAAAAACAGTTCAGGCAGCCACCTCCTCACTACCCTCTGCCACAGACCCAAAACCTCTCTGAGCTCTTTACTCACAGGACCCTGGTGGCAGGCATGGTTGACACAGCATTGCGAGAATGTCATTTCATTATTTCAGATGTATGGGCACAACAGACAGTGGCCCAATAGTACTGTCTCCCATTTCTACAAAGACTCCCTCCCTCCCCCAATTGTTCCCCAATCGAGCAATGTGTTTGGGAACAAGATCTGATCCTTCTACATAGATTCTTTCAATGTTGGACAGGGGTACCCTTTCCGCAGCACCTGTAGTGAAACAATACCAGTGTTGGTACTCCACCTATGTTCTGGTTCCCAAGGAAGATTGAGTAATGTGGCCAATTTCGGACCTGAGAAGTTCCTCAGGAAGGATAGATTTAAGGTGGTCCCTCTTTCGCAGACCCTCCAGATCTTTCAGCTCCAGGATTGATGGCGTCAATCTTACTTCAGGTTTCTTACTTTCTGTGCTTGGGATGTATAGGCACATGAAAGTATACGAGGTTCGCTATTGGCAGTTCTCACAATCCATTTCGAGTTCGGCTCACCTCTGGCTAGAGGCTCTTCACCAAATTGATGGCAGTGGTGGCAGTGAATTGAAAGAGAGGAGGGATTCACATCTTTGCCGACCTAGACGATTGGCTGACAAAACCCCTTCTCCTGAACAGGCTCTGGAACATCTCAACAGCACTTGCCACTCGTGTCCTCCCACGTATTCCTCATCTTGTGATAAATCGTTATCTCCAGCTTCACTGCTTCAGAAAAAAAAATTCTCGGCAGAGAGCGCTGTGCTCGAGGTTGTGGCGTCGATTGTCCCATTGCTTCAGTTCCGTTTTTCCGATCGCTTCGCTATCGAGAACGGCTCGCTTCTATTTTCTGTGAAGAAAATGTCATCATCTTCGACACCTTCGACACCCAGAACTGGGTTTAAAAATTGTGCAGATTGTGGGTCTAAGATGTCGATTACCGATCCCCACCGGATTTGTCTCTGGTGTCTCGGTTCCAGTCACCGAACCGACGACTGCGGCTCCTGCCAATCGATGACCGAAAAAGCTCTCCGTGAGAGGAGAGGTAAACTGTCGGTGGGGAAGGAGGCCTCAAAAAAGGTTTTGTCAAAAAAACATAAGAAAGCGACCGATTCTAACGGATCGGATCGCCATAGGCACTCGAAGAGATCTCGATCTAGAAGTAGATCGAGACATTCTTCGTGGTCATCGAAAAAAATGAAGAGGAGACCTAGATCTCCCTCATCTTCTTCTTCAGAGTCGACTGAAGAAATTCGTTCTCCGACTAAATCGGATTCTCCCAGTAAGTGGGAAGAATTCCGCAAAAAGATGGAGGTTTTCGAGAATGCGGCCTCGACCCCCTCGAAAGAACCTCGAAAAAGCCATACTCCTAAGGTCGCTCCATTGGACGACAAAGGGAAGTCCAAGGCTACTATGGCTAAAACCAGTAGTGTCGAGGAATACAAAAAACCTCGAGTCGACGTAAAACCGTCGAAGAAACTTCGAGAGTCGAGCACCTCTCCAGTGCCGGCCAAGAAACACAAATCGTTGAAGACTTCGACGACTTCGTCGACGCCCTCGACGTCGATAATTTCGACAACAAAACCACATACGTCATCGACGCCATTATCGAAGTCATCTTCGAAAACTTCGAAGACTTCGAAGACACCCTCGAAAACTTTAAGGGATTTGCCATTTCCTTCGAAGCAGATGGAAGAGGAAGAAAGGAGATTCACTCCTTTGCCCAGATCAGACTTTTTCAAATCTATGTCTGCAATCTATGAAGAGTCTGCTTCAGAAGAAGACGAAGTTACTCCTTTGGGAGTTACTTATAGTACAAGACAAGTTCCTGAAGAACTTATTGACCAGGAATCTAGAATGAGAGACCCGAGTGATACTCTACATTCTGCCAGTGGAGTTGACACATCCCCAGAATTAGAGTTCGCCAAACCTGATCCTGCAGAGCATGCAAATGCTGGGTACAGGGGTCTTATGACCAGGGTAGTTGAATACATGGGTTTGGGGTAATACTTCACCCATTTTTGAACAAGATGACATGACAGATATTATCGTCAAGGGACCTCAGAAGGATCCTGTTCTCCCTTTTCACAGGGCCCTTCAAAGGACTGTGGAGAAAAACTGGGAGAAACCAGAAACCATTGCTGCTGCAGACAGCACTTTTCCAAGAAAATACAGACCAGCTGGATCGGATCCTGAATATTTGAATAAACATCCGACTCTAGAGTTTAGTCATTCAAGCAGCATCCACTTCAAAACAAACTGCTTATCCAACTATCCCTCCAGATAGAGAGGAAAAAAAAATTGACGCCTGGGCACGTAAAGTTTTCACGTCAGGCAGTATGGCACTTAAGTCGGCAAATGTCACCTGTACCCTAGCCAGGTTTACCCATACCCTGTGGGACTGTATTTCGGCGGCGGCTGATCATATTCCGGAAGGCGAGTAAAGGGAAGGCTTCCTGAATATAGTCAAAGACGGGAAGGAGGCAATGGGGGAATGCCTCCAGTCTGGACTGGATACTGCTGATAGTATCAGCAGATCCATGGCTGCAAGCGTTGTGCTACACAGATTTGCGTGGTTGAGGAAGTCGGGGATTTGCACCGGATGTGCAAGCTAGACTCCTCAACATGCCCTTTGATGGTTCGAGGCTCTTTGGCAGAAAGGCTGATGAAAGCCTTGAAAAACTTCAGACCTCGAAAGCGGCAGCTAAATCACTTAGCGCCTCTTTTCGCCAGCCTCTAAAACCCTATTCCGGCTCATCTTCCTGGACGGGTCGTTCTTTTCGATACTACTCATCTTTTGGTAGAGGAAGAGGACAGGCCTCTCAAAGGGGCAAAAGGAACTTCCCTCGTGGAACACGGGGAAGAGGTGCAAAATCAGCCTCAGGAGCGGCATCTGTACCCTCAGCCACTCCTGCAGCCGCCTCCAAATCCCTCTGAGACCTTGTTACACAAAACACCAGTGGGAGGCAGGATCGCTCAACATCTGAAGGAATGGCAGGGCATTACCTCAGATGCTTGGGCACTGGAAACAGTAGCCCATGGTTACTGTCTCCCCTTTCTAAAAAGGCCTCAATCATCCACCGGGAGCCAATTCCGTCAAAATTCCGGATCCGCTCCTGTTGCAGGAAATTTTAACGCTGCTAGAGAAAGGTGCCATAGAACTGGTACCTGCAGCGTAGAGGAACAGGGGTTGGTACTCCCCATATTTTCTCATCCCAAAAAAGGACGGAGGACTGAGACCCATCTTGGACTTGAGAAACTAAGCTCCTCAGGAAGGACAAGTTCAAGATGGTGACTCTCAGATCCTTCAGGCTCTCCAACTCCAAGATTGGTTGGTATCATTGGACCTTCAGGATGCTTACTTTCATGTGCCAATCCATCCAAAGCACAGAAAGTACCTGAGGTTCGCAATTGGCAATTCTCATCAGTTTCGAGTTCTGCCATTCGGGTTGACCTCCGCCCCGAGGGTTTTCACCAAACTGTTGGCGGTTGTGGCAGCAAGTCTCAGGAAAGGAGGTATTCACATATATCCCTACCTGGACGACTGGTTGATCAGAGCAAGTTCTCCCAGAACAAGCTCAGGAACATCTTTCGATCACCTGCCACTTCCTCCACAAACTGGGCTTCTCCCTCAATTTCAAGAAGTCCCACATGATACCATCCTAGAAACTCCAGTTTATCGGAGCAGTCTTGGACACTTCATCAGGAAAAGCCTCGCCTCCCGAAGTGAGAGCTCTCCACATCCAGCAGATGGTAACAAAATTCCAGAATGCTCAACGTCTACCAGCCTTTGATTTTCTCAGGTTGCTCGGCCTCATGGCATCCTGCATTTTTCTAGTACCAGAGGCCAGGTTGAGAATGAGATCCCTTCAATGGGCACTCGGAACTCAGTGGTCCCAGTTCTCAGGGAATATGTCGATCTTCTGCAAGTCCTGAGCGCAGTTGCTCAGGATCTTCTATGGTGGGCTTGCAACGATATTCTCAAGGGAGAGACTTTTTGGCAACCATGGCCGGAGATAACGGTAGTGACGGACGCCTCACTCAAGGGGTGGGGAGCACACACCAACGATCTAACAATCAGCGGTCGTTGGTCTCCATCGGAGTCCAAACTACACATCAACCTATTAGAGCTGAGGGCAATCAGACTAGCTCTGAAGGCCTTTCTGCCCTCTGTACAGGGAAAGAATGTTCTGATAATGACGGACAACACAGTGGCCATGTACTATCTCAACAAGAGAGGAGGTGTAGGGTCACTGCCACTGTGCAGAGAGGCAATGCAGCTCTGGTTCTGGGCAATACGAGAAGGAATCTCTGTCGGCAATTCACCTAGCCGGAGAGAAGAACATGGCGACAGACGCTCTGAGCAGGCAGAGCACGGTCTCTCACGAGTGGGAGCTGGCTCAGGAAGTCCTTCAGGAGATCTTCGCCCTTTGGGGAACCCCTCAAGTGGATCTGTTCGCCACCGCGATCAACCGGAAGTGCGATCAATACTGCTCAAGGGAATTTCCTCAAAGAGGAGCTCTGGGAGACGCATTCGTAGTGGAGTGGAAGTTTCCACTGCTGTACGCGTTTCCCCCAGTCCCCGTGATTCCTCAAGTAATCAGGAGGTTGAGAAAGTTCAGGAAAACCATGATCTTAATTGCCCCGGATTGGGCCAGGAGGACGTGGTACCCGGACCTTCTAGACATGTCCATCTGCCCTCCAATACGTCTTCCGCAAAGAGAGAATCTTCTCTCGCAAGAGGAAGGTCGGGTTCTCCATCCAGAGGCCAAGACATTCAACCTTCACGCATGGTTTCTGAGAGGTTGAGATACAAGGATTGGGATCTTCCGGATGACGTAATGGAAATCTTGCTTTCGGCCAGAAGACCAGCAACAAAGTCTTTGTACCGATGTCGCTGGAATAGGTTTAGTAACTGGTGCAAGGACAAGGATGTGGACCCTTTTCAGTGTGGCACCCCAATGGTGCTTTCCTTTCTGGTACATCTAACTAATCTGGGGCACCAGATAGGAACAATATAAGGATACCTTGCTGCGCTGTCCATTTTCAAGCGCTCCCCGGAAGAGGTTTCATATTTCAAAATACTGTTAATAATTCAATTCTTAAAGGGGCTCACTAATGTATACCCTCCAGTCCCTTTTCATGTACCAGCCTGGGACTTAAATTTAGTATTAAAATTCTTGACTTGCATACCTTTTTAGCCTCTGCACTCATGTCCATTGAGGCTTTTAACTCTAAAAACTGTCCTCCTTGTGGCCCTATCATCAGCCCGCAGGGTTAGCGAACTTCAGGCTCTCTCATGCAAACCACCATATACTATTTTTTATAAAGATAAGGTAGTCCTTAAAGTTAAACCTTCACTTTTACCAAAAGTAGTCTCGGACTTCCATTTGTCACAAAAAATAGTACTTCCAACGTTTTATCCTCCTCCTCACCTAGGCAAAGAAGAGGAGAGATTACATAGATTAGATCCCAAGAGGGCTCTTAGTTTTTACATCTCTAGGATGGCTAAATTTAGACAAGATGACCAACTGTTTGTGGGTTACACTGGTCAAAAATTAGGCTTATCTGTAACAAAACAGACCATTTCCCGCTGGATCATATTAGCCATAGTTGAATGCTACAGATTAGCGGGAAAGGAACCACCAGATGGGCTTCGTGCCCATTCTACAAGGGGAATGGCTACTTCTGCGGCTCTAAAGAGGGGAGTCCCGGCAGCAGACATTTATGCAGCTGCAACCTGGAAAACAATACATACCTTTGTAAACATTATTGTTTGGACACTGCCTCCTCTAACGAGGGTTTATTTGCAAGGGCAGTTCTGCATTCTGTCCACGAAAACTGAAATGATACTCCCACCTCCAAAAATTGATACTGCTATGGGAGCCTATCACAAGATGAGGAATACGTGGGAGGACACAATCCATTCGAAGAACAAGTTACTTACCAACTGTAACGTTCTTTCAACTGGATGTTCCTCCCACGTATTCCTCATCGACCCTCCCATCCAACCCCACAGTACAGTTTACCTGTTCTTACACTTTCCTCTCACGAAGAATGTATCGGGCATGGGTGTTCCTCCTATATATATTTCATCGAAAAAACAGAACTGAAGCAACAGGCTCGAGCTATTTATACCATTGTGACGTCGACAGAGTACGGAGTACGTCGAGGGACAATCGACGCCACCACCTCGAGCACAGCGCCCTCTGCCGAGAATTTTTTTTCCGAAGCAGCGAAGCTGGAGATAACGATTTATCACAAGATGAGGAGTACGTGGGAGGAACATCCAGTCGAAAGAACGTTACAGTTGGTAAGTAACTTGTTCTTCTGAGGTTGCTGGGCCTAATGGCATCCTGAATTTTCCTGGTACCAGAAGCCAGCCTAAGGATAAGCTTCCCCAGTGGGCCCTCCGATCCCAGTGGTGACAATTTTCAGGCAGGACCATGGACCTTCTCCAGGTCCTGAGCAAGGTCGCGCAGGGTCTCCTTTGGGGACCTGCGAGGAGAATGTAATACGGGAACCTTTTTGGCAACCCTGGCCGGAGATAACTGTAGCCACGGATGCTTCCCCATGGGATGGGGAGCTCACATGTGCGATCTGATGATCAGCAGACTTCAGGGTGATCAGACTATTGCTGATGGCTGTTTTTTGCCATACATTCACGGGACGAACGTCACGATAATGACGGTCAACACAGCGGCCATGCATTAACTCAACAGTGGAGGGTGGTGTAAGCTGTCTACCATTGTGCAGGGAGGCAATGCAGCTCTGGTTTTGGGCGCTACAAAACTGAATCTGTCAGCTGTTCCCCTAGCTGAAGAAGAGAATACGACGGCGGACGCTCTGAGCAGACAAAGCACGATCCCCCACGAATGGGAGTTGGCTCAGGAAGTCCTTCTAGAGATCTTTGCCCTTTGCGGAACACCTCAAGAAGATCTGTTCACGTCCAGTATCAACAGACCTGTTCTGCTGCAGGGAATATCCTCAGATAGGATAGTGGACTGGGACTTTTCACTCCTGTACACGTTACCACCAGTACCCATCATCCCTCATGTCATCAGAAGGTTGAGGAAGCTCGGCAAATCTATGGTGTCGATTGCTTGCATTGGTACCAGGAGGATGTGGTACTCTAGACGTGTCCATCTGTCCTCAATTCCATCTTCCCAAGAGAGTGGACCTACTCTCAAATGAGAGAGGCCGACTTGTTCAACCAGGAATCAGAACTGTGTACCTTCAAGCCTGTTTTCGAGAGGTTAAGATGTAAAGATGTAAAGATTGGGAACTCCCGGAAGACATGGTGGAGGTGTTGATTTCGACTAGAAGACTAGCAGAATACTGCTGCAATTGGAGCAAGTTTTGTCAGCTGGTGTAGAGCTAATGATATAGATCCTTTTACTGCAGATGGCTATCGTCAATGGATACCTGGCGGCATTGTCCATTTTTAAACGCATGGCAGAACAAGGCTCTTACTTAATTGTCAAACAATTCCTGAAAGGACTGACAAATACTTTCTTAACTGCCCCTTTTCTGCTTCCTTCCTGGGATTTGAACGTGGTACTAATATTTCTAATGGGCACTGCATTTTGTGAGGAGTCAGGAATGAGACTCGGACACAAGGGGTTCATAGTTTTGTTCAAAGACTTTTATTGGGGTGGAAAAATCCCTCTATCCCTGCACTCTAGGAGTTTCCCTACCTAAAACCAAAACCAAGGGCCTTTCAATGTCAGTATGTCCAAAGCGAAACCACCCCGTGTCCAGTACTATTCTGGCCCTCAAACTCTTAAAAGAATAAACTCTAAAGTGGAAAGGGTAATGTCTTTGACCTTACTTGGTTTATAAATGTATAAAAAGAAGAGTGCATAACTCCAACACAAATTCCAGGAGGACCGAGTTCCTTGTTCCAGAGGGTGGTTCCCTTCCTCACCCTCTCTTGTTATGTTTAAAGTTATCAGTTCCTTGAATTTCTCTTAATCCAAAATGTATCTGTTCCACAAAAAACACTTGTTTCTTTATCCTTATCTCTTTGGGGTTCCTGGTGTACACTCCTGCCAGGTTTTCACCACTTGCATGGTTTCACATAACCTTTGGCTGGTACTGATCTATCCTTCTAAGGACACCTTTTGCTGATATGCCTCTGGTATACTGTTCCATTTGTCTTGTCTTTGCCTGGTGTATTTCTCTACCAGGACTTAACCATGTAAACACTCTTGACCTTGCCTGGTATACTCTCCTGCCAGGGCTTTCTTTAGCACAGTTGTAATTGCCGGTATACTATCCTGTCAGGGCTTTTCTTTCCTGGGTGCTCTGCACACACCTTCAATTGTAAACAATCTTGTCCATGTTTGCATTGCACACACATTTTAATGTAATATCCTCTTGCATCTGCTTTTATCTAACACCGTATCTGCCTGGTGCACTATCCTGCCAGGGATTCCCTTCAATATGTATTGCATACACTTGCAAAACCTAGTCTCCTCTTGTTCGCTTTCCCTTTTTATAAAGAGTTCAGTATTCCTTCTCTTTCAAGCTTTTTATCCACAGGTTTTATATTCATTTGCTTTCGGCAAGTCTGCCGGTATGCCAAGATGTCACGGTTTACTTTTAGGGAACTCACCGGCTATTGCTGGCGTTCTTCCCGCGGTCAGTTGGAGTGGTGAGTCGGCTTCTCTCTCCGCTAATAAGCCCTCATTCCTCACCTGGGACGCTCCCCATGGGTTGCCCCCATGCTGTGCTCGTCTTCTTTCCATTCGGCTATGGTAAGGACAACGCCACCGCTCCGAACATGCGAACGCCCACAAGCCCTTTGCCAGCGTCTGGCGTTCTGGCAGCGTGTCTGGTCTCCTGGTCAACCTATCATTTCTGTCTTCTGTACTTCCCGAGAGAAGCAGGTTTCTCCTTCCAGCAGCGCGCCCTGGTCAGCTGTTGGGATTTAAATCTCCTGGCGAGAGGGCTGCACTCGCAACAACTAGAGCGCAGCCTGTACTCAGTCTTTTCTGCTCTGCTCCTTTTTCTTGTCCCAGTATTCTTACAGTTTTGGGAATGGAAGTCAATTCTTGATGATGAATCTGTATAAGTGTCTTTAGAAGGGTTTGAAGGCACGTTAGATATTGATAACTTGTAAGTAAAGTCGGGGAAACAAAGGATAGTCTACCCCTCCCTTTTCCACATATTTGAATATATTTAATCTATGCTAAGTGCTATGGTTAACAAATCCAAAGCACTCTACCAGAAATCTGTTTAAAAAAAAAAAAACGGTTTAATAGTTGATAAAAAAAAGTCATGAAAAAGAGTTTATATTACACCAAAGAACACCATTGTCACACTGTGGGGTTAGTATACAAAAGTGACAATATTTTTATACCATGTAGGTTGGCAGGGCTGTGAATACTTTGTACTACTTTGTAGCATTTTAAAAATAATGGTCAGCTGTTTTGTTACAAAGATTTTGCAGAGACATGATTGAGAGGGGAAATAATGTGAAATGGACTTCATGGACTGAAAAAAATTCTGTGCAGCAGCATAGAATAACAAGGGATATTAAGACTAGATTTGAAGAACAAGCACCCCCTTTAAATCTATTTGTGCACATTTTTGGGACCGGTTTGTGAATTAGGAAGCGGTGTTAGATGAAACAAGTGGGCATTCTTTTTCTCAATTACTATATTAAAGAGCCTTCAGAATATATTTAGTCAAGGGGGAAGGGGTGAACCGTGACCATATATGTGAACTAAGGATGATGCAGTAATTAGACTTCCTTCGCTCACACTCCTACAATTTTGGTTCTGACAATTAGATCTCTGGTATATGTGGTATTACCCAGAGGGAATAGAGAAAATGGATGTGTAGGTGTAAAAGAGAAATTCAAAACAGTCTTGCTTGGACTAGAAATCAAAAAAATCGGACCGATCAGTAAGGTTAAAAATTTATTTAGAGAGGAATACAATTTCCGGGGAGAGAGGACTACCTGGGGCTTGAGGGGATTCCCTTCATACAGTGCTTCTATTTGTATGTTCTATGTGAAGAAAGAAAGGCAGCACCTGCGCATAAGTACAGATTTGCAGTTATCTAAGGCTATACTCTACCAATCTGTGCTTTATATTTGTAATTGTATTAAAATGTATGATTTTTGTTTTTAATATATATATATATTTCAGTTGTGAACAGCATACTGAAACGCTGTTTCATAAGCAGTCCTCACATAACCATTCCAAACACCTCGCCGCGGATAAAAATCAACAAAAAAAACCACATATATATATATTTCTGAGTCTTGTGGAATCTGCTTAGATCACATGCTGTGCATAGGCCGACATCTAGTGGAATTTTATATTTGGTTAATTTCATTCAAACCAATGGGACTAACGCATCTCGGACGCGATTTGTAAAAGGACTGGAAATGTGGTGCCCGTGTGACACTGAGAATTATGGTGACCAGATTCCGGCAGAGCCTGCCCACCCTCAGCTCTCCTGTCCTCGAGCCATTTGCTCTATTTATTGCGCAGTCTCTCTTGCCCAACTTGCTCACTCACCTCTTCCGGGCTGCCCCCTTATGCTCGCCCCTCGTGCATACTCCTTTCTTTCAAAACTGCAACGGATATTTTTGCTGCAAATAGAAGTATATATAACCTGTAACAGCTTCTGGCTGGTGGGATGACACACTCAATCATAGTATCGTCACCTTGAGGCAGAGGGTATTCTCAGATTCAATTGGCACTTTGCGGACCATTCAATAGAAGCCCCACTAGCAGCGTTATCACACTCTCCAGAATGTTTTGCATGTGTCTGCAGCCATTTATGTGGCACAATTAATGGTATCCGAGCACAAATTCCTAAAGCAGTTGTTGCTTCTAGGTCAAACTGCCCAGATGACAGCTCTAAAGATAGAAATCAATCCCTGCCCCACATTGGTAATAGGATGATCCTTAAACCTGCGTGCACACATGCACCCTTTTACACACACCTTCACACACCTTACTGTCAAGGTTTTATGATTTTTAACATGGCTCGTTTTGTGAGGCTAGATGAATCTGAAGGATGGCACCAGGGGCATGCATACTTTGCTCCTTTAATCAGTTTCCTTTACTTATTTACAGTTATGACTGCCTCTGTGGGTGCTGTGAAAGCCACCTGGCAGTCACAAGGCAGATTAATGGAGTGGGACCTGTGCCAGGGGGCCCCAGCCAACTTCGGGCCTATGTGCGAGTCCCTCAATATGTAGCGTCCTTGCTACTCCCACGGCCGTATTGAGGACATGAGCCTAAGAGAAATAACTGGAATGTCAGTGACTGCTGTACATAGGTTCTGTCCCTCATCACCCTCCATGGCAATAGGAGGGTAGGCAGGGCAAGTGCTTTGCGACTAGCAGTTACAAGGCCACTTCTACATGTCCATTGGCACTTGTGTTAAATCATCAAAGATGAATCCTCCATAATCTTGTGCAGAGAATCTGGAAGGAAGCGCTTCGGTTCTTGGGGTGGGGAGGGAAAATAACATTGGCCCAACCATTGTGAAACAATTGCAACCTTCCCAAAGTACGAAAACTGCCGAAAGTGGCCCAAGTGGACCCAGCGTGGAATCTCTACCGTTGGAGATGTGGTACAGGAAGACAACCTGGCAACATTCGAGATAATGCAAGAGAGGTTCTCCCTCCCGGACACAGAAAGGTTCCACCACATGCAGCTAAATCACACCTGGGCGACCCACCGACGGACCATACAAGACTTGCCCGAAAGCTCTCCGCTTGAACGAAACATAGTCCTGGATCGGGTAGAGCGGAAGCACAGGTAGTGAGGGGACTCCCTCAATGCATATGATACCATATTGAAGAAGTTGGATATACTTTTAAAATAAAAACCAGCCCCACCCCCCTCGAAAGATAATACTTTGGGATGCACAAGCAAGCAGAAGGGGAAACAGTCATAGACCCAAGAACCGAAGCGCTTCCTTCCAGATTCTCGTTATGTGGGATGTCATATCAGATTTCGGAGGGCAGTCCAAGTCTCTGTAAAGGTGCTATATTGGCTTATTTGTAGTGTTACAGTGGAGGCCCTTGATGTGCGGGAGGCTCCTGTCACCGTGAAGCATGTCGTTTACCACCTCCATCTGGCTGGCCCAGTAGTATGATTGCATCCTGGGCAGCCTGATTCCCCCCCCCCCTCCCCGACGGACCTCTGAAGGGTGGCAAGAGTCATTCTCGGGTGGCCTCCTTTCCAGAGCAGTTTCCGGAGGGTGCATTCAATTTTGTGGAAGTCCCGTTGGTCGATATACAATGGCGCATTTTGCAGGATGTATAGAAATTTAGGGAGGGTGATCATTTTGAACAATGCTGCCCTTCCTATCAGTGTCAGTGGCAAGGAGATCCAATGGCGAGTGTCGTCCGCAAATTTTGCCACCAAGGGGGAAAGGTTCAGGGCAGTATATTCAGTGAGGTGCATTGTGATGTGTATCCCCAGGTATTTGAACTGTTCCTTCTCGATCTGGTAGGGGCCGGTCGCCAGACTCACCAATGGGGTGTTCCCTATAGGGAAGAGGATGGACTTGGACCAGTTCACGTGTAGTCCACAGAATGCCTCATATTGGCCCAACAGTTGCACGACTCTGAGGCAGGAGGTGTTTGGGTCCTTCAGGTAGATGAGTAGGTCATCCGCGTAGAGGGATATTCTGTCTTCCCAGGTATCGGACCACCGGAAACCCCCCAGGTTAAGTCGTTTAGCAGCAGGATCGCCAGGGGTTCAATCGCAATAGAAAAAATCATGGCCGATAGTGGGCAGCCCTGCCTTGTACCCCTTCCCAGGCCAAACAGTTCTGATTGCCAACCGTTGACCCTGGTCCTAGCAACCGGGGATTCGTATAGCAGCCTCACCCAACTCATGAAGTTCTCGCCGAAGTACATGCAGCGCATTATGGTCCAGACAGCCTCCTATCTCACCGAATCGAAGGCCTTTTCAAAGTCAATTGCTAACGGGGCCAGTGGCCCCTGTATGCTGTCGGCTCTTTCCAAAGCCGCAAATAGTCTGCGGAGGTTCATGCGAGTTGATCTTTGTGGCATGAAACCGCACTGGTCTGGGTGAATCAAGGAGGGAATTACCTCTTGTAGGCGGTCCGCTAGAAGCTTCGCCAGTATTTTAGTCTCAGAGTTGATGAGTGAAATGGGCCTGTACGAGCTACATCTTTCCGGAGGCTTGTCCGGCTTAGGGATCACTACTATTGTTGCTTCTCGGAGATCTGGAGGGAGAATGCCCTTTTCACGTGCATGGAGGTACATTTGCAGGAGCTGGGGGGCTATCACGTTGGTACCCACCCTTCGCCATAGCTCTACTGGGAAGCCGTTTGGACCAGGAGTCTTACCGGTCTGGAGCCCAGAAATGGCGGCTAGGATCTCCTCCTCCGTGATCTCCCACTCCAGTCGTTGCTGCTGCGCCTCATTCAGGGTAGGGGTTTCGATTCGGTCCATAATCGAAGCGTCCATCGGGGTTGGGGATTCACTGTATAGCTCTGCGTAATATTCCGCGAAGCCCTGGGTTATTTCCTGGTCCGTCACCCTTGCGTTCGATCCTTCCGCTTCGAGTCTCCGGACATGGCTGCGTCCCTGCTCCTTCCTTTCCAGCCATGCAGCATCTTGCCAGCCTTGTCACCCGTTTCATAGATCCTTGCTCTCATTGCAGTGTGCGCTTGGCGCGCATTGTCCATCGCTATGCTTTGCAATCTTTTTTGTGCTAGTAGCAACGTCCGGTTAGAGGCCGGCATATTTTCGTTTACGTGCCTCTCCTCTCCTCTGCCTGCTTGACCTGGAGCTCCGCTTCAAGAATCTTGCTCATGTGCAGCCTCCTTTTGGCTGCCGTCCATGATATTAGTTTGCCCCTTAGCACCGTTTTATAGGCTTCCCATAGCATTTCAGGGTTTGTTGCCTTCTGTGTGTTTAATTCAAAGTATGTGTTGGTGGTCTCCTGTAGTTTGTCTACCAGCTCAGGATCTCCCAGATAGTAAGTGTTCAGGCACCAACA
Organism: Ambystoma mexicanum; assembly: GCF_040938575.1. Taxonomy (NCBI): domain Eukaryota; kingdom Metazoa; phylum Chordata; class Amphibia; order Caudata; family Ambystomatidae; genus Ambystoma; species Ambystoma mexicanum. The sequence continues at coordinate 132,006,874 of NC_090928.1, forward strand.
TGGCGGTGGGAGCCTCCGGGACGTTATAAGTAGCATTTCTAGCGGAGAGTGATCAGAGATGCCTCTAGGCAGCATGTTCATTTCCTGTGCCCTATATAGGTCAGTTGCGGGAGTGAAAAAATAGTCCAGTCTGGAGAGCGAGGCATGGGCCCCCCGAGTGGAAAGAGTACGCTTTAGCGTCTGAGTGAAGTTCCCTCCACACATCGCACAGGCCGAGTGCGTTGGCAAACGTAGCAAGCCTAGTGGGGACTTTGGGGTTCCTATTTCGTATGTGGGATCTATCCAGGGTAACATTCATGACTTCATTGAAGTCACCGCCTAGTATCAGGCAGTCGGAGGTATCATTAGCGTTTAACGGGGTATTGTCAGTGAGCAGTGATTCTAGAAGGGTCGGTGGTGCATAGATAGCTATCAGTGCAACGGATTGCCCCCATAGGTCGCCCGTCACATATATGTATCTGCCTCCTGTATCATGGGTCACAGTGTAGAGGTGGAGGGGTAGGTTTTTGTATATCAAGATCATGACACCTCTTGAGCCCATTGTGAAGCCTGAGTGAAATATCAGCTTATAGTTTGTACGCCTAAATAGGGTGCATTCTGTACCTGCAAGGTGTGTCTCGGACAGGAACACTATGTCAGGAGCCTCAGTGTTCTGAGAGTATCGACATTATGATGATACTCTGCCATGTGAGTATGTGTTGGTGGCTGCCCTAATTGTCACCGGCAGTGTTATGCGCTTGTTGGAAATATGCCCGTAGTGTACTGACAACCTTTCTGGCCATGTTCCTCTATTGGTCCGACAGGTCCCTGATGAAACTGTGCTTAACAATCCCAAAACCCTCACCCCATAATCCTCCCAACTAGAAGCATTGGTCGCCCAAACAAAGAATCTATGGTGTCAACTAAACACCTAACATGCACTGAACTTAATATCAAATAAAAGTGGCCTTCCCCTAAGAGGAACCCGGGGGGAAGGTAGTACTCCTCTAAAGGTGATCTCGGAGGGAGTCCACGCGTGTACTACGCCTGGAATTTATTTCACTCTCGGGAGGAGAGGGGGGGTTCTCCTTCTATTGTAGGGCTTGGGGCATATCGCGGCCGCTATAGGTGGATCTATGCTGCCGATCATTGTGTGTGTGTGTGTGTGTGTACTTTGGGAAGATTTATGATCTGATTTGAGTACCTCAGTGTGGTCACAGGATTTGTCAGCCATGGTGAGGGGTTATCACCCGCCTAGGTCTTCCGGTGGGTCCTGCGGTGGTGGTCGGCGGGGTTCTCGCCGTTGGTCTGGCGGAGGTCTTCGATTTCTTCCCCTATTTTTGCAGGGGGTGGACCAATCTCCCTCTGTTTTGCTCGGCCCAGTGGCAGACCTCCTTAGGATCACTAAAATGGACTGTTGTGCCCTTGTGATAAATCTTGAGCTGTGCAGGGAAGAGCAGGCTGTATTTAACGCCCATCGTGTGTAGCTGCCTTTTCAGGGAGTTGAAGGATTGCCTTGCCCTTTGCACTTCCCTCGTGTAATCCGGGAAAAAGGCGATTTTGGGGCCATTGAACGTGACCGCTCCTTTGGCGCGCGCATGTTTCAGCAGGGCGTCGCGGTCGCTGTAATTTAAGAATCTTGCTATTACAGTTCGTGGAGGGGCGCCAGGCGGTGGTCTGCCCGTGGGCACCCTATGTGCCCTCTCTATGGAAAAGAACTTGGAAAAGGCATCAGGCTCGTACAGGTCGGAAAGCCATTGTTCTAGAAAGAGTTCCATGCAGGCGCCCTCTGCCTTTTAGGGTCTACCCAGGATGCGCACATTGTTGCGTCTGGACCTGCCCTCTCCCTCTTCAATTCTGTCTTCCAGCACCTTCAATTTGGACATTGTGTTATGGAGCTGCTGTTGCATGGTGTTCATTCTGTCCTCCGTGTTGGAAATGCGCTGCTCCGCCTCCCCGATACGTGCCGTCAGTTTTTGGAGGTCGTGCCTGAGGAGGGAAACATCCATACTAATTCCGTCCATTTTCTGCTCTATGGACGTGCGGGAGTCGGTAATGATGGCCATGATGTCTTTGAGCGATATTCCTTGGTCCGTCTGCATGTCGTCTGAGAATTGCGGGTGGTGTTCAGTGGGCTGGGGTGGAGGGATGGTCTACTGGTCCATTTTGCTTTGGGCATGAAGCTTCCTCGGCCTGTCTTTCCCCATGGCACCCAGACCACCTCGTATGCTGTATTGGCTGATGTGGGCGCCCGTCCAGCCAGCTTTTGCCTGAGCACCACGCTACCGGGTGTGCCTCTTGTCTCTTTTACCTTGTTGGCAAATCGCACCCTCTATTGCTGTTGTGCCCCGCTCTCGCACCGGCGCGTACGCTACTTGGGCAGCAGCACCCATAGGGGCGGAGAGGCGGAAGGGCCTGTCTCTCCGGGCCTCTCCGCTCCCCAATTATCAGAGGGCAGGGCTCACACAGGTGCACAATCCTCTCTCCCCCTCCAGGCCTTCTTGACTTCCCGTCCAGTGATGGTGCTCCGGTCGGGCCCCAGAGGGGCGGGAGCCGGCGCGGGAGGCCTAGGCTCCACTTTTCGGCAGGCTCTCCCGCTGCTCTCTTGTATGTGCTGTCCTGCAAGAGTGTGTCCGCCGATCGGGGCCTCCCCGGGACTCTGCTGGGTCTGCACCTTTCTTCCGCTGTGATCGACCAGTCCGTTGCGGTTTGGACACCGTCTCAGCGCGTCCTCACTGGGTATGCACAGGACGTTCAGCTGCGTGCGCCCGCGGCCATTTTGAAGACGGGCTGGTGGTTGTCACCACAAAACTTCACACGGTCGTCTCGGGGGAATCCGACCGCGGTTCTCTTTGATCTTCGCTCCGGGTGTGCCCAAGGATGTTCGCTGTCACATCGGAGTATTTCCAGCTCTTTTTACCCCCGAAAACAGGCTTTTTTATAACAGGATGTTAGTGCGGCCGCAGGAGCCGAGCAGACGCACGTCTACTGCATCCTGCGGTAAGCTACGCCCCTCAGACTGCACCATTATTGATTGGAAAGTGTAAGAGGAATGGTTTAATGAAAGGATTATATGGCCAAAGTAACTTAAGGTCAGGACCAATACATATGGAGGGGCCCAAATTGACATTTTAGAATTATTCCACACAACGTTGGAGTGCAAAGGGTGGTCTACCGTGGCTGATGATTCTAGAAGAGGAGGAAATGTGCTGGGATGTTATGAGTAGAGCAATATGGGAATAAGACCCCAATGTGCCAGGATTGGTGGCTGTGTTTGAGGAATGTGTGGCTGGAAAGGGGGAGGATAGATTTAAGAAGTTGTTTGGAGAATTGTTGGGTGGTCTTAAAAGATATTGCATTAGAGTAAAGGAAGAAGCAGAGCCAGCAGTAGCTAAGGTGAGGAATATGCCCTTTTGCATGAGGGAGTAGGTTGCGTATAACTTAAGAATTTGGAACAGCAGGGGATAATTGAGCCTATAGAAATCTGAGTAGATTTCATCCATCTTTGTGGTGTGAAAAGCCAATGAGCAGATAAGAATGTGTGTTGACCTGAGGGGGCTAAATCAGAACGTGATGGAAGACAGGTTACCCCAACGTATATAGAAGAGATGCTAATTCTGATGGGTGGAGCAAAGATATTTATTACTCTTGACGTGGCATTACCCTACTACCAAGTGAGTCGGCGTCCAAGTTTTTAAGAGAATACCTCGTTTATCACACATGAAGGGGCTTACCTGTTTAATAGGATGCAGTTTGGGCTGTGTCGACTGTGGTATTCTTTCAGTGAGCGATGCATGCTCTTTTAAAGGACATGACTGGCATAGTCGGTTTCCAAGATGAGATACTGGTCACCAGGGTGATGGAATAAGAGCATGGCCACAGGGAGGAACAATTACTTCAGGGAGGGAAGGAGCAAAGGGGGAAAGATGGGAGAGAGGAAGTGCCGGTGGGGGAGACGGAGAAGGAGGAACTCTGAGACTGCACAGCATCTATCGATCATTTGGGGCTTAAAATTAGTTCAGCTGGAGTGGAGCAGAAAGGTGGGAGTTAGTGTCTGCCTTTGTGGACTTGGAAGAGTCCCAAGGACTGACAGGAGATCATGTTTTTTCTTGGGCTTGTGGAATTGTTTGCAAAATGTATCTGCCATTTTGCTGACGAGTGTAAGCATATAACAGTTGTGCAAGAAGATAATGGATTTCAGATGGACGAGTGAGTGTGAGAAAGGGTTTGAGGATGTCAAGCAAGCGATTTGTTAAAGCTCCTGCATTACCACACTTTGATACTGCGGTAAGTCAGAATCAGAAGATGGACAAGAAGACCTTATTGTAAAAAGGTTTATTTTCACCTATGACTCAGAGACATAATCTTTTTCTACTCTATACAAGGGAATGGAAAAAAAGGGTGCTCGTCAGTAAGTCAAGATGTTCAAACATTAATGAAGACCCGTGTCCAGAAAAACTAGTCTAACCGACTTTCTCGCTGTACTGCTTATAAGCAAACGTAAAATAGCCAAGACCTACTTTGGGGCATTGCCCAAAGGAAAAGGACGCTGCTGGCTTCTGACCCCCACACTTGTCTCTTTTAACCTAGACCCTTGCCTATGTTCACAGTCCAAAACATATAGTTAATGTACGACTGGATTGCCGTTCCAGCCGGGTCCCTTTGGTTCCCTTTGTAATTTGTGTGTCTCAGTCCTTCTCCCTTGGGGGAGACTTTCATAATTTCCGTTCCCATAATATGGGTGCTTTCAGTCACTTCTTTCCCCGCTCTGGGCTTGCTCTTGCTCAGGTCCCACTGTGGGTTCCTTGGATCCCACACTGGAGCCTATCTCTACTTCTTTTGGTTTCTCTCCCAACTCTGGGGCTTCTCTGGCTACTCTTTTTTCAGTTTCTTTCCCCACTCTGGGGCTTCTCCTCAGGACTCCCCACTCTTGGGTGTTCTATGTCTCTCTGTACTCCATGGTGTTTCCCATTCTCACTCCCCTTCTCTCGGGTATGTTTCCTCTTTCTCACTCTAGGTTCTTTTCACTCCTCCCCAGTATAAGGTTCTCTCCGGTTCTCCCCACTGTGGGGCTTTTCTTCCTCTCCACAATGGAGCTCCTTCCTATGGCTCAGATCTCGCTCAGGCTACCACATCTCATGGCTCCGGTTTCTCACCTGCTGGCCCACATTGCACTCTCCTAGTGCGGGCCTCCAAACATATCATGTCTATCGTTCTGTCTCTCACAGCGTCTCTCCTCAATGTGCGCTGCAGCATAATGAAACTCTGGAGGCTGCATGGATACTCCTTCCTGATTGGTTCACCACCTGACGTGACTTGATAAGGCTGGCTTTTCAGTCATTCTGCAGTTTTCTAGAAAAGGATGAAATGAAGTTTGGGTCAGAAGCCGAGTCAGCCATTCTTTAAAGGGTTCTCGCACATCTTGGTTTCTGCAAACCCATAAAGGTGTTAGTCTTGTGAGGGGAGGGGTGGTGACTTAAATCTCCCCCTTGGGTGGTCGGGGGGGGGCGGGAAACCCCAGTGAGTCACCTACAGAGGGATACCGCTTACCCTGTCACTTCTGGGGTGTTAAGCACTGTAGGCTCACCTCTGTACTCACAAACTCCCCTTTGGGGAGAGGTGATGAGCTCCTCGAATTCGTCACAATACCCAATGTGAGACATAGAACTACAAAGGAAAAATTCCAAACACTGTTTGACAGGCGCTCCACAAATATTATTTTATTTGATTTGTTGTTGCAGAAAATTAGTACTTGATGCAAATGATCAAAAGGAAAAAAGTTATTGCCCTCTACACTTGTTTCCCCACTTTGATTCAGTAGTTCTTCAGGAGGTTAAGCATATCTATTTATTTTTAGAAATGGTTTCATGTGCCTCTTGGTTGCTGATACTGTTGTTGGTTTTCTGTATATAGGTGAAGTAGTTATTAATGCATTCTGGGGCAGTCCCTTAATTTTCTAGATTGGATTTCTCCCGCGACTCCATTCCACTGGATTGCGATCAATGCTCGGAGCTGCTCCAATGTGAGACATGGGTAATAACTGATGCAAGCAAGTCAGGGTTAGGAGCTCTGTTCTTAGAGAAGCAGTTGGGTGAAACACGTAGTAGCATTTGCCCCAAGAACTTTGAAAGGGGCTGAGGTAAGATATTCGATCAGTCTCTGGCCATGACATTCAGCAGAACCGAGATGGACTACCATATGTTCTTAGATCTGTGGCTTTTAAGTGAAAAATCTGTTGGTTCTCATGCTGGTGCCCATTGCAAAAGGGCTGGAAAAACGGGTTAAATGATGCCCATCCTATTGCCATTGAAATGTGAAACGAATGGTGTGTAGTCCAATAATTAGACACGATCATTTTAATGCTTTTTAAATTTTTTTTGTGCCTTAAAAATGTTTCCCCTGTGATTCAAGGGGACAGAAGAAATGTGTAGGTTATTTCCTGCCCCACTCCCATTAGAACAGAGGCATACCATTTCCAATGTCCGTCGTGTGCAACCTACAGCTTTCCAGATGTTTCAGACTAGCCTCCCATGATCCCTCACCATTTACTATGCCAACTATGCAAAAAGATTCAGACCCTTGTTCTAAAAACAAGTGGCAACCCTCATTTATCTCAAATATTAGTTATTATGCAACTAATAAGTGGTCTGTAGCGTAAAAGGAAAACACACAACATGGCATTAGTTTGAAAAAGGATAGAAACATGTTGAGTTGTGTACTAAAATCTCTAATTGTGTTCCAATATGAAGAGTTATTCTTCAGGCTGCTGTGGAACAGACAAAAACTCTGGAGACTTCCGAGTTCCAGGGAATCGTTCTGCTCAGAGCACTGGTGAATGTTTAATCAAAATTCAGAGAGGGATATGTAATGTGTTGAAAGTAGCTTCTCTGCACCTAATGACTATTCCAGATAATTCAGCGTCCTCAGAGTCATTTCAGTTTTACACATCGAACTGGGCAAAAAGAAAGAAAATTGCAAAATCGTGTTTTTCTTTCGCCAGTCACAAGAGTTAGCTTGATTTACTCAGTTACACCAACACTCACTTTTTTTCTGGTGGTCAGCAAATACAAGCAAATCTGAAAATATGTTGTGATTTGCTTTCCTTAGATGACATGCTCTGCATAGTCTGATATCGAGTGATAGTCAGAGTATTACAAGATTTGTTTCCGAATCTCAAACGGACGTCAATAGGATGTGTTAGTAATACTATCCCAGACGTGTACTGTACCCATGGTCCTTCACTCGTCAAGGTCCCTCAGATTGTTTCTTTCCTCCATCGTGGTCAGTCGCAAATTGCAGAGTTCCTTTCCAGGCTGATGCCTTTGATTATTTGAAAGTTTATTCAAAGACTTTTACTTCTTTCTTCCTTTAGTGTCCGCTTTCGCTGCACGGCCAACAGACTGCTCAACAGCCGTCGACTACTAGACTGAATCGACAACCAGACGCGGCCTACACAGGCCTCTTCGGGCTTCAGCTGTTACAGTAGGGAGAGAGGGGGGAGGTTCTTCATACTGACCTCTTTAGAGAATGCATATTCTGCCATACACTTTCCCTTTTTCTCGCCAAACTGCCCTTTTAATTAATAATGGCCAAAATTCCCTTCAAGTTTTGCCCTACCTGGCATTGAAAGTTCCTGTGGAAGGACATGCACCGATCAACCTGAAAAGCTTTGCAAGTCCTGCAAACTTTTTCGACCTAAAACTCTCAAAGATCGACGCACCAAGCGCTGGGTCGTTCACGCAGTGCAGGCAGAGGCCTCCATCGACGTGATGGAGGACTCTAGCGAGGGTAGAATCAATGTCCTTAGTGATGCCAAGGGCGAGCGGGTTTGTCAGAACACCATGTGTGGGCCCCTGACTCCAATAAGCAGCCGGCTGCTCGGAGGCGACACCCAGCGGCCATAGCACACACAAGTCCAAGAACAAAAAGCACATACCCCACGGCTGACTTTCGGTTAAAGCGTTTAAGACGTGCTGTCCGGAAAAAGCTTAGGTTCTTCCCTGTCCTGTGGGCCATCGCGTATGCTTTCACCTCATGACAGGCCCCCAAAACCGGACCATAAGGTCGGTTCGGGCATCGCTCACAAAAAGGCTCTAGTTTCGCGCGCCGAAGAACAGGCTTTGAAAAGCACATCTCCCAAACTCCCAAACAAACACTGAAAATGCAAGACTGTCCCCCGAAAGCACTGGCTGTACATTCCCCCCAATCCCTCTGTAGACACTCTCGGGGACTATGCACCACAAGAACCAGACTGCCACCCCTACCATGTCAGGCGTCCCACCGTCATGTGACTATACTACAGAACAATTTACTACAATTTTAAAAAGGATGTCATGTTTTGTGGACTTTATGGACAAGCATCCAAAACAACTAAGGTCCCTTAGAGATGCCTCACAGCCAGGGACCACAACACATCAAACCCCTGCCAAAAAACCTTGTCTTGAGCCACAGCCTAGCCACCTCTGCTCTAGGTCCCCCGGCCTCGACCTACCAAGACACCTCTCAGGACATGTACAATGACGATCTCTCAGGGTCACAAGGCCCTGGCTCTCAAGGAGACCTTTATAGTCGGGATCAATACTATGACGACGACGAAGATATCTACGTCAGCCAGTTGCCTCACAACCAAGACCAGCCGGTAGCAGATTCTCCCATTGACAACCAACTACAATATAATCAACTGCTGCTAGATGCTGCCCAACATTTTAATAATGACACTCAAGAGGCACAAATCGACAAGGACTTTGTAGAAGACATTCTGGGTAAGAAAAAGTCTGCCACCCAGTTTATTTTGCTGCTACAGACTGTACAAAGGCAGGTATAGCCCTCCCTACTTGCGCCTAATCTCACAAGGGTGGTTAATCCCAGTATAGAGAAACTATTCAGGCCAGCACTGACTGACCCTCTGTTTATTAGGGGTCATCTAAAACCCGATTCGCTATTAGTCACCACTACCAGAAAGAGGGCGGGCACTACCATGGCATCGGCTGGGGCCCCGCCAGACAAGGAAAGCAAGAAGATCTATACTTTCGGGAGAACGGTTGCCTCCTCAGCAGCATATAGTGCTAGAATCTCTAACACTACGCTTCTAGCAAGTTACAGCTGCCACAAGTGGAATGAACTGGAACTTCAGATTTAAGCTGTTCCAGAACCCCTAAAGTAAGTACTATTGCAGAGGACAAGCAGGTATCAATCTGCATCCTTAAAAACAATCTTGATGCAGCCGACAATGCAGGTTGCATCATGGCAGAAGGCACGCTCATCAAGCACCACACCTAGCTGGACTCAGGCCACCCTCCTTAAAATACTGGTGGAGCCTAATGTACTTTTCAGGCTGTCAAAGACACCCTCAAGAATGACACTTTCAAATCCCTTGGCCAGTTAACAAACAAAAATCAAGTTTTGCAAGCACACTGCGCAACAACACTAATTAAGACCAAAATGGTATAGTGATTTTTAATGAAAGCTGAAGTAGCCTTAGGAATTTTGTTTTCTTTGAGATAGTGGGTAAGGGTGGTTTTTTCCCAAAATTTGTTGATCTCTCTGATGCTTAAGCGTTCCAATTTGATTATCAAATCAGAGAGATTACTTACCTGGTGGAAGATTTGGCAAATCCCGCCCCCTGCATCCACCTGCAGCATCTTTTACCACACCCAATTTAACAGGTCCTTGCGCCGAACCTGGTCTCTTCCCCCCTTGCCAACCCAGCTTCTTTACCTTTGGGACACTGAGGCTCAGCTGCAGACCCACACCCCCTGCTTTTACTCATATATAAGGATCATGGCAACAGCAGCAGAATATATTTTGACTAGAGAGGATGATATCCAAGCATTATTCACTCCGAAGGGCTCAACCCTGAATCCCTTTAAAAGGTTGACATCTGAAAATGATGACCTCAGATCCAAATTTATCAAATTGGAACGCTTAAGCATCAGAGAGATCAACAAATTTTGGGAAAAGACCACCCTTACCCACTATCTCAAAGAAAACAAAATTCCTAAGGCTACTTCAGCTTTCATTAAAAATCACTATACCATTTTGGTCTTAATTAGTGTTGTTGCGCAGTGTGCTTGCAAAACTTGATTTTTTTTACTTACCTGGCGGAAGATTTGGCAAATCCCGCCCCCTGCATCCACCTGCAGCATCTTTCACCACACCCAATTTAACAGGTCCTTGCGCCGAACCTCGTCTCTTCCCCCCTTGCCAACCCAGTTAACAAACAAGCCCTACGTACAATAAGGCTTGTCAAACTCCAGAAGGTTTCGGAGTCTGGGTGCTTGACGCTGTTCCAGGTATACTCCGGGCACACAATCTTAATCTTGGGGCCCATCTCAAGGACAAACTTCCTCTTCTGGTTTTCAAAGAGGAAATAAAAGGTCCAGATGAAGAGGCAGAACCTCACCTGGGAGAGGCTCCAACCCTCCCAAACAATGACGCACCGCTACAGGTCCCCTTCCATGACACTCCAGTAGGAGGCCGAATTTCACACTTCACCCATGCACGGGAGGGGATAACGTCACATAAGTGGGTGTTGTCCGCCGTGGTAGGCGGGTATTGTATCGAACTGTTATAAAAACCACCCAATCGCCCGCAAGGACAGAGGAAAATGACGCCAGAAGAAAAGCGCATACTGCTGGAAGAAGTAAAGGCTCTGCTGGAAAAGGAAACCATAGAGATTGTCCAAGCAAATCAAGGGTATTTATTCAACGTACTCCTGTGTGCCAAAGAAAGTAGTTTCCATGTGCCCAGCACTAGATCTGCACCCTGCAAACAAATATTTCAAACCCCCTTATACAGGGGGACTACATGGCACATTGTATATGAAAGATGCATACTTTAATATTTCAATGCTCCCTGCGCACAGGAAATCTGTGTTTCAAGATAACAGGAGTTCATTACCACTTCAAGGTACTCTTCTTCGGCATCGCCTTAGCACCAAGAGTGTTCACAAAGGTGCTTGCAGTGGTGGCAGCACACCTGCGCAGAAAGTCAAACCCAGTATACCCTTATCTGGATGACTGGCTAATTACCTGGGAATTTCCTCAAATTTGCAAACAAAATACACAAGACAATAGACCTTCTTTTCAATCTGGCTTCCACATCAACGAAAGAAATCAAGTCTAGTCCCCAGACAAGTAAAACAATTTCTAGAGGCTATTCTAATGACAAAAGGAGCTTGCTTTCCCGTCAAACGAGAGAGTACAGAGCATGCTGTTGCAAGTACCTCTCTACAAAGCCAGTCTCCAGATAACTGTACGTAAAGCAATGTGCTTGCTCGGGATGATGGCCTCATGCATTCACTTTGTTCCACACGCGCTCCTGCACATGCACCCAATGCAGGAATGGTTAGCGAAACAATGGTCTCATACAAGCGGTCAGTGGGACGATCTAGTGGTTGTTTCGCTAATCCTCGTATAGGCCCTTCGCAGGTGGTCCGAGGACAACCTGCTAAACGGAAAACCCTTCTGTGTTCCACCAGCACAAGTGATCCTAACAGATGGGGTGCTCACTTCTCCACCACACAGCCCACGGCCAGTGGAGACATGTTACAGCCCAAAGACATCAACTTCCTGGAACTTTTGGCAGTCCTCAAGGCTCTTTGGGCCTTTCAGCGGTATCAGGTAATATTATCCCCATATATATGGTCGCCGTAAATAATATAGCCGGGAAAAGGTCGCTGCGATATTATATAGGTGACCATATATAAGGGGACAGTGGCGCAAAAAAAAGTTTGGGGGTTGCGGGAGTGTCCCCCGCATGTTCCATGCAATAATGTCGCCACAAAAAACAGCCATTTTTCGGCGATATTTTTGCATGGCGAGATTTTTGTGGCGACATTATTACATGGAACCCTTTCAGCAACAACTTGCAGGTCAGACAGTGCAAGGCCTTACAGACAGCACCACTGCCACGTTCTACCTAAACAGGCAGTGAGGCACACACTCTCAAAGTCTGTCCAAGCTATCCCAAAAAATATGGAAGTGGGCACTCAAGCGGAACATGTTCCTAAACTCTCAACATGTTCCACAGGATCTCAATTCTCTGGCAGACATTCTAAGCAGATACCCTCTACCAGAAGAACACAAGTGGCAACTCGACAGATATCCTAGATCCAATATTCTCACAGTGGGGTCACCCCCCATTAGACTTGTTCGCCACAAGCCCAAACGCACAAAGTCCAGACTTTGCGTCCAGTTTTCCCAAACCGTGGTCCAAGAGGAGTGCCCTGTGGATGAACTAGTCAGGGAAATGTACACCCCACCCCCCGACACAACTCCTGAGCAAAATAGTGCACAAGATGCACCTGAAACAATTGACTCTAATCCTGGTTGCTCCTATGTGGGCGAGACAACCTTGGTTTCCACATCTGCTCAAACTGGCGATGTGTGACTCAATCAAGCTCCTGTACCTATACAACATGCTAACACAATACAAGGGGGCATATCTCCATCTGCCCCCACAATCGATGAACTTGGCAGCTTGGCCCCTGAAGTAATCGAATTTGGCCACTTGAATATTCCACAAAGGTGTATGGATATCATAAAGGAGGCATGAAAACCCAAAACCATACACTGCTATTTCAATAAATGGAATGGATTTGTGATATGGTGCAGATCACAAACACTAAAACCAACAGAATGTTCCCCAGCCAACATTATACATTATATGCTTTACCTACTAGACTCCGGCCTAATATTCAACTCCATCAAAGTACATTTGGCAGCCCTGTCTGCTTACACCACTTCACTAAACAAGGTGTCCTGGTGAAAGGTTCCTGTCATCAAAGCATTCATGGGGTAAAGAGGCTACACCCTCAAATTTCCAACCCTCTTCCTGGTTGGTATCTTAATGCTGCACTCTCCAAGCTCCTGGGTCCACCCTTTGAGCCTATGCACACCGCCAGTCTAAATCCTCGAACTTACGAGACTGCTTTCCTCGTAGTTATCCCCTCTATAAGACGAGTCAATGAGCTACAGGCTTTGTCCGTACAAGACCCTTTCTTTATAATACACAAGGACAAGGTGGTCCTCAAAACGCATACTAGGTTTTCACCCAAGTTCATTTCAAAGTTCCATGTTAATCAACTCATAGACCTTCATACCTTTTTTCAAAATCCATCTAACTCAGCTGAGAGAAGCCTCCATACCCTTGATGTACGGACGGCGGTCTTGTCCTATGTGAACAAAACTAAACCTCTAAGGAAAACCGATAAACTTTGTTTCCATAGCCGCTGGCAGAGTGGGTGATCACATATCAAAAAACACCATCTCAGATGGAAAGTCACTTGCATACAGCTCTGCTATTCTCTATCTAAATGAGTTTTTTACTTTTCACTCCCAGGGCTCACTCTACCAGAGGTACAGGAGCTACATTAGCCTTCATTGCAAACGTCCATCTACGCTATTTGCAAAGCTGCTACATGGTGTTCCATCCATACGTTCACACAGCATTATTGCAGTGACACTCACTCTGAAGCCGATTCATAGGTGGGACAAGCGGTTCTTAAACATCGCTTTGCCGCTGTACCTTCTCACTTCCCACCTCCTTCTCCAGATACTGCTTGCTAATCTATGCAGAGTATGTGATCTAAGCAGATCCACCTGCACCCACAAGCACTAAAGAGTTAGGCAAGACCTCTTTTAGGCTCTTTAATGGACTAGGGGGGAGAGGGGGCACTGGGAAGGGTGACACTCTCATGCAAATACAATCACATACACAGACATGGGCAGGCACTGAAGAAGGCTGTTTTTTAGTTTAAATATAAAGCACAACTAACTATTAGCTGGATAGATTTGTAATGTCAGATCCTAGGCATTGTACAATCTTAGTGCGGTATGAGTCAAACTCCCCTCTCCTTCACAGAAGTATGTGTCCTGTGAGATTCTAAACATTGACTGCAGGAGCTTCTGCTGTGTTCGTCAATAAGGCTAGCACTGGTAGCACACAACTGACTCACCAGCTGTCTACTGTCCGTCAAGGGTCCATACACGCTAAAAATTGAATTTACATGGTCAGTGCAACAAAATGCAGAATGGGACAGATTATAAAAATAAGATGTGAATGAGACTACATGGCCCAATTAACATTAGCAGGAGGAGTGGAATATGGACAGAATGAATGGAAATTGGTTATACAAATGTTTAGTGTTTCCCTTAGGCTAAGCCTTAAGGTTTGTAAAAGTCTGCAGAGCTGCAGGGTGTTTTTAATGAGCTAGCAAAGTGTAGAACAGCATGCTCTGACAAAAAATCACTGACAACAAAGAAAAGAAGGCTTTGGAGCATGCCTATTATGGAAGAAGGATGGATTGGGATGAAGCCGTGGTACATATCCAGTAACGCCACAACAGCAAGCTAAGTATATATAAACCCCTGCCAGGCACCACTTTGGCAGGAAGGGAACGGAAGGGGGACAGGAGAAGACCATTCAGGCAGCTGAGTCCTTTGCTACCATCCTAATTTTTGTAAGATTAAACTTGTTATCCTTACAAGATCAGCTTTTTACCTTATTTCCCTAGAGGGGTATATATATTCTGTTGAGTGTAATTGGGGACACCCTTAAACCTGTATCTGCTTAGATTCACATGCATCCACCTTTCCTCCCCTACTGGAGTAAAAGGTGCATAATGTTTTTCTGGGTTATCACTGTTTCTTCATTAGCACATCTGTACTCCCGCTACATTTCATGCAACCTCATGTCAGAAACAAACAATCTGAGGGACCTCGCCGCGTGAAGGACCATGGGAACAGTACACCTCACACTACGGATATTATTACTAACAAGCCCTGTCAAAGTCCTTTTTTGAGTTTTGAAAACAAATCTTGGAATACTCTGTGACTACCACTAAATGTCACACTTTGCAGAGCATGCGAATCTAAGCAGATACGAGCACCAGAAATATGATTACGGTGAGTAATGTATCCCATATCATACCACCAGATTCTCTCCGACAGTAGTGAAGGATGTGAATTGACTCCCAGCTGGATCTTGAATCCTTATTGATTAGTGAAGCCATCTTTGATCCGAAGACCTTGGTGGTGCACAGGCTGCATTAAAAACAATGTATGCATGATTTAATTAGTATATCAAGCAAGCTACTGTCGCGCGACTAACCCGCTGCCTTTTTTCGGCACAGTTGCTCTGTTTGCGTTATGTTCAGGTGACATAATAATTTGACTCCAGAGTTGATTTTTCCCTAAATGTTTCAAACGAAATTGTGGAATTTATTTTGAAAGGAAGTTCAATTGCCTTGACCTGCTAAGAGCTTTGGCGTTATTACTGCTCACATTGCACCTCTGTTTGGTCAAGATGCTACTAAAACGAAAACTCGAAAGACTAGCACTGCCATGGCTTGTGTGCTAGTTGCTTATGTTTTGCTGTAATTGAGCATTGAGCCAGATAAGATAAGAACAGTGGCGTCTCCAACACATGCACCTATTGTGCAGATCTGTAGAGCAGAATAAACTTCTAAACAGATGTTATAATTGTGATACTTGTACCTCATGGAACAGAGTCGCTAGGTTACCCCGCCAAGGTTCTCCTAAAAAAATCTCTCTGGCCTACTTGATTTACTGTGCTCTCTTGGATTGGTGCGAGCAGCCTTTCCTTTCTTTGCTAAGAATTCTGAAAGTACGCTGTCCGGAATTTTTTTGTTGACCCGAGCATGACAATACGTTTGTTTAAATACATTTTGTCAAAATTCACATATCCTGCCAATGGAAGAACGTATTCACAATAGCTTGGCTCAATAGAGCCTACATTTTAGAACAATCCTAATTTCTGGACACGAATCTCTTGATTTTTTTTTTTTTTTTTATTTTTTTTTTATTTTTTTTTTTAGTACACAAGGAATTTATTTGGTGCAAGATTGTCTGTTTTTAAAAATATACTTTTTCAAAGCTGTTTTTTCGCTTGTACTTACTGTTGCTTCTTGTCTCACTCTAGCCAGTTTTTCCAGGAGGCCATTCTCAATGACATCCGCAAGGCACGCAATCTATACACTGGCACAGACTTAGCAGACGAGCTATCGCGAATACGACAGCGCATGGACAACATTGAAGTTCTGTCTGCAGACATAGTCATCAACCTTCTTCTGTCCTACCGAGATATCCAGGTATGTCCACCTGTGCACATGGTTATCCAAGCCAAATATGATTTACCTGAGAACTGTAATATTTTACGACTATGGAAGAATGTGTTACACATTGCTTTCTGCCTGTATCGTTCTACTGCTATACTTCCAATCGGTTGCAGTCTTCTGCAGCAAATATTTTGGACAACCTATTTTTGATCCTCTTGGGATGATTGTGGTCACTATGTATAACTGAGTTCTTATTCAGCTTGAAACACAATGTTCTAGGAAAGGTGGGTGTCGAACAAGAATGAAAGCTTCTGGCACATCCGAGTGGTGCTTTATTTAAAAAAAAATACTGAAGCTCGGCATTCTTATTTGCCTTTTCCATTTGAAGATGCTTGATATAGAAATGTGTACACCTGTCATTGTTTATCTTCATTGACATCTGACTTCATTTGAAGAAATGGCAGCACCAGGCTCATTGCAGGTTAGGTAGAATGATTTTGACTTTATTGTATGTGAATCCTCTTTCTGTTGACATGTTTGGAGCTGGATCGCATGCGTTGAATGGATGGCAGGCAGTTTTTCACTAACACTTACATTTACAACATGGCATTGGTATACAATATTGCTTTCTGTTGGTTCGTTGGGGCACGTATTGATACATAAAATGGCCTTCACTTAATTGCGCTTGTACTCTTTTTCGGACCTTACTGTATTGGTCAAGTATAGCTATACCCGAAGGCAGTCATCCATTCACCTGGAGGGACGTCAATTTGACAGAGCTCTGCACAGCTCCTTCTTTGGATAATTAATGAACACTGTTTCAATGAAAAAGTAAATAATTAAATTAAAAACCATTGAGTACTATCATCTACGTTCTGCAAGTAAACCTTATGCACCAGGCAAGCTTCGTTATGCATAATCTACTTTAATTAACAAACTTGCTATAGTTTGTGAATCATCGATCATGAAAAAAGCCGATATATTTTCCGTTCTAAAGGGCAGAAACCGTACCTTCTTGAAAGTACTGAATGCATTAAATACTTGAAGCCTTAACAGCTCTAGCATAGTTTTCAAAGGGCACTGTTTCAAATAAAATACTTGAAAAAACCTGTTCTTTGTATGCAGCACATCCACCACTGTGCACGTATCCCACTTCTCATTTGAGTATGTCACCTTCGTGTTCAAGTGCAATTTAGTGTTTCAGCAAATTTAAAACTTGGCTGTCTTCTTTGTATTTAATGTCTTGTGTATATCAAATTAACTTGCCTTTTCCAATGTTTGTAAAAACTCTAATCCTATCTACTGACAAAAATGTGACCACCCCATGAATATAAAATGCGGAGTAGCAGGCAGCCCTAAGTACGAATTTCCCAAATGAAACCTACTAACGAGGCATGCATGGTGGTATCTTTGACCCGCCACAATCCTAGTAGGGAATGCGGCCTGGGTGAGAGAGCTTGGATGGTGCACATGCCCAAAACTACTAGATATAAATTGCCTACATTTGGTTTCCCTTTCTGTAATTGCAACTCTTGTGAGCTGTACTAAATAGCCCCAACAAAAACCCGCAGTTGCAAAAGTTATGTTTGAAGTGGCCGTAAAGCTTGTTGCTGTGCAATTTAGGAATGTATGGGCTATATTCTATACATTCGCTCACATCCTCACCGGCAAGTCATTTTTGTATTAACATTTGCATTCACTGACTGATATATTAGTGAAACGTGCACATGCCTGCAATTATTTCATGTTGGAATGGCACAAACCGATAGCTTGTTTCCTCTTGACTTTCCAGTTTGGATGAATTCCCTACATTACAATACAGAGCCTTCCCGAAAACCTTTGCTCTGAAGTAGTTATTAATGATGAACATAGACAATATACTGGCAAAATGCAAAGAGAAACGGTTCTGTCTTCGTGCACTAGCAAATATGGGTTTAGAAAAAATAAGTAGTTTGATTATATTTTGCAGCTTGGGTCCTAAATTATTATGCATTCCACTACACCCCCTCCCTTCCTCTCACCACCTTGTTCATGACAACCTTACACTGGCTCTTAAGAAAGTGCACGCTTTACACCATAATTCTGAGACTGCATTCTTCTCTCTTTGTATGTTGTATTTGTGAAAAGGACTACGACTCAGTCGTGAAGCTGGTGGAGACTTTAGAAAAGCTTCCAACGTTTGACTTGGCCAGCCATCACCACGTGAAGTTCCATTATGCCTTTGCGCTGAATAGGTAAGGACACTTTGCCATTCATCAGAACCACGGGCAGTGGCAGGCCCCAATGCCTTAACTTATTGCTGCAAGATTTCAGCATCTCTTTTTGCACGCTGACAAGGGAAAAGGGGAATCTGTCTGAATGCTGATCTACTGCTGCTTTTAAGTGTTTATCCCCCATCCCCACCAAATTCCTTGTGGTATTTTTGCTTTTAATCACAGCGTAAGTAGTTATGTGCCTTTCCTTCTGTCAAACATCCATCCGTATTGCTGCCTCCGAAGGTTATGGGAATGGCAGTGATGCATACAGTGGTATTAAGACCACTATCCTGAAGGACTGCAGTGATGTTCTTGTGTTGTTATTCCTCCTACTCTGCATTGACTTTTCTCTTTGTGATGCAAGAGTTATGCTTACTATGTGTTGGAGTGGCTGCGGGAGAGGAACATTTCACAAACCTTCAAATCATCTATCCTTCTAGCTCTGCTTGGAGGTGGTCCTGCAGGTAAAAAAGGAAAAGGAGGGATGCATTTAGCCAGGCCTGCTCTGTGTAGTTTTGCCATGTGTATCTGTTTGCAATTCATAAAGTCTGCCTAAGCTAATGGTGTGCCTGGAATGCTACAACTTTTATTCTAAGATTTTAAATGTAGATAGCGACATGACCCTGTCAATAATCAGATTAAGTGCCAGGGGCGCAAAGTTATTTCTATTTATTTGAATACGTATGTCAATTTCGATCAGAAATTAGTAACAATAACACATTTACAGTTGGCAGTGGCATTCCCCGCAAGGGTGCCTTTACAATAGCCCAAAGATGAGCACAAATGATGAGCCAATCTGAGGGTGTAAAGCAATTGGTACATAGATCTGTGACTAAATAGAGTGGGGAAAAACAGGTGACTTATGAAGTTTACATTAACCTACGCAGGAAAGTGCTTCAAACTAAATTGGAGCACTGTACGAATGCACACAATTTCATGGAGGGAGTTGGGTGTCAAGTAGGGATGATGGGGAGAAGGAAGGGGAAGATCCCTCTTTGGAGAGTAAGTGAAGTTTAGGACACGTTTTGAAGGGATCCACAGTCCGGCTGGCATGGATTGTGATGGGCAGAGGTGTTCCAAAGTAGTAAGGAGAGTAGGAAGAAATAAGAGAGGAGGTACGGGAGCATGGGACAGTGAGGTTGAGTGCAGAGGAGGAGGAGAGGTAACAAGATTGTGAGTAGACCGAGATCCGGTCACAGGTGCTGAGGAGCAAGACCATTGATAGCTTTATAGAATAGGAGAAGAAAGTTGAAAAGGGAGTCGCCGTGCATGGAGATCCAACCAGCATGGTGTCAGTAGGTAGAAGTGGGAGATAATCCGAGTAGGTTGTAGAGTGTGAGTAGCTAAATATGAGGTCTTTTTTTTAGAGTGGGGGGCTAAAGAGTAGGCATGACTAGTAGGAGGGTGGAGATGAGTTTTCGTATAGTGGCGAGTAAGAAATTGATGAACTTTCTGAATGTTGAAATGGCTAAAACGTCCCTGAGAGTTGGTGGTAGTGATGAAACGTTGCATTCAGAGGTCGATATCAAAGAGAACCCTAAGGTTGCTTGCTAGTGGTTAGGGAACAAGTAAGTCAGGTGGGAAGGAGGTAGGAGAGGGGAGGGATGGCATTGGAATCCTGGAGAAAGAGGACTTAGGTTTTTGAAGAGTTGATAATGAGTCAGTAGAGATCCTTATAGTGACATATTGCAGAAAGACATCTGTTCTGAGATGGCTGGGGTGAAGAAGGGAAAGGAGAACAAGATGTATGGGGCCAGCAAAGAGGGGATTGGGAAAGCAAAGGATGCAATATGTCTTCCTAGGGCAAAGGCATAGAGGGTGAAGAGCCAGAGATCTAAGAATCCGTATAGAAGAGTTTGGAGTGGTGAGCATCAGACAAAGTTGGAAACATGCAGGATTATAGTCTTGATGAAGTGTTTGCAATGGATGCTTGAAGATTGAAATGGATCTCCAAGGCCACCATCTTCAAATTACTTTGTGAACCCCACCTTAAGGACCTGTGAATACTGAGGAAGGGAGGGCACTGGGTGATTGCTGGCACAATATTTTCAGTGAACTGAGGGTTTCTTCAAAAGGGTTAGTGTAGTTATAGAATTGGAGGAGGCAGCTTAGAGTCATGTGGGGATGAGAGTTTAAAGAGCTCAGAGATGAGGGCTGATAACAAGTCTTTGCCCGTTTGAGGAGCAAGTGGGTTGATGGGAATGTGTCGGGGTGGTCAACCCCACAAATGGAAGATAGGTGGGAATTTAGTAGGAGTGGAGAGGGAGAGGTAATAGGAGGGATGCGGGTAGGGAAGGGAGAGAGAGGATGGCCGTGAGAGCGTCTATGTTAGAAGAAAAGTATTGAGCAATGTCAATAACAGAGAAAGTGCAGGCAATGGGAGGCATGAGCAGTGCTTGGAGGGTAGATGAAAATGTGATGGGATTGCAAAGGGAGGATATCAGGTTTGTGAAGTAGGAGGATTTGTCAGTCCAGTGCAGAGGTGAGGACAACTGGGGAGTTTTTGAAGGCTAGGAGTAGAGTGGCGGTCTGATTTATGCTAGCATCATAGGTCACGACATAGGTTAGTTTTGAGGCCCTGGATTTCAGAGGTGACCAAGGCCTGGGGGACTAGAAGGTGTGAATGTGCATGCAGGATAGTGTTGATCAAAGTGGGTCATAATTGCATATAGAGAAAGTAAGAACAAGCACAGCAGATGGAAGAGGCAGTAATAGGGGTAAAGAGAGTAGAGTGATCTTTGTGTCATCAAACTAAGGGGCAAAAGGTTTTTCGGGAGGTTTTCTGACATTACATGACCTCATCATCAATGCTGGTCCTGAGGCTTGGGGCAACCCTCGTTTGAAATAATTTGGCCAGCCCATAGTATAAATACTATGGGCGTGCCACTTGATTTCACTGTCGCTTCTGTGTATTTCTTATGCTGATGTTGTTCAGTCCATCATCTTTCAGTTCCGCAGCTGTCTTGACAGTTTTTACCCTGCCTCCCTCTGAGCAGCTAACCTTGCTTATTCTTTCTCCTCCTCAGCCGCTTTCTAATCTTTAACTCTGATGATCCCTGTACTCGCAACTATTTGAAACTGAAGCATTGTATTAGTGTGACTACGAGGGATGTTTACTTGTACTTCGATCTACAATTTGGGCACGTAAGATTAATACATGTGATGCGTGGGTTTTGGGGTCAGTCTCCTCCAGTAGCTGTGAAATTATCACACGTTTCAAAATATGTTGTTTATTCACTGCCCAACTGAGAGCAGAGTAATGTCGTTAGTGTCGTTTCTTAAACTGGAATGCAAATGTGGTAGGTCATCCTAGCCATACAGCTGGTAGGTGCACTTGAGGTTTCAAAGTTTACATGATTACTTTATAAAGCAAACCTAAAGTGAACTAGGGCGTATCATTTTCATCACTTTCCTTTTCATAGTGGTGATTTGATTGAATTATTTGTAGTGGAAATGCATGCATCTAAAAATAATGGCAATGTTTTCTGTTATGGTTTCTATGCACATCAAGAAATCCTAGAAAAACTGAGAAAGAAATGGTGATTTTGTAAAGGGGATTTGTGTAATATAAGCACCAGAGACTCTAGCACGTTCTTGTTACTCTGTATTGGCAAATGGCAGATGGAAAGTTATGGCTAGTGTATGACTGGAAATCTGAATATATATATATATATATATATATCAGCTTTTTCACATTGTACACATTTGCATTGGCAGATGATTATTACTTTTATTTTAATTTTGTGTTTTAAATAGCGCATGTACGTAGAGAAAAGTACTTCTGATCACTATAGATGTAGAAGGGAAGGGAAGGGCAGTGGCTGTTGGTGCAGTCGAGAAGTACAACATATTTGATGCAGCCTCTTAGACTGCTTTACTGAGAGTTCCCTGTTTGTAGGCCTATAAGTGCAATTGCGGGTCAATTTGGGGGTTTAAGGAGTCGTCTTGGAGTCAGAGAGGCCGTGGTCTAAAGGTGGTGGGGTGATGGAATCCTGCATCTTTGGTCTTCATGGGTCATTTCAGGCACACCAGGCTCCATGGAGTTTTCTCCTTGGAGGCCAATTGCTGCAGAGTTAAAGGGACAGAGATTCAGAGAGAAGGATCCTCTTGGGTCTTCTAGGATGTTCTGATGGGGGCCACCAATAGGTTTGGATTGACAGGCGAGTTGATTGTAGGGCGGGAATCAAGTAAGGAAGAAGAGTTCCCCAATCTAACAGTTTAACTGTTTAGCTGAGCCTGTGTGGATCAGTATCGGTGGGGTCAAGCAAGACTTTCCTAAACAATCGGAATGTAGGTTTTTTCCAGGAGAGTTTACCTGGTGTTTAAAGCTCAGTGGGAGATGGTCCGTTCCTGTTAGTTTTATCAAAAGAATTTCCTTGACAGGCCCCCTTCCTCGAATGGCACCCTGACTGGCAACAATGCTTGTGCTTACTGCACATAAGCTACGACCAGGAAGTCTAGGCGGACACTGAGGTAAGGAGGTGAATGGGGAGGAGGGTAGGGCGGTGGGTGGTGACGTGCATTTTTTTATTTTATGTGGGCGGAGGGTCAGGAGTCTGAAGGTTGTGGGAGTGTACCCCCATAGAACAAAGGACAGGGAGTGGGGGGAGGTGGTCAGAGGTGAGAAATGGGTGCTACAGTGGAGTTCTCGGCATTGTGAGAAGGCAGGCAAGGGGGCACTCGGAGCACATGTTTTCCCCACAGTGCCAAAAACGGGATCCAATTACCAGGCTTGAGTGAAAACGGCCTGATGGAAGGGTGGGGGGGGGCAATCGTAGATAAGGTGGTTCATGTTCGTCCTATAACCAAAAAAGTGATGGATGGAAGGTGTTGAATGAATCTGAACCACTAGCACTGGTCTGGGCAACCTTTCACATGACCGTTTTTTAGCCCGTTTCCACCATTGCAAAAAGAGTCCAGCCACTCCCTTTCTGAAGCCTCATTTACATTTGTTTGAATTAGAGAAGCCAGAGTATGACAGTGTTGGTGGATCTAATGTTTCTAGCAGGCGAGCACCATGCAAAAACAAACGCGAATCATGTTTTTCAGGGAGCCATATGAGCCTCACTCAGTGTGCCTGGAGAGAAGTGGTAATTTCATATCCGACCCTGGATCCTCCTGGCCTCTGAGTTTGTGTGCTAGTTGTTTTTGGCTGAGCAATGTGGAGCACCTGTGTTTAAGCTGTTGCAGTAGCCTAGGCTAGACATGAGTGCCTGGATTGCCTGCTATTTGTTTTGAAAATCTAGGAAGGAGATGATTTGTCAGTTGTGGAGGTGAAAGTAAGCACTTTTCGTAACTGTTTTTTATTTTTAATTAACCCCTTAACTGCTGTGGGTTTTTCCCTCAGTGCCAAGGCCTTTTTTGGTGATTTCGGTATGTCGCCATTCAATGCCTTGTAACTTTTTTGGAATCCTAGGTTGCTGTATTGCGGTGAGAGAATATAAGCAAAAAGGGCGAAAATGTTGGTTTTTAAAAAAAAATGCCAATAAAATGATGTACAAAGAAGCCTGTGGTTTTTTCCTTGTAAGAGCTAGGAACAAATGATTTTCTGTGCTGAATTCCCCAATTTCCTGGCTTTCAAGAAACGCTTGAGTGGAAACGAAAAAAAAATATTTTGATGTGGTTATCAACCGTTGTGTGAGAGGTAGGCGATTTTGGCCATTTTTGCCAGTTGGACATGCATGGACGGAATGGAAGAAAAGGGAGGCAAAGCCGAATTGGAGGACAGAAAGGCATACATTACTGAAAAGTAGACAAAATTCCAAGTTTGGGAAGGGGTGATTTGCGCAGGTCGGGCAACAACTAGGGAGGGGAAAATGCCATAGATTGGGGTAAAAGCGGGAACATGACTGAAAAAAAAGGTATGTGGTGGACATGGTTGGTTTTGTATGGCAATGGCTTCTATGAATTTTGAGAAAAGCAATGCTCCGCTATATTCCCCCTACTCTTGCAGTTAGGAAAGCACACATTTTTTGTAGTGTTTCACAAAACAAGCAATACCACAAGCCAAACACTGAGCCATGGTACAAAGGAGTTTTATGCATACGGCCTGAACAGACGTACTTAGCATCTGTAAATCAGGAAAACCAATGTGGTGTGGAACGGCAAGCATACATTTTTTGAAAGAGCACCGGCGCAGACCTTTTAAAGGGTAGGTGACTTGAGCAGGTTACAAAAGTGTATGGTGCCTAAAGCAGCGACTAGCAGACCTCAGTGCGTTCCCACGGGTGTCCTCTTTTCAGAAATGCATGGAGTTCCGAGTTTTCCTTCGTGGCTTGGACACCCTACGCCCAAATCTGTATGGTGTGCAAATTAGTCAAATCTTGCAATCCTGCTGTGCGAAGGGGTTACCAGTGTTTTAGGCTTGTCCCCTTGGCGCCCATGTAGGTGCACCAACACATGTGAGGTACCGATTTCATCGCGACACCTGTGGGAACACGAGACGGTAGGCCATGTGTTGTTGGCGGCGTGTTTCGGTGGGTGAGCCGAGTGAAATGTGCGCAAAATGCGTTTTTTTTGTGCCAGATTTCAGACTTTGCAGGGGTTTCTGGGTAATAAATTCTGGGCCAATTTGCGCAAGTCAGACCTCTGTGGATTTCCACGGGTGTCCTCTCTTCAGAAATGCATGGGGTTCCCCGTTTTCCTTGGTGGCTTGGACACCCGAGGCCCATATCTGTATGGTGTGCCCGTCTGGAAAAAGTGTGAAATTCAGCTGTCGGAACAGACTTGGGGTAGAGGTCTTTTAGGCTCTCCCCTTGGCGCCCAGGTAGGTGCACCCACACATGTGAGGTACCGTTTACATCGGGACACCTGTGGGAACGTGGGACGGTAGGCCATGTGTTTTTGGCTGTGTTTCGGTGGGTGAGGCGAGTGAAATGTCTGAGAAATGTCTTTTGTTTCCAGCCAATTTCAGAGACATTACCCTCTCTCCTCTCACCGAAACACGTCGCCAATAACAGATGTCATACCTTCCTGCGTTCCCACAGGTGTCTCGACGAAAACGGTACCTCACATGTATGGGTGCACCTACCGGGGGGCAAAAGGAAAAAGGTAACCCACTGATGACCTCAAGCCTTTCGGCACAGCACATTTTGTTTGTGTGGGCAACCTACAGATTTGGGCCTAGGATGTCGAAGCCAGCAAGGAAAACGGGGAACCCCATGCATTTCCTAAAAGAAGAAACCCGTGGGAATGTACAGAGGGGGCTAACGGGCACCCTACACTGCTGGGGAATTTTCATATGTGAAGGGGGTGCGCCTCTCCACCCCCACCGCAATTGGAGGGGCAGCGCATCTCATGTAGCCCTCCCTGGGGGCAGATAAGGGGGGGCTGTCCTGCACTCCCTTCCTAGGAGCAGATATCTGGTCCCAGAGAGGGCTGCATGACATGGCACACACTCCATTGCGGGTGGGGGGGTCAACTCCCCATCCCATTAGAAAATTCCCCGTCCCTTTGGGGTGCTCCACAGCCCCCCCCCTAAAATGCTGTCTACCATTTTCACTTTTTTGTTTATTTACCCAACTGCCCATGGCGCAGATGGGCACAATCGTGTGCCATTCTGCCCCTAGGGTGCCCAAAACCTATGGTCCCTCCCATAGGGGGGCCTGTTTGACATTTTGTGGTGGCCCTCTCCCCCACCCCAAATGGGTGGGGGGGGCACATCACGCAGGCCTCCCTAGGCCTCCTACGTACAGCTGCGTGAGGTACACCCCTCTCTCTCTCCATTTGGGGTGGGGGGGAGAGGGTAACCAAAAAATGTGGGACAGGCCACCCAGTGGGCGGGGCAGTAAGGTTTGGGCACCCCGGGGCTAGATTGGCACACCAATGTGCCCCTCTGCGCCAAGGCAAGTTTGGCAAACAAAGAAAATAATTCAAAATGGAAGCCTGCACTTTTGCGGGGGGGCTGAGGGGCACCCTAAATCGCAGTGGAATTCTGTTATGTACCGGGGGGTGCCCCTTCCCCCCCACACCAAATGCAAGGGGGCCAGCTCATTCAGCCCTCCCTGGGAGCGGATAAGAGGGGGGGGTCGCATGCTGCCCTCCCTGGGGTTAGATGCCCCTTCCTGGGAGCAGATAACTGCCCCCAGGAGGGCTGCATGACATGAGCCCCAAGTCCATTGAAATTGAAGGTAATCCAACCCCTCGGCAGTGAAGGGGTAATTCCCCCTCTTATAGCCCGGGGTTGGATTACAATTTTGTGCCGAAAACGACGAGGTATCTCGTCCTTGGCAACAGGGAGGTAATCCCAAGGAGGAGATACCTTGTCCTTGCCACTAATGAGGTTAATGAATACGTTTGAGTCGGAGACCACATGCAGACTTTTGATGCTTTTTTACTGGTGTAGTGGTATGCCCATGTTTGCCAAGGAATTTACGATGGGTTCAACGCCTTGCTGGAGGCGCAAATTAGGTTCTCTGTTTTATTTCTATTCAGGCAAAGGAAGCGGTCATCCTGTTTAGAATTTCTCACATAAAATCAGATGGGCTGCTCTGTTTTCGAATCTCCCTTATCCAGGCTGATCAAGAAAGAAGACAACTGCGTGAGATTGAGAAGTAATCGCAAAGGGTCCTAGTAACGAGGCAAATGGTCTGCTACAAACATTAACTAACCGGGGAGGTTGAACAGAGCCCTGGCGGAAGCCGAATGGTTGGAGGCGGGGAGTGATTTCCTGTGGTTACTTGAGCCTAGCATTGATTGAGGAAAGATATTATCCAGGCAAGGGCTGTTCTGTTTCTTCCAGTTATCCCAGTACATTTACAATCAGCGTGTTAATCCACTGTCATATGCTGCTGAGAGATCTGGTACGATGAGTGCTGTCTGAAGGTTCTGATCCGATGACTTTAGTTCTTCTCTGATGTTAAGAAGGATTGCCTCTTTTGTGCTGGTGGGTCTGAATCCAGATTGTAGATTGTGGAATAGATTGTGTTGCTTGCTTTATTCTTCCAATTTAGCCTCTGCTCCTTTATCTTGCCCTTGAAATACAGATTTAAGGTTATGGGTCTGTGTTTGACTTGTTATTTCTTTTGATGTTGTTTGACCTTAGCCATCTTGCGTACTGGGAGTCATTGAAGAGGGTGATGAGGGGAAATCCTCATGTCTCTTCAAAAGATTGAGAGGACAGAGATAGATGTCGCTGAGGGACACTTTCAGTTTAGTTGCTATTTTGCTCAGTGTTTTGGGTGATGGGTGTGAACTTAGCGATTGCTGTTGGAAGCAGGAAGTTATGCATGATGTTCCATTGTGACAAAGTAAACTTTTTCCTCATCTCAATAGTAATGGCAGAAATGAAGGTTGCAATATTGTCTCCACGGGTGGAGGATGTTCATTTAGGTTGTTGGCAAGCAGTTGAGTTAATTAACTTTTTTATGATTTTTAGAAATTGAGGATTTATTTTAATTGGAGTCTAGGTATTCTGTAGATATTACAAACTAAAATGTCCCAATTGGTAATGTGGCAAGATATTCAGAAGTGAGGTAATGTTAAAGATGTAGTAAAATATACAAGCAAGGCTACAAAATTCTGTTTATGTATCACACACCACAAACATTTGTCTTTTGGCACTTAAATAGCAGGGACAATTATTCCCCAGCTCAAATGGTAAATCTTTGTCAACTTTGGAAAGATGAAATGCTGAGGCTGGTGCTTATGTTAAGATTACTGCTTTAGCCCTACTAACCCACAGAGGTACTTTACAAATGTGCAAAAGAGAAATGGGTTTTAAATGGGATGAGGATGGCAGTGGCTGATGGACATTGAACTGCTGCAGAAAACATTGCAAAAAGCCTGGCAGTGAATCAAGTGAACCTACACATCTTTTGCCCACAACAAAGCCCCAATTCGCCAGAGCTGTAGACCATTTAAAACAGAATGCCGTAACCCCTAACAATCCATTTACTACAGGGCCAGAAGTAGAACAATTTAAAAAAAGGGTTACTTATATTTGCGCAAGATCATGTGTAGGTATTGGTTAATATTAATATTTTCCAGCAAGATGAGAACATTGTCCTGTAAGGAGACTCTGCAGCAGTTGAGTGGAATGTGTATGCAAAGATGTGGGAGACAGGCATGGTATCAAGAAAGATAGTCTCAAAGAGCAATAGTTCAAAACCTTTATAAAAGGGATTGTTCCCTGAATTGATGTTTCTAAAGACCGTCGATGTCTAAAAGTCCAAAATCCGTCTGCGTCTAAACCTATGCTTGCCCTCATTCTCTAACGAAATGTGATGGGAAGTTTTCTTTAAGAAAATAGCGGTTCAAAGAAAAGGAAATGTTCAGAGTGTCTTATCAATGGGTGTAGTTCTGCAAGTGCAAGATAGTTCAATTCAAAAGGGGAGCCCTTATAACCTTCCACGCAGGGCTCTTGCAGCAAATCAACAAAGTTCACAATATCCTTGGGTCTCTTGGGGTTCCCATCCCCTAGTGTAAGCCTCTCTTACAGTTGAGCAATGTCTTTCGCACAACTCTTGTTAGGCCTCTCAGGATTCCCTTCCCCAAGTTTAGGCCCCTTTCGTCTTTAAACAATGTTCTCCTAGTCATGGAAGTACCCTTCACTGTACAGTTCTTACATGGGATAGTATCAGAAACTTTCGAGAATGCTGGGCTCTTTGCTCCTCTCCAGCGTGACCACTCTGACCTGCAAACCCTCTCCTTGCTCTTGGAAAAATTAGCATAACATTTTCTAAATAAACAGAACCTCCTCCATTCAACTAAGCTTTGAAGGCACAGAATCCCCAATTCACAGCGTATTGCTAAGAATGCAACACATTTAGGAATAAAATATAGCACTGAGTGCCAAATCAAAGATTCATAGGTACCCAGTTCTGTGATTATTTTGGGATTAACTCCAATCCATAATGCAACCTAGGAATGATTTGCTGCTTAATATTTTACTGCCGGAAGTATCGAGAATTTGCCATACTTATTATCAAACGTTCTCATTTGTGCAGCAAGTTTAGTTGCTTTTCCCCTCAAATAATTCCTATGAAAGCATTTAGTAGGGTGGGTAATTATCGGAAAACCCAAGTATATCATACTTGTTTTCACTTGAAGTCTATTTTTTATTAAGAAACCATGTAAATGTATTCCTAATTTTATTTTTACTCAACTTCAGGAACAGTCTTTTGAGGGTTCATTTGTAAATTTGTGATCATATATTGGTCAAATGCATCTAACCTTTGGAGGCCTTGTGGGGCATGATCAAACAAGATAAAATCATCTGCATAAGCAGCCTAAGAAATTCTCAATCCACCAATTTTAGGTGGAACAAACGAAGCTCCTAAGAGTGAATGGGCAACCTCAGACACATATATGTTAAATAGGGAAGGTGCCAACATGCAGCCTTGTCTTAGACCGCTGGATATTATAAAAGGTCTGGTCAGAAGTCGCACATTATTTAGCCTCCCTAGAATCAAGGAGCCTTCATGAAGATTAATTAAAATACTTGATAAACTAGGTATGCCAGGGGGTTTACTAAGTTTATTCCAAAGAGTAGGCCGATCCACCAAATCAAACGTCTGTGACAAATCCATGGAAGCAACATATATTGGTGTTGATTTCTCTTTATATTCTATGCACGGTAGACTACACAGCAGAAGACCTCCACAATCAGTGCCCATGGATTTCTTCAAGCCCATCTGATGTTGATCAAGGACATTGTTATTATTACACCGTTCTTCAACGTGTTGCAATAGCAAACAGGCAAATATTTTAGAGTCTGCATCCATGATTGCAAGTGGTAGCTAGTTTAATGGTGATGTTCTATCTGCTTTTTTTATATATAGCAATCCATAGGATGTCTTCCAGGTTGGGGTGAGTGGGTAGGCATAGAGGACACAATGTCCATAAATGCTGCATACAGCACTTTTGACTACAGTTCAATGTTTTGTTTAAAGATAACATTTGTCATTTGATTTGGTCTGCCAGCTCTAGAGGTGCTGGCTTTCTTAAACTCTCTATACTTTCCATAGATATTATCAAAGACCAGTTATGATTTTTTTGCAGGCCCGGGAGTGGTCAAAGCACCTACTTGGCCTATATATCTCCAAAAAGTGGCTACGCCAGGTCTGCTTAGATATGGAATTAGTTTGGACCGTCATTTGTTTGGTCATTAATTAATTTACAAAGGTTTCACATATTCTGGCTCTTCAGAGCAGCCATCATTACTTCACCATTCCTTTGATACAGCAAATATCGATGTGATTGAGCCAATTCTTTAAATTTAGTTTCAGCTTGCGTGTACCCTTCATCTTGTCTGCACTACTGATAATTTCTCTAACTATCGAATCTGTTTACAAATAGGTTTTTTCTTTTCTTGGACTTGATGATCAAATATTTATGATAGTGGGCTTTATTTTTTACGTTTTGTTTTTTGCCTCTCCCTTTAAATAGATCACTCATCAAAGTTTGCAAATAGGGATTTAGATATGTAGTTGAATATGTGGTTAGTTTAGCCTCTTAAGGATAGTTCTCAAAGTCCTTCACCATAACCATGTTTAGATTCTCTATCTTACTCTCATTCAAAATTAATCAATTGTATGTCACATTAGTGATTAACGGTATGCCATATGAGAATGTACTTCTGGTTCATCCTTTTTCCAACATAATTCCATAATTAACATACCATGATCACTATACTCATTAAGAAGAACTTAAGTTAACAACACGATCATACAAACCTTTAGTGTGGAATATGCAATCAATAGTAGAGGAGGTACACCGACCATACCAAATAGAAGTATTTGTTGTCAGACTATGTAGCTCTCAACCCTCTAAATTATTGCACCATATGTGTCCTTGTAACAGTTTCGGCCTAGAATGACATGTTTGAGCACTCTGATCACGTAGACGATCCCAAAGTGAAATATCCCCCATTTCGACTGGCATGCCATTCATTAAATGATCAATGTCTGATAATTAGAGTTACACTGTGAATTAAAATCACCTGCAATAATCACCTGACCCGCGTGGGTACATGTATACCAATTTTCCATAGTTGTATTCAGTTCCTTTAAGGTAGTATCCAAATTACCCCTAGGATTCCAGTACACATTTATCATTAATATACATCTAAGACATATTGCATCTTCCACTTCTATCAGCACTGCAAGAATGCCCTTAGTATCAATCCGACCTCAACCATTATGAATTACAATTGCCAGTACTCCTGCTGTTCGACCCCTTAGTCCCTGTGTTGCAGGCTCAATCATTATTTCATAACCATGAAATGCTGGCGGGGTAACCAACCAAGTCCCATGAAGGAAGATTATTGGAAAGGTTCGAAAGAGCCCACAGAGGGTCTTATCCGCACACAAATGAGTGAAACATCTAGCATTCCATGAAACAAAAGTTAAGTTGGGATCTATGCTAAAGCTGACCTTTAAGATCTTTCATTTGTGTGATAGTCTCTCTTAAAGTTCAGTCTAACCAATGCCAATTGATCTCATTCTGATCCTTCATTATCCCTTCAGGAGGGGATTCCACTTCCATACTTAAATCAGAATTATTTTGTATACTTCTCCTATGCTTTCCATCAAACGGGGATAAATCATATCCTAATTTATGTAAGTTGGATGTCTCATTTCGAAGTGCCTCTTAGACAATCCGGGACGGGATCAACAACCTCAAATGATCATATCTCAATGCGTGTATGAAATCCATCAACTTAAGTCTCTCTAGGTAATCCGTCTAAGTGCTATTATTTCATTAAAATGCCAAAACCCGCAATCTGTTCAGCGAACCTAGACCCCCTTGATCAAACAGATCATTTAACATTATGCTTGATTCATCCGGAAACACTAGATCCCTCAACCGGGGTTCCACCGTCCTTGCCTCGTCGCACTCTGAAACACTTTTGTATGAGTACAATACAAATAAAATATCATATTAATATCATACTTTGATGAGTAGCAATGGGATTAGTTCCACAGGTAGATTTCATTGCCTCATCCGAGTTCTCAGTTGTATGATATTCTTCCTTTGATTCACTTAAAATGACATGCTGGAGTGGATCACTAGGCCTTTAGTTATCTTCAGTAGTGTTTTTAAACCTGTCGGACAGAAGTCCATAGACCTCTTTCATAATTGCCCACTTTGCTGAATTTTTAGAAAAAGCCAACATATCTTGGTCTTGAGTGATTAAAGGAATGAAAGTGAGACCCCCAGCTGTAGGGGCATTATTTACCAAGGGACAGTCCTGGTCAATGATGTGAGCCTCATCGTCCGCCTTATGAGTTTTTTCCGCTGAAGTACTGCCTCCATCTTTGTCCAAGGTCTGTCCCACTTGAAGGTCCTCCCCCAAAGCATGTGATTTCAAGTTTCCTTGGCCTAGTATGTTCTTCAAAATTTCTCAAACGGCTGCCTCCGTCAAGGCATAAGTGTTTGTCTCTACGGTCAGAGTTGGTTTAATTATCTTTTGAGTATTAAGATTCTTAGGGAAACTGTTTTTTTCGGATGGGAAGTTCGTGATACAGCCCCTAATTCATCTTGGTGGACACCTCCTCCTGCCTGTACTCGCCTCCTCATTATTCATAAAATGTTGGTGTGGATAGTGTCTATTTTTAGGTGCTTCAACCCCACTCTGTATGCTTTCTTGTTTGTTCTTTGGAGGCAAAGACTAAGGACGTTTAAAAATGTCAAAAAGTGCCCTTAGTGCAGCCCTTTTGCTTCATAACATCCACTAGTCTCGTGTCCGACACTTCTTGATAATCTACTTGAGTCAGGTCTGCGTCTCCATCCACACACACCTTCTCCAACCTCAAGTCTATCACAGATATAGTTGAACTATTCCCTCTCAATTCGTAATCCTCATTTGTTTCACCCTCTTCCCCCTCCAAAACTAAATCAGACTCACCATCATAGAGACTATTATACCGATCTTGTGCTAATGAGCGTACATATTTACGAGAAGTTTTCATGTTAATTTTTGAATCAGTTAAACTATTTTAGTTTTTCCTCCCATACGTAGTAGGGAATTGGGTGCACCCTGCCCGGCCATGGGGGACCTAACCCGTTTCTGTGCTGAGGTAAGACTTAAATCTCCCCCCTCAGTCCTCTTGTAAGTCTTCTAACAAAGCCATGAGGGAGATTTCGCCTGTTGAAAAGATCGGTGTAGGGTTTAAAAATTAGTTATTCATAAACTCAGAGGTGAAAGGGTCTTCGAATACATAGTTACCCAGAATTTGGTTCTCAATCACCTGAGGCAAAGTGCCCAGTACCCCTGTGGAGGACAGCAACATGGAGATCACAACTACCTGGACGTCGCCGGCTACCTCAGAGGAATTGACCAAAGTTATGTCAATCTCGACCACATTACCCAACTCTACACCCAGCTCCACAGGGGATGGTGCTAGGTGAAGCGCTAGTGCTCAGGACAAACTCTTCTGCTTGTAAATATGAGGCATCTATATCTTTTTTGGATGCCGCCGCCCTTTTTTTTTTCTTCATGATAGATGATTGTGGTGTCAAAATCTAAAATACAGTCTTCAATATAACGTTTCTAGTTCCAAAATTCCTACCCACCTCAACGTATTAGCACACACAACTCAAAAGATGTATTGGATCACTGCCTATTTGCCATATAAGAGAAATCATGTGAACCTAATCACCTCCATTCTTCGATAAAACAATACACAGCCGACTCACTTTACTTCGTTCACAAATAAAGGGCATATAGTACATCTTCTCCAAGGCACGGAACCAGTGGACAGCCAACTGCGCTCTCAGTGCATTCCGGGATGTACGTGTGCGGATGTGCGCGGCCTGGTACTGTAATGTTGTTTCCTGACTGCTGGGGGGCAGGGCCTATGTTAAGAATTTATTAACTTTGTTGTTCTACAAGAAAGTGAAAATAGATTGGTTAAATATGTTAATAGGTCCTCTAAAGAGTCCAGAAATTAATTATCGGTTCAGAAAGGCTCCAAGTATACCTCCAGTCATTTAATTGAACAACATGGGTAGTGTGAGCTTCTTTCAGGGACACGGCCAAGAGCGCACGCGGTGCACTACGGGAGGCACATCTGACACAAGACCCGGTACTTTAATGCTGTTTCCGGACTGCTAGGTCGGAGCCTATGTTAACAATGTATTAAGTCTGTAGTTCTTCAGGCAGTTAATTGAACATCACAGGTAGTGCAAGCTTATTTCAGAGACACTGCCAACACAGCCAACAGCACTCTCGGTGCACTTTTGCTTTTTCCTACTATTATTACAAAGTATGATATTTCAAACCTTTTTTTCTTCGAATTTAACACCAGATACTGTGGCTGCCGGCAAGAGCAAATTGCTGTTCACAGGGGACTGACCAATCTGAATAAAAAGGTTACTTACATATCATTGTCACAGGAACAACTTTCCGTGGCTTAGAAATGTTAGGTTTCACATCTGATGCTTTATATGGGACTATCGTAAGCAACGTTCCGTTCATTCCTGTGTATAGATGGAAGGAACTAGTTTATTCCTTTAAGAGCCCAATTCTGTGAAGAATGTAGGTATCGCATAAAGTACATGGTATGTTTGAGATTCACATATCCGGTGACCTGTTGAATAAACAGACAAATGTTCAAGTCTTCAAGAATCGTCATGTTTTCACCTCAAAAGATAGTGCTCTGCAGTTTGTCTTCCTTCTGGATGCAAAGGAGTTTGCTTAACGTAACACGTGTTAACCAAAGGAAACCGTGTCCTTAACCAGAAACGGGTGCTTCATTAGTGCCTATTCACTACTAAGGCTGTTGGGAAACCGACAAGGCAGGGTTGACAGATTATGGGATAGAGGGGAGTATCAAAAAACGCAGCAGTGAGCCGAATTATGTAGTTTGCAGAAATGCTCACGGCAGTTGGTTAATATCGCTTTCCGCTTTATGTTCTTTGAAAAGACATGCATCTGAAAGTCATTGCAAGAGGATTTACTCATCAAAAGATGTTTTGTTTCTTGCATCGATTTTAATTATGCTAAATACTTTTCTGCTGGTGTTCATTGGCTTTGAAATGTAATGTTTCACAATGATGAATGCGGACTGCCTTTCACTATTTAAGGTTATGTTTTTTTTAATCCTTTGTTAGAAAGTGGCTTAACATTGGAGTTAAAGTTTAGTTAATGTGCTGTACTCGGATAAGATGTTTGAATTACGTTTAATTGAGCTGTTTTGTTTCCAACTTGTCAAATTGATATTCTAATCAGTATTGCTCATGTGGGAAAGTAAATTTGAAATATTTTGGGTTTACTGCACAAAAATCCCAGACTCGCTTAAAGTGGAAAAGGTCGTTTTAATGTGACGGGCCACAGCTTACAAAAAACAAGCTAACCTGGCTCCCTGGCCTTACAGACTAAAAGATCAATTAACAATCGACAAAACAAATACATAATAAAAAAATTAACAATTCCTCACTTTCTGTCACTTGCTCCCGCCCCTCAATTCCACTCAACCTTAATTCCTGCTTACTCCCACCTTCTCTCCAAGGCCACGCCCCTCCTTCAATACCTTTTCCCCCTCTTTGTACCCCCTGGGTAGCCTGTTCGTGCAAACAGCAGCACCACCACCATCCTTTACCATGCTAGTACCCCCTTTTGTTTCCCCCAAACCTCCTGCGAAGGGCCACGTCCCTGGCAACACCTTAGCCCTATTACCTCCACCATGCTCCCCTCAACACCAATCTTGTTCCAACCTATTCTATGACCTGCAGCCAGGCTGACCTGCCACATCAGCAACAACATGATCCTCCTAAGATAACATTGTCCCATTCTACTGCCTCAGCCTGTCGCACAAATCTCCCCGCCCCCCTATCATTTGTATTTGTATTTATTAGGTTTATATAGCGCTTTACACCAAAATGCTGCAGATTTTAACAGGATACATTTATCAATAACAGAAATAACAGTAACAGTAGAAGCAAATACAATTTTGAGTCAGATCAACAAAGCAGTTTGTGGAGCAATTAGACAGAAGGGAAGGGAGTGCAGGAGTAGAACTGGGAGGAGGATGGAGGAATGGGAAGGAAGTGGAGGAGGGGGATGGAGGGGTAAAGGGAAGAGAATGGAGTGAAGGGGGAGAGGAGGGAGCTGATGAGGGGGAAAGAGGGGAAGGGAGGGATAGGGATAGGGGGAGGGGAATCATGGCGGGGAATGGAGAAGGAGAGATTTAAGGGAGGTGCGGAATGAGGAAAAGGTAGGAATAGAGCGGATTGAGAGAGGTAAGGAGTTCCAGTGAAGGGGAGCTAGGAGTTGTAAAGAGCAGAAGCGGGAGGAGGCACAAGGGGAAGGAGGAACAGTGAAAGAGGAAGTGCTCATCAGAGCGAAGAGGGCAAGAGGGAGTGTAGAAAGAGAGAAGGGAAGAGAGATAAGGGGGGGGGGCAAGATTATGGAGAGATTTGAAGACTAAGCAGAGAAAATTAAATTTAAGTTGGGAGTGAAAGGGAAGCCAGCCAAGGGAGGATAGGTAGTCAGAGATGGAATCGCGGGAGGTGAGGAGACAGAGTACGGATGGCCGAATGGTAGATAGATTTGAGGGGGGTGAGATGTGAAGTGGGTAGACCAAAGAGTAAGGAGGAGCAGTAGAAGAGGCGAGAGAAGATTAGGGAGGATGGATAATGGACCACCCCTCAACCGTCTCGGACCTGAAAAATATAAAATTGGGGGAACAGAATGGGAAAACCAGGGCCCCAAGACATAATAAAAAAAAGGAGGTGGGAGGGCAGGGACAAATGCTATGCCTCGAACCGTTGCTTGCTCTCGAACCTTCCCTGCCCCCATTTATACCTAGGAAGAGACACGCTATGCACAGGCCAGCACACCAAAACAACCCTCTGGGAAAACGCTTGCGTGTACCCCCAGGATCCCGCTTTGGGCTTCATGCACAAAAATCCCAGATTTGTTTAAAGTGGAAGAGGTTGCTTTAATGTGACAGGCCACAGCTTACAAAAAAACACGCTAACCTGGCTCCCTTGCCTTAAGACTAACGGATCCATTAACAATTTCCAAAACAAATAAACAATGTACAATTCCTCACTTCCTGTCCCTTGCTCCCTCCTCTCCCCCTCAATTCCTCTCAACCTTCATTCCCACTTTCTCCCATCTTCTACCTGAGGCCACGCGCCTCCTTTAAAACCCCCTCTTTGTACCCCCGGGGTTAGCCTGTTTGTGCAAACAGCACCACTCCCTTACCGCTCTAGTACCCCTTTTTGCTTTCCCCAAACCCTCCTCCAAAGGACCATTTCCCTGGCACCAGAAAAACCCTCCCCTGAGGTGTTCTTTCTGCCCCAACCGCCCGCCCCCATTTCTCCTCTACCTCCAACTCTTTATAATATCCTCAACTGCCATCCTAACATCAAACAGATAATACGGGATTCCCATGAGTGACAAGTGCATGCAATCCTTCCGAAACAAATCAAAAGCCTTATAAAAAATCTCCTGGTGCGCCAGCGTTCACACCCCACAGGACCTGCAAAACGTCACCATTTCCCTGTTTAATCTTTTTCTTTGTTCCACAGCCCCTTCTTTCACTGCAGCCTTCAATACCCTTCTTGGCATAAAGTTGGTCCACACCAACCCCACCTAGGGCCATATTTCCTTCAACCAGCTGATATCCCTCTTCATCTTTTTTAACAGTGGCACACCCGTAACCCTAACCAAGACATTCTCCCCAGCATGTAAAATTAGAGCTGTCTGAACCCCATTAGCCTCCCTAATCCCTGCTAGCATAGGCAACAGTTGGTCCCACCTGAGTCCCCCCCCACCTCCAGACCATCTCAACAGCGCCACAACTACACCCCAATTGGGTCCCTCAAACCCTTTTTGCTGCATCTTTTCCTGCCCATTTCACTATGGTTTGTCCGCATATCCAGATCTGAGGCAATTCACCACTTGTCTGTGCCACATCTGCAAAAGAAAGTGAGCCTTCTCTCCAACAACTCACCGGCCCGAATGCATTCGTTACCAAACATCCTCCATTTCCAAGTTCTCTGATGGATCCCTTGTAATTTGCCGATTTCCAGCGCCCCAAACTCTTAACGTTTTCTTCCAACTGACCCATCCTACTACCTTCAGATGCCACCCCACCCTAAAAGAATGTGTCCCAAAATCCAAAGCTTTCTCGCACAACTCCAACAAGGCTCTCCTCATCACTCCCAGAACCTGAGAAGCCGTCACCCCAACCCCGTTTTCATGCTGGAAAACCGAACCCTCTCCTTTTACATCTTTCACGCCACAATGCTCCTGCCCTCACTAGACACAATTCCCTACTACCTCTATCCAGATGCACCCAAAAACCCTTGCCCTTCTGATCCATTTTTGATCTGCAAATGCTTATATCAACCCTATATTCTGACAGCTGAACATCCCTCCACAGCAGTCGAACTTCACCCTTCTTCCCGCTACCAACTCTGCTACCCGAAATGCCCCAAAAAGACAACCATGTAAAACACGTTGCAAACATTTCACTTTCCCATGATGACCAGTACATTCCCTCGATAACCTTGGACAACTTCAATAACAGGGCCACTGATACTGGTCTCCTGCTGTCCTTCACTTTCCTTTTTTTCCTTGCCCATCCTTCCAACATCCTACATGCCATTTCACCCCCACTGGGCTAAAAGCCCCAAAACCACTTTGCATAAAAAGCTATGCCCGCCAACTTCCCTGATAATGTTGCCCTAGACCAGCCCTTGTCCACACACCTCAATATAAATTCAAGCACATCCTCACTTCTTTTCTCCTCCATATCCTCCCTACCCTTCCTGCTGCGCAGCCCCTCTGTTTATAAAGTCCAACCATACTCTCCTGTATGCATGCCGCAATGCTGGGGCCGGTGAACCCTCTACTAAACGCTGTGCTCTCAATCTCATAGCTGCTGCAGCTCCCCTGGGATCCGGTGCCCCTTCACCTCTGCCGTCCGTGCCAGCCCACGGAATCTCTGCCACTGAAAGAGATAATGCATCAGCAATGCATTTATCATTTTCATGGACGTGAGTTGCTCAAACACCACATTCCACTTCAGACACTGCAGCACACATTCTCTCATTAGCCTGGCTACCCTCTGATCCCTAGCTGACTGCCTGTTTACTGCTTCATTGTCAATGTTAAAATTCACTTTTTTGTTCTCAAACTCACTGCCCCACAAATCCAGTGCCACTAGCAACAGGGAAAAACTCCAAAAACGCTATGCCCCCCATCCCCCTCTTCCATTGCTCAAGCTGCTTTTCGGCACACCAGCTACCCCTCTAGTAAACTCCAAATCCTCCAGAACCTGCAGCATCTGAAACAATGTGAACCTCCCATGC
Source organism: Ambystoma mexicanum (assembly GCF_040938575.1). NCBI lineage: Eukaryota > Metazoa > Chordata > Amphibia > Caudata > Ambystomatidae > Ambystoma > Ambystoma mexicanum. Next base: position 132,046,453 of record NC_090928.1, read on the forward strand.
CACTGGGTCCCCTTGCAACCACATTGACACTCTGTTAAATTCTTCCAAAAATCTCAACCAAGCCTTCAAATCCTCCCTGGCTGCTCGTGAAATCCTCACCGTGATGTGGGTACGTGCCATATTTCAGCAAAAAAGTGCGACCCGGCGCCACCAGCCGACATGCAAATTTGAGATGCCCTACTAACCTCTGCATGTCTACCAGCAACATTTTACTGCCCACTATCGCCCTCTCCAGCAACTGCACCAGCTTGCTCACCTTGTAGTCCGGCAAGCGTGAGGCTATTGCCACTGAATCTAACTCTGTTCCTAGAAAAGTCAAAACCACTGCCGTCACCTCAGTCTTATCCTCCACCAATGGCGATCCCTCCCCCGGCATCAATGACTGAAAAATCTCCAATACGCGTTGACATTCCTGCTCTTTGCCTGGTCCACTGATGAAAATCACCCAAATAATGCAAAACTTCTTGAAAACCAGAACTGTAAGAAAAAAAACTCACTGAAGAAAAGGACTTAATCGGTCAATCAATGCACATGAAACTGCACAGCCCATCGGCAACGCTTTGTCAACATAAATCTGACCCTCAAACTGCATTCCCAGCACCCACAAATCCTCAGAATGCGCCGGTAGTAAACGAAAAGCCGCTTTGATATCACACTTTGCCAAGAAAGCGCCACACCCTTCGTTCCTCACTAAAGGCACCGCCTGATCAACACTAGCATAAGACACCCACAATCCTCCGGTGCAATGAAATCATTCACTCGGGCCAAGATAAATGATGAATTAATCTAAACTCTCTGGCTGCTTTCTTAGGCATGACCCCTAAAGGTGGAATCACTAAATCACCTGGAAAATCCATAAATGGGCCAACCACCCATAGGTAATAATATCGCCACATATATGGTCGCTGTAAATAATATTGCCAGGAAAATGTTGTGGCAATATTATTTGGGTGACCATATATATGGCGACCGGAGCAAAAAAAAAAAACATTTAAAAAAAAATAATAAAAATTGGGGGTTGATGGGGTGTCCCCGCATGTTCCATGCAATAATGTTGCCACAAAAAAACGACAATTTTTCGGCGATATTTTTGTATGGCGATATTTTTGTGGCGACATTATTACATGGAACCCTTGGACCTTGATATCCCAACTTAAAGCCTTCCTGAAAACCATCCCCCATAGTCCTGGCTCCTTCCCTGTCTGGGCAGAAATGGAGCCATTCCTCCAACACATCCACCTTAACTGGAGTATAGGCCTTTACTCCCGCCCCATGCCCCCTCCTCTGTCTCCTGTCGCAAAACATTGTTTAGCAGTATGTCGTCCCATGCATCTGCACTCATGCCTATACCTGCACACTGGTCTAGAGCAGCCATCCTTATTAAAGGCCCAGCATGCTGCTGATGGCTAAACCCTGCCTACTCCTGCTGCCCCACCGAAGGCGGGGAGACCAGGAAAGGGCCGGTAAGGTGTGGGTAAACAACTTGCTGTATGCAGCATTTGGGCTGGACGCATGGGCGACAACCGCTGTAACCCATATATGTCCATATCTATCTCTGCCCATACCGCTTGCTTGTCCTCACCCTTCCTGGCCCTGAACTGAATATATCTCACCCAAGCAAACCCTTGAAAACGTGGAAAAGCTTTCCTAATCATGTCCTTATACTTTAGCAAAGCCACACACCTCTCGGGGAACTTTTCACAGTAGCCACTTGCATATATTTTAAATCCTGATGTCCAGTTTTCAATCGTAACCAGTACCTTTGTTGTTGACGCTAGCTCCTGCTACTCTTCCTTGGACCCTTCTTTAACTCTCCCCTCACTGTTTAAGAGTTTAACCAAGTCTATACATTTTTGTAAATAAGAAATTGTCTACGCGGACATTCCACAAGGAAACGGAGGTTAACTCTACCTTACATGCGCTAAGCTGTCACCATAGACCTGTGAAGTGGAATATCTCGACGGGGGAATTAATCCAAGCCCGAAGAAATTGTAATCGCACTAATGATTTCGTAGCAGAATGTAATTTATTACAGGAACATTTTCAACAGAGGGGCTACTCCAAAAGCATGCATCAGAGCGGCTCGAAATAAGGCAACAAACATGTCATGGGAGCAAACTTTGTTGCCTAAATCGCACTGAACCAACAAGGATCAAAATGAGATGAATTTCGTCACAACCTACAGTCAAGATAATGCCAAACTGAGGAAAATGCTCAACAAAAATTGGCGTCTGCTAAAACTAGATCCTCGTCTCACAGAGTACATTGGTGACAAACCTATGGTCACATTACGTAAAACAAAAACAATCAAAATGACTGAGTCCCTCACTACTACCGGATCTGAACACAGAACCCACTAGAACCTGGTTGGATACAGGTATATCAGGTTTCCGCAAATGTGGGACGTGTACCATGTGCCACTATGCACATGACGCAACACCTAGTTTTGAGGAAGTGAGAGGAATACGAATGGACATAAATATAAATTGTCGCTCGAAATATGCAGTCTATGCCATAATTTGTCTGTGCAAGCTGATATACATTGGGAGTACAATAAGAGAAGTCAGAGTCCGCATTTGTGAGCATTTCTCATCACTAGGGAGCCAAGACGCGGCATTGCCCTTGGCCCAACACTGGCAATCAAAACACCAGATGGATGACAAAAGCAGCTTGACATTTATTGGACTACAGAAAGTGAAATTAGGAAGAAGAGGGGAGATTTGGAGAAAAGACTCAGCAGATGGAAGCGAGACTTATTTGCAAATTTAGGTCAATTGAGTTTGGTCTCAACCAGGACAATGAGATGATACACTTTTTATGAATAACAAAAATATATCCACAAGTGCATCTAATATGTCTCTCCTGGCCATCCTCCCGTCCTTCCTAAACTTCTGCTACCCACAACCCCATCTTCCCTCTTCAAACCTTAAACCCCTCTGCACCTTTTCTCTCCCTAAACGCTCCCCTTGGTCCCTCTCCCCCACCGCAAACCATCCTCCTCCTGACATTCACCCTCCCCAGTCATATTACTTTTATGTTGCGCACGCTCGGGCCGGGTAGATCCTCGTCGGGCCAACACACGGGCTCCTGCGTCATCTTCTCAGCGGGGTCATGCTAACCCCTTCCTGCTCTTCTCAGGCGAGATGTCTCCACCCCTGCACTCCAACGTGCTAAGGGCTGTACCACAACATCTAGGCTGTCCACTCTTGCCTCACTGAGGGGGCGCTCTAAAGCCCTTTCCATCCACCACCTCTACCACCATGGGGGATGCGTCATTCCCTCCACGTACCACGCTGCTTTTTGGGTTGGTTGCCCCATACCTTTGCCTTTCTCTGCCATCTGTAGTGTCACCCTCCTCCCCCTGCACTCTTTAGCAGATATTTTCCACCTGGGCTCCTCAGTACTGCTTCCCCCCTTCGATTCATCCCAGCCCTCACCTCCTCAAGAACTTGACCTGCGCCCCTTCCGACCCTTCTCCTTCCCCATCAGAACCTTCGCTCGCACCAGCTGTTCCCGGCCCATAGCCTGACCCACCACTGTCTGCTCCCTTTCTCCTTGCCGCCCTCCTGGATATATTCCTCCTGCTCCTCCTGGCCCCTTAGTCCCATACCTCATCTCTTCCCGCTGACGGGTTGCAAGCCACCACCACTGCAAGGCCCCTGTCCAAAGCCGCTTTGCGCTGTGGCCTCCCACTCCTGGGCCCCCTTGCCCCCTAGCTTCTTGTACTGCCCCTTCAAGCTGAGCTTTTGATGCCCTGCTAATAATGCTAAGCGCCTCCCGCAAAGCCTGGGCGTCCAACAACCCACTTGCAGGGGTTGCAATTAGGCTTTGTTGACCAGGAGCAAAAAGCAGCGCCCAGGTATCAGGGATCACCCGTTAGGCAGGAGCTATGTCTGGGGAACCAGGAGCTAGTACATAATGCACAGCGAATCTAACGTGTCCATAAGATGCAAACTAACCTTTTGTCCATTATATAATTATCTGACATTTAAATGTCTCTTAGGTGTGTCTTTTATTCTCTTTCATACACATTCCCAAATCTACATAGTTAATATTACGACATGCCTGGGGTGTCGCACGTAGCTCCTGGTAGCTCTCAGTTTAAAGCGAACCAGGCTCCCTTTGCTATAACCGGGAGCTAAATAGCTCCCAGATCCTGGCAATTTCGACCCCGCACTTGGCCAGGTACCTTGTCCTGCCATCCTGCCTCAAAATGACAATTGATCCCTTAATGGCACTGAGTTAAGTGTCCCTTCATCTTGTGGTACAGGGTTACCTGCATGAGCTGCTGCAACATCTGTTCTTTGCAAAATTGAAATGGAGAAATACCCAAAGCAAGGACACGTGACTATAAAGTCTCACTGTTTAAGCACCCATTGCACAGTATCAGTGGGCTGCTTGGGTTGCTACAACTGCGAAACAGTCATTTCAAAAGGAGGAGCTGAAGAGGGCAATGTCTTTACAAAATGTGAAACCACTTTCCTGCATCTCCGAGGTGCCATTTTTTTAATAAGTGCGAAATTGAATTATACTGCTCAAGGACAAACAGACTGAACTGTATCTGGCCGCATAGTCTACCAAGCAATCACGACCGGGTTTGTGAAAAGCTGAAATGTAGGCCGTAACCGAATCTTTTGAGGTAAATCTTTCCACTGGCGGATCAAGCAGCAGAGAACCTCCTGTCACCTGTGGTTTTACATCTGGTTTTATGCACAACCATTAAATAGGATTTGAGAGTGAAAACCTCGTATTTTTTGATAGGGCAGGATCTTACTGCTAGCTAAGAGGGAGCCAGGTCATACAGGCATTCGAAAATTAGACATAGTCCTCAAACATATTCTCTGATTAACCGGCAACCAATAAAGGGATTTTCGAAAATTACAGAGTGGGCGTGGTAAGGCTGTGTATGAGACAAACCACCACATGTTGAATATATTAAAGGCATTCTAATTGATTGTCAGAAATGCCAGTGCAAAGTGTGTAAATGTAATCCATGGGTCTGCAACATGCAGCTCTCCAGTGCAAAACGATGGTCTGAGCCATGCAGTTGGTTCTGCTTTATTCAAAACCTTTCAGCCGTAGCTTCAATTTTGCTTTCGGAACACACCAAATGAAAATGACTTGGGCATGTCACCAGAGGACATCAAAAAAAAAATCACTACGATCAACACGATCCCTAAAAGAAATACAACCACATAGTAGAAACATGCATCCGCTGCAATGGGTGCAAACAATGAAAATAGTGGAAGTCAGAAAGTTCCACATTACCAATAACCAAAGTTCCTAATAGACTGAAGTGCTAGAGAGTCCAGACCAATATAGGAAATGCCGGGCAGGGTCAAGTAACTGGCAGGCCACAGAACAGGCAGTAGAGTCCTTTCAGAATTAAAGGATTAATCCAGGGGCGCAGTGGCCGGCTAACAAAATGCCAGGAGTCTGGCAACAGGAAACCAGCTTTGGCCAAGCCAACAGTTTTGGCTTGATATGATAGGTTATTTATAACGCGCTTAATACCCATAGGTTTCTATGCACGGACCCGGGGATCGAACCTGTGTTGCTCCGTGTCATCTTGCTTTCAAGGCGAGCACGTTGCCGCTGAGCTATCCTCCCGAGACGAATATAGGTATTCGGCAATTGCCAGGCACTGACTTCATATGACAATGTTCAAACGCTTTTTGCCAGCCGTTGCTATCTTATGGGCAGGTAGCACCATTTTGCCAGTGCCTGCAAAATGCCTGTACAAAGCCTACACAGAAGCCAAAACTTTTGACTTTGTAAATGCTAGATTGTAACAGGACGGTGCATCAAACAGATGCGAGGACGCACACACTGCTTATAAATAAACAACACATCTGCAGTTGCAATTAAGCTATTAACTTCCAAAAGACTCCCTAAAAATAACACTGACTGGCTCTTTACAACACATAGTTTGATGTTACAGCTTGACAGAGCTAATTCAAAGAGATCCCAGGAAGATGTGTTCTGGGGAGGGAGGGGGGCAGGTAGCTGGTTGAAATTAACATGGGCATTACTATGGCCATGGGTGGGTAATTGAACACCCACAAGCTGTGTCCACCGCCTCCCATCCCAGCGCTCTCCTATCTGTTCAAAATTTAATAGTTTTGGTTTAGAGGTGGCTCTTATGTGCTGCCCATGTGCTGAAACTAAACGGTACAGGCTACTACAACTGCCACACTAGAGGAACTCCTTATGGAGCAGCTTGTTGATTCCTTATCACATACGTAAATGCTGATTACAAAGTAGGGTAACCCATGTGCAGACGTAGTGCTCATTCGAGAATAATGGGAACTGTAACCCATGCAGGTAGTGGTATAGCCCAAATACTTGCGGTGCTGGGTTTCATGGTTTCTGGGAAGTTAGCTTTGTAAGTGAACAGCGCGTGCTGCACCTCAGACTAATGATACTCTTTTGTGCCAACATCAGAAGCACTATACAGATTCATAGGCCCTCATTACAACTCAGGCGGTAAGGGGTTTACGGCGCCGTAAACAGCGCCGACCCTTACCGCCTGAGTACAAGGTCCCTTAGCGCCATGGCGGATTTAACACCTGCTTTTAGCAGGTGTTAAAATCCATGGCGCTAAGGGACCATGGAGTTAATTACGCCACCGTAATTTACGGTGGCGTAATTAACGCCTTCCCCATTCCCATTATGCCCTATGGGGCAAAAATGGGAATGGGGAAGGGTAAATGGGGATTGGGGACTTACCGCCCCGCCAAGGTCGGAATGGGGCGGTAAGTCCGCCAACCACCATGGCGTAAACGTAGTTTACGCCATGGTGGTAAAGTCACGGCCCAGGCGGTAACTTACCGCCTGGGTCGTGATGAGGCCCATAGTCTTGGTGCAGGTAAGTAAATGTGAAATTGGTGCAGCAAATATTGCCATTCTTGTGCAAGTGACTGTGGTAGCTTATGGATAAAATGCCTGCTGCCAAGTTCTGACAATAGCTGCCGGGTGTAAGGCTAGAAGTCAAAATGGACCTGTATTTTGAATTAAACTATCAATATCCAAGAGAAAGATCTTAGAGAATAGTCACATAGGAGAAGTTGGTGCAGGCCTTGTTTGGATAGTCACCTTGATATAAGCAGAGAAAGTGAATATAGCAGTGTAAGGCAAGTGGCTCATGTTGGTTGTAGTACAACATCTGCCCCAAGGGAGGAGCAATTGTTGATTTCTCAATGGCATACACAACCATGGCCTCAGATGCATTTACATGCGCACAGAGAAAAAAGGAGCAGAATTCTTTACATGCCTCCCACGCCCCTATGCAGATGTTGCTGATGAGTTTGAGCGAGAGACTGTCACCCCAGAATGCATGCCTGAATATGGACGAGAGGCTCTCTAACAGTGGTAGAGACTCTCCATAAAACGAATGGTGCATGCACAGGGAGGTTGGAAGCACTGGATGTTTATCATTTGAAATGGTACTTTCAGAAAATACGAGCCTGGTATCTAGTAAAGGTTGTAAACCTAACAAATTGTCAAGGACTGTACAAAATCAATTCAAAAAAACTAAACCCCCAGGAAAGTTAATTCTAAGCGAATAGAAATTACTACTGTGGTTTCCAGCCCTCTGCAGGACATCCCAAGAAAGGATGAATGGGCTGCAGAGAGATTAGTAAAGCCTTGAAGACTTCTTTCAGTTGGAAATAGGGTGTCCAGGAAAGTTCCAAGTCCACTAAGAGGCAGGATTTCCTCTGTGTAGATTGCCGCTAGGCATGCTTTCTGTAATAAGTTGGAAGAGACTCAGTAGGTCATTGTAGCGGAGTAACATGCCGGCGTTGTCAAAAGGAAATTCACGCACATCCTTATAAAGCGGAAACAAGATGAGGGAAAGGTGCTCAATGGAAAGCACTTTAAATAATGAACCCACTTTAGTCCCCTAATTGACAGAGCAACGGATACAGGTAAATGTGAAGGGCATTGTTGAGGGAGAAGTGTGATGGTTTGGCTTTTTGAAAAACATGTTCTTCTTTGTTTGTTCCCCACCCCACCCTCTAAATGTAATAAGACAATATTAGTTGGACGTGTGAGAGATGAAAAGAAAAGTCTTTGACGCACAACAGAGCATTCATGTTTGTGAGCAATATCAACCATCTACATGAAGGTCTGTAATGTTTGCAAATGTACTAGGATATTTTCCAACAATATTTTTGATGAAATTAATCCGGTTTTGAGATGCAATAAAAATCATATTGTACTAGTCCGTCGGTAACCTTCTTCCATACCAATACGTGCCCGCATAAGTGCAATACTTATCTGCCGTTTCCTGACACATTGGCTGTTTTTGTGAGAGATAAGGAATCAGCCTGCTTGGTTTTTAGTTTGGGCTATTAGGTGGCACTGAAAGCGCTACCTTTAAAACCAAAACTATTGTCATTAACCTAAGAGCTTTGAAAGTGGGTCTGTAATGCTTTTCCAATGCAGATGATATTTGAGGAGGGATACACATTTGTAATCCCTCCCAGTCCCCGCTCTAGCCAATGTAATCCCTGTGGCTAATTCCACTCATTCCTGCCTATCTCAGAACTCATTGATTTAATGTGAGCCCTTCCATGGAGGCAGCCATCTTGGATGACTGTCTCTAAGGAAGCTCTTTGGAAACAAGCCAGTTATCTTTGAATGGGAAAGATACCATGCATCTTCCAAATAAAAAGATACATTGAATCATGTGAGTATAATGTTTTTTAAATAGCTACAGTAGTTTGCAGGGCCAGTGGACTTCTAGGTCCAATTAAATAGGTTTGGTGGTAGAAATTGTTCCATGGGGGTTCCTATTGAAATAACCATCACCCTATTATTTTTTGCATGCAAGTACTGAAAAATAAGAACAATTCATTTGAAAGGCAATCCAGAAAGATCAGTGAAAATGTACAAGTTTAAGTGGGTCTTGGGGATAATCTTGTGTAATCGTTTTTTCTTTTTAAGACCTGTCTCATGGGAAAACGAATTAGTGATTGGACTCTGCATGCAGCAGTCAAGTTGTCAGTGTGTCAGATTGCAGCAGTCAGTTATCTTACCAGTGGCAGACAGCACTCTTGCCACAGCAACGCGTGACTTTGTGTCATATTAACATCACATCAGAGATCCCTCATCTTGGCAGCCCATCCAGGCTCAAAAACCTACCACCAGCCTACAAAACCTTTCACATTGACGCCAACAGTATTCTAGTTGTCAAAGAAGTAAAAACTTTAGGAGTGTACCTAGACTCCTAACTCTCCTAACCAGACAAGTCAATGCAATCTCATCGACCTCAGCCTACCCTGCCTGTTCATTAATGCCTGCAGACCCTTCCTAACCACGGATAATTGCATTACACTTGCCACAGCACTCATCTTGTCCAGGAACGATTATTGCAATGCCAACTTCGCGGCAACAACAGTTAAAAATATCAAGAAATTCCAGACAGTGCAGAACAATGCGATTAGAGCAGGCCTTAATATCCCCAAAACAGACCACTGAAATAATGTACTCCAAACCGTATTGAAGATGGATGACTCTCGTGTTGGGTTTCCTGCCTCTAAGCATTTCCGAGGGAGAAATGCCTGTGGTGGTGTGTGGAGTAAATCTATGTGCAACAACAGTTTCTTCAACAGCCCTCTTCCAATCACCATTCCTCGCCATTGCACCCCTAATGCTATTTTTTATACCCTTGTTAAATCTCTCGACAATACCATTTGTCTGAGGATGATAAATAGAACTGGTTTTATGTTTCACTCCAATGTCCTTAAGAAATGTTTTCATTTCTTCTGATACTAGTTGGACACCATTGTCAGTAATAATGGTCGTGGGATAACCTTTCCTTTTAAAAATGGCATCCAAAAACGAAATGACATCTTTATAACATATATTCTGCACCCATTCAATTTCCACCCATATAGATAACGTGTCAATCAATACTATACAGAACCTCAATGTTCCTTGACTTCTCACCGGACCGACAATATCTAAACCTACACGTTACCAAGGTATGGTTGGTATGGACATAACGGTCATGGGTTCTTGCCTTGTGGTGTAACCTTTGGCGGAATCCTCACACCTACAACAATCTCTAATCAGTCTTTCCACTTTGATGTCCATCCCAGGCCACCAATAATCTTGCCTGAGGAGCTGTTTTGTTTTCATCATACCCTGGTGTCCTTCATGTGCTAACTCTAAAATCTTCTTTCTTACCCCAGTGGGAGGAAACCATTTGTCACCCCCCAACACCAAACCCTTATTTAAGTGTAAGTCATCAAACACATGCCTGACAGCTTCCGGTAGCTCACATTTCCTAATCTCACTACCCTTTACACCACTCTCCAGGCACTCTTTCACGTTTTTCAGGACTTCATCCGCTGCCATGGCCTGTACCCATTCATCTTCTGATACTACTTCTTGATTGACATTTAATATTTGGTCTTCGTCATTCTCATCATCATCATTGCTATCGACTACATAGGTTAACCGTGATAGACAGTCAGATTTTTTCTTGACACCAGGCAAAAATTCTACATCCCAGTTATACTCTTGCAAACCTGCTACCCATTTTCGAAATCTTGATTAAACCTTATCTAAACCTTTTGTAGTCAACATCTCCTTCAGTGTTTTGTGATCTGATTTTATCACAAACTTCATTCCCCAAATGAACGAGCAAAATTTCTCAATGGCCCATTTTACTGCCAACAGCTCCTTCTCAATGGTGGAATAATTGAATTCTGCCTCCCTTCAAACTCTCGAGGCAAACGCAATGGGGTATTCTATTCCACCTTCCACTTGGGATAATACGGCTCCTAAACCATGATTACTGGCATCCATGGTGAGAATACTTTTCTTGTTGGGATTAAGTCTTTAAGGTGGGTGCACAGTTTAAATCGATCTTTCTCCTGCCTAACTCAAGTTCACACTAATGATCCCAGTTAAATTTCACTTTTTTCTTTACTAGCTTCCTCATATGAAAGGTCTTACTCGCCAAGTTAGGAATAAACTTGGCATAATATTCAGCCATACCCAAAAATGAGATTACTTTATCTTTACTATCAGGGCTGGGAAAATTGTGTTCACCAACTCCTGCCTGGGCCCTAACTATTGTATATTGGATCTGTTAAACTTGCATTTGTCCTTGCTAAGTGTCAGACCAGCTTCCTTGAAAATATCTAAAACTTTGCGAATCTTACCATCATGTTCATCTTGGTTCTTTCCATAAACTAACACATCATCTTGGAAACACAGTACCCCTTACATATGATGAAATAATTGATACATTATACGCTGAAATACAGTAGCTGCAGATATAAGTCCAAAAGGCATCCTTTTGCATTGGAATAAACACTCAGTGGTAATGAAAGCTGTAACATTTCTGTAAAGAGGATGTAACATGATCTGGTGTCTAGTCAAATGGTCGACACAATTTGGTGGACAGGACAAATGATCTGATTTTTTTTTTAGTTCTATATATTTTTTTAGGTTTTCGTTTAGGGAATAAAAGGGGGTTGGAGGGTGGACCCCCCAAAAAAAAATATGAAAAAAAAAACATTCGACCATTTGTCCTGTCGACCATTTAGATTCGACCAGTTGACCTACAATCACATGATCTGATGATATGCAGATTTCAAATCTAACTTACTCATTACCTTGGCATCTTTAATTTTGCCCAGCATTTCTGCTATGTTGGGCAACGGATGACTGTTTAGAATCACACATTTGTGCACATAACTAAGATCAATACAAAACCTAAGTTTTCCATTGGACTTGCATACTTTGACCAATGGCGAAACCCATTCAGATGATTCCACTCTTTCTATCACACCCTGTGCTTCCATTCTCTCAAGTTCTTCCTTCACTGCAGCTTTGATTGCCAAAGGAACTGCTCTCACTTTTTGTACCACAGGAATGGCATTACTTCTCATACAAATTTTGTGTCTAAACTCTTCCTCTTGAAAAACAGGATGTTGTTCAAATTATCAACCGAATAGCCTTGAAAACGACTTGTAGTCAAAACACGTGTCGGCTGACTTTTCGTGGACATTATTATTAAATCATTTTTATTGTTCAAGTCATGGACACTATATATTATTTCATGTGATTGGAACGTTGGGAAGAGTGCGTATCTGCATGTCATTTCTTATAGATTAACTAATTTTCCAGGCATGTATGGGTACCTGGCCTTGACATTCGCAACGCAGCTCAATACTACCAACTAATTACAGTGTGCATAGCGCACTCACAAGCCTTTACCCACTAACCATTATTAGCATGGTCTGGACATGATGTGGGCGATGACTGCAGTTGTTTTGTTGGTGAAAGAGAGGAATGATAGGATCCTTTTAACCGATCGCAAGAATAGGATTTCTTGATTAGGGCGTTTACTTGTGGCTCTTTCATTTATGATAATAAAACATCACTATCGATCTAGGGACAATGCTCACCGAACCAGGGGTACTATGCCAATTCTGCTAATCCAGCCACAGTATCACCATAAAAACTAGACAATCAAGTAAACCTAGAGAGAGAACATACCAACCCAACATGACTACATGATGCATAAACTAAACTACAGGGATTATGAGACATACAACCCACTAACCAAAACCTCTAATTTCTGCTTACTTGATGCACACAAAACCCACACAACCACCTCTTTCACAGCAAACCACACAGACTTCACCACCTCGCAACAACAAACAACCAACACATAGATCACAACATCACGCGAGGACCCGCTTCGATCCTACTTGCACACCCCACATCCGCGCCCAGTGAAAACCGAACTGAAGCTGCCAACAGTACACCACCTCTCACTTTCCTACGCCCACTTCACCCACTAACCTACCCCGTCCACCTTTTCTTTACAGATCCGCCTGAGCGCCTGGAGACCAACTCCATTAGTGACGGTGTGCTATACAAATAACTTCATGTAAGCCAGCCGACACTTTCCACACGTCTCAAATGCGACCAGGCTTGACTTTCTAAATCAAAGCGCTCTGCTTGATGAGACTTGTCGTTTCGTTTTGCTTTTACAATTTTGCCTATGAACATACGAGTGCCAGCATGCCAAGTGGTGCTGTCTTGCATAGCATGCTGGCTGTAAGTGACACTCGGCGCCAGTTGACTTCTAGGTCCAATTAATTCTGTTTTCTGCTAGAATTGGTCCACAGGGGTTCACTTTAGAATACCTATCACCCTATTGTTTTTCGACGGTATTGAAAAATAAGCATGCATTTAAAAAGTAATCGGTTGATTACCTTTTTAATGGATATAACATGTAATTGCCACTAATATGATGGGGAATATATTTGCTTAAGGTTGTTATGATTTATGGTCGTTTTAATACTCTAAATATTGTATATTTTAATGTTTTCAAGTCTTGAAGATATGTAATGTTAATGTTAACCATATGTATTGGAAGCATATGTTTCTATAAATAAACTTTTGATTAAAAAAAAGAAAAAAAGTAATCTATCACTGATGGCCAGCCGTGCCCTTTTTTGTTTGCAGATGTATATTGTGTCTTTATTTGGCCTAACTGTGGCACTGGGGGTGATTTAAAAGTATGTGCATTCTTTTCTGTGCACGTGCGTTTTTCTAATCATTCTTGTATGATCACTGTGTGACTTGTTCGATTCTTTCAGAATTACTCGATCTTCCAGATTTTGTGTCATCGAGACGTGAAGTCCATATTTCAGATCTTCCGCCGCATTACAGCACAGAAATGTAATGGGTGGAAGGTTTTGAAATTAATCCTAACCTTTGGCAGTGCTCTGGGTCACCTGGCACACCACTGCTTTGTAGCCTGTCTGTGCCATTGCAGTAGGGGAGCAGCCTTATGCCTATTTTTAATTTGGGCTATTATTTTGCATTGCAGTACAGATAGGGAGGACTGACATACCAGGAGGGACACATAGTCTATAGGTGTTGATTAGAATACAGATAGGGAAACATGCCACATGAGGAGGGACTCAAAGTTTTTAGTAGTTTATTTGCCCACCCATTGACTGGGCATGCTAATCCACATGGCCATTCCCACCCTGTTCCTACCTCTCCACGGCCGAAATGGTGTAATAAAACCAGTTCTGCTTCAGCCACTCCATTTATGAGCACTGCATGTCCTTCTCTGGAGTCTTGTTACAAACATTGCCAAACACCAATAGTTTTTGCTAGTGTAGAAGTATTAGGCGTTTGGCAGGTAACAAAAGCCCAAACTGTTGGCATTGCCAATGCGTGTTGGTGTTGCAGCTGAGGCAAAAGGTAAGACTGCAGGGAGGGCACTGAGACCTGACCTAGTGACTGGGACGGTTGTGAAAGAGAAGCAGGATTTCCCAGGGGCATCAGCAACATGTAAGGCAGGGAACTTGTTCCAGGTCTGTCAGAAGAATGGTTACTAGAGATGGAAAAAAGATCTCTATGAAAAGTTCCATTGTGGTGGGAACAAACAGATGATCGTGCAGTGACCTTGGCTGAGACAAGTTGTTGCATGATGGAAAAGGGGCCTCATTACAAGTATGCCGTTCCGGAAATATTGTTGCTGGTATTACCGTACTGGCATCCTTTACTGGACCAGAGTAGTCCGAGTCAAGATGCCGGTCTCACCGGCATTGGCCGGCCACACCATAGCTGGTATCAGCATTGACATGCGGCAGCCCTGCCAGTGACACCGGCATGCCACAAGTAAGTCCACATTAAGAGGTGTACGGACATGCAACCACCGGCATAGACATGTCGGTAATAACGGAACAATGATGCTGGAAACACTGGCATCGCGGACCAAGCGTTATTAGGAATCTGGTGTGTAGAAACCTGCCACAGGTGCACACAATCTGCACAGGTGGAGGCAATGGTCTGTTGCACAGCACAAAAGGACCACTCCCACACACCACACCCCTTCCAAATCCACAATGCTACCATTAGCAGTACTGGAGCTGGAGGACAAGCCTGCACAGCTACCCATTGAGGAGGCAGTGAGCCAGAGGATGCAGCAGAGGCGCAGCAGAAGGAGGGCCATTATGGGCCAGCAGATGCCCCATGTGCAGGCGGTTGTACCCCGCAGGCAGCCAACAATCCCTCGCCTAAGGGCCACCCCATTCAATCTCACCCCGTTCAGATCCACACCCTGTACCGGCTGGACAGGGACACCATCACCACTATAGTGGACCCCATACATGAAGACCTGGTGAGCCTAAACAATATCTGGACAGCCATCCCCCCTTGCTGAAGGTAGTGTGTGCTACACTTCCTTGCCACAGGCACTTATCAGCACACAGTGGGTCAGCTGCATGGAATCTCCCAACCCTGTTTCACCCGTGTGCTCACTCAGGTGCTAGATGCACTCCTGTACCATGTACGCGACCACATTAGCTTACCATGGACTGCGGAGGAGGTGAATGCAACCAAAATAGCATTTCATGCACTTGGGGGCATGCCTAATGTAATAGGTGTGCTTCACTGTAGACAAGTGGAGTTGGTTGTCCGGCATGCTGTGGAGGTAGTGTACCGCAACAGGAAGCTGTACCATTCCCTCAATGTACAGATGGTGTGCGATGCCCACCAAATAATCACACATTGCTGTGCAAGATTCCCTGGCTCCACACATGACTCCATGGTGCTGAGCACCTCCACACTGCCCCGCTACATGGCACGACACGCTCAACATCATACCTGGCTGTTGGGTGAGTCTAACCACAGGGCCATGAGGGGTGTTGAATTGGGCAGGGAAGGGCAGTTGACAGCATAGGCAACCTGTCTGCTGGGTGAGTCTAGCCACAGGGCCATGAGGAGTGTACACATATAGCATAGCATGGCATGCATGAAGAGCAGATGTGCACACTGCATGCATGAATTCATCATCACTCCTGCAAATTCCCATAACCATTACCAAGTATCCATTCAAGTGCACAGAGACTGGATAGGCCAATAGAAGGCTAAGATAGATTAGGAATTACACCAAGTGACCTCATCATTCCCAACATCAAACCTCAACCATTGAATGGAACAAGACCAGACACAGCGTACTGGGTGCCTTGAACTTTGACTTATGTAAATTTAACAGATTGTGCAACACAGTGAATGCATGCCGAAGTGCAAGGCCTTAACAGTCGTTTCTCCATGCATTTAACAGACAGTGCTCACATCAGCACACGTATTACAATCATCACAAAACAGAAACCACAATGCCCTACTCTGGAGTGACAATGTATGAAATACATGAACACAGTAAAGCAATTCACAAGTCATGATGCTCAGCCAGAGAGAAAACCGCCTGCCACACTGAAAATAATAGTGACTGCACTCAGAGTCCACAGGTACACCGCAGGTCAGTACGCCTGTCATGTCACCTTAAGGCACACCTTCAAGTTAAATGGGTCAAGTCTGAAATTCAAAAATGCCACAAATCTCGACTACCACCAATACATGATTGAGAGGTGCCGGCCGCAACCAATGTAGCTTCATTCGACCATGCAAACACCAACCCAGCCGTATTCTTGTAACATAACCCTTCACCTGTCACACATACTACCAATGGAGATCTTACCTAGTCATATGGGTGAAGGTGGCGATGGAAATGTACATGAACACCTGTATATGTTGATGCATAATGGGGCGACCACAGTATTACAAAAGCAAACTAAGCCAATATGTACATTGCCACTGTATAGGCACAGTCCATTTCCATTAGTAACACATTCATGAGAACGGAGTCCATTGTCATCAGATGTACTTGATTTGTGAGAGTGCAGGTTCACAGTGAATGGGCCATGTGACAGCAACTGCACCCATTCCCCCCACCACCCATGGATCAGCCCTAAATTAACTTACTGGGTTCATAGCCAATGACACATGCCATGTACAGTTATGAATCGCTTTGCTTAGTTGCCTTTTCAAATGAATACTGTACAGCCAGTGCCAACATGGAATGACCAAATAAATCACAAGTACCCTTTCTGTTACTCCCATGCAGGTGATGCAGGGTATCCCCTGATGGCATTGCTCATGACCCCCATCAGACAACCACACAACAGGCACAAAGAGGTCTACTACCGTGCACATGTATGCACACGCTGCACCATCGAGCAGACATTTGGCCTGTTGAAGGCCAGGTTCCGCTGCCTCAGCAGGTCGGGGGGGAGCCCTCATTTACGGGCCAGAGAATGTGGGCGAAATCGTGCTGGTATGTGCCATGCTACATATGTGCATCCGGCGCAACGTCCCCTTGCCCCCTGACATGGACATGATACCACCAGAGGATGAGGATGAAGATGATGTAGGAAATAATCTGCGCCACAATGGAAATGATGGACGTGCCACACTGCAAGAATTAATTTAACACTACCTTTGATGGACTGTTAAAGACACGGCACTGGGTATGGGTCACACTGGGCACTGAACACTGTACATGATTAAATAGACTCACACTGAATAAGCAATGTCCAGTCAGGTTTGTTCGGAACACCAGGTGTATTGCATAAGGATAAACTATGTGCAGATGTGAATTACATTGCGTAACACTATCCCGTTGTACTGACTCACTACCCCATCCCCCGTTACCCTCCACACCCACCTCTACCCCCTCCCCTACTACCCCCACAACCCCCCTCCACCACCACCCCTACTCCACTACCCCCACAACCCCTTGCCACCTACTCCCTCCCCACATGCACATGGCCTATTTACAACCCCTTTTTGGTGGATGGGGTGAGCCTCTGGCGGACGATTAAGTCGCTCTGACCGACGCACAGGGCTAATTTGAATAGAACTGGTTGATGTTGTGCTTGGGGATGGGCCGAGTCGGGTGGTGATGTGGCGTTGTTTCCGCTATAGCGTTGACCAAGTTGATTGACTCTGCCATTGCAGACATTACTCCATTTCCCACCCTCACACACCTAGACAGGTGGTACACACCCTCCTTTGCTCTGCACAGCATTCGTGCCGCATTATGCGAGGTGTCCTGCATGGTCTGCCGCATCAGTTGTGCCTCAGTAAGGTACTGCATGACCAAGGCGTGCATTGCCTGCTGCCTTTTCTCCATCCTGGTGAGTCACCCCTCAATGTCTCGTATGTGACAGAGTCCAGGTAGTGGCATGAGTTGTGGGCTCAGAGGGCCTGGGGATGTAAACACTGGTTCATCCTCATGGCTACCATCGCTTAGTGTCGTGCACACTGGCCTCCACAATGCTGTGTGCTCCTGACCCTTGTGTTGGTGTTGCAGGTTCATCCTGCTGGCTGGGGTCCGGGGTAACAGGCTCTTCCTGCTGGCTGGGGTCCGGGGAAACAGGCTCTTCTGCTGATGGGCCATCTTGGCAGCAGGTGTTGGTGGCTTCTGGGGCTGCTTGGCAGCAGGTGTTGGTGGCTGCTGGGCAGCAGGTGTTTCCTGCTGGCGGAGGGTGGGGTGTCTGGGCTAAAGGTGTTGTGGGACGCTCTGGTCTCGTGGTGGATGTGCTTGGCTCCTGGCTCGAGGTGGGGGATTTCCTGCGGCGACCCCATGCCTCAGTGGACCTGGGTGTGATGTGCCTGTGGGGGAGAGTGAGGCAGGGCATCAGTGTGGATCCATCTGACATCAATGCTAGTACATTCTGAGCCATGTGCATTGTCATGGACATGGTGGAGGGCATGGCATGTTGCACACAAGAATGTGTGGGGGATGCAGTGTGGGAGCATGTTTGTAGTGCGGCCATGGAGTGTGCAGTGTCTGTTGCCTGGGGTACTGGTGTTTAATGGTTTGGGTGTTGTGGGCATGCCACAAGAGCTGTGTGACATGTAGAGTTTGATTGTGAAACGGATGTGTTTCACTTGTGGACATTGCTGCGTTGAGGTTGATTCTGCGGGAAGGGACATGGTGGGTGTGACAAGTGTGCAACCGGTGTCATTGATGTGGGCATCCTGACATGAGGTTGCTTTGGCCATATGGTGGCACGGCAGTGACGTCAGCAGTTGGACATTGTCTGGGTGATGTGTCATTGTGCATGCAGATACTACCTGTTTGGCCAATACAGGGGACATGTGGGGTATGTCAATGGGGTTTGTTTTTGGTCTTGCAGCCAAGTACATTATGCTTGTGTGGAAGGAGGTTGTCGGTGGGTGGTATGGCCCCAGGGATCTGGTGCCACATACTTGATATTCGGACGTGACCATAGGCATTGGGGCTACAAGATGTGTCATGTGACTTTGGGGTTACGGACACTCACCGGCATCATCGGATGTCGCAGCTCCCAACTCCGCATATCAAACTCCAACTCCCTCTATGGCCTCCATGTGTGGGAAGGTGCTACACTCCCACGCTTGCAGTTTGATGGGGGGGATGGTGCTCCACTTGCTGTGGCCAGGCCCTGGCTACCCTCCGCGGCGAGGAGGTTGCGGACACTGAGACGTAGGTAGTCCCACCTCTTCCTACAGTCTCGGACGGTCCGGATTGTTGTCCCCACCGCCGGGACTTTGTGTGCCACATCCTCCCAAATGGCCTTTTTGCATATTTGGGCTTGGCGCCGCAGATCTGCACAGAATACCTCATCTGCATGCTCCACAAGGGTGTCTATCAGCATGTTCAGTTCCTGTTCACTGAACCGGAGTTTGCAGCGGTGAACGACAGGTTACCTTGCAGACATGTTCCTCTGTGTGGGTAGGTGCTCAGATTTTGAGTAACACTCCTGTGGCATGAGGATTGCAATGGATTGTGTTTTAATGATGGCCGGTGGTGATGGGGGAGGGGGGGGGGATTGTGCCCGCCTCTACCGATTCCTCCCAGAGAGCTAGTAAGTGAGGGAGTAAGAGAGTTTTATAACATTTATAGAATTTGACCGGGATGCCATCAGAGCCGGGGGCCTTCCCCGAGGAAAGAGAGTCTATGGCCTCCGTAAACTCTTCAGGGGTGAGTGGACAATCAAGGGAACCAGCGGTCTCGGGAGAGAGGACCGTTGGGGGGAGAGCCGTAACATAGGAGTCCACCTCTGCCTCCGCAGCCTCGTCCGAATTGGAGTATAGGGCTTCGTAAAAAGCGAAGAACTCCGAGTTGATGTCCTGTGACGTGGTAGCCAAGGAGCCATCCGATCGAGCAATCCCCGGTATATGTAGAGCACCCAGCTCATGACGGACGAGTCCAGCAAGGAAGCGGCCAGGGCGCTCGCCCTCTCCATATTTCCTCGCCAGGCCGGGGCTATCTAGGAATTTTTGTTCCCGTTCTGCCAGGGACCGAAAAACGTCCAGTTCTACTCCTATAGCTGCAAGGGTCGCAGGGGTTGAGGACCGCGAGCACTGGGCCTCCAGGGTTGACAGTTTGGTTTTGCTGACAGCGATATCCCTACGAATCGTTCTAAGTATGCCAATCTCTTTGGACAGTGCTATGCCCCTAATATATGCCATTGACTCCTTCTCTTCCTCGTCTCAGTACTTGAGGCTTTCTGGTACTTGGAGTGTATGAAAGTTCCAAATGATTTCAGGTTACGTTGTTGAACAGTTCTATGCAGACAAACATTGCCATAAACATTAGATGCTATGTATGTTCTAGGTTTATCATGCACACATGAAGAATGGATAGGGTTTTGTTGAAACAAAGTCGTTTTCAGATTTGTATATATAAATGGTCCTGAATAATTACAACATGCCATCAAAAACTTTGTAATTAAGGGTTTTTCCTTACAAGAAAGAGAAGACTACTGCTCATCTCTTGCTGGAGTAACCACTCTCTCCTGACAGCCATCTCCTCCCATCTGATCCACCCTCAGAATAGCACCCCCAGGGTCAGGATCAGATAGTGGCTGCCTTCCTGTGGCCACCCGGGAGGAGACGTTATGCTGGGGATCAGTGATGACTCCTCTGGAGTCATCACAGTTGGCTTAAAGCCACAAATTTCCACACAGTTGTGCAGACTAAAGTCATCGACATTAACTTTGGTGGGGACAATTTATCTGGGAACCTATCGGGAAGGTCTGGGGGGGAATACATACCCTGTCCTGTAAGCCTCCGTATTTGTCCTTCCATGCCAATAAAGTAGTTCTGCGAGCTTTGCCTGCCTCCATGTCTATGGTTCCATTGGACATTCATCTCAACAAACCTTTGGTTCTGCCAGTGTTCTTCCCAAATCCTTCTTCGCCTGCTGAAAGGGCATTACATTCGCTGGACGTTGCACGTGCCCTGAAGTTCTATGTTGCACACACAAAGGACTTTTTGAAAGACGTCTTGGCTTTTCCTCCATTTTGGACCTGTGGGACATGGGAAGGCCCTGTCTAAGGGTTCCATCTCCAGGTGACTCACCTGCTGTATCATGCATTGCCATTGTATGGCCAACAGACTGCTTCTTGGTCGTCCAAGAGCCCATTCCACCAGAGCCATTGCAGCAACAACAATTTTTCTCTTTGGTGTTCCCCTGCTAGACATCTGCAGGGATGCTACGTGTAGCTCTAGCCATACATTTCCAAGATTATACTGTGTCAACAGGGATTCATTCCTGAGTCGGCCAAACAGTGCTGCGCAGTGTATTGCTTCTTTGATCCTTGCCACCTCCCGTGGTTGCGTATTTGACTGCTGTGTAAAAGTATTAATTAACATGTGAATTCATGCAAGACCCCATGCTGGAGAAGGAACAAGTTACTTACCTGTAACTCTTGTTCTCCAGCATGGATTCACATGCAAACCCTCCTTCCTTCCCCTCTCTGGCTCTTCTTGGTTCATACTGCCACTTTTACGTGTGCCCCAAATCTGAAGATGGTCACCAGGGTTGGAGCTTGGAGGACGAGTGCCATTGGCTGGAGTCAGTATAACCCAAAGGACACTGATATAGAGGAGATTAGCAGTTTTAGCTCAAAGCTAAATTGCTTTAATTTTTAGCAAAGATTCCCAAGCTGATGACAGGGAATATTCATGAGCATGTGAATCCATGCTGGAGAACACACGTTACAGGTAAGTAACATGTTCCTTTATTATTTTTTCAAATAAAATAACTCTTAGCACCCGCATAGTTCCCTATGCGGGCGCTAAGAGGGGAGGGGGGGTCGGAAACGAAGGAGGGGAAAGGGAAGGGGGGCATTGGCCAGCAGCACCCAGATTGCTCAGAACACAGGCTTGCACCATACATTATAGCCTGCGTTCCGAGCATCCTGATTGTCCAGCGCTCCCATGCAGGATGCTAATGAAAATTATACAATAGCATATTTAATAGTTAAGACTTTTGCTTTATCAGTGGAGCCATGCTAAAGAAAACACCCCATTAAAATGTCTCCTTTAGTGTGCAAGAACCCCTGCCCTAAACTACGTCTACATTGTTCATGGCCCACCGTGTGAAGAAACCTACACTACTACACAATGGTCAAATCCACAGCGATGTCAAGAACTAAAAAAAAGACTGAGCAAGAACCACCTTAGGAGGAAGATTTAGAGAAGCAGACAAACCGAATGCAGGGCTCAGAAGTTTAAACACATCCGTCACATTATTATGCAGATAATCAAGGCTTTGCTAACAAATGTAAAATTTTGGGAAAAAACTGTTAGACGGAATCGAACTTTCGAGTGAACTGATCCAGCTTACATAGTTGCAGACTGGGTTATACTAAGCTGCCAAGTTTCCAAGTTCCATTCTTGGACACCGCGAGACACGTCTGATTTTTCCCATTGCTTGCTGGCACTTGTAGTATTGTTTTCCAATTGGTAACTGCATTTAAGTGATACTCTGTATTTGGAGTGGTGTTCTAGTCTAGAACATATTCCCATAGTTTCAAGCTGCGAATGGGGGAAGGAAATCCTTTATTTTTCATGATTGCCGATTTAAAGGTAAAAGTTTATGGATCATCAGGCACTTGTATTTCAGTGAGTAGATGTCCAAATATGGTTGGTTTTAGAGCTGTATCCGAGCTACATTCATCATGCAATTTTGCTTAATTTAATATAAATTGGCCTCAAACCCAATGTAATTTAATTAATTTACCAGAGATGTCTAGCGCCTCGCTAGTTTAGTCCCGGAGGAGAATAAACTGGGATAGGCCTAGTGCTCCTAACACGCAGAACAGAATAATTCAAAATATAATTTGGCTAATAAATGACATGCATAAACTCAGCAGGCCTATGATGGAGACTGCATATTACTTTGAAGATCTGTTAATGGTAACATCCATATTCTTTTGTAAAACCTCATGAAAGCAGCATAATGTGTCTCAGGATAAACAATGGTTTGATTAACATTGCTAACCGGTAAGACCAATCTTGCCAATGCCCTGAAAAACTCAGCTTCTGACAAACTATCGTGGCCATGGCAACACGGAAATTAGTATATGCATGGGAGGACATTTTTAGTGCAGCTGAAAGCTTTGCCAAGACATTTTTGGGAATGGGTCAGCGATAGCCCCAAGTATCGATCTTGGTCCAATTTGGTTGAACCCATCGTTCAGGACAATGAATGGATGACGCACTTTTTGACATGCTATGCAGAACATAATTGTGCCTGTTTTGCAAATGTATGGGCCATCGCCCAGTGCAATATATTGCAATCATAGAAGGGAATAGTACCCCTTAAATGTACACTCTTCCAGATCCAGGTGTCAGGGAGGAAAACAGTTCTTCACCGAAGTCCTGGACCCAGTAGTATACCTGCAGATCAAATTATGGGTGCCACTTTTAACTGTTGGTTTCAATGCTATGCTGTTGACAGGTTCACTGCCAGACACATGGAACTTATCTGTTCCATATATGAAAGGGGCCAAGGAGAACTTCTGGTCGCTTCAAGACCCATATCCCTTCTCAATTCGACCTTCAAAGCTTGTCGTAGGGGAGTTTGTGCTCACCTGCAGCTTTGGATTGATGGCAACAAAATATTGGCTGCTACCTAGTTGGAGTTTCATGAAGGGTTGTTACCTCTGAGCAAGCAGTGATCTGGTATCATTCTCAAAAAGGGAGCAATTACTGTTTCTTTCTGGACATATGATCAGCCTTTGATTGAGTTAACAGGAACAGACGATGGCTAATACTTATCTCATTGGCCTGCTCGGCTAATCTAATTAGTATATTCTCTCATTAGCATAACAATAAGTCGTTTATATGCTTGGCTGGAACAGGCATTGTACATCTTGGTTCCTGGTCCGCACAGGAGTTCGCCAAGAATGTTTACTTTCTCCATTACCATTTTCTCTTTACATACATGACCTTCATTAACATCTTGGGAAATGCAAAGGGGATGTCCCCAGTTTGGTGGTATACAAATAGCAGTGCTGACTAGTGTTGACCCATTCAGGCAACAGTCTTCGTTGCGAGAGCCACACGGTCATTGCAACAGCTGAATTATACCTATGCTGCTTTTATGGGAAACTTGGAACTGACCATTAATGCTTCCAGGACTTCCATTTTAGTTTGTCAATCGGACCAAAAGTGACTTAAACTGCCTTTTTTAGAGGAGAGAATAACACATTTAAAGTCTACAGAAATTATGCTTAAAAAGGCAATACATTTACATCAATGGCTGAGGGGTGGTTTGTATATTGCGGACTAGAAAACCAAAATGGCACAAGCTCTGCCACGGTTTACTCAAACATTTAAATGTCTGCCTATTGATATGGTCTTGAGAATGTACTCTCTCAAAGCAAAGGCTATAGCCAAATACAGTGCCAGTTGGTGGTCCATTTCTGATGTGATTAGCTTACAAACTGTGGAGATTTGTTTTTAAATCCATACTTGACCTGCCTAATTCAGCTTCTACATTCTTCGTCCATGGCGAAGTTATTATGGGTTACCTGGAGGATGAATTCACTTTAGAGCCTGTTCCGCTTTGGTTCAGAGTTTGGGGAAATAAAAGAACAACCCTTTCACATTTAATTTTAAATCCGATTATCGCGCCTGAGGTTGTGCGTGTGCATTTGTTGGCTGCCACATATTGGGAAACAATTGGTTCTGGCAAATTGAAATAACTAATAGAATGGATTGTGTCCTCCCACGTATTCCTCATCTTGTGATAATCGTTATCGCCAGCTTCGCTGCTTCAGAATTGTTTTTTCGGTAGAGGGCGCTGTGCTCAAGGTCGTGGCATCGGTTGTCCCTCGACGGGCTCCGTTCTGTGTCGACGTTACAGTTGGTATAAGTAGCTCGAGCCGCGCCCGTTGACTTCAGTTCTGTTTTTCCGATTGCTTCACTCTCGTGAACGGTGTGCTTCGAGATTTTCTGTCAGAAAATGTCTTTATCATCAACCGCTTCTACACCCAAAACTGGGTTTAAGAAGTGTATCGACTGCGGGTCGAAGATGTCTATCACTGATCCTCACGGTATCTGTCTTTGGTGTCTGGGTTCAGATCATCGAACCGGCGACTGTGGCTCCTGTCAGTCGATGACGGAGAAGGCCCTCTGTGAGAGGAAAGGTAAGTTAGCCGTGGGGCGGGAGGCGTCAAAGGCCACTTCGAAGGCCTCGTCGAAAAAACATAAGAAATCGTCCAAGGAACCGGAACATCATAAAAAAACACTCGAAGAGATCCCGTTCTCGCAGTAGATTGAGACGATCTTAGTCTTCTTCCAAAAGACTAAAAAGGAGATATAGATCTCCATAGTCGTCATCCAATAGATCGACTGAATTGCTTCGATGTCCAACAAGATCGGATTCCCCTACAAAATGGGAAAATTTTAGAAGAAAAATGATGCAGGTCTTTGAGAATGTGGCCTCAACCCCCTCAAAGAAACCTCAGAAAAGCCAGACCCTGGTCGCTCCATGGGGCGACATAGGGAAGTCGGGAACTACGGCGGTAAAACCCAGTAGTACCCATAAAACTCGAATCGACATATCGTCGAGAGATCCTCGAGGATCGAGTGTTTCTCCGATCCCTCATAAAAAGCAGAAGTTGTCGAAGTCGAGTGCAACTTCATCGGCGCAAACAGCTTTGTCATCGAATTCTATACTATCTTCGACGCCCTTATCAAAGACTTCATCAAGTGTGTCGAAGTTCCTTCGACCCCTTCGAAGAAAAACACCTATTCCTTCGACAAAAAATCAGGAGGAAGAGAGAAGGTTTACACCTTTACCCAAGTCAGATTTTTTAGGTCCATGTCTTCAGTTTTTGAAGAATCTGGCTCGGAGGATGACGATGTCCCTCCTTTTGGAGTAAAATATGGCACTAGACAAGTTCCAGAGGAACTTATAAACCCTGAATCTAAAATGAGAGACCTATGCGAAACTCTATATTCGAAGGGATTGTCCTCCAACCCTTGCGTGTCGACATCCCTCGAGTCGGTGTCCCTCGACAGCCTCCGTATCGGCGCCAACGTCATCGTGCGTATAAATAGACTCGCTCAGCGTCCGTTGTCGGTTCCGTTTTTCCGCGCTTTGTGGGCCTCGGAAACGTGACGCTCAGTTCCTTTCTTAAGGAAAATCCCTCTTATTCGCCGAAGATTATTGTCTTAATACAATGGCTTCTTCATCCGAACCATCGACTCCACAGTCCAGCTTCAAAAAATGTCGTGACTGTGGGAAGAAAATGTCGTTAACGGATCCTCACAGGATCTGTTTGTGGTGCCTGGGATCGGAGCATCACTGTTCGGAATGCGAGGACTGTATGTCCATGACGGCGAAAGCCTTGAAGGAGCATAAGGGGAAGTTAGAAAGAGGTAAGAGCTTTAAAACTCCTACTCCCTCGAAAGTTTCTTCGGCTGAGTCGCGACATTCGTCTCCACGTCGACAAAAGAAACATTCCCGTTCAAGATCTTGAAGCGGTTCTCATCCGTCTTTGAGATCAAAACATTCTAGAGGCGTTGTAGATCTCCCTCTTCTTCTTCTTCCTCTACCACCCCAGAAAAGGTCACCTGCCCCACGAAACACAGTTCTCCAGCGAAGTGGGAGGAATTCCGTAAGAAAATGCTTAGCGTCTTCGTGAAAGCGGCCCCGACCCCCTCGGGTGAAAGACCCGAAAAATCAAAACGCTGCGAGTCGTTGAACCCGGCGAGAGAAACTACTCGAGAGCGTCATGAACCCTCGAGTAAAGGCAGTAAGACTGCGTCATCGACTCTGTCGTTGAAGGGTCCTTCAACACATGAATCGGTTGCATCGACGCCATCTTCGACGCCACTGTCGACTCCGATAAAAGACAGACCTACAACTGTCACTACGTCTCAGACAGCAGAGGTGTCGAAGGCTTCGACCATGACGTCGAGGATGCGATCGACAATCTCGACGACACTGAGTAGGATCCCGATCCTCTCGAGTACATCGAGGTCTCTTCAAACTTTCTCGACACCTTTTTCAGGATTATCGAAACCTTTGACTTCTTCGTCGACAACCTCAACGTTTTCTCAGCCAGTGACAACCAATTTGGCTCCTTCTGCTCTAGAAATGGGTTTTAAACCATATCCTAGGTCTGACTACTTTAGAGCCTTGTCCTCTATATATGAGGAAGGGGAGAATTCCGACCATGAGAGACCCTTTGGTTTACAAAGGACTACAATACCCATGCCAGAGGAATTAATCTCTGAAGAGAACAGGTTAAAAGACCTTCAAGACTCTCTACATGAGGGAACTGGTTTAGATACTTCTCCAGAAGTAGAGTTTGCTAAACCAGACCCTGGAGAGCATGCTGAGACCCCTTATAGGATTCTGATGGCCAGAATAATTGAATTCATGGGGTGGTCTACACCTACACCTTCTTTTCAGCAGGATGACCTTACTGATATTTTAGATAAAGGTCCACAAGAGGATCCTGTTGTTCCTTTTCATACTGCTCTGCAAAGAAACATTTCTGCAAATTGGGAAACTCCTTAAGTTATCCCTGCAGTAAATGAAAAACCTTCTGCTAAATACAGGGTATCTGCTTCAGATCCTGAATATCTGAGCAAGCAACCAACTCCAGAGAGTTTAGTTGTACAAGCAGCAACTACATCAAACAGTAGGTTGGCATACCCTACTATTCCACAGGAAAGGGATGATAAAAGATTTGATGCCATGTTAAAAAAAGTATTTTCGGCATGTAGCATGGCGCTTAAATCTATCAACACCACTTGCACGCTAGCAAGATTCAGCCACACACTTTGGGGAGTGTGCATCTGCGGCTCACTGTCTCCCAGAAGGAGGAGAAAGGGAAGCATTCTTAAACATCAGGGATGGAAAGGATGCAATGTGCGAGGCCCTTCAAACAGGCATTGATTCTGCTGACAGCATCAGCAGGGCCATGGCGGCAGTACCACAATCCACAGATTTGTGTGGTTGCGGAAGTCTGGTTTTGCTCCATATGTACAAGCCAGACTTCTGAACATGCCCTTTGACGGCACTGCTTTATTTGGTAAGAAGGCTGATGACAGCCTGGAGAGATTACAAACATCCAAGGCAGCAGCGAAATCTCATGGGGCTGCAATCCGGCAGACTCGGAATAGTCCGGGTAGGTTCTTTCGCTTTTACTCCGCATTCGGAAAAGGCAGAGGACAGCCAGCTAAAAGGGGCCAGAAACAATTCACCCGTGGTGGACGGGGAAAAGGTACAAAAGCCGCAGCAGCAGGTGCCACTTTACCCTCGGCATGTACGTGAGCCGCTTCTAAACCCCTCTGAGGTCTCCCCTCACAAGACACCAGTAGGGGGCAGGTTAACTCAACATCTGGCAGAATGGCAGGCTATTACTTCAGATGCTTGGGCATTGGAAACAGTTGCCTAATGTTAATGCCTGCCCTTTCTACACACCCCTCAGTCATCCACCGGGGAACAACTCTTTGAAGCTTCCAGACTCACTCCTTATGCAGGAGATTGGAGACCTGCTACAGAAGGGTGCCATACAACCGGTACTCGTAGTGGAGAGGAACAAGGGTTGGTATTCCCCCTACTTCCTAGTACCAAAGAAGGACGGAGGACTGAGACCCATCTTGGACTTGCGAGAATTGAACAAATTCCTCAGGAAAGACAAGTTCAAGATTGTAACCCTTTCTCAGATCCTTCAGGCCCTCCAGCTTCAGGACTGGTTGGTATCTCTAGACCTTCGGGATGCTTATTTCCATGTGCCAATCCATCTCAAACACAGGAAATACCTGAGGTTCGCAATTGGCAACTCTCACTATCAATTTCGAGTTCTGCCATTTGGGCTGACCTCCGCCCGAGGGCCTTTACCAAGCTAATGTCGGTAGTGGTTACAAGTCTAAGGAGGGAAGGGATCCACGTCTACCCCTACTTGGACGATTGGTTGATCAGAGCAGTATCTTCGGAACAAGCTCCGATCCAGCTAGATTAGGTCTGCCACTTCTTTCACAAGCTGGGCTTCTCCTTCAACTTAAAGAATTCACCGATGATACCATCACAGAGACTCCAGTTCATTGGAGCAGTCCTGGACACTTCCCTGGGAAAAGCCTCGCCACCAGAGGTGAGGGCTCAAGATATTCTACAGATGGTCACCAAGTTTCAAAATGCCCAACGTCTACCAGCCTTTGCCTTTTTGAGGTTGCTAGGCCTCATGGCATCCTGCATCTTCCTAGTGCCAGAGGCTCGCCTGAGAATGAGGTCCCTCCAGTGGGCACTAAGAACCCAATGGTCGCAATTCTCAGGAAGAATGTCAGATCTCCTTCAAGTCCCGGACAGAGTAGCTCAAGACCTTCAGTGGTGGGCCTGTCGGGAGAACATCTTGAAAGGAGAACAGTTTTGGCAACCATGGCCGGAGATAACAGTAGTCACGGATGCCTCTCTCACGGGGTGGGGAGCCCATGCCAACGACTTGACCATCAGCGGTCGTTGGTCTCCATTGGAGTCCAGACTACATATCAACCTTTTGGAGCTGAGAGCAATCAGACTAGCGCTGAAAGCTTTTCTGCCATCAGTACAGGGAAAGAATGTCCTTATAATGACGGACAACACAGTGGCCATGCACTACCTCAACAAAAGAGGAGGCGTAGGGTCACTGCCACTGTGCAAAGAGGCAATGCAGCTCTGGTTTTGGGCAATTCAAGAAGGAATCTTTCTATCGGCAGTTCACCTAGCCGGAGAGAAGAACTTGACGGTGGACGCTCCGAGCAGGCAGAGTACAGTTTCCCACGAGTGGGAGTTGGCTCAGGAAGTCCTTCAAGAGATCTTCACCTTTTGGGGAACCCCTCAAGTGGATCTGTTCACCACCAGCATCAACAGGAAGTGCGATCAGTTTTGTTCAAGTGAATTTCCCCCGAGAGGAGCTCTAGAAGACGCGTTCGTAGTGGACTGGGAGTTTCCACTCTTGTACGTGTTTCCTCCAGTCCCTGTCATTCCTCAAATGACCAGGAGGTTGAGAAAATTCCAGAAAACCATGATCCCAATTGCACCGGATTGGGCCAGGAGAACTTGGTACCCGGACCTTCTGGACATGTCCATCTGCCCTCCAATTCGTCTTCCGCAAAGAGAGGATCTTCTCTCGGAAAAGGGAGGTCAAGTTCTCCATCCAGACATCAGAACCTTCAACCTTCACGCTTGGTTTCTGAAAGGTTGAGATACAAGGATTGGGATCTCCCGGATGACGTCATGGAGGTGTTGCTTTCAGCTAGAAGGCGAGCAACAAAGACTTTATACTGCTGCCGTTGGAACAAATTTTGCAGCTGGTGTAGAGAAAAGAATATTGAACCCTTTTCATGCAATACACCAATGGTGTTATCTTTCTTGCTTTCCTTAGCAAATTCAGGTCTTCAAATTGGTACGATCAAGGGCTACCTCGCAGCGCTGGCAATTTCTAAGCGTACTGCTGAGGAGGCTTCATATTTCAAAATGCTTAGTAATCCAATTTCTGAAAGGGTTAACTAATGTTTATCCCCCAAAGCCTTTTCAAGTTCCATTGTGGGACCTAAATCTAGTCTTAAATTTTCTGATGGGTACTCCTTTTGAACGACTCCATTGCTGTTCATTAAGATTTCTCACTCTTAAAACAGTCTTCCTAGTGGCTCTAACATCTGCCACAAGAGTGAGCGAATTACAAGCTCTATCTTGCAAACCTCCTCATACAATCTTTCATAAAGACAAGGTCGTTTTACAAGTGAAGCCTAATTTTCTCCCAAAGGTGGTCTCTGAATTCCACATTACTCAGAAAATAACTTTACCTTTGTTCTATCCTCCTCCCCACCCAGGGAAAGAGGAAGAGAGGTTACATAGGCTGGATCCAAGGGGTGCCTTGAGATTTTATATTAGCAGACTTGCTAGGATAAGACCAGCAGACCAACTGTTTGTAGGATATGCAGGACACAAATTACGATTGCCAATCACGAAAAAGCCAATTTCAAGATGTATTATTTTAACCATTCTAGAATGCTACAAATTGGCAGGGAAAGAACCCTTAACAACTTAGGGTTCATTCAACCAGGGGTATTGCAGCCTCTTCGGCTATCCAAAGAGGGGTTCCAATTAGAGACATATGTGCGGCTGCCACATGGTCGTCCGCACATACCTTTACAAAATTTTACATCCTGGATTCCTCCTCTAGCCAGGAGACCAGATTTGGGAAAGCTGTGTTGCATTCTGTACATTCTTAAAGGGAAATATTGCAATTTTACTCCCACCTCCTCTTTACACCACTGCAATGGAGTCTATCAAAGATAAGGAGTACGTCGGAGGAGACAATCCCTTCGAAGAACAAGTTACTTCCTTACCTTGTAACGTACTTTCGATGGGATGTTCCACCGACGTATTCCTTATGGCCCCTCCCATCCATCCCCGCAGTAAAACTTCCCTTGTAGTTGCAGCTTACGCTCCTTCAAGGTCAATAACCAATTCATGCAAAGTAAATTTAAGCTTCAAAACAGAACTGAGCAAGTCTATTTATACGCACAATGACGTCGGTGCCGATACGGAGGCTGTCGAGGGACACCGACTCGAGGGACGTCGACACGCAGCGCCCTCTATTGAAAATATTTCCGATGCCAGCAAACTGGAATGGGTAACATCAAAGATAAGGAATACGTCGGAGGAACATCCCATCGAAAGAACGTTACAAGGTAAGAAAGTAACTTGTTCTTCTGCTAGTGGTGTTGACACATCACCTGAATTAGAGTTTGCTGCACCTGATCCTGCAGAACATGCAGACTCAGGTTACAGGAGTTTGATGAACAGGGTGATAGAATGTATGGGTTGGGGAAGAGCCTCACCTACTTTTGAGCAATATGCTATGACGGACATAATAGTCAGAGGACCCCAGAAAGATCCAGTTCTCCCTTTCCATAGGGCGCTTCAAAGGACAGTTGAAAGGAACTGGGAAAAACCTGATAACATTGCTGCAGTAGATGGCAATCTTCCTAAGAAGTATAGAACTTCTACTTCTGATCCAGAGTATCTGAATAGACACCCTACTCCTGAAAGTCTGGTTATTCAGGCTGCTACTACTTCGAGACGGACAGCATACCCAACCATACCTCTGGATAGGGAGGATAGGAAGGTTGATGCTTGAGCTCATAAAGTTTTTACTTCAGGTAGCATGGCCTTGAAATCAACCAATGTCACCTGTACCGTGGCCAGATTCACACATACCCTGTGGGAATCCATTTCGGCGGTGGCTGAACATATTCCGGAAGGCGGGGAAAGGGAAGGCTTCCTGAATGTAGTCAAAGACGGGAAGGAGGCAATGGGGGAATGTCTTCAGTCTGGACTGGATACTGCTGATAGTATTAGCAGATCCATGGCATCAAGCACAGTGCTATGCAGATTTGCGTGGTTGAGAAAGTCGGGGTTTGCACCAGATGTAGAGACTAGACTTCTCAACATGCCCTTTGATGGCTCGAGGCTGTTTGGTAGTAAGGCTGATGAGAACCTAGAAAAACTAGAGACTTCAAAAGCGGCAGCTAAATCCCTTAATGCCTTCATGTGACAGCCTCAGAAACCCTATTCGGGCTCATATTCCTGCAGGGGTCGTCCCTTTCGATACTACTCTTTTGTTGGTAGAAGAAGAGGACAGGCTTTTCAAAGGGGCAAAAGGAATGTCACTCGCGGTGGACGAGGAAAGACTACAAAGCCATTTTCAGGAACGGCGTCTATGCCCTTAGCCGTTCCTGCAGTCGCCTCCAAATCACTCTGAGGTCTTATCATACAAAACACCAGTGAGAGGCAGAATCTCTCGGCATCTGAAAGAATGGCGGGGGCATTACTCAGATGCTTGGGCACTGGAAACAGTAGCTCAAGGTTACTGCCTCCCCTTCCTAAAAAGACCTCACGATCATCCTCCGGGAGCCAGCTCTACCAAAATTCCAGACCCGCTCCTTTTGCAGGAAATTTTAACCCTGTTAGAGAAAGGAGCAATAGAACATGTACCTGTAGCGGAGAGGAACAAGGGTTGGTACTCCCCTTATTTTCTTATCCCAAAGAAGGACGGAGGACTGAGGCCCATCTTGGACTTAAGAAAATTGAATAAGTTCCTCAGGAAGGACAAGTTCAAGATGGTAACCCTTTCTCAGATCCTTCAGGCTCTCCAACTCCAAGACTGGTTGGTATCATTGGACCTTCAGGATGCTTATTTTCATGTGCCAATCCATCCCAAGCACAGAAAATACCCGAGGTTCGCAGTTGGCGGTTCTCACTATCAGTTTCTAGTTCTGCCTTTCGGGCTGACCTGCGCTCCGAGGGTTTTCACCAAGCTGATGGCGGTAGTGGCAGCAAGTCTCAGGAGAGGGGGGATTCACGTCTACCCCTACCTGGATGACTGGTTGATCAGATTACGTTCTCCAGAACCAGCTTAGCAACATCTGTCGATCACCTGCCGCTTCCTCCGCAACCTGGGCTTCTCCCTCAATTTCAAGAAGTCCCACATGATACCATCCCAAGAACTCCAGTTTATCGGAGAAGTCTTGGACACTTCCTCGGGCAAAGCCTCGCCGCCCGAGGTAAGAGCTCTCCACATCAAGCAGATGGTAACAAAATTCCAGAAAGCCCAGCATCTGCCGGCCTTCGATTTTCTGAGGTTGCTCGGCCTCATGGCATCCTGCATTTTTCTGGTGCCAGAGGCCAGACTGAGAATGAGATCCCTCCAATGGGCCCTCAGAACTCAGTGGTCCCAATTCTTGGGGACTATGTCAGATCATGTGCAAGTCCCGTTGCAGTTGCTCAGGATCTATTATGGTGGGCTTGCAACAACAACATCCTCAAGGGAGAATCTTTTTAGCAACCATGGCCGGAGATAACGGTAGTAACGGACGCCTCACTCACGGGGTGGGGAGCTCACACCAGTGATCTGACAATCAGCGGACGTTGGTCTCCATCGGAGTCCAAACTACAAATCAACCTATTGGAGCTGAGGGCAATCAGACTGGCGCTGAAGGCTTTCCTGCCCTCTGTACAGGGAAAGAATGTCCTGATAATGACTGTCAACACAGTGGCTATGTACTACCTCAACAAAAGAGGAGGCGTGGGATCACTACCTCTGTGCAGAGAGGCAATGCAGCTCTGGTTCTGGGCAATACCGGAAGGAATCTCTCGATCGGCCGTTCACCTAGCCGGAGAGCATAACACGGCGGCAGACGCTCTGAGCAGGCAGAGCACAGTCTCCCACAAGTGGGAGTTAGATCAGGAAGTCCTTCTGGAGATCTTTGCCCTTTGGGGAACCCCTCAAGTGGATCTGTTCGCAACCACGATAAACCGGAAGTGTGATCAGTATTGCTCAAGGGAATTTCCCCCTAGAGGAGCTCTAGGAGATGCGTTCGTGGTGGACTGGGATTTCCCCCTGCTATACGCGTTTCCTGCAGTCCCCGTGATTCCTCAAGTAATCAGGATGTTGGGGAAAGTTCAGGAAAGCCATGATCCTAATTGCCCCTGACTGGGCCAGGAGGACGTGGTACCCGGACCTTCTGGACATGTCCATCTGCCCTCCAATACGTCTTCCACAAAGAGAGGATCTTCTCTCGCAAGAGGAAGGTCGGGTTCTCCTTCCAGAGGTCAAGACACTCCACCTAAATGCATGGTTTCTGAGAGGTTGAGATACAAGGATTGGGATCTTCTGGATGACATAATGGAGATTTTGCTTTTGGCCAGAAGGCCAGCAACGAAATCCTTGTACCAGTGCCGTTGGAACAAGTTCAGTAACTGGTGCAGAGAAAGGGATGTGGACCCTTTTCAATGTGGCACCCCAATGGTG
This sequence comes from Ambystoma mexicanum, assembly GCF_040938575.1. NCBI lineage: Eukaryota > Metazoa > Chordata > Amphibia > Caudata > Ambystomatidae > Ambystoma > Ambystoma mexicanum. Next base: position 132,081,438 of record NC_090928.1, read on the forward strand.
CTTTTTCTGTTACACCTTGCCAATCTGGGGCTCCAGATTGGAACAATTAAAGGATATCTTGCTGCGCTGTCCATTTTTAAGCGCTCCTTGGAAGCGGTTTCTTACTTTAAAATTCCATAAATCATACAGTTCCTGAAGGGACTTACCAATGTAGATCCACCAATACCGTTTCATGTCCCAACTTGGGATTTAAACTTTGTTCTTAAATTCCTAACATGTATAACATTTGAGCGTCTGCACTCCTGTCCATTGAGGGTTTTAACACTAAAGACTGTCCTTCTTGTGGCATTAACATCAGCCCGCAGGGTTAGTGAACTACAGGCTCTCTCATGTAAACCTCCATAAACCATCTTTTACAAGGACAAGGTAGTTCTTAAGGTTCAACCATCTTTCTTACCGAAAGTAGTTTCCGACTTCCATTTGTCACAAAAAAGTTTTTTTTTACCAACATTCTATCCTCCTCCTCCTCATTTGGGAAAAGAAGAGGAGAGATTGGACTCGACCCCAAGAGGGCCCTCAGTTTTTACATTTCAAGAATGGCAAAATTACGTCAAGATGACAACTCTTTGTCGGTTACACAGGTCGGAAATTGGAGTTAGTGGTGACAAAACAAACTATATCCCGCTGGATCATTCTGGCTATATTGGAATGCTACAGATTAGTAGGAAAAGACCCACCGGATGGGCTAAGTGCTCACTCCACTAGGGGAATGGCTACTTCTGCGGCTTTGAAGAGGGGAGTCCCTGCAAAAGACATATGCTCGGCTGCAACATGAGCATCAACGCATACCTTTATCAAGCATTATTGCTTAGATGCCTCCTTCTCCAAAGAGGGGTTATTTGCCAGGGCGGTACTTCACTCCGTCCATGAAAACAAAAACTAGCACTCCCACCTCCAAATTGATCACTTCTATGGGAGTCTATCACAAGATGAGGAATATGTGGGAGGACACTCCATTCGAAGAACAAGTTACCAACTGTAACGTTCTTTCGACTGGATGTTCCTCCCACGTATTCCTCATCGACCCTCCCAGCCTACACCACAGTACAGTTTACGTTTTCTTACACTTTCCTCTCATGATGGGCCCATCAGTCACAGCATACGCCTGGATGTTCCACGAGTATTTCCTCGAAAAAACAGAACTGAAGCCAACGGGCGCGGCTCGAGCTACTTATACCAACAGTGACGTCGACACGGAACAGAGCCCGTCGAGGAGAATCGACGCCATGACCTTGAGCACAGCGCCCTCTACCAATAAAAAAAATTCCGAAGCAGCAAAGCTGCCGATAACGATTATCACAAGATGAGGAATACGTGGGAGGAACATCCAGTCGAAAGAACGTTACAGTTGGTAAGTAAGTTGTTCTTTTATGGGCACAACCATTGTTTCTAGTACAAATTGCTCAAAGATGCAGGAAAATATTGAAGCAAGAATGACCATGAATTGTGAACCAGTGGGACTGACCAATGTGTCAAATTGTGCCCACATAGTTTAGATTACTAATAAAGCAGCCGATGATCTCTTACTGCAAACAATAGGCATGAACGAGTAGTGATCACCACAGCAAGTTATTTTTTTTTTCTTCTTTTTTACCTTTGAGGGCCATCACTGGTAAGAGGCTAGCACATAATTTTGCCCAGACCAATTACCTTGTACATTTCCTGTTCTTTTGTCCGACTTATTCTAATATCGAGAATACAATAACCAAGCTTTTAAGGCAACTGGGCTTCAGCCAATGCTGTCCAGCATTAACTTACTGTCTGTGAATTCTCCGCTTGTAGCTTAGACTTTTAAACTACCTTTGACGGGTCCTAAAGTTAGGGAAAGTTCAAAGGACCTCAGTTGAAGTTTGTTTTAACATGTGATGAGGTTTATATATTTATCGCCCGTTTTATAACTTGATGTTGATATTGTTTTGTACATTGATGGATATTTTGTTTATCTGAATAAAGTTTTTTATGACTGGGTAAAGGTTTTCAAATTGACCAAGAAGAAAGCACAGCTATACTATAAAAGCTGTTGAGCTACTTTGCCCTCAAGACAATAGGGACAGAAGTGGTTGTGCAGGCTGCCAAAGGAGGAATTATGTGGAAGGGTGGGTGAGGACTGTCAATTCTGGGAACTACAACAAGTGGCGGGGGAATTCCTATAAACTATTAGAAGTGAAATCCAGAGGTAACCATGGCGATAGAAAAACTATATACTTGCTTATGTATTGAACTACTACCTTCAGGCCAAGGGGACATCCTCAAAGTATATGCATGGTACAAAGTAATATGTTAATCTGGGTGCGAGCGCATGTGTTAACTTAATGTGATTTAAAAAGCACACTGTTGCCATGTTGGTGTCTCCAGGCACCCTGTTATGTATAAATATACATATATAGTATTCTGTGTGGTTTCACATACTGCTTTTTGAAACAATAACCATTTATGTGGCTCAAGATTGTTACATCTAGTTTGAATGCAAGGATTAATTTTATTTACTCTGGAAGTTGCACTTAACTGTTCGCAAATTCACATGAGACAGAAATGCTGCATGTTACAAACATACTTTCCTCATTATGTGGCATTTTGCCCTTGATCGTGCCATTCTTGATAATTTCATAGGAACCCACCAAGCACCTGCTAAGTGATTGCTGTCCCTCCCTGCAGCAACATAACCCTGACACAGACTCTCCTTCCTGTGATGCTGTTGGTGCCATGGCTTTGCCCAACTGGCCAATGCTATTGGCCTGGCTCTCCAGCATTTGCTACTACAGGGGGCTCTCTCTCCTGTCACCGAGCGTATCCGGCAGCTTCATGTCACACCAGGCTTGCTTTGATCTGAAAACAGGATCTGATGACGTGCTGCAAAACTGGACATGCAACAATGGTACTGGCAGTCGACCTATCCAGCAGCTCCAAACCTATCACTTCACATTTTTCTATGTGAGGGGACCACATAATAGAGGTTGGTGATGAAACACTATGGGTACAGTGAATGTCACAATAGAGATAGTATTACTGGCACGCCCTGTCGACGTCCCTTTTTGAGTTTCAAAATCAAAAAATGTAATGCTCCACGGCTTCCACTAGATATCGGCCTAGCATGTGAATCTAAGCAGATACAAGCATCAGAAATAAGATTACGGTGAGTAATGTATCATATATAACCTACACCATGTAATGGACCTGCTGAAGCACACACTCTAGCTATCCAAGAATGAAGTTAATCTTTTTCATTTTTTTTTTACTGCTGAATTCAGCTCATTTTTGCACAGAATTTTCTTGATGTGCAAGTGAATTATATAGCACAAACCGAGCTAGAAAGCAACAGTGCTGTCCAAAAAAAGGAAAGATTACGGAAAGGACAGAGGTGCTGGGGAGAGGCAAAAGTGCTGTCAAGGGGTTAACTTTGACAAGGTGTTAAATGAAACTTCTTTAGCTGCTTCCTGAAGTGTAGAGAGATGAGGCTAATCAGATGCGCAGTATTGTTATTCCAGAGACCACCTGTGTAGCTGCAGCGTGCTAGTTTTTTGTGTGTCTTGTCTTTGTGTGTCTCAGATTCTAGTCCTGTGATTTAGAGGATGTTGGTACTGCATAGGTCTACAGAGTTGGTGTGCATAGTACCTTGGTTGTGAGCTTCTATGTGATCCAGGCCATGGTGAAAGTGAAGGAGGGCAAACCAATTTAGCTCCCTCATGGTAGGGATGATGTAGTTGTATTTCTTGAGATATGTGATGAGACAGGTTGCTACATGCGGGACAGCTTTCAGTAATTTCAGTAAGGCGAGATAGGAGATTGACACTAGAGCAAGGAGTGCATTGCTTCTGTCAAAGAGGAACAAAATACAATTGAATAGGTCGAGAAAAAAGACTCTTTACACACTCCTTTGGTCCTATGTCCCTAATAAATGAACACAACACTTCATACGTCGTACCCAGTGTGGGTAATTTCTTAATTTTTATAGTTTGACAGGTTGCATATAGTCAAATGTTTTTCATAAGTATCATACAGGGAGATAGATCACAACAACATAAACACTGATTGGTCCAATTGATTGTGCATCAGAACATGAAAATACATCAGTCACTGCCAGAACTTGATAGACAGTGTACCAAAGTGAATTAATGAACATTTCCAGCAAAGATAACAAGACGGATAACAAAATGTTCTATAAGAGAACAGTGACAATACACTGTGGTTTTAAAAGATGCGTCGACACCGGGGTGCTTCAGCCGTCTGAGCGGGCTAACTGAGCCTCGTATCTGACACGGCCTTCATCAGGACGGGGGCTGTATGAGATGAATATACGTGAAGTGCTAAGGGATTAGTTAACCCTAGGCACAAATATGGACGACCGTCTTCAGTGGTGGTGGTCCCGGATAGCTCCCCAGAGTGGAGACTGCAGTCACTGGCTTGGGTACTCGGCAGAGGATATGCCCTTTATAATTTTATTGCTGGCAGCGCTCACAGGCTGCGAGTAGTTTGCACGGTCCTGCAGAGCTGCGAGTGGTTTGCATGGTGCTCCAGAGACTCGAAATGCTGACTTATTCAATTGTATTTTGTTCCGATAAGTAGCCTTCCTGGGCAGAATAGGTTCCCCACCAGGAGCCCTGATTTAGATTCTGTCAAAGTGGGAAAGGACTTTCGCTTGGACTGCAGTTCTGAAGCCTGTGGCGAAGGGCTTGACTTTACAAAGGAAGAGAGAGAAAGTAACCACTGTCGCTTTTCTGGAAGGAAATGTTGGGGTTGATTGAGCTGAACCCTGGATCCGAGCGTTTTCTATCCTAGTGTCATTCAGCTCCCAAGCTCTTGCTGCAGTTTTAATGATTTTTAAGGAATGTGGGCTCTGCATAGTTTCATGAAAGCGGATTACCCTCCCCCCCCACCTGTCCCCCAACAACCCCCAAACACTAGTTGTGGATGGCCAGTGGCCGATCTTCCCATGCGCTTACTTTTTTTGTGGAATTTTTGCCAGCAGAAATCGGAAAAATCATTGCATTATTGCATTGGTGGACAGTTAATATGGTGCACCTCGCAGATTTTATCTTTATTTACTTATAAGCAGAACATAAATGTGTTTTTTTTTTTTTAGGCCACTCTTGATGATCTGGTACTTATACACAAATTCACCTGACGAGAAGGGATTTTAAATTAAAAGGGTAAATCATATATGTGAACTTCCCTGATGGCAGATAAAGGTTCAGGTTGTAGGTTCTAAGAGGGGCAATAAAATAAGCAATGCAATCCTTTTTAATCACAATAGTTGTGTGTCTTCTGGGGTGGCCTTTTGAGGATGGAAGCAATCTTTAGATCTCCTAGCCTTACCCCACCCTGCCTTATGGGTTACGCAATGATCCATAAACTGAACAAGCTAGTCATGCGCTCCTCTCAAGCAGTCACTACTTCTGGGTTACCAGTGCAGCTTTCTATACTGCCACAGCATATTCAAACAGTTCCTGTTGTGCCAAAACCCATGCACCAACTTTGTTTTCTTTGGAAGCTACTCAACTTCCTTCTTACCAGCCTCATTCCAGGATCCGTTTAGTTTAACTTTGCGGCACAATTTCCACCTTCATGAGATGGTGTATGTCTGTGTTTTTTAAGGATTGCACAGCTTTTATTAGTCCTCGTTTCCCAGTTCATCTAGTACCATCTGTGTCCAGTCTGATTCATTTGCAGTCAACTCTGAATTTGATTGAGTTGCTGTGAACAAGCTTCTAACAGTTACAATAAAAGGCAAATGTTTTGTCTACTAGAGATGTTTCCATGCAGCATATAGTCAATATTTTCATAGAATGTGGAACATTCTATTCTCTGCGCTCACCCCTCCCAGCACTAGAGCTACTCAAATGTTCTTGTTTTGCAAGAGGACTTGCTAAAATTTTAGAGTTGGGACCTTCCATGCTTTTATGACTTCACCAATCACTCTACTAGACGCAGAAAGACTTTCAGTGTTGAGAGGCGAAAGTGTCAGAGGCCCTTAGTTTATTTTGTGATCACTGTAGCTGATGAGCAAAAGAAACCGTAATGCCTGCAACTGCACCAGAAATCTGGTATCACCTCATGTCGATCTAATGGTTAGTGTGTGTTCATACTCCTTAAGGTTTGAATAAAAGATTACTCATGGACCCAGGCCACAATCTGGTTGGGCAGGAGTCTGGTTTTCTCTCTTGCATGTTCCCCATGCTCCCCACCCCAAATTCTTCCAGTTTTCTGAAACTGCTGCGTGTCTTATCCATCCTGGAGTTAGGGGTCGAAGAGCTAATGCTTTTTATTGTAATCGGCATGACATTAAATGAGTCAATTATTTTCTTTAGATAAATAACATGGGTTTGTCTGTCTCCCTCTGAGTCTTCTTAAGAAAAATTCCTGTCTTGTTCAGGTTAATGCACCTTTCTAAACACTGTCAAACTTGTTTCTCTAGGTTTCCCTTGGCTTATTTTGTAGCACAGTAGTCAGGTACTCAAGGGTAACTCAAGAGGGAAACGGGTTAGACAAGAATACACATGCAACACAGTATTGCTTTAAATAAAGCGATGCCCCACACAGGTTATGAAAATAAATGTTGACTCGTCATAGGTAAATAAACGTCTTGTTGCAGCTCGTAGGTGCATAACGCATTACAGAACATTCTCTAGGGGTGCTCTATATAACTCGACCTCATTAAGATGGAGAAACAACCGAACACACGGGATCCAAATGTAACAATTCAAAACAATTACTTTATTTTTCTGGATGGGTGTGAGCAACTACAGAACTTATTGGAATAAAGCTAGCAATAATAATGACCACCATAATACGAGAATCAGTATGGGTCAAAGCAGGACTGCATTATACGAATGTTGATCTTTCCAGGTGTCCTTAACCAAAGATCCAAAATCCAGTGATAAAGCACCCCGCTTGCTTTTTGGGAAACTCAGTTCTAGGGAAATAGAGCCCTGCTTTTTCTTGCCAGTGAGTATCCATCCTACTTAGGATTATTTTCAGGCCCAGACATTCTCACCATCTTGCTGCGAGTCACCCTCCTGGGTAAACAGCTCCTCTCATCACGATATATTCATCCCCTGAGGGAAGGTTGCATTAGTTTCTTCAGGTTTCCAGGCAGTAGACCAGTCCTGCTGCAGCCACGAACTTAAGAGTGAAGGGTCCTGGTCTGGGTAGCTGGCTCATGCAGCATCTCCTCTTACTGGCTTCTCTTTCCCAAAGTGGCAGCTGGTGAATTGTTTTATTGGAGGAGCATAAATATGCTGGAGGGAACACAAATTAATTTATCTGGTTAAAATTGTACATTTTACAGCACCCCTTCCGTGAAAAATGTAGTTAAAAGCCACAGTTTGCAATTAGCTTTGTAGGGTAACTCATGTAAAAATCCAATAGATGCAAGTCACCGACCATGCACAAGAGCTTTTCACAAAGCATTTTTATGTTCCTTTCCCCGCAATATATACCAGTATTAAAACGTTTCATGCTGGCTGCATCAATATGCCCATATTCCCATAAAAGAACATAGCCAGTAAAAATGCTATGTCGTCAGTAGACCCCTCTTCCTCCTAAAATTGGAGCCGCTACGCTCCACCCGCTCATGCAGAACACACGCTCTCAATCACATGCATACATACAGCATAGACATTCATTCATTCATACATTCAGCAGCATGTAGACAACTCCTTGCCTGTACACATAGATAAACACATACATGTTGTGAAGGCATCATGAAGCAAGACACGGATTCACTTTTCTTTACAAAAAGTATTTTATTTGTCTTAATTGCTAAGGATAGTCTGTGTCAGTAAGTTCAACTTAAAAATCTGTCTGTGTTCAAAACCTACACGTGCCCTCACAACTAAAGATATACAATGTGTAGGGATTGTGAGGACCTCATGGTGGCAACAGGTTGGACAGACAAAAGTAATCACAGATCAATGGTGTTTATTGAACAGTGAATGCAGGTTGGAAAAATGCCTAATCTAAACCTATATATAAGATGGGAGCAAGCGTTGACCATCAAATATGTTATTTGGCATTTATATAGCGCTCTATATATCATTGGTATGACCTTAAAGCGCTGGTAGGTTGAACGCCCTCGGGGACCGTAGTTCAGGTCAGTTGAAGGAGTAGGGTGTTGAAGGGTGGTTGGGTGCACCAGTTAATCTTGCAGCTGATGTAATTGCCTGATGGTAGCTGCATCCCAGCATTAGGTGTGATGGTATTGGTACATTGTGTGAAGTCGGGGCGATGGATACCAAGACTGGGTTATGGCTGCGTTAGGCCTAAGAGACGCTTATGTGTGCAGCTAGGCCGTGTTTTTCATGGGATATAGCTGTGTTCTATTAGAATGATGAGGTGTTCATGAGGTAGTGTTCGTATGTGAGCAGCTACGCCAAATTGATCGAGGGGTGTAGCTGCACTCTAATTGTGTGATGGTGTAGAGTAGATAGTAAGCATAGTGATATGATATGAAGATTCATCCATATAGCACCCATACACAATGCACTTCACAAGCGCTGGAAGGGAGGGAACGAGGGAAAACGTAACACTCCCACAGGCCATGAACAACAGGGGCACACAGTAACATCATGGTGGACCATAAGGGGTAGGGGGCACACATAGACTGCACCAGGAACAAGGGGGGCTGGGGGCACACCGGACAGCGTGGGATCAGAGGGCCTGGGTACATGGCGACTTCCGACACCAGGGGTGCTCGGGCCCACACCGACATCACAGGGAACTAGAAGGCCTGGGGTACATAGTGACATCACGGAGGACTAGAAGGGGCTGGGCATACAGCGACAGCATGGGGACCAGAGGCATCGCGGGGAACCAGAGGGCAGGGTGTACACAGCGACAACACAGGGAGCCAAAGGGTCTGGAGGCACGCAGCAACATCATGGGGACCAGAGAATATTCTTCTGCAAAGGAGAAGAGGAATTAACCACCCGTGGAATTTGAGTGTCAACCCACCTTCCCCACTCCCGTTGTCTTCCCACAGATCACTCTTGATGTCCCCTCCTTAGTCTCACCTGATGGTTTGGAAGGATGAGCTCTCCATCCTGCGTCGACCGCAGGGACGCGTTGATGACCAGTTACTTCACTGGCGTAGAGGAATTGGTGAGTTCCAGTATTGACTCTAAAGTCCAATTGTTCATAAGAGTTCAAATGTCTGATCTTCACTCTGTCCGATTCCTTGCAGGTTGCCGATTAATCCACTCGAAGATTTCCAAATGGCACTTGGTAAGATTCAAGTAAGTCTACTGTGGTTTTCCCCTTAGGGGCCGGGGTACGGCAATGAAGCAGAGTTGACTGCGCCGACCCGAGATGAGGTGAGTACCTCCCATGGTAAATCAGGTAAGTCCTTGGAGGTAGCTTGTATAGCCTTAGAGAGTCCCCTTGCTCACCTTGCTGTCTTTGTCTCCTTAGGTGTCGGAGGACGGCCGCGAGATGGAGAGAGCGTGATGGAATGCTGAAGTACCGCCAAGCAGGTGAGTTGAGCGCGGCGCCGTAGGAATGCGAAGCGCTGCTTCAAAGACTTCTGTCTTTCAGTTCCGTGGCGAAATGGATCAGGATTCAGGTAAGGATTAAAGTTAAAACTCCTGTTCTAAAGTTTATCCTTCTTTTCTTCTTGTTTCAGAAGCGGGCGTGGCTGAAGACTGGAGCTGCTGAAAACACGGTGAGCGTTACGCTGCAGCAAGCAGAATAACGCGAAGCACGTGTGGCTGTCCGGGCGTGGTTTAAATAGCCTTGGAAGAAGATCCAGGTAAGTATTCTTCCACAGCCCCACCCAAGTAACAAAATAGTCCCTTCAGTAAAATAGTCCCTCCTAAGCCTCATTTGGCTTGAGTCTTCATGCAGCATGGTCTGCCTCAGGTGAGTATGCAGCATGGTCTGCTTCAGGTAAGTTATCAATAATGAGCCTGGCGCCATAGGCGCCAGGACTGCACACAAACAGCCCATAACTGGGGCTTTTGGGCATGCTCCAAGTGTCATGATGCCTGCTTCCGGGGCTGCTGGGCCTGGTCTGGTCTTCCGGGGGCAGGCATCATGACAGGGGGCTTGTGTGCGCACAGTGATAACATAGGGGATTGGATGGGCTGGGGCATTTAGCGACCTCACAGGGGACCTGGTTGAGAAGTGGGCTGAGGTTCTGGGAATCTAGCGACATCACAGGAACCTTGGGGGAAAGGGCACTGAGCGACAACATGGAACCAGAGGACAGGGGGTATATAGTGACATCGCAGGGGCGGGAAGCGTACCTGAGGCGGACAGGGAGTTGACGGAGGCTTTGTTGTGGGTCTAGTATGGAGAAGGGGCAGCAAGGATACTGGCAAGGATGGGTGAATAACAGTAAGGAGAGGGATTGCATGCAGTTATGATCTAAGGAGATCATTATTCTGCATTTCAGGCATGCGGTTGCTTATGAAAAATAAGGCAGTCCTACTGGCGTTGTGTCAAAATCAAAAGGGCCTATATGAAGAAACCTATTGCCAAACCTCACAACTAATACAAAAAGGGCTGTGGGATAGTTCTCAAAATAAGAAAGAAGTGTTCTCAAATAATGTCAGGATGCGGTAGCCTGTGTTTCACTTCCCCACGTTTTGGACACGGGGTAAGATGGGATCTTGGAGCACAGTACAATCTCTGGCTTCTCCAGCACAAGACGATCGTTCCAATGGCAGTTCTCAGGACAGTGGATGGCCGTGTCTCGTTTCCTTTGAAAGTCTCTTTCCTTCGGGGCGTGACATGTTCAAATAACCAAAAACAAATGTTCCTTTAACCAAACTGAAGTTAGTTAGGGTGATAATGATTCCCCTTCTTCTGGGCGCTGACCCTTCTCAATTGTTTACTACAGTTTATGTAGGGTGATGGCTTCACCCCTGGATCACCCTCAGTCGTGCTTGCGCCCCTCTTCACTTTCAGTACTTGGGTGATGACTTAATCCCTCTCCGTCAGCATCCCTTGTTCGGGTTCATTCCTGCCAACTTCACATTTACAATTGCTTGCGGGATTTGCCTCCCTTTCTTTCACACTGCTTGTAGATCAAAGTCTTTTTGATTGTACAGGGATTTTGCTTGACCCTCTGTATGACCACTTTGACCTATTTCGCTGTCCCACCTACGACTTTCTGGTATCTGTAGTTTCATTGCAAAACCGAGGGATCAGCCGGTCTTTCACACGAGCACCCACATGGTTCCGAAACACTCTGCAGCTGGGTTTTAAGGTTTGACTCGTGTCTTATAGTTTCAACCACTGGATCGCCCTCTGTCGGGCTCGTAACCTTCTTGAAGCTCCTCAAGGTTCTCCCTCAGTCGGGCTCGGACCCCTTTCTAGGTTCACAAAGGCCTCCTTTCTCCGGGACGGACCCTACTGGCAAAAGACAAAATTTTAACAAAGGTTGTGGGACTTCTAGTCCCAGAATGCACTTGGCGGATTTTGCTGCCACGTCCTTTGCTCCCAGAAATGGCACTTTCTGTCTTTGGGAGCTGCAGGGGCCAAAAGGGGATATTTGTATGTCGGGGTCTCTCTCTCTGCCCCCCAGAGACGTGGGCTTGCCTGCCTGGCCCTGGGGAGGAGTTTAACTGCTGGTACCTCCAGGCAACCCCAGCTGCCCCTGGTCTTGCCTTCTGGAGGGATGGTTTCCTCCTCCACACTGCAATCTCCTCTCTGGTAGCAGGGCCAGTGTTTGGGTGGTTTTCTCCTTCTCCTCTAGGTCTCCCAGGGAGTCTCCTTCTCACTAGGGCTCTCTGCTGCTATCCGGTACATTCCAGCATCCCTGACTCGCTCACAATGCTGTTCCTGGCTGCTGCTTTTATACTTCCAGCATGAGTTAATTGGAGTCGGGTGTGAATAGTTGTCCCTCCCTCCCTGTCTGACTTTGCCAGACCTAGTTATCGGGACAACGTGGAGACTGCCCATAGGAATCCATTGCCCATGGATTCCTATGGGTAATCCTCATGACTCCCATCTCCTTCTTCCTTGTCCCAGTGCTTGTGGATTTCAATGGGGCAATGGAATTATGGAAGTTGTAACATTGTGGAGAGATATAATTTGTTTTGGGTTTTAGAGGTAATTTGGATTTCCCCTGTTGCTTTCTCCATCTTTTCCTTAAGTGAAAGTGCTGGGGGTTAGGTGACAACATCCCATAAAGACTGCTGGGATATCGGGTAGGGGTGCATTGAAAAAATTGGAATACTGCATCTCGCCTAGGGTATTCCCATGAGAATGACCCCGGCATCCCTCACCGGAGTGTTTCTCCCACACTGGTCCACCCCCAGGGTCTGGATCCAAAGGCAATGGCTGTGCTCTGGCCACCCGAATAGAGGATTCTCCCGGGTCCAAATGGGAGAATACTCCTAGGTTTCTCAAAGGATGTACTCACCAAAAGAAACAGCTATTTCCAGTTCTTGCTTGTTTCAACTTCCCCTTGCCCAAGTTCACAATAGTTCACAAAAGTCTCTGGGGTTCCCTTCCACAAGTTCAACATAGTTCCAAGATATCTCGGGGTTCACTTCCATAAGAAGGCAGCTCTTCTAACAGAACCATTATCAGTTCAAGTTTTTGGACTTTCCTTTGAATTCTTTAATAGTTCAGAACAATTGAGGTCTTTTACTTCAACACTTTTAGCCTCATATCTTGGCTTTCCTTGGTTCTTTCTCCAGTAGGGGCTACTCGGTCGGACCACCCGGTCCACCCATCACAGGTCATGCAGCCGATAACCGTTGGCACTTTGTGATGCTCTTGGTTTACCTTGGGCCATCACAGGTTTTCTCCCTGTGCCTGTGTCAGTAATCGGCCTTTGCTGTAGATTTCTCCTTGGCAGTCTTTTTGCTTGGCCACAACTTGTATTTTATTCATTCTGTGGTGTTGATCCTTTTCCACCAACTTGGTTTTACATTGTTCATACAAGTTCATCAACTTGCCTTGCACACTTGCTTTTCCCTTAATTCGTAAGTGCTTATTAGGGGCTTTCACTTTGTTCATAAGTGCTTCTCAATGGGTTTTCACAGCGTTCATAACTGCACAACATTTGCTTTTCCACTCGTGCTGTATTTTCACAAACTTTCCATGTCTTCTCTTTAGTTTGGTATTCAATAAATGCTGTTGCATTTCAAAAAGTACTTTGCAGTTGTTCGATATTCAATAGTCTTGCATTTGACCTCCAAACCCCATTCTCAGAAGTTTCTGTTTGGTTGCTAATAACAAATGTCCAATTCCCGCCCCTGGTGCGCCCCGGTACAAGTGTTCTCTCTCTCACTCACTGGGGCTTGGTTGCTCCTCTGGGCATCCTTCTCCTGCCCTCGGGCTTCCACTTGCCTCAGGGTATGCGTTTGTAGCTCCAGCAGCCAGTTCTCGTCACGTGTGAACCTCGCTGCAGTGGCCCACGACAATTTGGAGTCTTCTGTGTTCCCCAGCTCCAGCTGGGAACACACAGCACCGGGGACTGCAGGGGCTCCGGCCCTCTACAACACACAGCGTCCTCACCTCCGGCCTCCTTTCCAGCCTGCTCCTTGCCTCACAGCTGCGTCCTTCTCACCAGGCAGGTCCCCCTTTCTTCTCTGCTGGTCTCACGATTTGTGTACCTGTGGCCACTTAATTGGTTGCAGGTGCAAGTCATTTGCCTGACCACACATACACCTATTATTGGGACATGCCTGACCCTTGCAATGTTTTCCCTCCATAGTCCTCTGCCTCATCTCGGTACCAAAGTGGTAACATTGACTAGAAGTGTGCATCACTCCTGTTTGCCTCTTCCTTGTCCCAGTCTTAAAGGCATATAAGTGTGGGACAGTTGGTGTTTAGGGAAGGGATAAAGACTGACAATACTCTACGAAGGCGGGGCAGAGTAGGGCTTATTCTCATAAGGGAAAGGGGGATACCATGTCTCACCTGAAAACATTTTCTCCCCACTTGCCAAGGTCCCTCGCATATCCACCCCCAAAGTTAGGATCCAAGAGTAATGGCCTTTCCCTGGCCACCTGAGAGGCAGATCCAAGGGGACTAGATGGGAGCATGCCCTCAGGTTCCTCACAGTGTTCACAAGGGGACACATTCATACACACAGACAGCCCCCCCACCTCCCTTGTGCCCTCCCACATACACGCATGTTATATACACATGAATACTTAACTTACCTGCTCGCACCTTCAGAATGACTGCATGGTCTACCTCTCTTCTATAATAAGAAGGGAAATAGCAGGGCGGAGTTCATGAGACAAGCTTGTTGTTTATAGTGGACATTGTCAGAGCTGGGGGCCTGCTGCCCCATGTTCTGTGGGCCCCCTCGGACCTCAAAAATAAATTATTTCTGTTAGACTTTTTTTTTTTTTTTAAGTGCGAGGGCCACACCCCCACCCAAAGGACCTGGTTCCAGTTGGTACAAGCTGAAGGCCCCCAGCGCTTCTGCTCTGCTCTGCACATGGCAGGAATCACACCTCAGATTCCTGTGTGCATGGAGCATGGGACCCTGAAGGCTGCCTGCAGAAGAAGAGTATCTCGGAGCGACGGTAAATGTGTGTGTGTGTGTGTGTGTGTGTGTGTGTGTGTGTGTGTGTGCGTGCGTGCGTGCGTGCGTGCATGTGAGGGTGTTGCATGTTCATGATTTAGGTTTGTATGTGTGTGCATGCAAGGGTTTACATATGTATTATATATTTCTCCAGCATTGGATCTTTCATGGATTCACATGCTTAGAATATTCCCCTTCGACAGGCTGGGAACCCTGTGTACATTTAGAAAGAGGTTTTCCATAGGAAAAATTTCAACACTTTTGTGTCCTATCTACGTCGTTTTGGGCCGCTTACGCCTGCTCCAATAGGACGTAGCGGTATAAATATCCTGGCTCCCTTCAGATATCAACCGTCTTCCAAAGTAGTGGGATTACCTCGTGTTATCTGCTATTTTACAAGGTTGATTTTCGTTTTCTTTCCCAATGTCTGGGAAAGCGTTATTCCGTCTGTGTCCTACATGCAGATTAAAAAAGGTTCACGAGGGAGATGGCCATATGGACCGCCTGTATTGTGTCCATCCTCATCATTCGGCGGACAGTTGTGAAATTTGTAAAGGCTTCTCACAGAAGACCCTGAAATACCGAAACAGACGTCTGCTGACGTGGCTGAATGACGGAGCGGGAGTGTACCCTCCCTCGGAGGTAGGCTCTACACATAGTATGGCCTCGAGAACTAAATTTCCGGTGGTCCACCGCCGCTCTGTATCTGAGGAGCCGCCGGCGAAGAAGCCACTTTCGACGGAGAAACGTTCCTCTGAGAAACATTCTACGAGGGAATCGTCATCAAAAGGAAAAGCTTCGTCGTCTTCCTCCTCGTCAAAAAAAGAGAGAAGATCTGTTAAAGACCTCCTCAGGTGACCATCATAGGTCATCTTCGAGTCGAGATTCGTCGAGGCATAAGTCAAGCGCAAAAAAGACGGGGACACCACAGTTGTCGTCGACGGGAGTTCAATCGTCAACACCCTCATTACTATCAACGCAGGGTATTCCTGCAGTAGCTCTGTCGATTCAGACAACTACGACGACTGTTAAGAAGTTGGCATTGTCGATGGTGGCCCCTCCAGAGGGCTAGCAGCCAGAGGTGTACGATCCGATCTTACCAGAGACTCTGTTGCAACAGGAGACGGCCTTTTCCATATCATCCGTAGAAGATGATCGTAAACTGGTGGTTGGTCCAACGGAGCTTGGATTACAGGAGGTCAACTCGTTGACGGTCTCGAGTGGGCGAAGTATCCCAGTTACAACGCCTTTACTGAATCCCCAGGCGGTGTTGTCCTTAGAGGTATTGTCCACATTGCAGACTCTATTTGTCATGATGCCCGCTCCCGGGGAGCCGGTTCAAGCCCTGCGTCCCCGAAAGCGGACATCCAGTCCCCAAGGAAGGACCCAGCAACCCCATATAGGGGCCCTTTAGAGGCGCCAGGCTCATAAAAGACATCAGTCCTGGCGCCATAGGCGCCAGGCTCATTATGGATGTGCTTGGGTGCACTTACATGATGCAGACCATGCTGCAGGATCCCGGCCTCCTTGAGGCCTCAAAGGAACTACTTTACCTGTGGGACTAATTTACCATCCGGGCGTGGTCGGGGAAGGATACATACCTGATTGGAGGAAGGATACATACCTGGAACTTCTTCCAAGGCTATTTGAACCCCACCCGAACAGCCACATGTGCTTCGCGTTGTTATGCATCTAGCAGCTGGACGCTCACCGTGTCTGCTCCTGCATTCTGACTTCTGCCACGCCTGCCAACATCCTGGATCACCTGCAAAGGAAGAGAAGAAGAGAACAGAAGAAGGAAAAGCCCTTACCTGCTAAAATCCGCATCCCGGAGACATCTCGCCGACAATCCTGAAAAGGAAGACTTTTATTTAAAAAGCTCATCGCGTCGAACGCTGCAGCGCTGCATTCCACTCAACTTTACTGGGCGCCTCCATGTTCAGCAGCGATCATCTGGATTCGCAGTCACGCCCCAGCGCCTAGGGAGAAAAAGACCAGAACAAAAGGTGAGAGAGAAGGGAATAAGGAAAGCTAAATCTCCATGTTAAGACTTACCTGTTGATTCATTCCCTCTTCATTTCGGGTCCGCTCCGCATCCTGGCATTTCCGGACCCCGGCCCCTAAGGCGAAAAAAAGACATCAGCGTTAATGAGCGAATGAAAAGACATTACCAAAAAACGCTTATTAAAGACTTACCTGATTTCTACAAGGATTTCACCTCTCATCTCGGGTCGGTGCCTGTTCCCCGGCATTCCGTACCCCGGCCCCTATTGGGAAAAAGACACTAGCATTAGTACATTACTGCATGGACACAAGGGGAACCTCTTATCAAAAAACTTACCTGGAAGCCAAGCAAGTTTGGTTCCCACCAATCCGAAAATCCAGTGAAGTAACTGGATATCAACGCGCCCCTGCATCAGAAGCAGGATGGAGAGCTCGTCCTTCCAGACCCTAAGGTGAGACGCTACGAGGAATCACAGAAGGGTTTCGAGGAGGGTGAGAGGGGAAAGTGGGAGGCTGATTGCATTACCCCGCAGACAGTTAATCCCCTATTTTCGCCTACAGAAGGATACTTCTGCGAGCCAGACAAGCCAGATTTGGGGGCCCGGTCCAGTCCGTCTTCCGAACCCTGCGCATCACCTTAGAAGAGGTCACAGCAGCGCAAACCAGGCCAACGCCTCCGTGGGAGTCAGGTGAGCGTTACACTATTGAGCCGGTTTGACGCGAAGTTGCCTCACGTTGGTGCTCCAGCAGTGGTACATGCTACACCAGCCGACGACGAGCCAGGTCCAGCCCCCCGGTCAATAGCCAGGGTACCAACTGCCCTTCCAGTTAATGAAGATCCTCCACGCTAACACACCCAGAGGAAGGAGAACTACCAGAGTCCGAGTGGGAACGAGGAGAGTCTTTTTCAGACATATCTGGCCTGGCCCAGGAGGAGGAATGGAAAGACTGCTTCTTGTTTGATCATATGGGGAAGAGGAGGAAGTCAGTGTTTTCGGTCCTCATTTTAGACCACGTCTGGCAAGAAGGGTAACGAACCATGCGCAATCCGTTTTCGAAGGCTGCAGTTAAAGGTAGACTGGAAAATAAATTTAAATCTCCTGAGTCTACTCCAAAATGTTTGCCTTCTTAGCCTTCTCCGGAATCAGTGGTATCGGCAGCTGCTGCAAGAAAGGTGAGGTCATAACATAAATGTACAACCCCCCCACCCCCGGACAATGAGGCCAGGAGGCAAGATGCCTTTGGCAAGAAGGTATTGTTGATAGGAGCAACAACGGTAAAGGCAGCCAACTCTCTGGCTATTATGGCAAGGTACGACAGAGATGTGGCATTGTTTAGCTCCCATACTGGAACATCTACCGGACGAGCACAGAAAATCTGCTATGTTGCTGGTGCGTGAGGGGGAAGAGGCGTCGAACCACTCAATATCGTTATAGACCTGGCAGAATCAGGTTTTAAATAAATAAACAATGCAGTGGTTTTGAGGAGGCAAGCCGTACGAACTTTCTACCAGAAGTACAATATAAAGTGCTGGATATGCCGTTTGAAGGCGAAAAATTATTTGGGGAGAAAGTGGACGAGGCCTTAAAAGGCATGAAAGAAGACTCGGACACCTCACGCTCTCTTGGAGCCCTTCAAAGTGGCAGAAGGTTTCGTTCTTTTCCTCCCTTTAGAGGGGCATCAGGAAATTCCCATTTTGTGTCATCCAGGGACCAGGGCTTCAGTAGGCCATCATACTCCTCTCAAGGCTACCGGCGAGCTTCCCAGACGGCTCGAAGAGGACGAGACTATCGAGATTCAAGAAGAAGAGGAGGAGATTATTCTTCGTCCACGAAGGACAAGCAATCAAAGACCCAACAATGACGAGCTTCAGGACGTCCTGGGAGGCAGAGTGTGTCTCTGTTTTGACTAGTGGGAAATATGTCACTACTAGGGGCCATGGCATTGTGTATCCCCTTAGTAAACAACTGTCGTCTCTTCATGAGACCAATTCAAGAATTTCTGGCAGACCGATGGTCCCAGAGTCGGGGACTTTTGCCAGACAAATTGACTATCAACAACAAGCTTCTGCGAGCACTGCAATGGTGGCAATGCTTCGAAAATCTATCGAGAGGGATGCCCCTGCAGGAACCAGAGTTTCAAATGACGGTGGTGACGGATGCTTCTCTGACTGGATGGGGAGCGCATCTGGAGTCCCTGCAAGTGCAAGGTCTGTGGTCATCGGAAGAGGCAACCCTTCATATCAACGTACTGGAATTGAGGGCGGTACGTTGGGCCCTCAAGTCCTTTTTACCACACATAAAAGGATCGGTCGTAAGGATATTGACGGACAATACGACGACAATGTTCTACCTGAGAAAGCAGGGAGGTACTCGTTCCAGAACTCTCTCGACCGAAGTTCAAGAAATATGGCATTGGGCTCTCGAACAGAAGAGAAATATATTGGCCTACCACCTGCCGGAAGTAAAAAATGTACAGGCGGACTCTCTCAGTAGAGAGATGAATCAGCTGAACGAATGGGAGTTGAACGACCAACAACTGGCGAATGTTTTCAGAAAATGGGGCCAACCTTCCCTGGATCTCTTCGCGACGAGCGAGAACAAGAAGTGCGCACAGTACGCAAGCAGGTGGCTAGAACCCGACTCACTGGGGGAAGCATTGTCTTTCCCGTGGACGGGCAAGTTTGTGTACGCGTTTCCCCCGTTTCCACTCATTCAACAAACTCTACAATGGATTCACAAATACCCATGTCGGGTGATCCTAGTGACCCCTTATTGGGCGGGACAGTCGTGGTTCTCTGACCTGCTCCAGCTGTCGATAGTGCAACCAGGGAGGTTCCAGAAGATTCCGAACCTTCTATCTCAAAACAAGAGGGCAGTGTGGCATCACAATCCGGACGGACTCAGTCTGACAGCCTGGCTCCTGTCTTCTCAGCATTTGTAGCTTTAACCATTTCATCAGACTGTTGTCGAATCTTACAAGCCGCGCGGGCTCCGTCCCGTATGCAAGTAAGTGGAGGAGATTCTGCATGTGGTGTAATGATCAACCAGGACTGGAACCCCTGAATATTGCGCCGGAACAGCTTCTTCCATACTTGCTGCACTTAGCAGAAAGGGGTTTATCTTTTTCTTTGATAAAGGTTCATCTGGCAGTCATTTCAAGATTCACTCGTAAAAGACATTCAACACCACTGTTTAGTGATCGGTTAGTTAAACACTTCATGAAAGGCTTATTTCCAACTCCCGCGCCCCCCCAACTAAAAAGTTTCTACCGAACTGGAGTCCTAACCTGGTACTGGCAAAACTAATGAAAGCTCTAAAATTCTTATCTTGGAAATTGGTGTTTTTGGTGGCTATTACTTTGGCACAACGACTTTCGGAACAACAGGCGTTAGTCATTGATCCGCCATATTTGAGATTTTTCAAAGAGAAAGTGGTATTGGCAACCAACCCTCATTTCATACCAAAAGTTCCAACTGTCTTCCAAGTGCCGGTCAAGTGGCACAGCGAGTAGAGCGCTCGCTTTGACATCCGTGCAGAGCTTGCTAACGCAGGTTCGAATCCCGGCGGGGCCAAACTTAGCCTTTCATCCTTCTGAGGTCGATAAATGAACACCACACACCGTGGGTAATAAGCAGCGCTCAGATACCTGAGGGTTTGTAGCGCTATATAAATGCCAAATTATTAGTATTATTAGTATTATTATTATAAGCATTCGTCTATTGTACTGCCAACATTCTTCGCAACTCCATCTGTCGCGGAAAAAGCTCTCCATACATTGGATGTGAAAACAGCCCTAAGTTTTACCTCCAATGTACTCAAGATTTTAGAGATACAAAACAACTATTTGTGGCTTATGGCCCTTGAATACAGGGACTGGTTCGCTGTGTTTCGTCGACGATTGCTTTTTGCCACTCGAAGGTAGGGAAGCCGCTAGAAAAGTGTCCAAGAGCCCATTCGACGAGATCCACTTCCTCTTCGGCGTCATTGTGGTCCGGGATTCCGCTGGGAGATATCTGTCAAGCGGCATCCTGGTCGGTGCCACATATATTTACCCGGCACTATTGCCTCGAGCAACAACATGCAGAGGATATACAGATGGGACGGGCAGTTCTACGTCATCTGTTTCAGTAAGGTAAGCCCCATACAGGGGTATATCCTTCTATCAGTGTATCTTAATGTGTGTTTTGATGTTAACGTACGACGACTAAAAGTTTTTTCCATTGCAAAAGGCATGTGTGGCTATGATGATATTGGTTTGCATTGCACACCTCCAAATTAGGAGTACTGCTATACAACCTCTTCTAAGCATGTGAATCCATGAAAGATCCAATGCTGGAGAAGGGAATAGTTTCTTACCTGTAACTCCATTTCTCCAGCATTGGTATCTTTCATGGATTCACATGCACCCGCCGGCCTCCCCTGTATGCAAACAGTTATACCCCATACTACTTTGGGGGGTTAAAATCTGAAGGGAGCCGCGGGGGCGGGGATATTTATACCGCTACGTCCTACTGGAGCAGGCGTAAGCGGCCCAAAACGACGTAGATAGGACACAAAAGTATCAACATTTTTACTATGGAAAACGTCTTTATAAATGTACCGAGGGTTCCCAGCCTGTCGACGGGGAATATTCTAAGCATGTGAATCCATGAAAGATACCAATGCTGGAGAAATGGAGTTACAGGTAAGACTATTCCCGTATGTAGGAGCGAGTGTATGATATATATATATATATATATATATATATGTGTGTGTATGGGTGTGTGTATGGTGAATGAGCGAGTGAATGTGTGTGTACTTGTGTGTTTAATGCTGAGCAGAAAAGCTGATTTTGGGGCTTGGGGACAGGGAACTGTGGAAGGGCACAGGGAGCGGGTGGGGTGGTGTGCTGAAACGTAATTTCTAATGACGATCCATGATAAAGCGAGCATAATGTATTATTAGTGGCTAGACTGGCATTTTGGTGCAGCCAGTCTAGTAATTTCTGAATAACAAAGACGACATGACGGGTGATATCCATACTTACTTGCAGGATGAATCTTATAACAGATTGCTGAGGAGGACCCGAACACATTTTGTTCATTTCGAAGGGGGCACACTCCCCACTGGACAGGTAGGAAGTCTTTGCCTCGTGAATTGTGGGTAGTCCATCTAAACTGACCAGGCTGTATGTTTTCAGCCCACTGAGAGCACATATGTAATTCCCCACAGGTGCTGAAAGGACGGCATCTGCAGCAGAGGTCACAAGAAGGCAGGTAGGCTAAAAGCATACTGCTATTTACATACAATAGGCAATAATAGCTTTGTAGTAGCAGCATGTACATTCATCTCTTGTCTTCAATACATACCATAAATGTTTTTGTAGAGATTTGCCCTGACAATGGATCACATCGGTCCGAAATGCATTGGCAACAGTCGCTTCTCCTCTCCCACCACAGAAAAAGATAAGTAAAAGATGCTCCAGACATCATAAAATATTTGTCTTGATGTTTTTGTGATTGTTGTAACTGACTTACAAACGTTTGTAGTTTTCACTGCACCGGAAGCATCTCTGGATCAGGTGCAGTTACACCGGAATCTTTATGCTAATTTCTTATACCAACTATAAGTGTCTGTTGGTTTTTGCTGGATGACACTATACATCTAGAAGTATAAACACTAAAATTATCTAACATAGTGGTGCCCCCCCCCCTCCTAGAATTTTCACATATTTGACATTGATTGTTGCAACAAAGGCCAATGAAAGGAATATGTTTAGGAAACGTTTTATTAGGGGGACTGGTCAAATTGTACCAAGATAAGTGTTATAAAGTAAACTGAGGTTGTCAGGATTATTTTTCCTGAAGGTGCGGTCTGTGTACACTTCCTTTTTGAGTTTGACAGTCTTTACGGGGATCTTAAATACTGTCCCCTTTCTGTGGCTTTATACAATGACAGAACGGGTGTTGGAATGTGCAGTTCACTTGAAGCAAACCAAAAGGCTCCAAGTAATGTTTATCATGATTCCTTCCAACATGCCATAGGGTCTCTCTGCTAATGATTTCAAAATCTCATGATTTAGCTTTGGTATTGTCCAGGTTGGTGCTCTTGTGTTATACGGCACAAAGAAAGGCGTCCTCCCTGATCTCAAGACCGCTTTAGAGCCTAAAAGTTACTTGGTAGTTTGCAGTAGTTTGAAACTGTTCTGGACCTCGCTAGAGCTATAGGTAGACAGGAGGCTGCCCTACACTTTCACTGGGTTTCTTCAGGGCTTTGACAGCATCACTCGCTCTTGCCTTGAGTCTCTGGCCCTCTGGTGTTTAATGTTTTCTTCTCCTTGCCCTGTGCTTATGCTTCCCTCCTCCTCTTCCTGATGCTCTCCTTCTTCCATCCTTGTCTCCAATCTCCATTAAACTCCTGTCCTCACCTTCTTCCAACTTCTTTAAGTAATCCTGACCACCTACCCCTTCATCTCCTGCCACCACCTTCTCTTGTTCTTTCACCACCTCCTCCTTGTTATTTTCCCAATTCATTGTCTCTCTGTAAAGCCTTGATAAACCTAGTATCAATTTTGTTACCATCTCCTTCCTTCTCCACGTCTTCGTCACTGTGGACCCACTCTTCTGCGAAACGTTGTTGTTCCTAACAAATCTCTCTTTGCCCTATGTGAAAAAACTGAGGGTATTCCCACTCCTATTCCCCCTGGATCCTCTTCTCAGGTGACCTGGGGACGGCCTTTGCTGTTGGATCCAGAACCTGGAGGGTGGACAAGCGGGGGAGGATCACCTCGGTAGGCGGTCATTGGCGTTTGGGAGTGAGGTATCCAAGGGCGTGGCGCGTTATCACCCTTTTCCTGCTGCTGGCCAATCTACCCTTACCTCTCCCTTTACTCTTTAGGTTGCAGTAAAATATCTTCCCTCATTTTCCCACAGGTAACATCTACTGGTACAATGACACAATATTCTCCTTTTCCCAGTTTTACATAATCCTACTCTCCTTCAGCCTTTAGGGGTATTTTCAATATCATCCCATGCCCCCCTTCCCATTTCCAACATGTACTGGGACGAGGTAGAGGCGACCGGCAGTTATAGGGATTAGCCATAGAAACAACACTATGCAGGGAGAGGCACACTACACTACACTACACCATTAGGCTGTCCCCTTAATAGTCAGTCGAGGTCAAGCACTTGACAGCAATCCTACACACCTGCACTCTATTAAACACCACTTCAGGATTAACCCGGAGAGGAGTCCTAAGGGTCAGGCATGTCCTATTAATTGGCCCAATGAAGGTCAGGCAAGAAAGGCCAGGGACTCACACCTGAAGCCCCTTAACAGGTTTCAGTTGCATAAAAGGTGGGGCTTTGAACAGTGTAGTGAGAAGCAGAAGGGAGGCTGTGTGGCTGAGTTCAGCCAGGGATCCCTTTGAAGTCCCAAGACAGATTTTGAAAGTAAAGCAGAGCGAGTTGGGGATGCCGTCTGGACCTGAGAAGCCAAAGACCAGAGAGTGGCAGGAGCTGAAGGCTGCAGGAGCACAGCGTGCAGATACACTGGCCCGGTGTGTGAGGGGCTGTGGCTTTGCCAGGGAACCGTGCCTCCAAGGAGACGGAGGGAGGATGCCTGCATCCTGCTGGAGGCGTTGAGTGGAATGCTCGTTCCCTTGGGACCTGTGCCGTCCCCAAGGGTTTCTGATGGGGCAGGTGGTGAGACCCTAACCTCAACCCTGCGTATCATGAAGGGACCACTTGTCAATGCGACGATGCCCTGTGAGTTTCGTGAAAGTCAATGAGAGGAACTCAGGAGCTTGTGTGTGACTGTAGCGGAGCGGGAGGAAGGCCCCAAAGTAAAGCGGCACGGAGCAAAAGGCAAATGACAGATTGGAAAAGGCATAAGCCTAATGCAGAAAGCAAGCGAAAAGAATGTAAAGCGTCACGAAGGTATAGAAAGCCGAAAGCAAGAGAGAAAGTAAAGCGACCGGAAAGTCAGAAAAAAACTGGACAGAAAGCGTGCTAGGGGCGCTTAAATAAGAGGAAAGATAACTTTAAAGAGTATAACAGAAAAGAGGGTGCGAGTGACCTGAAACAGGAAAGTGGATGCAAGTGACCCGACGGATTGGGAAAGTGAAGGAAAAGGCGAGAGAAAGTGAAAAGAGGGTACGAGTAACCCAAAGGTGGAAAAAGGAAAGTACAAACGACGCAGGAAAGTGATTAAATAGGTGCAAGAGTGCATGACCAGAGAAATAGAAGGTGCCAGGGGCACGATAAAGACAAGAGTACAAGAGGCACAATGAGGTTAAAAAAAAGGGTGCAAGTGTGCACCAGAGAGAGGACGGCGTGTAGGAGGCCGAGGGATTTGGATAAGGACAGAGTGAAAGGCACAGAAGAGAAAGCGTGCCAGAAGTAAGGTACAGAGAATAAGGAGAGGGGTGAAGGTCAGAGTGGTCACGCTTGGGAGGAGTAAAGAGCCCAGTGTTTTCAAAAGTCTCTGATACCACCCCCATGTAGGAACTATATAGTCAAAAGGTAAATCCTGACCAGAAGAACTTTATTTGTTAAAAGACGAAAGGGGAGGGAGCCCACCAGGTGGCACATGCATAATGGCTGCTTCAGCTGTCGTCTCTCTCTCCAGGCGCTGACACATGGCGAGGCGTTAAGTAAATGCCATCTATGGAAGCATTATGGACATATAAACAGAACCCCGAGTCATCAGGACATGCCGTGACTGAATGCAAAAGAAAACCGTGCCTGCATTCATTACGAACAAGGCGAGGACTCAAGGACCGGAATATCGCAGGACGCAGCGACGGGCGGCGCACAACATGGCAGATGCTGCATGAAGGCTGTGGATGCGTCTGTAAAATGAGAACTGCCACCGCAGTGGTGAACCCTGCGATTAGGTACGTGCAACTCTTGACCCGACCGCAACCTCCAGGCAGGTAACTGGATTCAGGCGTGATCTAGCACGGGGAAGCAGAGGGACTATGAAGGGAACCTCTGTGTCTCCGGTAAGTGAGACACACTTTCTCTTCAGAGCAGCACCCGGTCGAATGCCTGACAGTTAAAGCTACAATCCTCCCTCTCACACACACACACTGCGCAGCGTATATTAAAAACACCTAAGTAAAAAAGATTGTAGCAACGGCAGACCCGGGGTTCCGGACTGATTCTATATTTAAATAAATGCGCCATTATGCACAGCTTTCCCCAAAAAGTCTGGAACACAGCGCATGTGTAATTGCCTGCAGAGACGGCAAATAATAAAAGGTGGAAGCGGGAGCTCAGCCCACGCTTGTCGTTTCATTCAAAGTCTGCACACGCAATAGTAAACTGAAGCTTAATGACTTGCTTGGTCTTCTGGAAAGGGCTGACAACAAAGAAACTCAGCACGGATAATCGCCACACACGAAGCAAAAGCAATTAAAATGATCCCAAGGCATATGTAGTGAGTGTTTTTAACTTGTGTGCCCACAAGATACACAGTGCACAGATAATTGATTGGACAGTGTGAAGCAGCCCTTGTGACAAAAGGAAACAAAGGCCTTACCCACAGAAATCTTTACTAGGCCCCCCCCCAGGTTGGCGGGAGCGGTCTGTGTTGAGCTCAGCGAGGGAGGTAATTACATGAGCTAAACCCCCCCTGCCCCCCTTTCCTGCACACAGGAGTATGTCCTGATACATTTTGGTTTCACCATCACCGTCTTGTGGCCAATGCTAGATTTTACTTTTATGGACTTCATTGATTCACGGTGCGTTACTCTTTCTCAACTCTCATGCTGGACTTCCTTTGCAACTTGTACTCATGGTGACCCTGAATAATGCTGTTCCCATCTTCATCTTGTATCCAGACTTGCAACATTATGTGTTACTACTGACTTCTGCTATTGTATTCCTCTCCCCTCTTGCTTCTCCACTCTTTTTGACTGCTTACTCTCTGTTCTGTCCTCCCCTCCCCTCTCCATTTTCCTATTTCCTCCCCTCCTCCCCTTACTTTCTTCTATGCACTTACTCTATCAGAATTGTCCCTGGACCTAGTATGATAGCAACTTCGTCTGTCGCTCCCCCATCCCCTTACTGCCCCCCCCAACCCCCTACCACTATCTGAAACGTTGTCAGGCCTAGTATTATAGTCGCTTGTTTTGTTCCTCTCCTCACTTTCTGCACCCCTCTCCCTCACCTTTTGTTTTCCTCCGGCTCTACCAGAAATGTCGTCAGGCCTAGTACGGTAGTCACCTGTCTGTTTCCATTTCCTTCCCACTCTCCCACTCCCTGCCGTATAGCACTTGCACTATCTGAAATGTCATCAGGCCGAGTACGATAGTTAATTTCACATCCTTACTGTTCATGGCCTATAAGAATGTCGTATTTTCCCTTGTTCCCTCCCTTGCCTTGAAGCGCTTTGAAACACATTGTGTATATGCGCTATATAAATAAACTATCATATCATATCGTCTATACGGGAAACAAACTCAGGCCTTTCTCCTATCAGCATCCTGGATCTGATCACCACTCTTGGGCTATGAGTCAGCAGTTATGGAGCGGGACCAGGAGCAAAGCTTGCCAGAAATACCTGGAGATGACCGAGACAGTTCGACCAAGGCAGATATCCGACTCCTATTAGGGGAAATCTGATCAATAAAATCCAGCCTTATGAAAAAGTCACTGATATACAGGCTAGAATGGCGAAGGTGGAGGACCGGAATCGAGGCCGTTGAGAACAACCAATTGTCTGGCGATCTTGCAGTTATGAACAGCGAAGCAAGGTTCCAGGATCTAGAACAAAAAGAAAGAGACATTGAATTGAAGCTCGATGACCTAGAAAACCGAGAACGAAGATCAAACATTCGAATCATGGGCCTCGGTGAGAGACTAGGAGAAACTCCAGCCGCGCTAGAGAGTCGATTAAAAACTTTAGTGCCATCTCCGTTTGATCCAACAGACGCTCCCACTTTTGAGTTTGACAGGATACATCGAGGTGGCAGACCTCCGAATGGCACAAGATCTGTCCTCGTAAAATGTAATTAGTATAGGCAAAGAGAGGACATTTTACAAAAGGCGAGAGAGAGAGGGAACCCATCGAATTTGAAGGATCCAGTGTCAAAATCATTCAAGAGATCTCTGCTATTACACTGAGTAAGAGAAGAAGCTGCCACCCCCTCACATCTTGGCTGTAGGAGCAGGGAATTCGCTATTTAGGGGGGGGGGTTCCCTTTTCGTTAAGCTTTGTACATAAAGGAGAACGTTTCTGAAGAGGGAGCTCGGAGTTCTAGAGACTATGCAAGCAGGTGTGCAAGGAGCTGACCGAGATAAAGCCAGAATACCCAGAGGACCGATGCATAAGGTTGTGCCCTTCTCGCCGAGAAGAGGCCGAGCCCCAGGCACCAGGAAATACAAATGATATAACACACCCTGAAGCATTACTGCCCCAAGGAGGGTACTACGTTAATTTTTGTTTTTTCACATGTATGTTTCTGGTTTATTGATGCGAGAGAACCGGCTCTTAAGCTGGCAATGAAGGGCCAAGGGTTCAGAGCGATCGCACAGCCATGGGAGTTCAGATGTTAAGTAGTGTTGCGGGATGCCTCTGCAGTTAAGTTGTCAAGTTCTATAGAGTTTTTTTTATCAACCTGGAGAGGGGTCCCCGGAGTGTGACCCTTCTTTTTTTCAAAGGCGTCTCAGTTGAAGAAAAGTGCCAAGGATGGTGTTTTTCATGGGAGGGGGGTTGGGGAAAGGGAGGGAGGGCCACAACCCTGCACGCAAACAAAGTACAGGCACTCTAAACAAGGATCAATGACAATCCCTGAGGCTAGCCACTCGAAGTCGAAATGTTACAATTGGAACACTGACATCGCATCACTTGATGGGTTAAAATTTGGGTGCCTCAATGTGAAGGGCTTAAACTCTCCGCAAATGTGCTCTATGTTGGCAAGGGAATTTAAACTTTCAAAACTAGATCTGTTATTTGTGCAGGAAACGCAATTTGCGAAAGGGAAAGAATTCAAAGTTGCATGTAGGGAAATAGGGGGCACATTGTGGACCTCGGACGAATCCAAAAGGGGCGGTGTTGGGATCATATACAGGAAATCATTGGGCCTTCAAATAGAGCAAATATATAGGGAGGAGGAAGGGAGGTATCTCGCATTATAAGGGAAAATAAGATCACAAACGATCACTCTCTGTTCTGCTTATGCACCCTATCAAAATCAGTTAGGTTTTGCGAGTCTCTTTTTGACTTCCTTAGTAGTTGGAAAGAGGGCATATTGGTATATTGGGGCGATTTCCACATCATATCAGACCCAGGGGTTGGATTGGGATTCCATGAAACGGGACAATCCCACCAGATGGTTCCACTAAGGAAGGATTTCTAGGCTTACTAAGAGCAAACCATCTTATTGATACTTGGCGCACTTCTCACCTATTCCCAAATAATTATTTGCTGATGGAAGCAGGCAGAGAAGGCATAATAGCTGCAGCCATAGGGATAGTGGTTTGGTCAGATCATGATCTATGTGTGCTGGAATTGGATCTGCCCCTCTCCTCCTCCCCCCCCATATACAGAATGCAGATGGTACTGCAATGATCTCTACAAAGATCCACTATTTAGAGAAATCCTATCGGACGCAATTAAAAATTACTTCACTGAGAATGATACGCAAGAGGTGTTGCTAAACACGGTTTGGGAGGCGGCAAAGGCCACGGGTGTTATGATTGCGGAAGGGGGCCTGGGGAAACAGAATAAGGGTAAGAAGGGAAACAGATCTGAAAACTTAAATACGAGTAAAGAACTAGAACTCTGCACACAGCAAAGACATTTTAGTGCAGATCACAATGCTTCAAAACGAGGTGAGAGATATTTGGCAAGGCAAAGCACTGACGCAACTGCGATATTTAAAGCAGATGTTTTATGAAAAAGGGGGCAAAGCACATACTATGTTGGCCTCTCACCTACGGAAACAGAGAGCTGAAAGGGCGATCCCTAAAATTAATAAAACCGGAGCAGAGCTGGATCCTAGCGAAATTACAAAGTGCTTCTCTAGATTCTACACTACTCTATATATACGGCTGAGAGTGAGGGTGCAGAAGATGAAATTAAACGATATTTATCAAAATGACCCCGCACTCCGATATCGCAAGTTAACCGGGACTTGTTGAACGGCCCAATCACAGTTGAAGAAATTCAGACATCCATTTCTAGGATGAAGGCAGGTTCGGCACCAGGAAAGGATGGGCATACACCAGCCTTTTATAAAGTCTACAGTAACTTGTTAACCCCCTTTTTATTAAAACTTTTCAACTCAATCATGGAAACCAGCCAGGCCAACTGTCAGTCACTGAGTCTTGTGTCATAGTAATACCGAAAGAAGATAAAGACACTACAGAATGCGCATCCTGCTGCCCAATATCAATCGTAAATATGGACGCAAAGATTTTCGCGAGCATCCTCGCCAGTCACCTAGCCCAAATTTGACCTCTATTAGTTCATACAGACCAGGTTGGTTGTGTTAGGGGCAGACAGGGTGTGCACAATGTCCGCAAAACTCTCAACCTTATCACCGCCATCGATGAAAGAGACTGCCCCACTTTGATGTCTATATACGCGGAGAAGGCGTTCGAGAAAGTCGAATGGGCTTTCCTGCACTGCTTTATGCGGTGGGCAGGTCTGGGTCAACAATGGGCGTTGGGGGGCACTGGACTTTTACAAGAACGCTACGACTAAAGTTTTAGTTAATGGCGTTGCATCGGAGTACTTTAACTTAATATGAGGCACACGACACAACTCTCCTTTGTCGCCCCTCATGTATGCCTTGGTGGGGGAGCCGTTGGCACAGGCAATCGGAACAAATGCTCAGATACATGGGGGAATAGGAGGGACATTTTAGCCTACATCTCCCAACCGTCGGAATCAGTGCCATTTTTGCTGCACTGGGGCAATATGGGACACTGTCAAGATTTCAAGCAAATCTAAATATAACTGTTGCGGAAACGCTCCGGACAAACTCAGCCCTTCCAACGCAGTTAGTTGCTGAATGGGGATCCCAGCAACAGGCTGAGGAATTGAAGTACCTAGGTGTAGTGATCATGAAAGACTTAGCAAGTTTGTTTAATGCGAACTATATATCCCAGTGCAATACCATTAAATCAGAGTTGGAGAGATGGTACAAAATGGTGCTATCCTGGTCAGCCAGGTTTACCTCAATTAAGATGAATATACTTCCCAGATTCTTATTCTTCTTGCAATCGCTCCCAGTGATTATTCCGGAAGTATTCCAGGCAGAAGTAAAGCAATCCCTTCTAGCATATTTCTGGGCAGACTCAAAGCCTCGATATGGTATGCAACTATGATCAAACCAAAGGACAATGGGGGTATGGGTTACCAAGATCTCTTTGAATATTACAGAGCTTCTCAATTTCGCATCTTTGCGGATCATTTATGGGTAAACATAGAGAAACAATGGGTAGGCCTGGAGAATGATTTATTCACTTTGGTAACCTTGGGCGAATGGTTGTGGGTCTCATATCTGACCATGCCGCATAGGATCCGTGAACACCCAGTCTTCGCAGTATTGTGTTCCCTATTGCACCCTACACGAACCATGAAAGGAGTCACATCCTGGCCATCCTCTATTAGTTGTGCAATGGCCTCCACACCGCATAAGGGATCAATTGATAGATGTACTCCTTTCAGCCCCAATATGAGGGAGGTTTGGTGAGGGCAGGGCAAATGTGGAAGGGAGGTTCCTATATGTCAAAGGCAGAATTAGAGGCAGCACAGCAGGGCACTGTGATAACACCACTGCACTATCTGCAATTGAGTGTACTGCGAGACCCGTGCTGGGGGGGAACCTCTCTTCGAAGGCCACTCGCAGCATTTGAGCGCGATCTGAGCGAACGTCTGAGCTCAAGAGGGTTGATTGCTCCACTATATAGTGCACTGCTCACCAGAGGCCATCTGACGCAACCAATTACTCAAACTAAGTGGGATGAAGAGCTAGGGCTGCAAAGCCAACTATATACATGGGCAGTAACATATAGAGCAGTATGTATCACATCTTTATCCATGCAGTACAAGATGCATAATGGAAGGCTTTGATGAGATGGCACCTGACCCCACAGCGACTATCAAAAGATTTTCCAGGGTAGTGCTATACTGTTGGAGGGGATGTGGGGAGGTGAGTGATTATTGGCATCAGTGTTGGAGTTGTGCAAGTGTGCAGACATACTGGAAAGATATCCTGGGTTGGATACAAGCTATTGATGGAATTCATAGACAACTATCCCCATTATTGGTTTTGTTTGGACTAGGGGCGGATGCCAAGGAAACAAATACCATCTTCTCACACATGCCTTGTTGTCAGCAAGAGTGTGTCTAACTGTCAAATGGAAAAGCAGCACACTACCAACGAGAGAGGAGTGGCTCATGAAGGCACACGCTATATATCAAATGGAGAGCATTACAGCAGCCCTCTTGGAATCCCACTCGCACATAGACATGGTTTGATTCCCTTCTTAGAATACTTTGCAGAACACAAGGAGGCACAGAATCAAGTGGGGCAGAGGTAAATGAGAGGGTACCCAATGGGAATACTAAAAGCTATGAGTGATGCTTATACTTCTGACTCAGCCAGGGTGGCTAGCAGAGACAGAGTATCAAAAATGAACATAAAGACAACTTCCTTGCAACGACTGAATAAGCTTTGGGATGTGTTGACATGGATAACAATGAACAGTGTGACTTCAGTTATTACCAGGATGTGTGGAGAGGGAGGGGTAGGGGAAAAGGGTGGGAAAGACAATTGGTGCTACCAACGCAGAAAGACACCGCTTGGAGATGGCACTGGTCAATGCTGGTTGACAAGAGACATTTCCCTAATAAAGGTTTATGTTGATTTCGCAGGAGCCACATGGAGGGGAAGGGACAATATGATGTATCTGTTGGGGGGTTATCTGGCATCTTAAATCCATTGACTCTGTGATGTAAACTTGTGAATGGTGGCGTTTGTATAATATTTGTAAAACCAATAAAATACTGTTAAAAAAACGAAAGGGGCCTAGACATGCAGAAGGGAACAGGAGGCCTAACAAGAATTGTGCAAAAGACATTGTTGAACTGTGTAAAGAGAAGCCTATACTGGGAGAAAGGAACCCTGAGGGGCCTGACCAGAACTTTATATTTATGTTCAGAACTAGAAGAGTCTGAGCTTGGGGAAGGGTAACCCAAGAGACCCAAGGACATTGTAAACTTTGTTGATTGGCTGCAAGAGCCCTGCGTGGAAGGTTCCAGGGGCTCCCCTTTTGAATTGAACTATTTTGCACTGGCAAAACTACACCTATTGGTAAGACTACCTGAAACCATTTGTGGTTTACACTTTCTTTTCTTGAACCACTATTTTGAAGGGATTGTGTCCTCCGACATATTCCTTATCTTGATAGATTCACTTCCAGCTTGCTGGCCTCGGAAAGATTCACTTCCAGCTTGCTGGCCTCGGAAATACATTTCAGTAGAGGGCGCTGAGCGTCGACGTCCCTCGAGTTGGTGCCCCTCGACAGCCTCCGTATCGGTGCCGACATCATCATGCGTATAAATAGACTTGTGCAGCGTCTGTTGTTCAGTTCCGTTTTTCCGCGCTTCGTGGGCCTCGGAATCGTGTTGCTCAGTTCGTTAAGTAGATTCTACTTTTTCCTCGAGTATATCTTACTCTTTTCGATGGCTTCCTCATCTGAACCGTCGACCCCACGGTCCGGCTTCAAAAAGTGTCGAGATTGTGGAAAGAAAATGTCGTTGACGGATCCTCACAGGATCTGTTTGTGGTACCTGGGATCGGAGCACCATTGTTCAGAATGCGAGGACTGCATGTCCATGACGGCGAAAGCCTTGAAGGAGCTTAAGGGGAAGCTCGAAAGAGGTAAGACTGTTAAAACTTCTACTCCTTCGAAAGTTTCCTCGGCAGAGTCGAGACATTCGTCTCCTCACCGTCACAGGAAACATTCTTGTTCGAGGTCTCGAAGCAGTTCCCATCACTCTTCGAGATCCAAACATTCGAAAAAGAGGCGTCGACGATCTCCCTCTTCTTCGTCTTCTGTTTCCCCTGAAAGGGTCACCTGCCCCACAAAACACAGCTCTCCAGCTAAGTGGGAGGAATTCCGTAAAAAGATGTTTAGCGTCTTCCAGAAAGCGGCCTCAACCCCCTCCGAGACGGCTAAAGGTGGTACCCTGGGTGAAAGACCCAAAAAATCGAAACGCCGTGAGTCGTTGCACCCAGTGAAAGAAACTGCTCAAGAGCGTCACAAACCCGCGAGCAAAGGCAGTAAGACTGCTTCATCGACGCCTTCGTCGAAGGCCCCTTTGACTCATAAATCTGCGTCATCTACGCCATTATCGAAGGGCCCATCGACGCATACATCGCTCGAATCGACGCCGATATCGACGCCGATAAAGGAGAAACCTATGGCTGTCACTACCTCGCAGTCAGTAGTCATACCGAGGGCTTCCACCATGACCTTGAGAATGTCGTTGATAACCTCGACGACTCCGAGTAGGATTCCGATCCTCTCGAGTTCTTCGAGGTCGCTTCATACCTTTTCGACACCTTTTTCAGTTTCTTCGAAGCCTTTGACTTCCGCGTCAACAACGTCGACGTTTTCTCAACCGGTTACTACAAGCTTGGCCCCTTCTGCTTTAGAAATGGGTTTGAAGCCTTTTCCAATGTCAGATTATTTCAGAGCCTTGTCCTCTATTTATGAAGAAAGTGAGGATTCTGATCAGGAAAGACCTTTTGGGTTGCAGAGAACTACAACACCTATACCAAAGGAATTTATCTCTAAAGAAAATAGGTTGAAGGAACTTCAAGAGTCCTTGCATGATGCAAGTGGGTTAGATAGTTCCCCAGAAGTAGAATTTGCCAAACCAGACCCAGGGGAACATGCTGAGACACCTTATAGAACTTTAATGGCCAGAATAATAGAATTCATGGGTTGGTCTACTCCTTCACCTGCTTTTCAACAAGATGATCTTAGACATCTTAATTAAAGGCCCACAGGAAGATCCTGTGATTCCATTCCATACTGCATTACAGAGGAAAATATCGACCAACTGGGAAACTCCTGAGGTTATCCCGGCAGTGGACTTACGAGAATTGAACAAATTCCTCAGGAAGGACAAGTTCAAGATGGTAACTCTCTCTCAGATCCTTCAGGCCCTCCAGCCTCAGGACTGGCTGGTATCTCTAGACCTTCAGGATGCTTATTTGTTACGCTCACCTGGACCCCACAGGGGTGTCGATCGGACCCGGACATCTGCGGTCTTCAACGTGATGCGTAGTGCAGAGATGACTGTCTGGACTGGCCCGCCTAGTCTTGTCTGCTGGACCCGAAGAAGTATTTTCCTGCAAGTGGAGACAGGGATTAACCACCTGTGGGTTTTAGTGATGGCCTCCCAACTGTTCTCGCTCTCCCCCACTAATCACTTCCGATATCCCCTTAGTAACCTCACCTTATGTTCGTAAAAGATGAGCTCTCCATCCTGCGTGTCTTGCAGGGGCACGTAGATACCAGTTACTTCACTGGTTTCAAGGCGTTGGGAGAGTTCCGGTAAGTATTGACTCGAAGTCCCTGGCGGGATTGGTAAGTATCAAGTTCAAAGAGTGCAATGTGGCCTTTGTTCACTCTTGTCCCCTTCCTTCCTTCAGTTGCAACTGAGTTTGTGAGAAGGTCTCGTAGCTCCTGCTGGCGTTCAGGTAAGAGTCTGTGGTACCCAATGCTGTCCGGTAACTATTGCATGCGTTAACGTGTTGTTTTTCTCCCTCTTTACAGATGCGGCATTTGAAAATGTGGAGAGTTATGGAATAATACCGCCGGTGGCAAATCAGCTAAGTTTATGGTGGTAAGAGGTTGTATTTGTTGATTCCCTTGGCGGACCTTGTTTTTTCTTGTCCCCTAGGTGCTGGATTACGGCGAAGAAATGATGGAGACAGTGCCGGATAGAATGATGCTGTGATGACTGGCGAGTATGGCGCCGTGCTGGAGCTGGCGAAGCGACGCGTGCAGGACTGATGTACTTTCCAGGTCCGGAGATGAAATGGTTCCGAAATTAGGTGTGGAATTTGAAATAAGTTAGTTTTCTAACCTTGTCCTTTTCCTCTTCTTTATTCTAGGAGCTCCGGATTCGAGGCGGGCATGGCAGAAGACTGGATGCTGGCTGCAGGCACGCGGGCGTGGTAGGAGACTGGATGCTGGCTGCAGGCACGGTGAGCGTCACGCTGCTGGATGCAGAATAACGCGAAGTATGTGCTGCTGTTCGGGTGTGGTTTAAATAGCCTCCAAAGTAGTTCCAGGTAAGAAGTTCCCTAGAGCTACGCCCGAGTAAAAAATAGTCCCTGGAACAAAGTAGTCCCATCCAGGCCTCATGTAGGCTTGGACTCTTTTGCAGCATGGTCTGCATCAGGTAAGTAAAGTCTATGACTGACCACAAAAGTGATGGGTGGAAGGTTTCGAATTAATCTAAACCACTGGCAATTGCTCTGGGCAACTTTCCACACCACCGTTTTTTTAGCCCGTCTGCGCCATTGCAAAAGGGGACCAGCCATGTGCAAATCAGTCAGCAGCTGCCGCCACCGAAGGTAGCAGCCCAGCCCGAACTGCTAGGCCAGGTCCTCTCTGCACAGAAAACCAAGCGTGTCTGGGGTTTCTGTTGGTACTCTTGTTCAGAGGAGAATTGCCTTCAATTTCAGTGCTGGACTGCCCCAGGGCAGGACAAAGACTGATATGTTTGGGATATTTCGTCTCTGTGAAAGATAGTGAGCTAAAGACTCTGGGTAAGTCTCTTGTAACCAGGACTAATGTCTGGCAGAGGGACTCCCAGGACCCCCCTTGTTAATTTAAGTAAAGTCTATGAGCCTGGCGCCTACGGCGCCAGGACTGATTACTATGATGAGCCTGGTGCCTAAGGCGCCAGGACTGAACCCAGACAGCCCCTAGCCGGGGCTGCTGAGGTTTAAACAAATGTCCTGCATCTTCCTTGTGCCGGAGGCTCTCCTGAGAATGAGATCTCTCCAGTGGGCACTAAGAACTCAGTGGTCGCAATTCTCAGGAAAAATGACAGATCTCCTTCAGGTTCCGGACAAATTGGCTCGAGACCTTCAGTGGTGGGCCTGTCGGGAGAACATTTTGAAAGGAGAACTGTTTTGGCAACCATGGCCGGAGATAACAGTAGTCACGGATGCCTCACTCACGGGGTGGGGAGCCCATGCCAACGACTTGACCATCAGCAGTCATTGGTCTCCATCGGAGTCCAGACTACATATCAACCTGTTGGAGCTGAGAGCTATCAGACTAGCGCTGAAGGCTTTTCTGCCATCTGTACAAGGGAAAAATGTCCTAATAATGACGGACAATACAGGGGCCATGCACTACCTCAACAAAAGAGGAGGCGTAGGATCACTGCCACTGTGCAGAGTGGCGATGCAGCTCTGGTTTTGGGCAATTCAAGAAGGAATCTCTCTATCGGCAGTTCACTTAGCCGGAGAGAAGAACTTGACAGCGGATGCTCTGAGCAGGCAAAGCACAGTCTCTCATGAGTGGGAGATTTCTCAGGAAGTCCTTCAAGAGATCTTCACCCTTTGGGGAACCCCTCAAGTGGATCTGTTCGCCACCATTATTAACAGGAAGTGCAATCAGTTTTGTTCAAGGGAATTTCCCCCGAGAGGAGCTCTAGGGACGCGTTCGTAGGGGACTGGGAGTTTCCACTTCTGTACGCGTTTCCTCAAGTCCCTGTCATTCCTCAGATGATCAGGAGGTTGAGAAGATTACAGAAGACTATGATCCTAATTGCCCCAGCCAGCAGAACGTGGTACCCGGACCTTCTGGACATGTCCATCTGCCCTCCGATTTGTCTTCCACACAGGGAGGATCTTCTCTTACAGAAGGGAGGTCAGGTTCTCCATCCAGACAACAGAAGCCTCAACCTTCACGCTTGGTTTCTGAAAGGTTACACAAGGATTGGGACCTCCCAGATGACGTGATGGAGATGTTGCTTTCAGCCAGAAGGCCAGCAACAAAGACTTTATACGGCTGCCGTTGGAACAAATTTTGAAGCTAGTGTAGAGAAAAGAATATTGAACCCTTTTCATGTGGTACACCAATGGTGTCATCCTTTCTACTCTATTTGGGGAATTCAGGTCTTCAAGTTGGTACGATCAAGGACTACCTCGCAGCGCTATTGATCTTCAAGCGCACTGCAGAGGAGCCATCATATTTCAAATTACCCTTAGTAATACAATTTCTGAAGGGGTTAACTAATGTCTATCCCCCGAGACCGTTCCAAGTTCCCTTATGGGACTTAAATTTATTCTTAAATTTCCTGATGGGTACTCCTTTTGAACCACTCCACTCTTGTTCTTTAAGATTTCTCACCCTTAAAACTGTCTTATTAATGGCATTGACATCTGCCAGGAGGGTGAGCGAATTACAAGCCCTATCTTGTAAAGCCCCTCATACAATTTTTCACAAAGACAAAGTTGTCCTGCAAGTGAAGCCTAATTTCCTCCCAAAGGTGGTTTCTGAATTCCACATCACTCAGAAGATAACCTTACCCTCATTCTATCCTCCTCTCCATCCAGGGAAAGAGGAAGGGAGGCTACATAGGCTGGATCCAAGGTGAGCCTTAAGTTTTTATATCAGCAGACTTGCTAGGATTAGGCAAGCAGACCAACTGTTCATAGGTTACACAGGGCACAAATTAGGATTGCCAATCACAAAACAGACCATTTCCAGATGGATTATCTTAGCCATTCTAGAATGTTACAAATTGGCAGGGAAAGAGCCCCCTCAAAATCTTAGGGCTCATTCAACCAGGGGTATCGCAGCCTCTTCGGCCCTCCAAAGAGGGGTACAGGTTCGAGACATATGTGCGGCTGCCACATGGTCGTCAGCACATACCTTTACAAAATTCTACAATCTGGATTCCTCCTCTAGCCAAGAGACTAGATTTGTCAAAGCTGTGTTACACTCTGTTCACTCTTAAAGGGGAATATGACAATTTTACTCCCACCTCCGTTTACACACCACTGCTATGGGAGTCTATCAAGATAAGGAATACGTCAGAGGACACAATCCCTTCGAAGAACAAGTTCCTTCTTACCTGGTAACGTTCTTTCGATGGGATGTTCCTCCGACGTATTCCTTATCGCCCCTCCCATCCATCCCCTCAGTAAAACTTCCCTTGTGGTTGCAGTTTACCCTCCTTCAAGGTCAATAACCAATTTATGCACAGCTAATTTCAAGCTTCAAAACGGAACTGAGCAACGGACGCTGCGCGAGTCCATTTATGCGCATGATAACATCGGCGCCGATACGGAAGCCGTCGAGGGACACCAACTCGAGGGACGTCGACGCGCAGCGCCCTCCACTGAAAATTTTTTCCGAGGCCAGCAAGCTGGAAGTGAATCTTTCGGAGGCCAGCAAGCTCTATAAAGATATGGAATACGTCGGAGGAACATCCCATCAAAAGAACGTTACCAGGTAAGAAGTAACTAGTTCTTTTCTTTAAGAAGACTACTTATCACATTTGGTCAAAGAGTGAGGGCAAGCATAGGTTAGACACAGGCGTATTTTGGTTTTGAACTTTCAGACATCGACGGCCCTTAGAAACATCAGTTGAGGGAACAAGCCCCTTGGAGTAAGGGCAAGTTAGGAATACCACCAACCCAAGAAAAAGGTTTTTGAACTATTACCTTTGAGCCGTTCTCTCTTGATACCATGCCTGTCTTACACCAGCCTTCTGGGCTCCTCAACCTCAGTTGTGTGCAATCTTTGCTCCCATCCCTCTTGATCGCTCTCTACCCTGCCTTTTGTGGTGCCAGCTGCCTGCGCCTCATCCCCTTTCAACCATCTGGGCTTTCTCTGCACCATCTTCTTACTACTCTTTTCCCCCAACCACCTGTGTCTGCTGTTCCAGATTCTTCTTCCTCCTGACTCTTTGGGTTTAGTTTTTCTTTGCTTTCTGTCTTCTTTCCCCCAGTGCCTTATTTATTTAATTATTTAATACTTGTATAGCGCCAAATATTCCCGGAAGGTGTCTAGGTGCAACGATAGTGGCAGTGAATCCAGAAAGAGACTGCTACATATGAGAAATGAACACATTGGAAAGCCAAAACAGATAGATTTTCAGTGCCCTGCGAAAAGGAAAATACTCCTCAAAAGCTTGCAGCAAAGGGGGGAGTGAATTCCAAAGTCTGGGCACCAAAACTGAAAACGCCCAACCCCCCAAGCCGGGCCGCTGGAACCTTGGAACTTCCAGAAGCAGCTGTGATGCAGATTGTAAATGTCTGGTAGGACAGTAACGTTTAATCTTCTTGAGGTATTCAGGACCAGAATTTGAGTAGCTAAATGAGTGATGCAGCGCGCCTTAAACTCTATCCTTGACGCCAGTGAAGACGACGTAAGAGCTCTGAAGACTGAGTCATCCAGGGCGCCCTCAGCGCCAGTCTGGCTGCTGATTTCTGGAGCACCTGCATCTGCCTTGAGGCTTATATTCCTTCAGTCCCCTGGATCTCTCCTCCTGGCTTCTACCTCCTGCATAGCCCGCATCTGGGCACTCTGCTCTGGCTTCTTACCATCAGTTTAGCCCCACCCCAGGCCCCTATCTTGGCCTCCTGCCTCTTGCTTACCCCAGCCTTGGGGGTCTTGTGGGCCTTCTGTTTTCTCCTGCCTTCTGTTCTCTTTTCTGTTTGCAGCTCCCACTCTCTAGCCCTCTCCAAATGACTGTCGTAACTCCCTCAGCCTTCTCCCAGTGACTCTTCCATTTATAGGACCCTGCCCCCACCTTTCAGCGCCTCTCATGCTAGTAGATTCAGCTGTGTTGTAATGGAGAGCTAGAATGGGGTAGGCGGTTATGCTCTGTCGCTGTTACAGCGCTAATGTGGGATTCTGGATTGGCTTGTCTCTCCTTTTGCAATATCCTCTCTGCCTAGCCCACCCTTGCCCTGCTTTTCAGGCTCTCCTTGAGCAGTCAGATATGCATCTAAAGGTAGTTAGTGTAGGGATTAGGTGCAGGCCACACCCCTGAGGATACCTTCTGATGTGCAACTTGATCCTGCTTATCTCTCCCCTTGGGTGTTCCTGCCTGTGGTTATCCCTCCTTGGCCCCGACTTCACGGTGGGCTCCTTTAGCCTGTCTGCTCTTAACTGTATGAGAGAAAAGATCTCGTGCAATGGCTGCCCCTCGAATCTCCTAAACTAATTCAGAGCCCTTCCTGGTTTGCTCTGGATGTATAGAGGATTTCTGTCTGTGCATGAGCGGAGCTAACCATGCACCCTTAGCTGACCAGCTGCGCCTAGGTTCCTTTAAAAGTACATTTGAGACCCTGCCTTTTGCTGGTGGTATGGTGGGGAATGGGGTAGCCAAATGATGCTCTTGATGCTGCTCCTAGGCCCAGCAGCACTTGCCTTTTGGAGGCACCAGAGACCCTTGGCAAGCCCCACCATCCATCATCAGTAGTACCCGAATTATGCATAGCAATGACTCTGCAGCCTATATCCTGTTTAACCTACCAGTTAGTGCCAAGAAACTCGAGTTGCACTCTCAGTTGTCAGCCTGGTTCGGCTCTCAGTCCACTGCTTGTTCACCTCCAGTGGAGACTAGCCATTACACCCCAGGGCATTGTTTGCTCCTGTCGTAGAATCAGCCAAGGACAATAGTTAATCTCTTAATTTTTATCAGCCAGTCAGATAGAATTTATTTCGGTAATTAGGCCAAAAATGTATACCACACAAGTATCCATTTCTTCATAATATATTATAAAATCAGTGAACCAATTAAATACATTTCCTGCAAAATACATGAAACAGTCGTTATAATACCCTGTCCACCAATCAGGCCGTGGGTAAATGCGTCCTGATCCGCAAGGTCTTTGCTAACAGTTAGAAACCACAAAGACCACTCCGCCTTTACAAGATATCCTATATATGACAAAGGCATCTTGTAGCGAACATGTCTGGAGTTTGAAAAAACATTGGGAATAACTATCTCAGCCTTAAGGATACATATTTAGGCATTCTATTAAAAAATGTATGACTGTTTCTATGTCAGGGGCACCACTTGTCCAAACTTTCATCCTGCCAGTATCTTTCCTCATCAAGTCTGCAGATCTTATGTCGGATACCCATCCACACCCAACTGATGCCTGGGCTCAAACAATGATGTTGCCACTGGGTGCTTGGTTGTCCCAGTATTTCATGCCTGGTGCCCTTGCGCAGCAGCATGCTGTTAACTAAATTACACCACTATTGGCCGAAGAACAGGCGGTTCGGGACATCGAAAAACACTCGTTATCTGATGCCATTAAAAGCTCACTCGCTGCGGTGCTAATGGGCGCTCGGTTCTAGTCAGCTACCACCTTACATTGTCTTGATGTCAATTCAGATGCATCCGCCATGTTGTTTTAGGTAGACGTGCCTTTGTTCCTGGAACTGATACTCCAGCTCGTTGGCTCCTTAGAGGCCTGTTGTCATGCACACAGAGGCAGGATACTGCTGACAAAGCACTTTTAGGACAGTCACTTCCTTACCACGGGAAGAAAGAGTTTAAAATAGAACCCTTTATGGATTGTAATTCTGCCCTTATTGCGCTTGTTGTGTGCAACTGTAATCTGATGAACGTGGGAAGTACACAAACCGGAAAACGTTTCAAGTGACAAAATATAACTTTCATATGAATACATCGTACGTGCAGTATCCTGTAACCAGGCTTCTTTGTATATTAATTGATTAAATAGTCCTTAATAGTAAATTGGTTGTGGCAGTTTTTAATCTACAATTATACAATAGACTGACTATTCTCAATGTTCCTGATCCCTTAGACATTCAAATGTAACACCGCGACAGACAAATAGCAGCCTTTTCCATTGAAATCTTAATTAAAAGTACTTGGAATAATTGTACGATCGAATTTTATATAGCGCTTCGTGCTGGATTCCTCCCGTTTTAAGTACTTTGATAATAGGTCGTTTTATTACCACATTTATTGGAACTTAATTGCTAGACCTCGGAAGGATTGTGTCGACAATGGCAGGATACACATTTCTCAGCAGGTTTCGCACCAATTTGTTAGTAGCTCAGTGCTCGAAATGGTAATGATTAACTCTGGGATTCCACCAGCGAGGAGGGTGGCTAGTTAGGGGGAGAGCCCTCTGCCCCCACCTCCCAGTAAACCTTTCCATGTCAGGAATTTAATACATTATTAACAACTCGAATATATCCCAAGAAAATAGGAGTCTTTCTTATAATGTTGAAAGAAAAGTATAAAAGGTGCACATCTGCAAAGATGTACAGAAAGGTTTTCTGCACAGTACACTCCTAACAAGCATATTCTCAAGTATCTAGAAACAAAGTTCCAGTGGTCTAGTGGGTAAGTCTCTCCACGACCTGGGTTTGAATCTCGGCAGGCAATATAACAGATTGGAAATGGAAACATTAAAATACAGAAAGGGTGTAAATGGATTTTCTGATATCGGTGGAGACATGTACTGCGGGATTCCAGATCCTGAAAAATTTGGCAAACTCTGGCCCAATAACCAGCGGTGCAGTGGCTTATCTATTGTAAAAGTAGTGGTTCCACCGCTTCATGTGTTAGTCTAACACCACAAGATTCTAGAATCCAGTGGTTGTGCTCCACAGAATGAATCTGTGATGGGCTTAATCCTGGGTGACTGACCGGCAGATGGGCACAGGGGGTGGTATCAGGAACCGAATGTTCTGATCGATGGGTGACAGAAATACAAACCTTAACCGTCTACATGAGGTAAAATCACACACCCTGCACAAACAATGCATGCTTTCTTTTCTTAAAAGAATAACAATATGCAGGGATTGGTCCCCCTTTCACATTGGTTTACGCTAGTGTGATACATGTCACGAAAAAAATGGCCAGCACTTTTGCCTCTGCTTTTCAATTTGTATTTTCTCCGATTTGTTCACATGGTGCATTCCTGTGAGGTTCTCTACTAGAATTAAGCTGATGATACTCCCCTTTTGTCAAAATGAAGCCCTTTGAATAAACATGTCAAACTCGCAAACTTCTGTCATGTGGTTCATTGAAGAGGCACAAATAAAGTTTACAGATGTGATAAATCTTACTTACTGAGATGGAAGAGTCCGAATTCTTTTCTTTTTTCTCCTTAAAGGGTTGCAGACCGACACAAGCAAAACCGGTAATTCCTATGTAATCTTAGGAGGCAATTTATGAACCAGTGTAATTCCTATGTAATCTTAGGAGGCAATTTATGAACCAGTGTAATGGAGAGTAAACAGCACAGACTATCATGGAAGGGTTACTGAGGATTAACACTTACCAGTGTGGCCTGGGACTGGTTTACCTTGGAGCCCACTACAATATAGTGTGTGTGTGTGCATATATATATATATATATATTTCTGAGGCTTGTGGAATCTGCTTAGATCACATGCTGTGCATAGGCCGACATCTAGTGGAAGCTGCGGAGTATTAGTTTGTTTTTCGAAACTCGAAAATGGGCGTCGACACAGGCGTGCCAGTAATACTATCCCTAGTGTGACGTCCACTGTACCCAAGATCCCTCACGCGTCTAGGATCCTCAGATTGTTGTTTTCCGCCATACTGGTCGGAAGCATCTTGCGGAGTTCCCTGGCCTTAGCCATACTTTTGCTAATTATTGAAGTAAAATTATTTATTGACATCCTCCCCCACCCCAACGTCGACCCTCGACACTCGACGACGGCTGGAGAAGACATCGACCGTCGGCTGCTGCACGACGGATCTGGGCCTCGGAAGGCCGCTGGCCTCGGCCCGGGCCTAGTAGGCCGCTGGCCTCGGCCCTGCAAGTAGGGAGAGTGGGGGGTGGTACATACTCTTCACTCTTAGTATATAGGTACACCTTATATATTTCCTACACTTACCAGCCCGCTGCCTCAAGGTGCGTATGGAGGGTACCCCTTTCCAATTCTGCCCCAAGTGCAACCGCAAATACCCTTGGGTCGACAGGCACGCCACGTGCAATCTCTGCTTGCCGAGGGACCACCCCGAAGCGAACTGCAGAGCGTGTAGTAGGTTTAAGCCTAAGACACTTAAGGACCGTTCGACAAAGCGTTGGGCCCACCACGCCAGGCAGGCAGCCATGGCAGCGGAGGGCGCCTTCAGCGATGGCAGCGACGCCGTACTTTCGGACGGCGAGGGCATTACGGCATCGAAAGACTGCCGAGCGCAGGTCCCCGACCTCGGAAGGTTGTCCGGCAGGGCGGCTATGGGGAAGACCCCCGGCGACGCAAGCGCTACACACCCTACACACACTAAGCACACTAAGTCCAACCGAACCTCGACGACGTCGACTTCTCGGAAAGAGGCACGGATAGAACGGTCCGACT
Source organism: Ambystoma mexicanum (assembly GCF_040938575.1). Classification (NCBI taxonomy): domain Eukaryota; kingdom Metazoa; phylum Chordata; class Amphibia; order Caudata; family Ambystomatidae; genus Ambystoma; species Ambystoma mexicanum. Next base: position 132,126,295 of record NC_090928.1, read on the forward strand.
CGGTGTCCTCTGGGCGCTCTCGATCGAGATCGCCGCATGACGCAAGGCAATCTTCCACTCTTGCCAGGAGTGCCTCGCTCCCTAGATTAACGGAAGTTCGATCGTCGGAAGACGAAGACGACTTCCACCCCCAGGCCGCGCTCCAGGAGACGGAGGCCGCAGTTAACACCAGCGAGGCCCCACGCTCAAAACAAGGTACCTCTCCCGACCCTCGACGCCAGGCGTCGAAAGTCTCTGAGGCCTCCAAGGGGCAGGGAAAACATTTTTCCACGCACGGGGAGGGGGGGAAACAGCGGAAAGCACAGCCTTCCACTCCTGTAAGACCATCCTTCCACCCTAAGCAGACAGTCAAACTTAAATCTACTGGGACATCAACATCCAGCAAGGCTACCCTTGATAAGTCCTCTAAGTTGCCTACTAAAGCCATACCCTGTTCCAAAGAATGGTCCAGTGAAGACATAGACAGGGTCATGTCAAGGATGTCTTCCTTAGCTGATTTTTATGACAAGAACCCAGAACATTTCCTTTCGTATGACCCTCAAGGGGCCACACCCTCAGGCTCCTCTGATCCTATCCCCCTAAGTAAAAAGGCCCGGTTCAAAAGATCTGAACCCTTCGAGGTGCAGCCTTACTCTACTCCATACTCTACTCCACACCCCAGATACCAAGGACAGCCCTTCCCTGAAGGGGACCAGGAGTTTACAATTATGGAGGAACAAACCGGGACTGAATACTATGCGGATGATGAGGACCTGGAGGAGGTAGAAGACGAGCAGGAAATTTACAGAGTAGATTCCCCGGTAGAAAGCGAAGCCCCAGTTACCGACTCGCCAGTTGATAACCAGCCCCTCCTTAATGAAGTTCTCGCTCGCGCGGCAGAACATTTTCACATCGACACCCACGGTGTACAGGAGGAAAGGGACTTCGCAGAAGAGTTGGTGGGAGAAAGGAGGCCGGTCGCTCAAACCATCCCTATCCTTAAATCCATCCAACGTAGAATAGATCCATCCCTGGTGAATCCAAACCTCACCAGAGCCGTCAACCCCAGAGTCGAAAAACTTTTTCGGGCAGCCCAGTCTGACCCTCTTTATATAAGAGGACAGCTTAAACCAGACTCCCTAGTGGTTACCAACACTCGGAAGAGGGCTGGGACACCCTTATCGTCATCAGAAGCTCCTCCCGACAAGGAGAGCAAAAGACTATACGGGTTTGGCAGGAAGGTAGCCTCAACGTCCGCCTACCAAGCAAGGATTGCAAACTCCACCACCCTATTGGCAAGTTACAACTGCCATCAATGGGAAGAGGTCGCGGCGCTCATAGCCTCTGCTCCTGAACCGTTAAAGGGCCAGTTGGCTCGGATCTCGGCAGAAGGGAGAGCCGTGTCTGGTTGCATATTAAAAGCAACTTTTGACGCCGCGGACAACGCAGGAAGATTGATAGCAGAAGGTACTGTTATCAAGAGACATGCGTGGTTACGGCAGTCGGGGTTCAAAACAGAAACACAGGCTTCATTAATAGACAAGCCGGTGGAACCCGATCTATTGTTTGGGAAAGCGGTCGAAGACGCACTTAAAAATGCCAAGGACGAGTACGAGACTCTCAAATCCCTTGGCCAGCTTACCAACAAACCCCCTAATCAGAGGGGGAACAGTAATTTTCGTCGCCCACGCGGCCAAAATTCACAAAGAGGCAACTATGCCCAAGGACAGGGTACACAATGGAACAACAACCAGCAGTCTACCCAGAGTTACAGCAAGGGTAACAAAAGAGGTCGTGGAAGAGGCAGAGGCAGCCCCAACAAGGGAGGTGGCATGCCTCCACCAAAGCAGTGACGCTCAGTTCAGGGTCCCTTCTCACGCAACCCCAGTAGGGGGACGCATTTCCAACTTCACCCAGGCTTGGGAAGGGATCACCTCAGACAGATGGGTGCTGTCAACAGTGTCCACAGGATATTGTATAGAATTACTGCAGCGTCCCCGGAACCACCCTCCACGACAAAGAGTACACTCCTTAGAACATCAGAAGATCCTTCTCGAGGAGATCGCCATTCTGCTAGAAAAGGACGTGATAGAACTCGTCCCAGGACACCAGGTAAACAAGGGTATCTATTCAACTTACTTCCTTGTGCCAAAGAAAGATTTAACAATGCGCCCAGTATTGGACTTACGGCCTGCCAACAAGTATGTCAAGCCCCAAAAATTCCGTATGACCACGCTACAAGAGGTAATCCCCCTCCTAAAAAAGGGGGATTACATGGCAACCTTGGATATGAAAGATGCTTATTTTCATATCTCCATGCTCCCAGCCCACAGAAAATACTTGCGCTTCAAGGTGGACAGTCGCCACTACCAATTCAAGGTACTGCCCTTTGGGATAGCTTCAGCACCAAGGGTGTTCACCAAGGTACTGGCGGTGGCTGCGGCACACCTACGCAGGGAGGCAATCCCAGTGTACCCTTATCTGGACGACTGGCTCATAACGGGGGAAACCCCAGGAATTTGCAGGTCAAACATTCAGAGGACTATCGACCTCCTCCACGAATTAGGCTTCTCTATCAACGAGAAGAAGTCAAGTCTGGTGCCAAGCACCTCAAAACAGTTCCTAGGAGCAATCCTAGATTCTCAAAAAGGGTTGACCTTCCCTTCGGAAGAGAGAATTCGGAATATACTACTGCAAATTCCACATTATCAGTCAGGTCAACAAATAACGGTACGCAAAGCAATGCGGTTACTGTGCATGATGGCGTCTTGCATTTACCTGGTCCCCCACGCGCGTCTGCGCATGCGTCCCATGCAGGAATGGTTGGCGAAATAGTGGTCTCAGGCAAGTGGTCAGTGGGACGATCTAGTGGTCGTTTCGCCAACACTCGTACAGAGCTTACACTGGTGGACGAGAGAGAATCTCGCAAGGGGAAAACCCTTTTACGATCCCGAAGTACAGGCAGTGGTGACTACAGATGCATGCCTGACTGGGTGGGGAGCTCACCATCTCCACCACACAGCTCAGGGTCTCTGGTCCCACTCAGTAGCCAAGAACCACATCAACCTGCTAGAGCTTCTGGCAGTATTCCGAGCGCTTCGGGCGTTCGAGCTCCATCTGCTAAACTTGTCGGTGCAGATCCGGACGGACAGCACGACAGCCATGTTCTATTTGAACAAACAAGGAGGGACTCGTTCGCCAAATCTGTCCAAGCTTGCCCAGAAAATCTGGATATGGGCACTCAGACGGAACATCTTCCTGTCATCACAACATATTCCAGGGGAGCTCAATTCCCTAGCGGATGCCCTAAGCAGAGACTCCCTCCCAGAGGAACACGAATGGGTCCTTCACAGAGATATCGTAGAAGATCTCTTCTCTCAGTGGGGTTTCCCCACTATAGACCTATTCGCCACAAGCGAAAACAAACAATGCCCAGGATTTGCATCCAGGTTCCCCCAGCCAGACTCCCAAGGGAACGCCCTGTGGATGAACTGGTCAGGGATGTTTGCGTACGCTTTTCCACCAACTCCTCATCAGGAAGGTGGTGTACAAGATGAACAAGGAATCGATGACGCTCATCCTAGTTGCTCCCATGTGGGCGAGACAACCATGGTTTCCACACCTACGCAGGATGGCGGTGTGCGAGCCCATCAAACTCCCAGCCTGGTACAACCTACTGTCCCAGCAACAAGGTCAAACAGTGCACCAGGAACCCAACTCAATGAACCTGGCAGCATGGCTCCTGAGGTCATAGAGTTTGGCCATCTCAATTTACCACAAATGTGTATGGACATCCTAAAAGAATCCAGGAAACCAAACACAAGGCACTGTTATTTTGACAAGTGGAAGAGATTCGTTATTTGGTGCCAGAATAAACAAATCAACCCAGTTGATTGCACTCCTTCCAACGTTGTGACATACATGCTCCACCTGCTGGATGCAGGATTGGTTTTTAACTCTCTGAAAGTACACCTGGCAGCCCTCTCGGCTTACACCACATCCCATAACAAGGTGTCGTGGTGGAAAGTACCAGTAGTTAAAGCCTTCATGGAAGGAGTAAAGAGACTTCACCCTCCTATTTCGAACCCACCGCCAGGATGGGACCTTAATGTGGTGCTAGCTAAGCTCATGGGCCCCCCTTTCGAACCCATGCATAAAAGTAGTCTCAAACACCTGACTTATAAAACGGCCTTCTTAGTAGCCATTACCTCCATAAGAAGGGTCAGTGAAATTCAGGCTCTGTCAGTGCAGGATCCTTTCTTTACTATCCACAAGGACAAACTGGTTTTACGCACACACCCTAGGTTCTCACCTAAATTTATATCAAAGTTCCATGTAAACCAGTCCATCGAGCTTCCGGCTTTCTTCCAGAACCCGCAAAGCTCGGCTGAGGTGAAACTACACACCCTAGATGTGCGTAGGGCGGTCCTCTACTATGTAAATAAAACCAGACCGCTAAGGAAAACAGATCAACTGTTTGTCTCCGTAGCTACAGGCAGAGAGGGAGATCGCGTCTCTAAAGGCGCTATCTCGAAGTGGATTATCAACTGTATACAGCTGTGTTACTCTCTTTCTGAAAAAACTCTGCCTTTTACGCCAAGAGCCCACTCTACTAGAGGCATTGGGGCCACTCTGGCTTTCATTGCAAATGTTCCCCTCGACACCATTTGCAAAGCAGCTACTTGGAGCTCTATTCACACTTTTACTCAGCATTACTGCATTGACACTCATTCCAAGACAGATACACAAGTGGGACAAGCGGTTCTAAGACACCTGTTTGCTCATGACCCTTCTCACATCCCACCTCCTTCTTCTGGTACTGCTCGCTAATCTATGCACAGCATGTGATCTAAGCAGATTCCACAAGCCTCAGAAGGGATACATTACTCACCGTAATCGTATTTCTTATGCTTGTATCTGCTTAGATTCACATGCGACCCACCCTTCCTCCCCTCCGAGAGAAGGCGCATGATTGCTTGTAGTCTTACCTTTCTGTCTATCTGCTTGGATTATCTGTACTCACGCTACTCCTCATGCTTCCTCATGTCAGAAAAAATACAATCTGAGGATCCTAGACGCGTGAGGGATCTTGGGTACAGTGGACGTCACACTAGGGATAGTATTACTGGCACGCCTGTGTCGACGCCCATTTTCGAGTTTCTAAAAACAAACTGTAATACTCCGCAGCTTCCACTAGATGTCGGCCTATGCACAGCATGTGAATCTAAGCAGATACAAGCATCAGAAATACGATTACGGTGAGTAATGTATCATATATATATATATATATTACACGGCCTGTGGTAGCAGGCGTTTAGTTATGGTTAAGTTGCTGAACTCCTAGGAAGAGCACTTTTTGGCCGGCTTATAACTAAGTGATATGACTACTTCATGTAGGTACATTTTGACACAATTCAAAAAATAAAACCTGCGGGTTTGCAGCAAAGTCATGTAAGGAGCATTGGCAAAGACCTGAAAACATGGTTCTGCAAATGAGTCTGTGTTTTATTTTTTGAGAAGTGTCATAATGTAAGTACAAACATAGTGATATACCTTTGATGACTGATAGTCTGTGCTGTTTACTCTCCATTACCTCTGGCCATGGGTAGTGGCCAGATGGTCTGGGTCATGGCGGGGGAGCCGAGTTCCATAGGAAAAAAAGAACCCATCTACCACCCGACAAGATCCCTCCGTTCAAGCAACGACATTCGCCTAGTTCCAAAAGCTTACAGCAAAAGAAAACTAAGGATCATCTTTCACTCACCTGGCAACCTCACCCAGGAATAACCTACTATAAAACATATGCAACACAAGGGGTATTTTGAGTTCAGAAAACTACTCAAAACCTGGCTCTTTGCTCCAGATTCAGGAGGAATCAACTTGGATGAATGGACCAAAATGAAACTTTGAATAACCCGGTAGGAAACCATAATCCCTAAGCTTCCCCTTCATTATAATATCGGCAATGGACACGCACCGCCCACCCAGGTCCATACGCCACCACTTCTAAAGGGTACTTGGATAGGTGGGGGCAACTTACAAGATGGACAAGTCCTGTGACCAAAACTATAGGAAAGTAGCGGAAATTAGCTAGATACACAAGCCAGTAGAGGCCCACAGAGCGCCGACTACGCAGCATGCTTGCCAACTAGACGATCAAGTTGGAGTACCAAACGCACAGGATGGCTGTGGAGGTTGTGCGTAGACACGCAAAGACAAAGTGGTAAAAAATTGCCATACTTTGAAAATCATTATAACCATACCTTAAAAATGTCTACTTTCCGCATGCTCAAAATACAGAAACTCAAACAACCACCTCTCTGCACAGCAATCCGCACGCACTTCACCACATTGCAACAACAAACTATCAACACATAACCCACCACAACAGCACATGGGATTTCTGGCACCGATCGAAAAGGGAACTGAAGCTCAGTGAACGGTGCAATCCGAACTGAAGCAGCCAACAGAACATCACAAATCTCACTTTCCTACTCCCACTACACCCTACTTACTCCCCCCCCCCCCCCCCCTCGTCCCCTTCCACCCTCCTCCACCATCTTGACACCCTCCTTTCCAGATGCAGTGCACCTGGGGACCACAGCAGTGGTGACGGTGCGCAGTATAAATACCTTTTAACATTGCATGACCCGGACAATCTGGCTACTCGCCATGACCATGAGGGGACCAGCAATGGGATTAAAGTGGGCATGGCCACCAGTGTCCGGCTATGTGGTAAAGTTTTTCGAAATTGGGGTAAGTTTGAACGGGAAAATGGAATCTGCCCGTGTGTACAGGTTGAAGTGCTGGATGGGATTGCAGCAAATATGCACAAGGAGGGTCAGCAAGAACTTAAAAGCATGGTTTTGCAAATATGTCCCGTTTTATTTTTTTGTAAAGTGTGAAAATGTAACTAAACAGAGTGATATAACATTGGTGTCTGGGTAATGGGGCTGGCCGTCAGCAAGGAGAAAAGTGTACTGTAATTTGCTTACTGAGGCATGCAGCTTGGCTGAAGCGGTAGGTTTGAATGGGAAAACATATTCTGCTTGTGGTTACAGCCTGAAGTGGTGGAGTAGATTACAACAAGCTTGCACAACCTAAAAGCATGTTTTTCAAAATATGTCTTGTGTTTTAATTTTTGAAAGTGTAAGAATGTAAGTAGGAAAACTAGTGATATACATTTGGTGTCTGGGTAGTGGGCCTGGCCCTCGGCAAACGCAAATGCGTACTCTCATTTGCTTATTGGGGAATGCAGCATGGCCGAAGCCCATGCCCCATGGATTTGGAGACTGGCCATGGCTGCAAGCCATAAGCACTGGCCATTGGTTACATTATTAGGGTATAGTGGACACTGAGCTACAATGCAGGGTAGGTGCAGTGAATAATAGGGGTTGTTTGGTTGGGCTGGGGTCATGGTTGATCCTTATGCAGTAGGAAATTGATCGATGATTTGTATCCCCAGCATGCGCTGCTGACAACGACAGAAATAAGTATATGTAGCAAAAAATGTTTCTTAAAGGAGGTTTATAGTTCTTATATATGAAAATAGGAATTATTAATAACTCCTGTACAGTGATATAACACCATGAAACATTTTCACTTCTAAAAACCTATTAAATTGACAGAAAAAACGTTGTTAAAGGGATGTTAAGGTTAAGATGCATCCCACCCTTGTGACTCCTCTGCTCCAGTAGTTAGCCAGTGGCTTCCCAGCTTGACATCCCGTGGCATTTCCCTCCTGGGCTCTCTTGAGCACTTACCCATCCCTACTGTCCCTTCTATTTATGCACTTCTCCTACTGCACAATGCAATATGTGCATTTATAGGTGCAGTGTGTACTTTTATTTGGTATAAGTAAGGGAAATGCAGATGCAAAAGATTTGTAGAAGATTCATTGGACGTTTGTGTGGAAGCTTGATATGGTCATAAGGTTATATGTACAGTGTTTGGAAGTGATCGGTGGATGGATGTGTGACTGTTTGAAAGCAGGCATTGAGGGAGTGTTACAAATTTAAAATTAAAAAGGCTAAAAGTGTTGCCCTGTGCGACAGTGTGCACGTGCCATCCGGGTTTTTTAATGATCCATGGCCTGGAAAGGGGACTAGGGAGACCGCGGTTAGTTATAAAGGTCCATCGATTATGATCCTTTTGTATATTAGAGAAATGTATTTGGGACAGAAAATTGTTTGTCCTTTTATATTTTTTGCTAGTACACAATTGTCCCTTATTCCGATTAGCATAACAAAATGCTAATGGAAATGTTGGAGAATCTTATTGAGTCCAACTACTTTGAGAAATGTAAAGTAGATGGAGTCTATAGGATAATGTTTTTTAGTTCCATTTTTTAACTGAAAGGTGGCTCCTAAAGGTATTTTTTTTGGTGTATTATTTTTGTTTTTTGCAGGAGAGGTCAGAAAGTAAGGCAGGAAGGGAAATCATAGAAATAATGGAAGAGGTACCAACCACAAATATGGAGGGTGAGGTGTGCGTGTTTTACATCTAAGGTAGGGGGCAGTTTCTCATGCTCCTTGATTACAGCTTCAAAAGCACTTCAAAATTGCTCCCCCATGCAGAGTGGTGTGTTGCAGTATATATAGAGTACTGTAGTCTTCGAAAGATATGGATCAACGGCCACGTTTATAGCCTGCAAGGTTGCTGGTGGGATTTTATCCCACCGAAGTAGGTTGTGTGATTACAGTATTGCTTGAGGTAGATGAGGTGGAGGAAGACAACAGCCTACTACTTGCTAAAAAAGGAACAACCTTTCTGAGAGCAGTGCGTTGGTTGGATTTGGTGTGGCGGCGCATGGAAGGTGGTCCTGTGGCGGTGGTCCCGTAGGAGTACTTTCCAGGTAGTCTGCGACTGAGTTGCACTTAGTGCATTTCACTTTGGTAGCTTTAGCCTTTGGTACATTCCCAACAGTGGCTAAGAACTGCCACACCCTTGATTCGAACGGGGTGCTAGAGGTAGGCACTTCCTCTACCTCATCTTCTTGCTGCTCTTCATTGTCTTTTGAAGTACTACGCTTTTTTTGTTGTGTAGGTCCTCCAGTTGCTGGTGGTGGCTCTTGGGGAGGAGGGATGGCAATAGCTGATGCCGTTTTGAAGATAAATTGCAGTTTTGCTTATATTCTTCCAAGTATGTGCTCTGTGCTAAATTATTAATGGATGAGTAAGAATAGGTGTAGGAGCTGTGAAAGGGTACATTTTGAGCTTGAAAGCTCCTAGATCAGCAGAAAATGCAGTTCCAAACTGTTCGCAAAGCACAGACCTGTTGGCGAAGTGAGGATGCGTTCGCGAACGCCACATGTGAGTGAGCGGTCACGTGACACTGTCCGAAAAAGTATGTGATGACATCTGTCGTTCACGAACGTCAACGAACACAGAAATAGTGGAAAAAGTTGCCAAAAGTTTATAGAAGTGTTAAAAATGATGCTAGAAGGTGAGGAATGTCAGAGTTTTAAGGTGAAACATTGTAAATTGCACTAAAATGTTGCTATATTGGGGTAAGCATGATATTAGTAAGTTGTAGGAAATTAAGGGTGCCCTGGTAAAAACCCATGAAATGCACTGAACAAATGTTGTTAAACGGACGTGATGGTTACACGTAAAACCGAAAAAACTCAAATTCACCAGTTATGGTAAGCTAAGCCACCATAACTCGCGCCACCACTGTGCACTACTACGACTAACACCCAGGACATGAAATATGACATCACAAATGCCATTGATGACATCACTGATGACATCACATATGAAATTAATTTTAATGAACAGTCCCTACAAGGGGGTGAGTTTATAATGTTGGAAACAAGATGTTAGGGGTGATAGGGAGAACTACTTAATGTATTAAAGAATGTACTCATGTAAACAAATCATTATATTCTAGTGTTGTTGTTAGTATCATCCCATCCCTTACCCCCTTGCCTCCCTTGGTCTCTCCCCTGCCCCCTCCTTCTCCTCGTCTCACCTGATGAAGTCACCAGAGTTGTCCGCTCCATGAAAGGCTTTTCCAAACACGTTTCCCCTTGCACTTTGAGAACTATCAAGGACAACATTGGCTCTCCTGCCGCTGCACTTGCTGATCTCTGTAACCACTTCTTTGCTACTGGTTCTTCTCCTCCTCCCTCAAGCACTCACTTGCGTGCCACCTCTTTAAAGAACCGTCAGCAGACCCTACCTGCCCAGTCAACTACCACCCTATCTCCATCACCCCCTTCCTGGGGAAACTGCTGGAGAAGTTGGCCCTGTCCCAACTCAACTGTCACACTGAACTTGTTGGTGTTCTCCATGACAATAAATCTGGATTCCAAGCATCTATAGGCATGGAAACTGCTCTTCTGAACACCCATGAAGAACTGCTTGAATCCCTGGATTCCAGCTCCCCAGCTGTCTTAATCCTTGTTGATCTCTCCTCTGTATTTGACACTGTCAACCACTCCATCCTCATACAAAGCCTCCACAACACCCTTGGTATCTCGGAGCGGGCTCTGGACTGGCTGACCTTCTTCCTTACTGATCGCCCCTCTCAAGTCATCTTTGGCACCTTTTCCTCTCCTACTTCCTTTTACTCTTGTGGTGTCCCCGAGGGCTCTATCCTCTCACCCTGGCTCTTTAACATCTACCTTTCTCAGCTGGCACACATCTCCTCATTATTTCCCAACTTCCAGTGTTATGCAGACAACACACAACTCTTCTTCATACTTCCTGCTTGGTGTGAACCTTCTATCATCCCCGATTGCCTTTCTGCCATTCATACCTGGTGCACTTCGAATGATCTCTGCCTCAATGCTAGTAAAACAGAGATCCTTGCAATTGGGACCCCTGCTTCCCACTTCTTCCCTTCACTTTGGCCTTCCTGCATGGGCTCCCCCCTTGCTCCCTCCTCTGCAGCCAGAAACCTTGGAGTTATCTTCGACTCCTCTCTCTCCCTCACAGTCAGGACATTGTCAAGAAGTCCCACTTTTAGCTCTTCCTTCTCAAAATAATTCTACCTTTTCTCACCTTCCCCCATAAACTCAATGTTGCCCAAGCCATGGTTCTCTCTTGGCTTTACTATTGCAATAGCCTCCTCCTTAATCTTCCTTCTTCCACTCTGTGTCTTCTTCAGCTAATCCTGAATAGGGCAGCAAGATTTATCCTTGACCTCAAGCTGAGAGACCACTTCTCTCCTGCCCTTAAAATTATTTGCTGGCTCCCAGTTGCTTCACGGATTAAATTCAAATCCCTCTGTATCATCCACAAATCTTTCTGGGGTTGAGGACCACACTATCTGCAACTCTCTTACTAAATATTCCACCTCTAGACCCCTGCACTCCTCTCGCACCAACTCTTTATGTGTAAAGCGTTCCGCTAAACAGAGGGCAAGTTGATCACTTTTCTCAGCTGGGTCCCTTCTTTGAAACAGCTTCCCCCTCCCTCCGTCATCTTGAGCAGGACTTTCATAAATTCCAGAAGCTTCTCAAGACTTTCCTCTTTACCTCTGCCTTCCCCTCCAGTCTCCTCTGCTAATCTCACAGTTCCTCATTTGGTGTTCAGGGCCCTTACGCATCCTCGGGGCCCTGACCTCCCACACTGAATTGCCCCCCAACCCCCACCTTCTGTCTATCCTCAGCACTTGCCTCGGCTCACCCTCCACCCTAGAGGCCCTAGAGGCTCACATTTACCTTACATTGCACTTCACTTGTTGCTCACCTATGAGCACCACAGCACCTATCCCTTTCCCCATCCCTTGTGCACTTGCACGTTCTGAACACTCACAAGGCACAGTAGGTTTGTCTCCTCCTACCCCCCCACTGTATTTAATATTTTTAATATTTTTCTATCGTTTTTACATCCCCTTGTCCCCTCCCTGCTGCCCTCAGGTGCTTTGAAACAGTATTTACTTCCTGCATAAGCGTTTTACAAGCAAACAAATAAAATAAACCTAACCATGCATAACCATATGTAAATATTTTTAATCTGGCAATTTCCGATAGTAAAATAATGCGTTTTGTGTAATGTTAAAACATGGAATAAATAGCTAACAATTCAAAACGTACCACATACTTGTGTTAGTATAAAAATACATGTGAAAATGCACAGTGCATACAAACTAGAGGCACATACAGGGAAATTAAAGTAAGGAAGGAAGAAACAGCACCAAAAAAATGGCAACATGTTTAATCATCATGTACACAAATTGTGTGTTTCAGGCCTGCTTTTGCCCCATGTATGTGTACGATGAGCTAAAATTAGACTCTAAAGAAAGTCCTTTTAGAACATATAAAAGGTTAATGTGTAGATATATAGCACCTTTTACATTTTGGAAATTCTTATAGGCAGTTAAAACAAAAAACTAGCTTAATGTCAGTAAACAAAAACAAGTGGTCCAGATGTGATGTCATCAGTGACCTTTGTGATGTCATTTTCATGTCCTTCGTGTTAGTCTTAGCAGTATACGGTGGTGGCGCGAGTTATGGTTGCTTAGCTTACCATAACTGGTGAATTTCTGAGGTTTTTCGGTTTTACTTGTAACCATAGAACAACATCAATGTACCAAGGTACAGAAAAGCGGATAGCACTCCAGGGAGCAGCAGCACACCGTAATAGGCAGGCTGCAAAATAAAGGCACCGTCGGAGCACTCCAATCATAAAAAATTATAGCCTTTTTTTTGTGCTGGGGAAAAAGAGTACTGGCAGTTGACGCATTTCATGGCTACCCAGCCGCTTGATCACAGTGAGGATTATGTACATCAGCAGGGCATTTAAAACAAACATAATAACTCTATGGTTCTGGGAAACGGTAAACATAGAAAACATCCATCGCTCACAAGTCCAGCCGAGGCCGATCCCGCACCAAACAGCTCAGTTAACAATAACTTCCATGCCGTGAGAGAGCCTATTTCTTCCTCCATCCCTGCCATACTACCATCTTGCCACACTGCCGTTTCGACATCCGCCCATTTTTGGAGATCGCGCCACCAGACCTCCATTCGCGGCTTATGACATTTCTTCCACCCCATGGCTATCCTACGTTTGGCAAGCACATAGACCAGATCTTTAAGTTTCTCAACGTGTCGAAGCTTACGCGCCCTGGGATACCATCCCAGCAGACAAGCCCAAGCCGAATCCACCTTAAGCGTGATACCCCTCCCTGCCAGCCTCTGCGCCACTTCACCCCAGTAGGTTGCAATCACTGGGCACGCCCAGAACATGTGTATCATGTCCGCATTCTCTTCGTTACACTTGGGGCACGCCTGGTGCCCACTATCCAGAAATTTGGAAATTCTAAGGGGGGTCATATATGCCCTGTGCGTAATATAGAGCTGTATCTGCTTGAACCTGGCGTTCCTCGATACCTTTTTATGGTACCCCAGGGCGCGCTCCTACATCCCATCCGACATCGGGGCCCCCATCTCCGCTTCCCACTCCAGTCTCAGGTGCCCCAAATCCTTCCCAACCTTTGTCATCAACATCTCGTACAACCTAGAGACCTCGTGCCCACCCTCTGATGCGTCGTACATTGTTTCCAGCGTGGCATCCGGTTCATCGACCAAAGTAGTTTCGGGCCACGTGCTCCGGACATCCCGGACCACCCTATGATATGTTACATATTGACCCCTGTGTAGTCCCGACCCTGCCTCCAGTTCATCGAACTCCATCAGAGTCCCATCCTGCCAGATGTCGCCCATAGTGATCAACCCCACTGACTCCCAATATGTCCGGATAATAGCTCTCAGCTGCCCGTCTTCCTTTGCCAGGGCGACCAGAGGTAACTGCGGCATACACGGCAAGGGGTCACCCATCATCCGACAGGCACGCCGCCATATGTTCCCGCCAAGGGCTAGCATCTTAGGACGCTCTCTCATCCATGAACCAGTCACCCAGATCACCTCCCGCAAATAGAAGGGGGAACAGTCTCTTCCTAGCAGCCTGTGTTCGGAGGTCTCTTCATCTGAGAGCCACCTGGCCACGTATTGCAGTTGCGCCGCAATATAATAGGCCTCAAAGTTTGGCAGCTTCACGCCACCTTTCTCGTAAGAGTTCTGCAATTTCCATAATGCGACCCTGTTGCGCGTGCCGTGCCACAGGAAATTCCTGCACACGCTATGTAACTTAGAGAAAAACTTCCTAGGTATCATATACGGGATGTTATTAAAGTAATGCAGGAGCCTGGGCAGCACCACCATTTTAAGCATAGCTCCACGACCCGTCATCGCCAAAGGCAATCTTTCCCAGAACCTCATGCACTTCTCAATCTTTCCCACAGCTAGCTCAGTATTATGCCTGTGTTCTTCCTCGGTCGTGTGATACACGTCAATGCCCAGGTACCGGAAGGAGCTCGTCGCCCACGGGATCCGCAGCACTGGCAACCTCTCCACCGGTATCCCCACATAACTGCCTAGCAGGAATAGTGCGGATTTCTGAGGGTTGACCGCTATGCCGGACAACCAGGCGTACCTCTCCAATACCTCCAAGATATACTGCAAATTCTCTTCCGGATGTTTCAGGTATAACAGCATATCGTCTGCATACAGGGATATAAGATGGCACTCCCCTCCCACCTCTATACCCACCGGGTCATACTGCTGCCGGAGGTAGACTGCTATGGGTTCGAGGGACAGTATGTACAACATTGGGGACCAAGGACACCCTTGCCTGGTGCCTCTGCCTAACTGCCATCTATCTGACACCACTGCGCCCGTACGGACCCTAGCCAGAGGCGCACTATATAAGAGCTCGGCCCACCTCATGTAGCCTGGTCCCAGTCCAAACCGCCCCAAAGCCGCCAGCAGCCACGGCCATCGAACAGAGTCGAACGCTTTAACCGCGTCCAACGCCACTATCGCCATTTCGCTGTCCTCACTGCCTCCCCATTCCACCACCCTGTGAAGGCGTCTGTGGTTGTGAGTAATATTCCTGTTCGGGACACAGCCCGTCTGGTCAGGATGGATCAGCTTGCCTATTACCCTCCGCATTCTGGCCGCCAGGACAGCTGTTAGGATCTTGCTGTCCTGGTTCAGCATCGACAGGGGCCGGTAGGAGCCACAATCATGTCCCGGTTTGTTGGGTTTGGGGAGCGGTACTATAATCGCCTCCCTGAGTGATTCCGGCAACCGCCCCACCTCGAACGCTTCATTAAACATCTCCAGCATGGGCGGGAGCACCTCCTCTCCATACGCTTTATAAAATTCACTGGGGAACCCATCCGCTCCTGGGGCCTTGCAAGTGGGTAGCTGCCGCACAATCTCCTGCAGCTCCTCCAGAGTGATCGGAGCATCCATCTCCTCTCGCTCTTCGTCACTTATCTTGGGCAGGCCTATTTGGCGGTATAATCCTTAACCAAATGCTAACAGTTCGCTAAAATGCACCCTGTATAGTGTATAACACATGGCAATGGAAACTTGCTGCTATATCAAACAGTACAGGTAGTATATTATGTCTGGTTGACCACAATTATAAAATTCACATAGATACTATAGCCCATCACGCAAGGGAATTATACGAATAACATGAACAGTGCAAATCTGCAAATAAAGTGCCAATTGCCACTTTCCAACGCAATATCCTCCAAAATGTAACACATCTCTGATAACTGAATCAATTTTGCAATAGCTGTTTATATGAATCGGCTCCCAACGAGCAAGCAGCAACACGTATAAATGTCAGTTTGTGTTTTGTAATTAATGCTTAGTTCATAATTGAGCCAACAATTGCAAAGAAGTCATGTTCAAGAGCAAATAGCTGTATCTAAAAAAAAAGTTAAGTGAAAAGTAGGAGGAAAGGGAAGGTTGTGCAAAAATTGCAAGTAAACATATATTGTATAAAAATACATGTGCAAAGAAATGCGGTACAGTACATGAGAAAGTGCATAGTGCTCCACAATGATAACAAACATTGCAAGTAAACATAGCTGCATAAAAATACGTGTAAAACAATGCAATACAGTACATCAGATTCGACATGGGTAACACACATTGCAATAAGGCCATTATGAATATTCAAAAAATTCCCAAACAAAAACTGTTTCCCAACCAATAAGTTCAGTACAAAGGCAAAAATCGCCAAATGCCCATGTTAGATGCACTAAAGGACCATCTCAACGAGAATAGACTCATATGAAATTAAATAAAAGGAAAAAGAATATCAGAATAAATAAAATAGCAAAAATCTCCCCAAATTAAATAGTAAGCAAACCTTTAACAAAATATTAAACAAGATTAATGATAAAGCCCCCACTTCCAAAATTAAAAAAAAGGGCAAGTAGAATTATGTCTTGATTTTGAAAAATAAAAACAAAAAGAGAGAAAAGCACAGAAAAACACAGAAAATATGTATATGCAGAAATATAGAAACAGCCAATCTACCCAAGATGTAAGTAGAATATCAATCGATAGAGAATTAAATCTAAAATGTTCATACAAATAAGAAAATAATCAATACATGTACAAACACCAATGGATGTATCATAAATCATTTTAGGTCCCCAAGAAAGTGTAAAGCTCCTCATCAAGATTGTGCCCCTTAGGTTTTTTCGTTTCAAAATCAAGAATGCACTTGGTCTCAAATTGTTTCAAAGAAAGTTCTCTATTGCCACACCTTGGTGGTACTGGGATTGACTGCATCCCAAAAAATTCAAAGCCATCAAGTTTGCCAACATGAACAGTTTTAAAATGTATCGCCATGGGATATGTAGGATCTGCATGTTTAATGGCTCGAATGTGTTGCAAGATCCTTAATTTTAGTTTTTCAATGCGACGAGCAGTTAATTGCAACACAACCTACAACACTCATTAGTTTGTGTGTGACACATTTCAGCGGGCAGTACCACCAGAGTACAGGGCTGGTCCCATGATTTGGGGCTGGTCCCATGATTTGGGGCTGGTCCCATGATTTGGGGCTGCATCTTTACTTGTAATCACCTCCATTCCCTGTCAAGCTAATAATGGCGGTCTCTGAGACAAAGCAACTACATTAGCATAACTAAGTGTCTTGAGACTTTCTGCAGCATTTTCCTGCTACACAGTAGTAACAGAGTGCTGGTCCCTAGTCAGCCACATTTGCACAGCTCATGTTCACCTACAGGACAGATAACTCACTGCGTTAGGTGTTGTCGTTTATGTATCTGCTCACAGTTTACTAGAGAACATGTTGGAGCCTAAGAAGGGCCAAATATGTGTTCCTTTCTAGGTTTCATTATAATGTTATATGGCTTGCACATGCTGCCTTTTGTAAGCAGATTCAGAGCAAAGTTTTTCATTGGGAGTCCCAATCAATTCATTACCTGGTGATTCAGCCATGTTTCCTGTGGGTTTGGAAGTCCTTTTGTGGCACTGCTGAGCACAAAGGCATTCTCTGTGGTCTATGGCGACTATTTTAAATGTTTTTTTTAACTCAATTAGAGAATGAGACTGGCCGGCCTGCAGATCGACTCCATGACTCCGGTAGTGGCTGTGTAGTTATGGTTAAGTTGCTGTTTCCATAGGAAGAGCACTTTTTGGGCGGCCTATAATTCTGCTCCCCCTGGACGAATCCTCACCAAACTTTGCAAAAAAAGTATATGGGCCACTCTGAATTTTTTTTTGTTGCAAAGTTTGGTGAGGATTCGTCCAGGAGGGGAAAACCTATAGGAGGGGGGGGGGGGGTCCTAAAACGTCTTTTTTTCCCATAGGCTGAATGGGGGAAAAACTTTGCGCACGGCTACAGGCCAAACCGCTGGACGGACTTTCACCAAATTTGCGGCAGGGGCCTGGTCCCGAAAGGGTGCTTTTGTAAATTTGGTGACAATCCGTGCAGTACTTTTCTTTAAAATGACCAAAAAGTAGGTCTAAACAAATTAGTGATATCTATGTCCGCTCCGCGGTCACACTTCCCTGTTCGCTCCGCAGACAAGATACCGATTGGCTAAGGGACTGGCTTCATGACCGCGGACATGCAACGTTTCTGCCGATTGGCTGCAGTGAGCCGTGTTCTGTGTCAGATTGTTTGGATGCGCCCGACATCTTGGATCCGCCGACAGCGCAGTGGCGACCAGCAGCAAAATGCTATTTCGAAAACTGTTTTGCTGTGTCAGAGTGCTTGGGGAGGTTCAGAAAGTAAGAGATGAGTGAAAAAATGTATTTGTTCAGGCGGTAGGTGTTAATGATGTATTCCCTAAGCCCGCCTTGTTCGGGATGTTTGCAAGTACAGAAAATGAGGGGTCTCATAAGGGTAGTATTTCAGTCCGTGCTGTGCGCAGGCAACTTGAAACTGTTCGAAGGACATGCGTGGTGTTAGCGAACATTGAAATTGAGTACATGCTGTAATTAAATTATTTTTTCCTATGAGTGTGCTATTGATTTGTACGCCGCCATGGGTGTGAAGTGCTGCGGTGGTTTTGGCCAGGGCCTAGAGTCTTGGATGCATGGCCGTAGGCCATACTTCCAAGACTGTAGGCCCTGGCCACAACCACCGCAGCATGTCACACCCATGGATACACCTGTAGTATTGCTTATCGATCAGATGGTTGTGGGGAGTGTGTAGAGTCTTGGGTGGATGGCTGAAAGCCATGCACCCAAGAACAAAGTTATAAGCACTGGCGGTATAATCCACTGTATACTCATACATTGTAATATCTTTGGACATACAGCTAGGAGTCTAGCCTGTGGTCACAACCACTGAATCGTACCACACCTATAGATACATTTGTAATACCGCACATCACTCAAGTGGTTGTGGAGAGGGCCTGCAGTCTTGGATGCATGGCCGAAGGCCATGTGCCCAAGAACAAACTTATAAACTCTAAAGTTATAAGCCAACATGGGTTTTATATAGTGCGGTAGTTGTGGGCAGGACATAGACTTTTGCGTGCATGGCTGCAGGCTGTAGGCCATACACCCAAGAGTGTAGTCCCTGCCCACAAGCACTGCAGGATATCATATTTATACATCACACCCATACATTCGATTGTGTATCTGGTAGGTGTGGGCAAGGGCTAGAGTCCTGGCTACAAATTGAGTACATGCTACAGTTACATTTCATTCTATGGGTGTGCTAATGATTTATAAGTGACCATGGGTGTAATATGCTGGGGTGGTTGTGGCCAGGTCCTAGAATCTTGGGTGCATGGCCGTAGGCTGTAGGCCATAGGCCATACTTCCAAGACTCTAGGCCCTGGCCACAACCACCGCAGTATGTCACAGCAATTGATACAGATGTAGTATTCATCATCGATCAGCTGGTTGTGGGGAGTGTGTAGAGTCTTGGCTGCATGGCCAAAGGCCATGCACCCAAGAACAAAGTTACAAGCACTTCAGTTACAAGCCACTATGGATTTTATATACTGCATATCCATACATTGAAAAATCTATGGCCTTACATTCAAGACTGTAGCCCGTGGCCACAACTACTGCAGCATATCACAGGTATAGGTACACTCGTACTATCAAACATCATTCAGGGGGTTGTGGGGAGGACGTAGCGTTTTGGGTGCATGGCCGAAGGCCATGCTCCCAAAACCAACTTTCTATGTAGTGTAATTAGAAGCCACAATGGGTGCGATATGCTGTGGTGGTTCTGGCCAGGACCCAGAGTCTTGGGTGTATGGCCAAAGGCCATGCACCCAAGCCTGAAGTTATAAGCAGTGAGGTTATAAGTGAACATGGGTGTGCTGTGGTGCAGTGGTTGTGTGCACGACCTAGCGTTTTGGGTGCATGGCTGCAGACCATGCACCCAAGAGGAAACTTATAAGTAGTGAAATTACAAGCACCATGGTTTTCATATGCTGCGTTGGTTTTGGGTAGGACCTATACTCTTGGTTGCTTGGCCGTAGGGTGTAAGTGGTAGGTTATACATCGAAGACGCTAGGCCCAGCCTATAGCCACTGCACCATGTTACTGCCATAGATTAGATGTGTACATTCGAATATGTATGACATGACTGTAATTATACTTACTGTTTACTTTGTTCAGAATCCATATCCAGTCCTTACATGACTTTAGTACTTGGCGGAAATATCTTTTTTTAATTTCTGTGATAAAAGAAAAAAGTATGTTAGTGTTTACATTTTATGAAGACTTATTTCATTGTACAATAGACAGTTTAGCCTTTTTGTGCATTTTGCTCAGTTTCTGTGTTTGTTTTTCAAATCCTTGGGTCTGGGGGAAAAAAAAATCCTTGTCGCATTAAAAAAACCTTTATTTGCTATGCTATTAATTATTTCTTTGTTTTCTTTGAGCGTTTCCTTGTTCTTTTTGATTAATGTTATGTCTGTTGCCTTGTTGGAGATTTTTAACAGTTAGATACCTGTTGGCGTATTCTAACTGTTTATAGTCTTTTACTTGATTTTTTGGTAATGTTGCAGTACACATTAGTTATTACATTTTGTCTTTAAGAAGATTAAATGCGCATTTGTAAGATTAGCTGGCAATCTCTGTTTTAGAGTAATAGTGTTATCATTACATTCCAACCATCCACATTTCTTTTTAATGTATGCAGTGTAATGACCTGCATTGGTTGTAGCTCCTGTGTGGTAAATTATACCTATTGTTGTAAAGGTTTTCTTTCCAAGTGATACTTGACCGTGTGTGAATCCAGTCAGCTTGCAGTTGTTTTTGGTACCATCTGCATTATAACGTAGAAGCATAAGTATTATTTAGTTACTATGTGCTTGTATCTGTAAGGTGGAGCGATTGTCTGAATTGCACATAGTACATAATCTGCCATGGCTTGCATTCTGTACAAGTTGCTGAAATGGAATGGATTCACAATTAAGTATTACATACACAAATCGCTCATTTGGGATTTGTTCCTGTATCACATTGTTACAGAGAGTGCAAGTATGTTTCCACATGTATGAAATCTGGAAGATTTTATTTATAGGTATGCTTTTGTTTTCCGGTACTTGCAGTAAGTACAATAGAAATTCTTGTGGATCTTCTTGTGAGTTTATAGTGAATCTCACCATTCCAGCACAGTAGTCCAATTCTTGTCTTATTCTGTGAACACTGTATGCGTTGTCCGGATTGTTTGTGGCGTTTCTATGAAGGACTAACATTTGCAAACACAATTGGTCTGTACTGTGTAAGTAAATATTGTTAACAATTGGTGGCAATTGAAATAGAATATTTATTGCTACATTTGCATAGCAACTTACACCAGTTTCATTTGAAAATTTGAATGGACCAGCTAGTTCTGTATCTGAGGGCTTTTTTTCAGAGTATCTGTTCCTTCTTTGAAGAAGTACCTGGTTTACTTTCCCTAATAGGTTCTTCTTTGCTTGTGGTAATTGATAGAAGTTTTAGCTTTTGTTTTCTTTGAAGGATTTGCTGTCAGATTCTGTTGCATTTCTGTTTGAATTAGTTTTCTTTTACCACGTTTTACTTTTTCTGGAACAGGATATTGTTTCAGATTGGGGGTGTACAGTGAACGCAGTCTATTGTATTCTACAATGCAAGGAATATCAGCGTTCAGTTTACTTGCATCAAAGTTGATTAGAAATAGACTGTGAAGTGTTTGTAAGCGTGATAGTGCTACGTAGCTCATGCCTTCTTTAAAGACTGTGTTTCCTATATCTATCAATGCTTTGTCTAGGGTAAGACCTTGGGATTTATGAATGGTGACTGCATATGCAAGATTTAGAGAAAATGGTTCTCTACATATATACGTGTGTTTGAAGAGAAGGAATCGAGCAGTTGAGCGCCCTATCCTTTTCACTTCTGAAAGTTTGTCAAAGCGAATATTGACAAACTGAAGGTTTTTGTCATGTGGGTATGTTTGAAAGCCAACAACTGTACCCAGTGCCCCATTAACTAGCCTTTGTTCCACGTCAAGGTTATGTTTAAGCATTACTCTACAATTTAAGGATCATTTTTATATTTTTTCTAACCCAGTTGTGTTGGAGATTGAATTTTCTAAGCTATTTAGTCTTGTTGTGGCTTGCTCGCACATGGGTAGTGTCATACCATGTACGTCTAGATTGTCTATGGCGCAAATTTCCATTATTGGTTGCATTTCTTTATTTAACATTGTTTCATTGAATTTGAAACAGCTTGCAAGATTTGGCATTAAGGCCATACAATTGACATTGTTGTGCGCTAATAGCTCCATAACATCAGTAGCACATGCATTATCACCATAAAGTGCATGAATGTGCCGGTTTTTCAATATTGCTTGTGCTTCTTGATATAGTGCACCAACTCTAATGCTTTTTAAGATGTTGGCATAAAAGAGATCTGCAGATTGCCGCATGTTTTCTGTTAATTCTCTGTATTGGAAATGTTACCAAAGGTTGACATTTCCTATGCTGCTAACAGTTTTACGGCACCGTTTGTGTCCTAAGGTTTTAAAAATAGGTTCACCTTTCACTGGTGTCAATTGGAGAAGATCTCCGAAAACGATAATGTGTTTGCCTGCAAAGAGTTCTTCGTAGTTTGTTTTAAGTACTTCTTGCAATCTGAGGTGAATCAAAGCCAACATTAGGTTGGATACCATGCTCACTTCATCTATTAGTAGCATTTTCATTTGTTTTAATACTCTGCGAAGTTCCATTGCAGCTTCTGCAGAAAGTTTGTAATAGTCATTTGTTTTGGTGTTCTACTGGAAGGAGTAGTAATTGGTGTAAAGTGACATCGCATATGTTGTAGGCAGCTAAACCTGTGGGGGCAGTTACAACAGCTGATAGTTTGTTGTTTGTCATTTGTTGAAGGAACTTGCTGATGATTTTGATTAAGAATGTTTTTCCTGGCCCAGCTTCACCACTGACGTACAGCAGTGCAGGTTTGTAATTTTGGCAGGTACATTCTCTATTTTCATGTTGTATACCATGTGCAATTTGTTTTGTTACATCTTCAAAAACGGTGCGCGGATCTTTAAGTTTTGCTTCTTGTACAGTTAAGTCTTCTATATCTTCTTGACAGTGACACATGGTGTTTTCCACTTCTGTCACAGCTAATTCTGCCTCATTTGCTATTAGTGGCTGTCCTAGTGGTTCTTGGCTTCCTGTTACAGAAGGTTGACTACTGTCGGAAGAGTCCTTATCTATTTGTGCCTGAAGTTCTTCTTCGTGTTGCTGTTCATTGTGCAACATTGTTTTGTACTGCGTAAAGTTCACATTGGTGATAGCGCTTTCATTTGCTTTGAAAGCATCTTCATAGCAGTCATAGTTATCTAGTATCTCTTCCTCTTTTCTCCATGGTTTAAAAAGTTGTAGCAGAGACATGTAATATAGTTCTTTCTGTTGAGGAGTTTTTAATGACAATTTGACATGATTAATTAAGCTTTGTTGGTAAGTTTCACTAAGCTGCCTTCACAATCTGTCACTCTATCTACATTTGCTTTCATTGGGTTTTATATTATTTTTGTATGCAAAGTTTTGAGCTATGTGGTATAGACACATGTTTTCCAAGTGCTACTCCTGTTCGGATAGTATGTGTCCAGTAAATTGTTTTTTAAAATGTCTTGGCCGTGGGATCATTTCTGGCAATTGTTTCTATGTCCTCATATGATTTCAGAACTCTTTTTCTAGATTTAGCAGGACCAAGACTTATCCATACTGTGTTGTCTGATTTTCCATACAAAGCATTACTGGTTAAACGATCTGCCGCTTCATAGGCGCCACATTCTCTGAGAGCATTGTTATGCCTAGGCTGTACAATTTCTGAGATAGTGTTTTGTCTGATGATAGGTCATCCCAGAGGTCTTGAAGCTCTGTTTTTTTCTGCTTTTGTTAATAGGCTGTAACCTATTGCGCAACAGCAGTGGAATTGTCTGCAATGTACTGCACATCTATGTTTGCATTCTATAAGAGGGCAATGATTGCATTGTAATCATTAATATATTTTGATTCTTCTGTTCTTTTTATGTAATACGTGTTCTTAGGTGATTTACATTTAACACTATGTCAAACTGAAGACATTAAGTTGTTCACTTCACCTGTTTCTGTAACTGGTCTAGGGAAACCAAAGCAGCATTTGGTGTAGTATTTCCCTTTGTTCTTGTATCTGCGAGGACAATATTTGCCACATTTGTGTCTTTGAAATTGTAAAATCTGCCCATGCAGGTCACTATGTGACTGCTGTGAAGGGATTTCACAAGTGACATATTTTTGGATGAACTGCAAAACAGTGGCATCACTGTCGTGACCAAATTTAGGTGCACCTTTGATCCATAAAAGCATGTGAATATGTGGTGCTCATCTCGCTTGGTATTCTTTTCTCCAAGGTGTAAGTGGTTTCAACCCAGCACTCCAACTAAGTCAATGCCTAGTGTGAGATGCCCAGCTGGAACCCTTAATGATATATTTTTATGTCTAAAAGTTATTTTATTTCTGAATGATGTACCCTTACATCACGCCCCTCTCTTTGAATCCCCCCCCCCTCCGGTCTCACTGAACCAAGAAGTAGGTTGTTTTGCAAAGTTAAAATATTTATTTTATGAATTGAACAATATATATATCACACTTTTATGAATTTGAACAATATCTAGATATCACACTATTAATATTTATACAATGATCAGCGTTGGGTGATATTACAATAATCAACAATCTCTTTAATCAATAGGAGTGTGGACGAGAAGAATAACGTAGTATAGAATAAAACTTTGTGTGGGTTCAATGAAATGCAAGGATAGGAAATTAATGCAGCACAGAAATAATACTTTTGTGTGTTCAATCAAAATGCAATGTAATCACTCTTTCCCCCTGATACTACTCAATCCCCCTTAATATACAATATAGAGATGGAAGGAGAGAAACCAGGTTTTAGGAATAAACACTCTACAAATGCAGTTTCAATCCCATCTCCCCCCCAGCAAGCTTAGAGAGAAACGGGACTGTTTTAAAACCAGGTCAAATGCTTTGAATGTGGTTTGCAATGAATGGGAAAAATGCTATAAATGGATTTAATTGGCTAAATGGGATTCAGAACTAGTGGGAGCCGCTTTGGATAGTTCCAGGTAGACAGTAGCAATGATGATTTAATGGCTGGCAGATAGGAAACTGAATTCAGAGGTTGAATGCAAGAAATATCTATTGTACATGTGGTGAAATTGAGCCAAATGCAGAATCGCGGCAAACTTTTCCGCGTGCGTTATGTGCGATTGTGGCAAAACTAAAGGAGTTGTGCGGTTCCGGATTTGTTTGGAAGCTGAAGATGTTAGCTTCAATCTGACATTTCAATTATCTTTCTAGCACGTACGGTTCAAAAGTTAGAGGTTTTAGTAAAGGTCGATTTTTCTCAAAAAAGAGTCATGATTTCAAATGAAAGATGCGCTTTTGAAGTTTACAAACAAGGATTGGCTTTACACTAAGGGGCTATGAAGATGCGAGATACCAACGGTACAGCCACCAGTCCAGAGGCGCTTCTGTCTGATCTTTGCCCGCTGCGACACTTGCCTTTCTTCAGCAACTATATTAGCGCAAAGATGATTTATCACTAGAATTATCACAGGATTATATGGATGAGAGAAGGATTCAGGACAGACAAAAGAGGTTCTCCAATGCAGTTCTGGATATGATAGAATGGGTTTTGGATAGGATTACTTAAGGATAAGAGATTGGCTATGGGCAATTCTATGCTAGATACTCACACCTATGGGTTTGGAATAGGCCTGTCAGGATCTGGTCAAAAGGGTTGTGGACTAGAATCTGCTCTCCACCGGACAGGATTCAGGCGCTTAGTTCTGCTCTCAGCACGGCAATCTGTCTCTGTACGCCTCTTGGAATGGATCTGACGGGTTGGTTCTGGGTTACAGCTCTGCTCTACTGGTTTGGATCTCTGGGTTCTAGCAAGAGTTCTTGGGAAGAAGCAGAAAAACAGCACGGCCAGGCTGTTGAATTTGTTGTGCCCCTGTGAAGTTTGGGGTTAAAATCGGGTTGCAAGATTTTAAAGGCCGGCCGAGAAGGGTTCAGCCTTGGATTGGGCCTTCTGCTTTCAGAGTTCTGGAGTCTGGATCTGGGTTCTTCCTGCAGAGAGCTTCACCAGTAAATCAGTTGATGGGTGAATGTGTGTGTTTCTCTAGGTCCTCAACAGTCCCTATTTATGTATTTCCCAAAGGGGTGGATATGCTGATAATAATAAGCCCACCCTCTAGGAAACGGATTGGTCAAAATATTCCCTCTCTCCTGATTTGAGAATGAAACACTGTGTCATGATGTGTCATGATGATCCTGTGTTTATGGTCCAGGGAAAAATCCTCCCCTTTGTTTTTACACAGAAAATCTATTTTTCATATAAAGCATATTTACAATATGACCAACTTGCTAATAATACATATTTACATCCCAAATTAAATAAGGCACAGATCTGTCCAAGTCCCATCTTCTGAGTTTCAGTTCACAATTGACAGTTTTTTGCGCTTTTGGTTGGTTACCCAGTGTCAGAGCTGTACACATTTTTCCACATACATCCACATAACACCTGGGCACCATCCTGTAAATGTTCATATTCCTAGCATTATCACAATTGCTACAATATTAACATTTTAATAGTTCAGTCTCTGAATATCACACAAATTCCAGAGTGGTTTTAAAACGGGACCAACATTTTAATTTTAACAAACTATAAATTTCCGATTTTTACAAGTTTGTCAGTTTTCTATGAGTCTTTTTCTCAAAAATATATTTTCTACTGCTCCAGATGCACATTTCAGTCTAGCCCCGCCCCCAAGGTTTTGGCTGGGCCAGAGCAACTCAAGCCTCTTCCTGCCAGCAGCTGGTTTCCGTTGATGCCCAAATTTGCATTTCCTTTCATTCAAGGGAGTCTTTTGTTTCCTGTCAGAGCAACAGGACAAAGTCCTCCTCCTACCTCCATTAACACCTCCATGCCAGTTCCTCAGCAGAGAGCAGGGGGGAGGATTCCTTTGTTTGGGAGAAGTTGTGGAATGTCTTTGAAGTCCAGTGTGCCTGGCTTTAGCTCATTTTTGAAACCCTGTTTAAAATGGTCTTTTTCTAAAAATGTACAAATTCCATTTTTACAAATATAGCCACAAATCTCTTAATTCCAGCCTTTCTAAAACATGGAGATTGAATTGTAAAAACTATATTGCTTTTGATAGGAAGTCTCTTCCTTTCCATACTTTAATTTTAATGTACAAGTTTAAATGACAGGTTAAGTAAATGCCAGCTTCTGACACAGGCGAGCGGTGGCACTGCGCCCATTTCTGACATATTTTTCCAAGCAAGCATCCTTTGAATGCTGATTTTCTCATGATGAAATGAGTTTCTGCTGACATGGTGCTTGGTGGATTCTTTAAATAAAGTGATGTTTAACACCCAACAAGGATGTTGGATCTTTTGTGATGTTTGGGAACCATGATTTTTGCACTTTACACAGCCAAGGGAAAATTGATTTTTAAAGCAGTTCTGGGTTTCCTTTGCAATGCAGCGCTGTTTTTTCAAGTAGTTTCATTTTACTCTGTGGGCAGCCCAATGATAGGTTTTGGCAGTGGTCTCCTGTGTTATCACTGACATAGGCAAAATGGATTGGCGGCCTATTTTTCAGGTTTCCCTGTGCACTTCTCAGATTTCTAGCGCACCTAAGGCTTTTCGGTGACCATTCTGATGTTTCTGATGCAAGCAGTGCACAGTAATGTTGCAGGGCATAGATTAGTGGGTTAGAGCATCCCACAGAGGGGAGGAACAGTTGTATTGCAAATAAAGTGTAGCATAGCAATGAAACGATGATGGAAATATCTTGACACATTAACTGGATCTAGAGAGCAAAGGTCTCCAGGTGTTAATATATCTATGTTGGTTTTGTTGTTGTTTGATATGCGTAGGAACTCATGTAAATCTTCCCATGCATATTCTGCACAACTTAATGTAACAAACCAAGTCAGTGGTCCAAGGTTTCTGATCATACAACGTACGTCTCTGTGCCATCGGAACCAGTATTCTTTTGTACCACGCATGTTTGCAAATAGATTTGTATACTTGATTGTAAAACCTCATCTTTTTCTTGTACTTTTTGTATTAATTGCATAGCTGACATATTTTGAAAGTGGGTTCCAGATTTCAAAATGTGTGCAACTCCGTAATATAGGGTTGTTAGTTCACTTTTAAAGAGTAGGTGGAATATGTATTAGAGTGGGTCTATCATCATATCTTCCACCTTTGCCAGTAGGAAATAGCAGTGGAAAAGCACGTGCTTCTATACATTTTTCTCATATGCTCATTGGTGACCCTTTGGTTTGTCGCATTTGGTAAGTTTCTAGTGCATCATCTATGCTTTCATTGGAATGCAATGGATGAATTGTGTAATGGTCCAAAAGAGTGGATACTGCAGCAGGATCCTGAAGTTGAAATTGACCAGTTTCTGATGACTCTAGAATTATTTCAGTTGTTTCCATTAAGCTTTCTTCAATATTTATTTCCTTGTAGTATTAGTTATTGTCTTTTAGATATTGCAAGGCTTGTCTAACTTTATGCAAGTCCACCAGTTGTAGCCAAATTCTTTTGTCTTTTGTTGGTACACCATTTACCAAGACAATTAAAGAATACTCTATTGAACGTTGCACTCCTAGAGTGTGTACATTTTCTGTTAGATCTAATGACAAATAAACTACTTTGCCACAAATGCATTTCACCAATTCAGAGGGAGATAATTTAGCTGTTTTTGGTTGAAGCTGTATAATTGCTTGAAATGGGTGAATTGTTTGAATTATGATGCTCTCATACAAATTGAGTTGTTGCAGGGTTTTTGGTAGTGGGAACAATTCTAAATTATTAGCACATGAAGGAGTTTGGTTGTTGTCCAGTTTTGTACTGCAGTAACTGCAACATATTAGGGGTTCACTTATTTGGTGTTTGTTTTCTGCTAAAAGCTAGATAACTAATTCAAACCATTTGGAATCTTCATTGTCTTCCATTTTGTATGCTATGTCTATTTTTTGTGTATCTTTTGTAAAACATTCTGCGGCAACAAACACACACACGGTTTGGTACTTCAGCCGATGCATTTTAAAATGTTAGTATTTCTTTTTTGTATGTGTGTAATAGAAGGTTGCTATGTCCAGAATTGTTGATAGTCTGTTCAAAAACGATTGCATTTTGTAAGTGGCTTTCACTTCCAAAATAT
Organism: Ambystoma mexicanum; assembly: GCF_040938575.1. Lineage (NCBI taxonomy): Eukaryota > Metazoa > Chordata > Amphibia > Caudata > Ambystomatidae > Ambystoma > Ambystoma mexicanum. The sequence goes on from NC_090928.1 coordinate 132,155,312, forward strand.
TTTCTCTGGATACGGTTGATTTCTTCTTGTAGGTATTTTGGTGTACCATGCAGAAGAGTGTTATTTAAATTGGCTAAATCTGAAGCTGGACTTTTAGCGTAGTATATTTTATACACTAGATTTCTTACATTTGAATGATGTATCGATTTCCTTTTGGTATCATGGAAGGTGCTTTTGTAAATGGGTCCTAAAATGCAGGCTAATGAATGTCCTTGTAGTCCTGTGTATTTGTGCACTGGACAGATGTCCATATTTTGCAGCACTTTCATTTTAATTTTGTCTTTACCTTTCACATACTGATTGAGGAACTGACGTAAAGATTTGAAAGATTTGTTAGGAATGGCACACATTGACGTGCACGGCCATTTGTATACTGGACGGTCTGGTTCAGTTGAATCAAGAGGTAATTCTGAGTTTTCAGGGGATACTTTTCTAAGGAGTGTTTCTTGTTCCATGATAGTATTATTGATTTTTTTCAGACCCTCGTCCACTGCTATGGATGGCAATTGTGTTTGTTTGATTTTGTTTGTATACTACTTCATTAAAATATGGTTCTGTGGTTGTTGTGTGACTCCATTCACCTCCACAAATATGTAAGAAGTTATTTTTGTTGACATTCCGTTTATTGATAAGTTTCTTTTGTAGTTTGGTACTTAGTTTTGTTAGTGGTTTCATCCTATTCAACCCTAATATAAACAACCTCCTTTTGAGAAGGATTGCACTCTCCACAAGAGCTTGCAGGATTAATTTTCTAAGGTAGATTTTGAGGGTTGAAGATGATTTCTGTCCTGTTCTTATTCGATTCTGAAGGACTCTGTGGCGAAACATATTTGCTAAAATACTTTTTTACTATGGGTTCTTGTTACTATATCAGGATTAATAGGAGCATTGTTAGCAGTACTGGTAGTCGATTTTTTTTGTGAAGAGTTTTGTGTTTCGTGCCACATTTTGATGGAGGAGGTAAAGTTTCGGTAGTTGAAGCTTCCTTTGTTTCGCTAAATGACTGTATTAGCTGTTTTGTTCCAACGTTCTCTACAAACTCTGCTACAGATGGATGCTTAGTTTGGACACTTTTATTTTTATTTGCTCAATTGCTGCGTTCCTTTCTACGGACGTGCTTTTTGGTAGGCATTCTGTGGGGTCTGTTGAAAAAAAGAAGGCATGGTTTGGTCTGTTGTACAATGTATGTGTGCTGTGTGCATGCATGCATGAGTTTGATGGGGAAGCTCTTTGTGGTGGTGTGTGAATGTGCATTGCCCTCTTAAAATGATTTGGGAAGGCTATTTTTCTATTTGTATACTACTAAAATGTGTTTCAGATGAGAGTACAAAGTGAGCTAGTTATGAGGAGAAGCATTAATAGTAAAGGTAATGGTATAAAATTGAAACAGCTATTTGTTTTCTAGTACTAACATTCTAAGGCTTCTGTATGTTATTTGAGTTCCAAAAACACAGGGATTTGTGAGCCATTCTTTCTGTTATTCTTTGTTTAATAAATGGGGATTTGTGTGTAGAATGGTTCAGAAATCAATATTTGTTTTGGTGCGCAAATTAAATAAATAACCCACACAGTCTCTTTGAGGAATATATAGGTAGTACTGTACTTATTTATTTTTTATGCGGAATTACCAGGTTTCTTCGGATATGTCGTTTGCAGTGTAGATGCTGTTGATTTTCAGGAGAGTAGTCTTCACTGCGATTGTAAAAAGAAGTTAGTAACTTTGTGTGTTCAAAGCAGTGATGTTACTGTACACGTACATTTTGCATTTCAACACAGTGCATGTGTGCATTTCACTTCACTATGTGTTGCCTTTGTATGTTATTTGCAGTATGTTAATTGCACCTGAATCAGAAATTAGTACAATTTTTAGGTTATGAAAATGCCTTGTTTTTTTTTAAGCTGTGTTATCCATAGCAGATAGGTTTGTAAGTGATAGGTCATTATAGTAGATGTGGGGGATAATGTCACTACTTTCATATTATGAGTACGAATCCAAAAAATCGGGAGACCCTCAGAGGGACATGTCACCACAGCAATCGGGAGCGTTTATTTTTCTCATATGATCACATTGGAAGTAGCATTAATGTAGGCGGTACACAGTAAAAAATTGCGACATTTTCTAATGGAAAATCGAGTTTCGCGCTAAATAGGGAGGGTTGTAACGTATGTATAGGTTATGCGGGAGACGATAAGAAGTAGTGCAGTTTGTCAATGAAAAATCGGGACATCTTGCACTTAAAGGGGAAGCGTTGGTATGTATTGGCTATGCAGAATTAGTGGCATTAATTGGCATTAATTTGTTTAAATGAAATAAAAGGGTTGCACATGTTCTCTGATTAAAATATGCATACCTGTACTTTATACTCATGCGTGTGCGCATGCATGGAGCTGTATGTAGAAATACGCAACCCTTGCACAGTAGTTTTCCAAGTAGGTGCTTTGCAGTGATATGCGACTTGTATTCAGAGTGATCAATAGTGCATTTGAAGTGCGAAATTTTGATGACAGAGTTAGATGTAGAGATGTTGAATGTGATTGGTGGATGGTTGTGTGACTGTTTAGCTGTGTCCAATGGGGGAATGGATTCGCGAGTGATGTGGAAAAGGTAGAAGGACTGGCTAAGAGTTACGTGCCGCACATAGACCACGCTTGTCCGCGGGTAGGGCGTGTCAAATACGGGGTTCTACAGCAAATCTAGCATGGAAAAGGGACTGTAGGCATCAGCTAATCAGATGTTCACATTGTTCTTTTGTGTTGAAAGACGGTGCGTATACTGAAGATGGCAGAGGTGGAGAGGGTCAGGGTTTTGGTGCTTGGAGATGTTTTTGTCCATGGTTTACAGCACTATGCCGAAAGTAGACATGTGGCACACAATTTCGATGTGAAAGGAGTGGAGGTGGTGTGGAGCGCTGAGACTGATCGCAATGTTGCGGCAATTCTCCAAGTTTGCAGAGAAATGCGTAGGATGACCACTCCTCGTGTGGTACTTTTGCACTACGGTGCTTGCCATTTGGGCTATGCGAGTTTACGTACCTTGTTGGAAGATTTGGAACAGGTGGTTCAAGCAGTCATGAACATCTTTCCAACTGCAAAAGTAATTTTTTCTGGGTTATTCGCTAGAGGAAAATGGGACAACAGTTCTGTTTTCTGTCCTGATCAAAGTATTGGGAGGTGTAACAATCACAGCATGCGTGCCTTTATGTCACAAGCTGGTATGTTTTTCTGCAGCCACAGAGCCACCTTAAAGGGGAAAAGGGGAATAATATTTAAATGTACAGTCGTCACGCTCTAATCATCTACGTGTCCGCGGACATGGCGGAAGTCGGCAGGCAGCGCGTATTACCAACAGGATTCTGGGGTGGAGACACATGCAAATGAGAATGTGCGAAAGTAGGGATTGGTCAGTAAAGTTCAGTGGGTGTGTTCTGAACGGAGAGATTTAGTGAGAACATCTTTTTCCTGAGAGGAGAACAGACAGTGTGTGTGCTCGAAAACAAATTATCTGCATTTTGGGAGACTCATGGATACATTGGCTGAAGGTGCATGCAGAACGTTGTGGTATATCTGCAGATCTTGGATTTCCTCATGTGGAAGTGCACTGGCATGGCGTGCGTGGAATGATGTGGCTGGACTTGGTACCTCTCGGTGCTACTTTACAGACAGAGCGTCATCCTGATATACTCATCATTCATTGTGGAGGAAACAGTTTAGGCCATGTCTCTGGAATTTCTTTGCAATTTGCTATGAAGGAAGGACTTGCGAAGGTCATGGACATGTTTCCAAATAGCCAAATAGTTTTTTCCCATATTGCACAAAGACAAATATGGCTGCGTTCTTCTGCATTTGGTCCACAAATGTAGAAAACGAGGCGCAATGTCAATAAGGCTGTTTGTGCCTTTCTAAGAGGTGTTGGCATGTCCTCATTCCACAATGAAAATATTTTGTTTCACTGCACTTTCATTTTTCGCAAAGATGGAGTCCATCTCACATATGCTGGCAATCAGATTTTTTATTGCAATGTACAAAATGCATTGCAACCTTTTTTTGGATTCATAGTCACCTATTTGGCAATCCGTTTTTTTCCAATGTACAGTTTTTGAAACACACAAAACACCACCGAAAGGCTCTTTTTAGAGCCACCACTTACTCCCAGCGAAAAGTGCATTGATTGTGCTGCGCTTGCACCCTCCATTTTTGTGCGTCCTACGACTGTCCATGGACTTTTTGAAAAATGCGCGGGGGCCTACAATGGTCACTTGATAGTTCTGTTGTTACACTGAGAAAGGCGGTTCTGAAAAGAGCCTTTTTTTGTAATTTTTGTTTTCCAGTTTACTGCTTTTGAGCACACGACACACTAGGAGAGGAGGGCAAGGAAGGTCCCCCAACCACGGGGATATGAAAGGGCAGGTGGAGAGAGAAAGATGTAGGGTGGGCTTTATTTGGGTAGGGAGCACTTCTTCTGGTGCTCCGTGACCTCAAAAGCACTTTGAAGACTCTCCCCCGTGCAGAGTACTGCGTCGCAGTACATACACAATATTGTGACCCTCGAAAGGTAAGGGTCAACAGCATCGCGAATGGCTTGCGAGGCAGCTGGAGGGATGCGCTCACCCACAGGAGTGTCTCTTGTGGTGAAAGGATCGGATACGGAGGATGCTCTGGAGGAACTCAATCTACTACGTTGTTCACATGGCACCACCTTGCGAATGTCCACACTGTGGAATGAAGTTAGGTGTCGCTTCATGGTTGTCGTACCAAAGCTGTACGTACCAGGTCTCCCGCGACTCAGCACCAACTTGCACTGGTTACACTTGACCAGGTTCGCACATGCTTTTAGTATGTTCCCAAAAACGGAAAACAACCGCCGCACCCATGACTCCTGGTGAGTGCTTGTAGTGCAGAGTTCCTCCACCTCATTCTCTTCTTCCCCTTCTTTCTCGATCTCTACATCCTCACCCGTATTTCCCTCTGCAGGCCCTTGGGGAGGTGGTGGCGGTGGAGGGTTTGGGGGTGGTGCTGAGGTTAATGAAGCAACAGTAGCCATGGATGCCATAAGGATTAGTTGGCTAATGGTCGCTACAGCAGTAAAGGCAGCATAACTCAATCTGCTATAGCCAGAAATAAAATGAAGATGAGCTCGGTGGTGTGGCCTTTTATAGGGGTGGAGGGGTGCGGCTCATGACCATATTGATCACTCAAAAGCATTGCAAAAATTCTAAACAATACGTTCAAAAGTAGAGCCATTGTATGGGATATGTGAAATGGTGATTTTATACTGTAAAATAATTTCCCATGGTTGTATAAGTTCTTTTGCAATGTCGCGGAAGCAGACAAAATGTGCAAATTAGTCCACACGCTCAGTGTGGATGCGGTCACATGATGACGTCCTGAACATATCTGTGAGGGAAATGGGTGCCCGCTGGACAGCAAATGCAGAGTAACAGACGTGCGCATGCGTGCAAGTGTTCTATGGACAGTGTTCGGGTCCTGAAACAAATTAAAAGTGCGACACCAATGAGACGGACAGTTAGGGACAGGCACGATGTTCGCAGTACTTATGGGTGTAGTGCGCATGTGCGTACATGATCTGTTGACTTTACGGTCAGGTACAGTGTCCTTAGGACACCTCCATTTTATTTGCCTACAGACATGCCGAGCACCGCACCTGTTCTGCGGACGGTTCCATCTTGGCTGCGGACGGTACGGACAGGTATAGTGTCCTTAGGACACTCCAATTTTGCTCATTTGCAAACATCCTGGACACCTGGTGTGTTCTAAGAACATGTTTTATCTCGTTTGTGAGCGGTACGGAGAGGTATAATGACCTTAGGACGCCCCATTCTGTTTATTTACGCACAACATGATCAGATGGTGCGTTCTAAGATCGGTTCCATCTTGGTTGCGATTGGTACGGGTAGGTGTATTGCCGTTAGAACATCCATAGTCTATTGCTTACGGCGAGGTCGAACAGGCGCACTGTCCGTGGACATTTGAACTCTTTTAAAACATTTTTTTTTGCCTCAAGGGGAATTAGGGTTCAACACGGGCTGGTTGTGAGGGGATGAAGGGATGGATGTTTCATCAAACGTTTATTTTCCTCTTGAAGGTTTGGGGATGGTTCACTGGGAAATGGAGAAGGGGGGCAAGTACAGGTGGGACAGTGATATCGTATTTTTCCTCTCACAAATTCCTCCACCAATTCCCTTAAATTGTTAAAATTGTCATTGTCTGTCTTCCTCTGTGTCCTTTGTTGGCGTTTCTTCTTCTTTTACCTGGTCTGTTAAAAAAAAAAAATATATATATATATATATATATATATAAATTAAATGCCCATAAAATACTGACCATTCATTTACTTATGCTGAATACTTTCTACCATTATTACCGCTATGTTCGGACATTTCCCCATGTGGAAAATTCTCCTCCAGCCACTCCAAAGTACTGCACATTTCTGTGTCAAAACAGAAAGAAATTATTTTTTGTGCCCCTCATACAAAAAAAAGTACACATACATATAAGAAACATGAATTTCACTTACTATTTTGTTGTCATTTGTCTTCGTTGTACTGTGTGAGTCTGTCGCTCCTGCTGCACAGTTTCTGTGAGGTAATTACGTTGGTGGCATACCTTTTTTGTTATGGTATAATCCATTTAATTGTATATGGTCATTAAATGCATGGTTATTGTTTCAGACATTTAGGTTTACCTATTTCAGTCAGTCAAACAACTTTATTTGGCCGAAAATGGCCATCAAAGTACATCCTGTAAATACAATTATGAACTAAAAATAGATACTAGTGCATGATAACAAAAACACAGCAGAGGAGGACAACAGCACAATGCAAAAAGACTGCCCCCATGGTGAGGGCCCCCAAACGGATCAGTAAGCCAGTGGTCAGGTCCCACCCACACCTAACCCCTGGTAGTTCCTGGGCCATCTCACACCCAAGGTGGTCGGGTTTGCCCCTGAGAGTGGGCTGCTGCCAGGGTTATCCACGGTGTGCCACACATGGGCGTGAATGGGAGATGGACCGGCTGTGATGCCACTTTTCCAGGACTGCCCGTGGCCATTGCACTTTTCCACGACAGCCCTTGCCATTTGTCTGTCCCCTAAGACTAATTTGACAGAATCCAACTTTCCTGAGGAGTTGGGCCATCTGATGCACTCCAACAAAGAGCCCCTGGACACATACCCACATTCCCCCACTGTCCGCAACCTATGGAGACATTTGTTCCGAAGGGCATCCCTTGGTTCTCTTGAATTGTTGGGTAGTTTTGGGACACCATGAAGGAACACCCTAGAGCTAATACAACCTTAACGTAAATGGTGCCCAGACGGAGGCTTACATAAACCAGGGATTGGGGCACCATCCTCCCACCCCACTGGGAAAGAAGTGCCCTGGGCTCTCCTAGCGGGTTTCCGCAAGGGTGAGAGCTCGGTCCCCAGCACTGTACATCTGGGGATCTCGCTGGTCTCCCTTCGTTCGGGAGATGCTGGGGGGGAAGGACCGCCTCTGGTTGGCTCCTCACGGATGGAGGCATGGGACAATCCAGGATAAGAGGAGTGAGCTCCTTTAACAAAACCAAGAGTCGGTCGCCCTGGATCGACCCCTAAAGAACCCGTTCTTCCCCTCACCACGCCTCCTTCCACCTTGTCCCCCAACAACCCTTTAATCAGGACAAGAAGAAGGTTTTTGACCTCAGCCCATTCAGGGAGCAAGAGGTGACAGGGACAATTTAGCAGGTTGGTGGAGTCAATGGAAGGTGGAGCTTGGTGGGGGGGGTAGTGTTCTCCTTCATTGGGGGGTTTAGAAGTCCCGGGCATGTGCTAGCTCCCAGAGCAAGGTGGAAAGCTGGTCTTCTGCCCCATACCCGTCCCCAAACCATCAGCTTCCACATCTCTGACATCCAGAGTCATGGGCACAGGAGGCATACATGAGTGTGCTTCGAGAAAAACTAGTGTCTTGGGCAAGACTTCGGAACCGGGACCTGGGCCAGAAGTTGGATAAAGGGGGGGCCAGTTCCAGAAAAGGAGTACTGAATGAGGCCAAGGGTGGGACCTGCAGGTTCAGCGGCCCTGGGGCAGACCCACCAGCTGGACCACTGTTCAGCTTCGAAATGCCTCTTGAGATTCTCTCACAGCCATTGGCCAGGTTGTTCAGGAGATCAGCGGAGGCCACACAGTCAAAGCCCCCACCGGGAGTAAGCAAGTTTGTAGGAAAGGCAGATCCCTCCCGGGCGGGACATGCCACGCTGATGGTTGAGGGAGGAGACAGCATGGTGCCGCAAGACCCAGGAGGCCGAGATAAAGGGCCTGGCAGCAGGCTGTAGATGGGGGATTTGAAAGGAATGGGCTCCCCGTAGGCTTCATCTATAACATTCTTTATCGCGCAGGCAGTGGCCAAAGGTGCTCCATTCTCAGAGGCTCCCATTACACGCTCCTTTTCCCTGTACAACCCCCGGGGCCGTGCACAACAAGCCCCTCTTCAGTCTTCTTCCCACAATGGGCTTGCGATGTGCCTGTGGGACCGGGGGACTTTGGAGTTTCGAAAGAAGGGTGGATTGCAACAGATGGTGGGGGGAGGGAAGGGGACAAGATTTCTCCATCATCCGTGGCTCCTAGGGTGGGGTCCCTAGGAGGGCCAACCATCATACAAATTAGAGAGTGAAAAAGTCCTGGGTGACCGCTCCGTGGAGACAGAAAAGTTCCAAGAGTTCCAGCGCACTCCGAGATTTGTATGGTTGTTGCAACTACCCCAACATTGATGCCCACCACAATAGCTGATTCAGCACGAGGTCCAGGTCCTAAACCAGGGCAGTCCAGCTAGTCCTTACTTTTTACTGATCTTTACAAACTTCGGGTCAGCGTCAGGCCAGGTCAAGTCCCCCGCGGGACCGCAAACACCCCCAGCGGGCCGCCAACACCCCGCGGGCTTCACCCCTTTGGGCCGGGGACAGCGGTAGAAGTAGGCGGGGGCCTGGCCTGTAGTACGGTGTCCCTCCAGGGACCAAAAAGCAAAGGAGCGGGCCGCCAACACCCCGCGCCCTTAACCTCGCGGGCTTCCCTATTTACTTATTAGTACTTATAATGTCTTTGTGTCCTTTTTCAAAGTGGTACATTTTTTATATAACACAATGACAATAGTACAATTTCTGATACCCCCTGACTGTTTGCGTACTGTTGACCTCGCCTGCGCCCGTCCACAGACAGGCGCTTAGTCCGTGCCTTTCAAATATCATTAGGGAGGGGGTTCAGTATGTTCTATGTTACATGTATATAAAGTCAGGAAATTATACTACATATCTTCCAAAATCACATGATGAAACTGTATATTTAGCAAAAAAACTTTATTAACGAGATGTTATGATTAAGTTCCTCTTCAAAAAACCTGTGAAATTCAGTTAAAAAAAATGTATTAAAGGGACGTTATGGTTAAGTTGCCCTACTAAAAACCTGTACAATTCAAAAAAGAAGGGGCTGGGCATGTGATGTCATCAGTGATGTCATCAATGATATTTGTGATGTTATCTTTGATGTCCTGGGTGTTAGTCTTAGCAGTGCAAGGTGGTGGTGCGAGTTATGGTTGCTTAGCCTACCATAACTGGCGAATTTCAGGGGTTTTTCGGTTTTACTTTGAACCATAATATCACGCGTGTAAAGTTTTTTTTTTTTTTTTTTTTTTTTTTTTTTTAGTGAATTGCACAGGTTTTTAGTAGGGCAATTTAACCAGAACGTCCCCTTAACAAAGTTTTTTTTAGTGAATATATATATATATATTTCTGAGGCTTGTGGAATCTGCTTAGATCACATGCTGTGCATAGGCCGACATCTAGTGGAAGCTGCAGAGTATTAGTTTGTTTTTCGAAACTCGAAAATGGGCGTCGACACAGGGCGTGCCAGTAATACTATCCCTAGTGTGACGTCCACTGTACCCATGATCCCTCACGCGTCTAGGACCCTCAGATTGTTTTTTTCTGCCATACTGGTCGGAATCATCCCGCAGAGTTCCCTGGCCTTAGCCATAATTTTGCAAAATATCTTAATATTTCCCCATTTTCTCCACCCCAATGTCGCGTCACCGAACTTCAACACTCGACGCCAGTCCGGAGAATAAAACCACTGTCTAGAGCTGATATATATATATTTTCTTATATATTCCTACACACACTAGCCCGCTGCCACAGGGTGCGTATGGAGGGTACCCCTTTCCAATTTTGCCCCAAGTGCAACCGCAAGTACCCTTGGGTTGACAGACACGCCATGTGTAACCTCTGCTTGCGAACTGCAGAGTGTGTAGTCGATTTAAACCGAAGACCCTAAAGGACCGTTCGATCAAACGTTGGGCCCACCACGCCAGGCGACAAGAGGCCATGGCAGCGGAGGGCGCCTTCAGTGATGGCAGCGACACCGTGCTTTCAGACGGCGAGGGCAACGTGACATCGAGAGACAGCCAAGCGGAAGTCCCCGACTTCGGAAGGTTTTCCGGGAAGGCAGCTATGGTGAAAACCCCCGGCGACACGAGCGCTACCCACAGCACTAACACTAAACATGCGAAAACCAACCAAGACTCGACGCGCACGTCGAGTTCTCGGAAATAGGCATACAGAGAACGGTCCACCGAATCGGTGTCCTCTGGGCGTTCTCCTTCAAGATCGCTGCATGACACCAGGCAACCATCCACTGTTGCCAAAAGTGCCTCGCTCTCTAAGGTAACGAAGGTTAGATCGTCGGAAGACGAAGCCGATCTCTATCCCCAGCCCGCACTCCAGGAGTCGGCATCAGCAGACCGCGTGACGGCTGCTCCCGAGTCCCGACCTCCACACTCTAGAGATAGGGACACTACCCCCGAATCTCGATGCCAGCGAAAACACCGGGGAAACACTCTTCCACCCACGGGGAGAGGGGGGGGGAACAGCAGAAGAAGCACTCTCAACCACCTTCTACACCACAGAAACAGACAGGTCACAGTCTTCGGTTAATTTACCCAAGACCCCTGCACAAGGCCATAGGTCCAGTCAGGATAGAACAAGGACTCTCTCCCAGGAAAGAGTAATCCCCAGCTCTAAGGAATGGTCTAGTGAGGACATAGACAGGGCTATGTCTAGGATGTCATCCCTGACAGACTTCTATGCCAAGAATCCTGAGCACTTCCTCTCCTATGCCCCTGACGGGGCTACACCCTCACAGGGCTACACCCTCAGGGTCTAGAGACCCGGTACCCCCAAGTAAGAAATCCCGGGTCGAACCAGCAACACAAAGTCAGTCTTCGGACCCAGACCCCTTCTGTATACAGCCTTACTCTCAATATAATGAGGATCCACTTTTGATTGAGGATCCAGATTTGGGCACGTTGGGAGACCAAACTGGGATGGACTACTATGGGGATGACGAGTACCAAGAGGAGGACGAGGATGACCCAGAAACCTACAGGATAGACTCCCCAGTAGACAAAGAACCTCTGGTTACGGACTCCCCGGTCGACAACCAACCTCTCCTGAATGAGGTGTTGTCCAGAGCGGCAGAACACTTCCGCATAGATACCCAGGGAGCACAGGAAGAGAGGGATTTTGCCGAGGAGCTAGTGGGAGAAAGGAGACCTGTTGCCCAGGCCATCCCTATTCTCAAATCTATACAGAGGAGAATAGACCCATCCCTTCTAAATCCCAACCTCACCAGGGCAGTAAACCCCAGGATTGAAAAACTATTCAGGGCAGCTCAGTCAGACCCGCTGTACATAAGGGGGCAACTGAAACCGGACTCCCTGGTAGTGAAAAACACCTGAAAGAGGGCGGGAACGCCCCCATCATCGTCTGAAGCTCCCCCCAACAAGGAGAGCAGAAAGATCTATGGTTTGGGTAGAAAGGTAGCTTCACTTCCAGCTACCAGGCAAGGATTGCTAACTTCACCACCCTACTGGCGAGTTACAACTGCCACCAGTGGGAAGAGGTCGCGGCACTCATCGACTCCGCCCCGGAACCTTTAAAAGGCCAGTTGGCACAGGTTGCGTCGGAGGGAAGAGCCGTGTCCGGTTGCATCCTTAAAGCAACCTTTGATGCCGCGGATAACGCTGGCAGACTGATAGCAGAGAGCACTGTTTTCAAAAGACATTCTTGGTTAAGACAATCTGGGTTCAAACCCGAGACACAAGCATCCTTAATAGACAAGCCGGTGGAGCCTGATCTACTGTTTGGCAAGGCTATGAGGGCGCGCTAAAAATGCCAAGGATGAGTACGAGACTCTCAAATCCCTGGGCCAGTTAACCAACAAACCCCCGAATCGAAGAGGGAATGGCATTTTTCGTCCCCCACGCGGCCAAAATTCCCAAAGAGGCTCCAACTATACCCAGGGGCAGGGTACACCATGGAACAACAACCACCAGCAGTCTACCCAGGGTTATGGCAGGGGTAACAAAAGAGGACGTGGTAAGGGTAGAGGCAGCCCCAATAGAGGCGGCGGCACACCTCCCCCAAAACACTGACATTCTGTTCAGGGTCCCTTCTCACGCATCCTCAGTAGGGGAACGCATTTCCAACTTCACCCAAGCTTGGGAAGGGATCACATCAGACAGATGGGCACTGTCCACAGCGTCCGCAGGATACAGCATAGAACTGTTAGAGCGTCCCCGAAACCACCCTCCACGACAAAAAGATTAATTAGACCACCAGAATATCCTCCTCGAAGAGATCGCCAATCATCTAGCAAAGGGCGCGATAGAACTCGTCCCGAGACTCCAGGTAAACAAGGGTATTTATTCAACTTACTTCCTTGTGCCAAAAAAAAAGATTTGACAATGCACCCAGTATTGGATTTACGGCCTGCAAACAAGTATGTCAAGCCCCAAAAATTTTGCATGACTACTCTCCAAGAGGTAATCCCCCTCTTAAAAAAAAAGGGGATTACATGGCAACATTGGACATGAAAGATGCCCATTTTCATATTTCCATGTTCCCAGCGCACAGAAGATACTTGTGCTTCAAGGTGGATAGTCAGCACTACCAGTTCAAGGTACTGCCCTTCGGGATAGCCTCGGCTCCAAGGGTATTCACCAAAGTACTGGCGGTGGTGGCGGCACACCTACGCAGGGAGGCAATCCCAGTGTACCCTTACCTGGAGGACTGGCTCATCACAGGGGAGACCCCAGTAATTTGCAGAACAAACATTCAAAGAACGATCAACCTCTTCGAATTAGGTTTCTACATAAACGAGAAAAAGTCAAGTCCGGTGCCAAGCACCTCCAAACAGTTCATATGAGCTGTCCAAAACACACAAGAGGGGTTGGCCTTTCCATCAGAGCAAAGAATTCGGAATATACTGCTGCAAATTCCGCAATATCAGTCCGGTCGCCACATAACGGTATGCAAAGCAATGTGTTTGCTGGGCATGATGGCGTCCTGTATTTACCTGGTCCCCCACGCGCACCTGCGCATGCGTCCCATGCAAGAATGGTTGGCGAAACAGTGGTCTCAGGCAAGTGGGTCAGTGGGACGATCTAGTGGTCGTTTCGCCAATGCTTGTACAAAGCCTTCACTGGTGGACAAGAGAAAATCTGTCCACGGGGAAACCCTTTTACAATCCCGAGATACAGGCGGTGGTCACAACGGACGCATGCCTGTCAGGTTGGGGAGCACACCATCTCCACCACCCAGCTCAGGGTCTCTGGTCTCACTCAGTGGCCAAGAATCATATCAATCTGCTAGAACTTCTGGCAGTATTCAGAGCGCTTCAGGCATTCGAGCCCTACCTGTTGAACCTGTCGGTGCAGATCCTGACGGACAGCACTACAGCCATGTTTTACCTGAACAAGCAAGGAGAGACTCGTTCACCAAATCTGTCCAAGCTTGCCCAGAAAATTTGGATATGGGCACTCAGATGGAACATCTTCCTGTCATCTCAACATGTTCCAGGGGATCTCAGTTCTCTGGTGGACGCTTTGAGCAGAGATACCCTCCCAGAGCAACACGAATGGTGTCTACACAGAGAAATCGTAGATCTCTTCTCTCTGTGGGGTTTCCCCACTTAGACCTATTCGCCACAAGTGAAAACAGACAGTGCCCAGGATTCGCATCCAGGTTCCCCCAACCAGACTCCCAGGGGAACTCCCTGTGGATGAACTGGTCAGGGATGTTTGCGTACGCTTTTCCACCAACACCTCTCATCAGGAAGGTGGTCAACAAGATGAACAGAGACTCGATGACGCTCGTCCTAGTTGCTCCCATGTGGGCGAGACAACCGTGGTTCCCACACTTACGCAGACTAGCGGTGTGCGAACCCATCAAACTCCCGGGCTGGTTCAACCTACTATCCCAGCACTAAGGTCAGAAAGTGCATCCACAACCCAACTCCATGAACCTGGCAGCATGGCTCCTGAGGTCAGAGAGTTTGGACATCTCAATTTACCGCAGAGATTTATGGACATCCTAAGAGAATCTAGGAAGCCAAACACGAGGCACTGCTACTTTGACAAATGGAAGAGATTTGTTATCTGGTGCCAGAATAAGCAAATCAACCCAGTTGATTGCACTCCTTCCACAATTGTCACATACATGCTCCACCTGCTGGACGCAAGGTTGGTTTTTAACTCACTAAAGGTACACCTGGCAGCGCTGTCAGCATATACCACCTCCCATAACAAGGTGTCGTGGTGGAAAGTACCACTGATTAAAGCATTCATGGAAGGAGTAAAGAGACTTCACTCTCCAATTTCAAACCCACCACCAGGATGGGACCTTAACGTGGTGCTATCTAAACTCATGGGCTCCCCATACGAGCCCATGCATAAAAGCAGTCTCAAACACCTGACTTGTAAAACGGCCTTCTTAGTAGCAATTACATCTATAAGAAGGGTCAGTGAAATTCAGGCTCTGTTAGTGCAGGATCCTTTCTTTACGGTTCATGAAGATAACTGGTTTTACGTACACACCCTAGGTTCTCACCTAAGTTTATTTCTAAATTCCACGTGAACCAGTCCATCGAGCTTCCGGCTTTCTTCCAAGACCCACAAAGCTCGGCTGAGGTGAAACTACACACCCTAGATGTGTGTAGGGCGGTCCTATACTATGTAAACAAAACCAGGCCGTTAAGGAAAACAGACCAACTGTTTGTCTCCGTAGCTACAGGCAAAGAGAGAGATCGCGTCTCTGAAGGTGCCATCTCTAAGTGGATTTTTAACTGTATCCAGCTGTTACTCCCTTTATGAAAAAACTTTGCCTTTCACGCCAAGAGCCCACTCTACAAGAGGCATTGGGGCCACTCTGGCTTTCATTGCAAATGTACCCCTTGACACCATTTACAAAGCAGCTACTTGGAGCTCTATTCACACTTTTTTACTCAGCACTACTGCATTGACACCCATTCCAAGACAGATACTCAAGTGGGACAAGCGGTTCTAAGACGTTTATTTGCTCATGACCCTTCTCACATCCCACCTCCTTCTTCTAACAATGTTCGCTAATTTATGCATAGCATGTGATCTAAGCAGATTCCACAAGCCTCAGAAGGGATACATTACACACCGTAATCGTATTTCTGATGCTTGTATCTGCTTAGATTCACATGCGATCCACCCTTCCTCCCGTCTGAGAGCAGGCGCACGGATGCTTGTAGTCTTTATCTATCTATCTATCTATCTATCTATCTATCTATCTATCTATCTATCTGCTTGGATTATCTGTACTCGCGCTACTCCTCATGCTACCTCATGTCAGAAAAAATACAATCTGAGGGTCCTAGACACGTGAGGGATCATGGGTACAGTCGACGTCACACTAGGGATCGTATTACTGGCACGCCCTGTGTCGATGCCCATTTTCGAGTTTCTAAAAACAAACTGTAATACTCTGCAGCTTCCACTAGATGTCGGCCTATGCACAGCATGTGAACCTAAGCAGATACAAGCATCAGAAATACGATTACGGTGAGTAATGTATCCCATATATATATCATATATGAATTATTTAAACCAAAATGAAATTTGACCTACCTGTGTGAATCTCACTATTATAAATCCACAAAGGCATCTAATTTCAATCACAATCAACATATAAATATGCCTTATTCTAATAAACATTAAACATACTAACATTCTACTTAGCATGTGTTTCTATATGAACATTACTAACATTTCAATGGAACATTTCACATAAGGCAAATAGGGATAACGTACTAGATTTTCTCCGACCTTAAGACGAGTAGGGTGCTGGAGAAATTTACATCCTTACATTTGAATACATCTGTGTACCAACTCCCCTCTGCAGGTGGAAGGCAGTGAATGGTTTATCTTGTAGAGGCCACTTAACATAAGGTAAGTAGCGTCTAACATAGGGCTATGTGTTAAGCCAATTACATGCAAAAGGCAACTTGTTTGCATTGGCTCATGTAAGTTTCTATTCACAAGTACTGTCCTGGGGAACCTATATGTTGTATTCTGAACCCACATGTATTCTATGTTTGCTAAAACTGTGGATGCAGTTTTCTATATACATGTATATGTGACTTTCATTAAACCAGGATTTTCTTTTACCTATATGTATGTATGTTTGTATGTGTGTGCAAATGAATGGACTCCTTTCTGTCCAGAAACATGCACAGTTTTTAAAGGTGCATATTTGTAAGGCTTTCAGTCTCTTTATATTTCAGGGCTAGAGATGTACTATTCTCCAGTAACAGTTTGTTGACAATTCTCTTTCCTCCGCACTACACCAGACTCTGTCTAGCATTGATAGATGGGAGACTGCAGAGGATTTGCACTGTGCTCGGTTCTTAATTAATATAATTAATTCTTTGAACATATATTTTGTTGCGCAAACATCCAGACTATACTATGGCCTAGATTGGCTGCATCAAAGCATGATCTCATTCCAGGCAATAATACCAACTTTCCACAAGAACCCACGATCATTCAACACCAGTTTGGACCACTAACTATATGTTCAAATGCTTGGCTTTACAAAGGCAATCCCACTTTAAAGTGGCACCCAAAGTTTTTCCAGTTTTGATTTTCGATTTCTTTGTAGAGTGGAAGGGGCCTAAAAGTGCAATCTTTCACTTTCCATTCAATATATAAATGACAAAACAGGGCATGCAATTATCGACACTGGATTGGTGTTCCAGTTTCTAAAGTGCATCCCCTTTACATTCCAAGTCATTTTACCTTCCAAGACTTTACCCTGACCAAAGTTGGACAATTTGGGTGAATGGGTAGCGGTTTCTTTTATATATCTTTTTAAGATGCAACTTCTGATTTTGGGATAACCAGCCAGGGACTCGGTCAGGCATCATTCAGTCCGCAAAACCCTCCATTCAGGTGGCTAGTTTGAAAGGCAATTCTCCTGTCCAGAATGGACATCCTTTAATGGGCTGCTCTGGCTTCCCTCTCAATGGACCAGTTTGTCCCCCTTCTTAATCTTCACCCAAACTCATCTTCCATAATCCATCCTTGTATCCTATGGGTATCACATTATATTTCCCTCTAATTCATGCCCTGGTTTGTCACAGAGGAGTGGTTTACTTTCCACATGACCAAACATGTGTCGATAACTTACTCTTTTTGAAGAGAAGCTAATTTTGTTTTTATGCTCCAATTTCAGACTCATCTATGCTGCACATCAAGGCAAA
The DNA here is from genome assembly GCF_040938575.1 of Ambystoma mexicanum. NCBI lineage: Eukaryota > Metazoa > Chordata > Amphibia > Caudata > Ambystomatidae > Ambystoma > Ambystoma mexicanum. The sequence continues at coordinate 132,172,923 of NC_090928.1, forward strand.
TATGTTGATATGTTACATGATGGATATGTGACAATTGTTGCCAATGTTATACATTTTTAACAAATTAAGGTAATTCTTAACATGGTGACATATAATTCAGTTTCAATTATCTGATGGCTTTCTTCGATCTACAACATATCAAAAGCTCTGGTAAATCGTACCTTCCATGATGATGCAAGGCTAATTTAGTTTGTGCTCATATATGGCTTTATTTTGTTCATGTGAATGCTTTCAGATTTCTTTGGTGTCCACTTGCAGCAGCCCCCGCAAGAGGGCAGAGACCAATACCTCGCCTAAATATTCCTTCTCCATGTAATCCTATCCAAATACTTTTTTCTCATAGGTGTTCATACCTTCAATTACCTTTAACCTTGACTAATCCAAGTCAAATGCCTGGTCACGGTGCATCTGAATGCTGTTGAGCACCTCTGCTGTTCCCTTGTGTCCCCACCATTCTCGCACACAGGTGTTGCCTATTTTGCTCGATTCTTCCCCCCCCCTTCTACCACCTAACCCCCTCAAGCCTACTTCTGGAGGAGTCTGTCCTGATAAATTCTGATTTGACCATCACCGTCTTGTGGCCAATGCTGGATTTGACTTTTATGGACTTCATTGATTCACAGTGTGTCACCCTTTCTCAACTCTCCTGCTGGACTTCCTTTGCATCTTGTACTTAGTGGCCCTGAATCATGCCGTATCCATCTTCATCTTGTATCCTGGATTGCAACATTGTGTTACCACTGACTTCTGCAATTGTATTCACTCTCCCTTCTTGCTTCTCCACTCTTTTGACTGCTAACTCTCTGCTCTCTCCTCCTTTCCCTTCTCTCTTGTCCTATCTCCTCCTCCCCTTACTTACTTCTATGCACTTACTCTATCAGAATTGTCCCTGGACCTAGTATGATAGCAACCTCGTTTGTCTCCTGCCCCCTCCTCTTACTGTTTTTTTCCTCTCCACCCCCAGCACTAACTGAAATGTCGCCAGGCCTAGTATGATAGTCGCTTGTTTTGTTCCTACCCTACCTTTCTGCACCCCTCTCCCTCACCTTTTGTTTTTCTCCGGCTCTACCAGAAATGTCTTCAGGCCTAGTACGGTAGTCGCCCGTCTGTTTCCATTTCCTTCCCACTCTCCCCCTCCCTTCCTTATCTATGTCTTAGCTCTTGCACTATCTGAAATGTCGTCAGGCCGAGTACGATAGTTGATTTCACATCCTTAATGTTCATGGCCTGTAAGAATGTCATTGTATTTTCCCTTGTTCCCTCCCTTGCCTTGAAGCGCTTTGAAACACATTGTTTATAGGCGCTATATAAATAAACATATCATATATGTCCTGACTCTAACCTATAATTATTTTCTATCCACTTCCAGCTGGTCTGGAGGCCTTGAACTCACGTGAGAATAGAAACTTAAAATGCAATTCAATTCTGTTATTTCATTCTTTTGGGTTTCATTTCTTGATTTATAAATTCAGATCTATCTTTTCAATGTACATCACATAGTAAAACGAAATTCAATAGCATATCCATTCCTATTCTTTAATTTCAAATAATATAGTTCGAATGAATTACTAATATGTCAGAATATATTCTCACAATGACTGGAATACACCTTTTTGTTTACATTGGAAAGACACACAAAGACATCCAAGTATAACTTTTGATTAAATGGCTTGCGGTGTTCCCTGCAAAAGAACTACTATAATTTGGTGTGTGCCTTTTACATGTAGCCTGGGTCATTCGGAAAAATCATAAAGCAGTTCAGTGCAAACATTACTCCTTTCTTTTTTCAAAGCTGCATCCCAAGTTAATATTTTCCTGTGCTTGATGTTTTGGGCTTTGGATTTCACACACCACAGGGATATGTATTCCCAAGAATGTACTTCACAACATATATTCAGGATGGGAATTGATATAAATACCTTTTTTTAATGCATTTTCAGCCATTGTGCAACCTGTAGAATGAAACTGTCACTATACATTGATTCTTTGAAGTCTTGCTTTAAATTAAATTATTTCAACAGACATTTTATAACCTTTGGGCACACTCTGCAATTTGACAGGTGTCTCTTTTTAACGTGATGGCAAACAAGGGCCAGAATCACTAATAAGCATTAACTTTGGTTCATCTTATTTGTCTTGCTCTTGTTAGGAAGGTAGTTCTCCTTTTATTTATGCTAGATCTCCTCTTTATTAAGCTTTATCAATGTGGCATATTCTATAAACAATTTATGAAAATTCCCCCAGCTCATAAATCCCTAAACAAACCGAATTCCCATTAAAAAGAGGAGGAGTAACCGAGAAACGGGGACAAACCAATTGGTACCGTCAATTTAAATGCAAATAGGGAACAACCTATGAGAGCGACACAATCCTGCGTATACAAAGGGCAAGGAGAGCCCTTATAAGGCGAGTCAGGGAGGAGACAGATCTTTCAAGTCACCTGAATATAAGGGAAAACAGCTGAAGGTGAAGCTGCCAGGAGTGGGAGGAAGCCAGGTGAAATCCTTTAACTGCTGGGAAAGACTACACTTTAGGGTTTGAAATTGCTGGGAGCTGGTTAGTTCCTGGCTATATCCTAGGAGAGCCTGGTTAGCTTGACACCACCAGCTACAAGGAGCTACTTTTGGTTCCTGGTGACTGGGGCCCAACAACTATACCGGGGTCGGGAGTATTGTAAAGGGGCAACGCGTTTGTCTTGGTAGCAAGACAACGCATAGCAACACAGGTTTGAATCCCGGTCTCGCGCTTAGAAACCGGTCCCTGGTATTTAGCGTATTATAAAGGAGCAATTATTATTATTATCATTGTTATTATACATCAGATTCACTCGGTGTCTGGGTATTTGTATAAAAGGTGTATTAGGAATCCTCTAGAAGACATTCAAACCGTGATGAGTTACGGGTTGCATCTTGTATGAAACTTAAATGTGTGAACTGCCGTGTATTTGCTCCTCATTCTGCAGGAGCAGCGAGAGTAAAAGAAAGAATGAGCATGGTGGCATCGCATCAAAGAGATGGCCACAGAGATAAAAATATTGCGGCAATAAACAAACCACAACAGATTTGGATGCAGTGACAGAAATAAACATAGTGGCAGAGGTATGTATGTACCGGCAAAGATAGATGACGGACAAAATGGGAGATAACAGCAAGACTGTAAAGTGACAGAAAAGAAATGTAGAAGGAAATCAGAGAAAGGAATGCAATGAAGGATGGCAAGAGGCAGAAGAACCCACAACCAGTCAGCAATAGAGTGAAAGTCCGAGCAATATAGCAATAGCAAGAGGGTTGTATGGTGTGAACTTGTGTTTGGCAAAGAAAAGCAAATCCCAATATATTTTAGTCACTTCGGATTGGCTGTTCTTGCATGTGCATCTCTGTGTTAAATCTCTATGCAAAAAAAGAAGCCGAAGCGGGAGTCCATAAAGTTGGTAAAAGAAGGTTTCAGCAAGGATCTACCAAAACACTGAACAAGATCTGAGTAGCCAACACTGTCGCCCACTATAAAGTTGGAGCGACAGGCGGGTACCCTGACCTTGGGCTTCAGAGAAACTTCCTACAATGACAGAGGGAAAACTAAGAGGACTGGGAGTCCACAATTAACCTCAGTGACGATCCTGGGAAGAGGCTGAGCCAAACTGAAACAGAGGGGCCTAAAGGGGGACAAGAGTGTGTGTATGGCCCACAAGAGCCTTTACAAAGTACTGCCTTGTTGATACTAATTTAGGGAACTACTAAGAATAGGTTTAAACTTTTTTTAAATATCTAAAATCTTGGGGAACTCACTAAAGGGCTGCGTCTAATGGATTCTTTCCGGCCATTGATTCCTCATCTAATTCCCTGACCCAGCGCAGCTGTTCTCTGAAACCTTTCTGCTGCCAGGGGGTGCAAGGTGGCTGTGCATCTGCTCAATGCCTCTATGCGCACCATGCAAGACATGACATTGGGGTCAGTATGTAGCGGTGCTACGCCTGTGACATCAGTTTACTTTGTCTGCGCACTCTGTTTGCTACATGGGAACAAGCTTGTTGAGCTTTTATTTTATTTTTTTATCTGTATTTGATGCTCATGCACCTTTAAAAACATGTATAAAACATGTGATTCATGAGAAAATACAAATTATTATAAAATCAAAGACCACAATAAAATGCCAAGTAAGATTTCGTTGGAACATACAAAAATCAACCCCAAAACAGATCACAAAGGAAGCCCTAGTGTCGAGGATCAAGAAGCAAATCTGAGTGAACTGTTAATGTGCGAGACACAAGTATCATACATTACAATGTGGCTTTTACAGCAGCATAGGACAGCAACTGAGTGAAGATTTTCAATGTAGTCATGCGAAGCTCAGAAGACAAACTTTTGTCAAGAAATCAAATAATTAAAAGAATAGCAGAAAAGCAAGCTTATTGTATATGTGAATGCTACTGATGACAGAACTCTTGAGGTCGAATATTAGTGTATTTCGGAGTTCGTGGTCCGGCAAACACATTCAGTTATGAAATTTCATGCTTCTAATTCATTGAGTTTTGTCTGTATAAAGCTTAGAATACGTACCAAAGACAGAATTAAGGCATTGCTACGTCCCCACATAAACAGCCACAACATCTTTGGGAAAGTAACGATGAACAAACAAATTTATTCCCAACATTAACATTCTCGTACTTGTAAAGAAATTGCAGAATAGAATCAAATGCTTTAATGTTTCCGGCTCAGCAGTATTATGGCAGAAACAACTACATCCATCAACTGTGGCGCCGTTGTTGTTTCAAGTGTTTTATACGTGTGTTGGTATGAAACCAATCTAATGTGAATCTCATATAGAGATTTCTGGATATGTTGCATGAAAAGCAAATGAGATAGGACATAGACAGAAGTTGCATATGTCTAAATTTAGCATATTCTACATAGGATTGGTATGTCCCGATGCGATCAGAAATACGAGATCAATCGTATTGGAAACGTTTCTTCTTCACAAGTGCAGAGCGTGTTATAAGATCTCCAGCATCCTTAGTAAGCAAAGACTGCATTTGTTTTTTGTAAAGTGCAATGGATGCTGGTGGTGAGTTGATGAGCATTAACGAAAAATCCTCATAAAGAGAGTTGGCAGATGGATATCTCATTTTGCAATAATTGTTGAGCCTTCTCCACTGAAGATTGCAAGCCAACTAGAGACAGACCAACTTCATGTATGAGGATGACTTTGGGCTGGCCTTTGGGAAGGCCAAGAACCATTTTCCAGATGCAGCCTTGTAGCTTGTTAAGAATTGGACCAATCTCTAATAAACAAAGATCCAACCATAGAGAATAGACGCCTCCAATTTCATTAGCTAGAAGTCTATCAATGGCATGAGTGAGAATTTGCAGTGCCTACGATAGAGAAGTTTCATTTGTGCTATCAAAGAATCAATTTTTCTGGTTAAGGAGCTTTACCACATCTTTAATGAATTGGTATTTGAAAGATTGTAGCCCAAATATGTCATTCCCATTGTCCGCTGAACTTGAATGAGCTTTCTATTTTTGCTCAAAAACGACGACATGCCTACTCCGCCAAAGGCCTCGGGCTTCAAGCCGTGTGCAGATTGCAGCTGGCAGATGTCAGTCTTGAGCCCGCCCTGGATTTGCTTCTATTGCTTGGACAAGGACCAAGACACCCAAGATTGCACGTTGTGCCAGTCCATGCACCCGAAGGCCCTCCACGAGAGAGTGGCGAAGACCTTCGTCCATAAGGCTTAGGGTGAGGCTCTGCATTTTGTCGCGGCCACACAGTACAGAATGATGCTCCAAAGAACAAGCGGTTCCGCAAAAGGAAAAGGAGAAAAAGCAGCAGTATTGGAAGTGGTCCCTCTCCTTGAGTGAGTTCCTTGCACCAACATTTGTCTCCATCTTATGCAACATCTATCATGAGGATAGGGCATGAACCTTTGGGTTCTAGAGGAGTGAGCGATTTCCCAAAAGAATTCTTTGGGGAAGGTGAGGATGTGCTGGGCCTGGAAGAGGACATTCAAGTGACCAGAGGACTCAACACCTCCCCAGAGATGGACTTTTTGCTAGCTCCCACCCCAGGAAAGCCTCAAGCTTTTGATGGCTAAGGTGGCCAGGGCTACCTGCTCCGTCCAGGTCCAAGGTTCAGTACAAACGTTGTGATATTCTGGATGATGCCTCAGGAAAACAGATGCTGCTGCCCTTCAATATGGCAGTGTGGAGGCCCCGGTATTGAAGCTATGGGAGAAACCTGCCTTTGTTCTGGCTTTGGAGAGGGATCTGGCGAGGAAACACTGTCCTGCTCCATCGGATCCAGCATTTCTTTCCTCCCATGCTTCACTTGAAAGCTTGATGGTTCAGGTCACGATGGCTAGCCAGAAGACTTCTGCTTTCCTGTCCCTTCCACCAGATATGGAGAGTAAGAGTTTTGACGCATGGGGAAAGAATGTGTTTGCTTCGGGAAGTCTTGCACTGCGAGCCGTGAATGCCTCTTGCACCAGGTCGAAGTTCTCCTTCGGTCTAGCGACGGTGGTGGCCAGTGCTGCTGATTACGTCCCAGAGGGAGAGATGATGGATGATTCCTGTCTTTGGTCTCTGATGTCAAGTAGGTGGCACGCCAAATGCTACAATCAGGACGGGACACGACGGACTGTGTGGGTTCAGTGGTGAGACACTACTCGTGGCTGAGGACGTCTAGGTTTGTGGCCGACATTCAGACTAGGCTTTGGACAAGGCTTTTCATAGGCCAAAACCTTTTTGAAGCGAAGGCTGACAAAGCTCTCCAGAAGGTCCAGTTTTCTAAGGCAACTATTAAATCCTTGGGGCTAGCAGTGCAACATCCTTCCGCACAACCGTCGTCTTGGGCAGGGGTTTTCACCCCTTTCCAGCCTTCACCTTGAGGGGCTGTGGTTAGTCTACTGGTGCTTTCTGAGCAGTACAGGAAGGGGTACCAAGTGGAGTGCTGTTCCAGTGGCCACAAACCTCACGCACGCCAGGGTGCCAAACCTCCATGATGGGGCTTTGCCACTCATCAGTGGTATAAGGGGAGGCTTTCTTTGTTCAGCTCGGGGTGGTTGAAGACTGCATCCAATGCTTGGACCTTGCAAGTTATCGGACAAAGATATTTCCTCCAATTCCCTCGGCGTCCCCCCAACCACAGCCCTTTGGCCACCCACTGGTCTCCGGACCCCATCCTCCAGAAGGAGGTCCGTCCGCTTCTGTCTAAGTGTGATCTGGTTGGTTCAGCACTCAGAACGAAGAAGTGGGTGGAACTCCACCTATTTTCTGGTGCCGAAGGAGGGCACTGGCCTGCGCCCCATTCAGGATCTGCGACTGCTGAACTTGTTCTTACGCAAGGACAAGTTTAAGATGGTTACTCTTACCCAGATTCTGCAAGCCCTCGATCTGCAGGAGTGGTTGGTTTCCCTGGACTTCAGGACGCCTATTTGCATGTGCCTATTTATTGAAAGCACAGAAGTGCCTAAAGTTTGTAGTGGGCCAACACCATTACCAGTTCATGGTCTTGCTGTTCGGATTTCCTCAGCTCCCAGGTTTTTCACCAAGCTGCTGGCGGTGGTAGCAGCTCATCTCAGGAGGGTGGGCATTCATGTCTTTCCCGACGTGGACTGGCTGGTAGAAGCTTGCTCCCCAGAACTTGTGTCAGAGCACCTATTCCATACATGCACGCCTTTGCTACAAGTCTCTGGTTTCATCATCCCAGTCTCTCTGATTCATCGTGGCAGACTTGGACACTTGGCGGTGTGTGGGCTTTAACACCTGATGATTAACTGGCAAACATCTTTCTGATGGTTAAGGTCCTCAAATCCCAGGAATAAGTCCCAGGCCTCGGCTTTCCTGCACCTTCTGTGTCTCATGGTACCTGCATCCTTGTGGTTCTGGAGTCAAGGCTATGCATGAGATCGCTTCAGTGGTTTCTTTGTTGCCAATGGTCGCAGTTTGAGGGCCACGTGTCAGACCATCTACAGGTCTCGAACCAGGTGGCACTGGATCCAACGTGGTGGGCCGTGCGGGACAACTTGCTGAGAGGCACATTGTTTTGTCAACATTGCCCCCAGGTGGTGATAGTCAGGAACGCATCTGAGTCTGGTTGGGGTGCTCACCTGTCAGACCTAATGGTGTGCAGAAAATGGGCCCCCTCAGAAGTCTCTGGACCACATCTACTTGATGGAACTGAGGGCAATTGGCTTGCCCTGTTTTCTTTCCTCCCCTCCGTAAAACGTAAGACTGTGCTGATCCTGACAGACAACACAGTAACCATGCACTACTTCAGCAAACAAGGTGATGTGTGGTCCTTGCCTCTGTGCAGAGAAGCAATGCTACTAGGGTTCTGGGCTCTGGAAAATAGTGTCTCTGATGGCGTCTGGCCAGATGAAATATTGTCACAGTGGATGCCTTGAACAGACAGGCTCCGCCTCCCACGAGTGGTGGCTCTGCCAGGAATTTCTGGAGGAGATCTTCTCCTTTTGGGGTTGTTTTCAAGCGGACCATATCACCAACAGTGTCAACAGGCAGTGCAAACTTGTTCTGCTCCAGGGAATTTCCTCATCAGGTAGCTCTGGTGGAACGCGCTGACACTCAAGTGGACTGTCTGCCTCCTTTATGCATTCCCACCAATTCTGTCATTCTGCTGGCTCTCAGGAGGTTGCTCCTGGTTGGAACCACAATGGTCCTGATTGCCGCGGACTGGGCCCAAAGAACGTCGTATCCCTGGCGCCCTCCGAGGAGAGTATACTTGCTCTCCCAATCAGAAGGATGGGACCTCCACCCATACATCAGCAGCTTCATGTTTAGCTACTGAGAGCCTGAGGTACAAAGAGTGGGACTTGTCGGATGACGTCCTCAATGTGCTCCTTGCAGCTCGAAGGCCTGCTATGAAATCCATTTATTTCATACAAGAGTGGTAGGGAAAGTCCCTTAAAGCAATAGTGGATCGGGATTCAAAGAGAAGAACCACCAATGGAATCCACTGTGCTATGGATGTTATTTTTGATCATTCAAATTAATTTCAAATAGTGTATCTGTAAAGATATCACAATTGGTTAAAACCTTTGCGAATACTGATGACCATCAAGTAAATAGTATTCTTGTAAATTTGTCAGTTTTAATAAAAAGTAAAAGAGAAAAAATGAAATTTTAAAGTGGAGTGAGATCCATACATGAAACCAGTTTTGAAACCATGAGAAAACAAACATGATTTCTTAAACAAAAGAAGAGAATGTACAATGTAGACCTATCAGTGAAAATTAATTGAATGAGAAAAAAATAAAATAAATTAAATAATGCACAAAATAAATCATGACATAGGAATATTGAATCACACCTATAGTGGGCTTAATGTTCAGATATTTGCTAAACAGAAAGACTAAAATGAAATGAAGAGCAGGTCTGCCGATGTGTCTGTGTCAGAAAGAGTCCGAATGTACTTAAAAGTTGTTCAAACAAACATCTACAGCATGTTTCGGTGTAAAAGCCACCTGCTGGGCAATATATTCTGAAAGAAGCCTTCATCAGGGCGAAAAAGGGAACTGGACCTTGTGTGGAGGCAGACACCTGAAAGAGAAGGAATTTTAAGTGATTGTTTTCAGAATCGTGTAGGCTACAAGTGCGATTTTCTAAGTATTTAGAATGCATAATAACATTGATTTACCCAAAGGGTGAATTCTTACCCTAATAAGGAGCAAAAAGTCTCTGTTGGGGTCTGGCTGTGTTATCCTGCTGAAACGGGGTGTACGCCATGACCAAAGAGGCAACAGTTTCAAATCTTCATCTATAGACCTGAAAAAATAATCAATCCCTTTGTTCGTGATTGTTTTTCTAATTTAAAATGTTTAAGTGTAGCATATCATTCAAGCAAAAATCATTGGCGAATACATTTAAAAAATATCTAATTGAAGAAACTGGTGTTGGAATCGTAAAAGATGTAACTTGTTCAGTCTTGGTCTGATTCCATTTGTACGGCGAGAAACCAGGCACCAAAAAGGAAGAGTTAGGCCCCTAAAAGGGAGTTTTGAAAAAAAAATAATTATGAAAGGAATTGCGAGCTTGTGAGCCCATATTACTGGCTCAAAAAATAAGAATAAAAATAATAATTTGCCTAATGCTTGCAGATGGCGCGAAATTATGTAAGAATTAAAGGGAGACAGAATTCATTAACGCTTACTTGCAGCCGTCAAGTTGTAATAGCTGGCATAAAAGAGCGAAAAGTGAGCTGCACATGAATGTGTTTTTTATGCGTAAAACGAACAGTCGTCGTATGGACATGACGTTGATGGGTGCTCCATGATTAAATTCTCAGCCGCTTCCTAAAGAGAGAGGTTTCATAAACATAAGCTTGTTGCGCCGGAGAGAGCGGGTTGTGGTAAAGGTGCTCTCCCAATTCATATTGCGTGGGTAAGTTCAGGGCCCTTACTTTGCAATCCTTCGGGTTATTGTAAAAATTGCTGGATGGGGGGACTTGTAGCAGACTGGATGCCCTTTAACTTCGCGGCTGTGCCGTTTAGATTGATTTCAATGTGCAGCTAAGTCGTCTGCAAACTTGCTTCGGCGTTATATGGTTACCATGGGTAACCAGGAAATAGCTGCAAAATTATGATTGGTTGCTAGTACGAGGTGCGTCTGCTGACGTTGCTGATTTGGTCATGTGACCGTAAGTCTGGAACAGAGCGATTGGTTAAATCTGAGACTGTCACTTAGTGCGGGACGTCTCATTGACTTCTGACATATTAGAACTAACATATAATTGGTTGATGTCGCGTAGAGCCCCTAGATTTCCAGATCTTTGGTTGGCCGTTCGTGGCTAAAATCATGCAGTGTTGATGCCGAAAAGACTGAAAGATATTGGTATAAGCATGCATCGTGCTCGCAAAGGCCCCCCCCCCCCCACACAGGCAGAAGGCGTGTGCTGAGGGCACACCCATTTATGCAAAAGAAAGAAGTTAAATTAATTTATCTGAGCGCTCATCATGCTCCACAAATAGGGCCTTAAAACCAATGAGCATTTACCGGGGGCATGATTGTCCGGGAATCAGGGGGCCAAGGTTTCCCATCTGGAACACATAAGTGCATTGTGTAGCAGATGGCAAAACATTGTCACAGTGACACCATGTTGCTGTTTTCTGTAATCTGCGCCTGGGCGAGCTTTCTCCATATTGGTAGGAGTTTGTAAGTAGATCTACAGATGGTCTGCAAGTGTGTACCTGACGAAATCAAAAATACTTTACAAAATGTAGTTTTTATGGAACAGTAAATACCAGGCTACACATGTTTTCTGTATGTGTTTCATGCTCTTTATCTCCACATGGACACCATAGGATAGAGTAGGTTTGGAACGGTCTTAGTCTCATAATATGTTCAAGTATAAGGTAAATATTCCTCATTGAGGCCATGAGTGTGGGTTGATAATCTGTAAATCCATTTAGCCTTTTTCTGCAAGAGGCAATTTGATGTGTTGGAAGATTCCTTAACAACATCTACAATCCGCCATTTGATGATGTTCGGAGTGTGGTGTGCTTCAATAAAATGATTCACTAACTGTGCAGATGTGGTTTTGCACCTTAATCCGAGATCGATGCTCTGAAATTCTGATGTTGGCAGACCGGCTAGTCTGTCCTACATACCGTAGTCCACAAGGACATTCAATAAAGTAAATTACTTGTTTGGATTTACAATTAGTAAGAGAACCAAGGACCCAGGTTTTTGTGCCAATTTTGAAGTCTTTCATTTTTGTAGTAAATTGCCAAACAAAACAGGAGCCACATGGGAAAAGACCTATTCTAGGCGCTGGCTTCGTGAATTTTGAGTGAACGAGTTATCTCGTATATTTTTCGTTCTTTTAAATGCGAATCTTGGTAAAGGAGTATCTGGCAAACTGAGTTTAACAATTGGCCAATATTTACAAATCAGTTTTTTTACTTGAAAAGTATCCGGGCCATAGGTGATCACACAAGTCATTTTGGTTGGTTCATAATTGCGATTAAGTGTGGTATTGGTATCTGGAGCTAATAGAAATTCTCGATCAGTAAACATTGCTCTTTTCCTGTCTCCAGAAATGAGCTTTTTAGGATATCCTCTTTCGGATAAGCGCATTTCTAGTTCCTCCGATTGTTGATAGAAATCACACATATTGGTGAAATGTCTTCTTATTCGGAGGAATTGCCCACACAGCAAATTTTTCTCAAATGTCGTGGGTGGTTACTAGAGAAGTGCAATAGTGCGTTTCTTGCTGTGGTTTTTCGATAGACAGCATTTAAGCCTACCAGCGTCATGCTTGATTTTGAGATCCAAGAACGCAATTTTTTTGTAGCTTTGTTTCATCGTGAATTGAATGTTGCTATCAATGTTGTTCAGCCACACCAAAAACAATTCAAGCTCTGACTCGGAGCCGTTGTAATCCATTTATGCCTGAAGCTGGTGTAAATATTTGGTTTGGTGCCAGGAGAGGAACCTGGCTCTTTTATCCTGCTCATTATCCCCTACATTGGATTTTCTGCTTTCCTGTGCCCAAGCAAGCCTGCAGGTTGGCACTGTTCGCGGTTACCTTGCTGCTATTTTGGTGTTCTAGAGGTCCCTGATTTTGAGAATAACATAACCTTGTGTCTGCATCTCATTCCTGACTCATCACAGGCCACCTTGAGGCATGATTTGCTCAATGCAGCCTGGAGAGTTGAGCCTTAAGGAGTAGCCCCCAGTCTCGCACTAGTGCTGCGCACTGTGGTCTGCAGTTTGAGATGGGAAAACTGCGTATTTACTTCAGGCTGAAACATCATGGAGGTTACAGGTTGGACCACAACAAAGACTGCTGATTGAACCTTACGTTGAAATCGCTACAGTGTAGGAACTAAAAATGAGTAAATATGTAAATGTTAAATTCTGGTGGTAATGAGAAGCCTGCCATGCTCCCTACCCACCGAGAAGTGTGTTCATAGGTTGGAACACCAGATTTACATCAGAGACAAATTAAGACCTGTTCCTTTAATTTGCCTCACAGGATGGCATGCCACAAAAGGCTTTAAATATGACACATTCCGGGGATGCCCTTGGCCACCACTACCTGCAGATATAAACATTTCTGTGATCTAGCATTTTCTTATCTTTGGCTTAAATGTTATGCAGAGATGGGTATGCGGCAGGAATTCATACCTTTAAATGCTCATGGGTTTTCTTATTGACTCGCTTGCAGTGCTCTGTTGTATGTAGTTGATTGGAAGCGCTTGGACAATAATATGACTTTGCCATAATACAGTACAATTTGATTGAGGTATCGATAATGATGATTTGTGATTTTTATAGCACTTTCGCCAAAGCACTGTGCTTAGAACATATTTACATACAATATCACCCAACCAAAGTTGGCACTCATTTATAGAACACTGAAGGATGAAAGGCTGAGTTGGCCTTGCCGGGATTCGAATCCTCGATCTGCAGATCGCACTGAAATCGCAGCAGCGAGTGCTGAACTCAATGAGCTTTCTTCCCGGCATTAGGTGGATTTTTCCTACATTTTATGTTATTTTCTGTGAAGGTTGTGTTCAATTCCTCAGTTACTTTTCAAGGTCATGTGATTACAATTTGAAATATGTCTTTAGTTAGTTGGTATCCGATGTCCTGGAACATTGTGCTGTACATGTACTGGGAAGAAGCTGAACGAGGGTAAACTAGTGCCTACCACAGAGTACGGATCTTAACATGCTGAAAACTCTGATAATTTAGTGTCCTTGGTGTTTGAGATGTCTGTTAAGTGTTGGAAAGGTTCTATGTAATCTCATCGACAGTCGTTTTTTCGACAGGTGTTTTTAGAAAACATTTTGCCGAAAAAGGTTATCAATTTTTTATTTTTGGGGGGGTTTCCCCCCCAAATCCACCCTCACCCCCCTAATTTGTTTACTGTTCCCAACCCCTTATCTGCCCTTTACCACCACCCAGCCTCCCACCCCCCCAACAATTTCGATGAGTATTTTCGGCAAAGTATTTTCAGAAAAACACCCATCAAAAAACTGTCGATGAAATGACATCATACCATTGGAAGAGGGCCATGGTTTGTTTCATAGTAGTTCATCTTTGTCCTTTGTGACAAATGAATGGTGGTACACTCACATTACTCTTGTTATGAAGATATCTCGCAGTAATGAGTCATCACTTCTCATTTGCCTTCTCAGGAGGAACCTTCCTGGGGACAGACAGAAGGCTCTCGAGGTGATGATGCCGCTGGTACTGAACGAAGACCAGGTGGCCTCGGATATGTACTGCCTGGTGGGCCGAATTTATAAGGATAAGTTCCTGGAGTCTGGCTTCACCGACACAGAGAGCAGAGACAAAGGAGCGACATGGTAAGAATGACCTATTCTTCATGTATGTGCCCGCTTGATAGTTTCATAGTCCTGAAAAATGTTACTGAAAATGTTCAGTGTTGATGGATCTATGTACATTCGTCTGGGCTACTGAAAATGGCAAATGATCTTAATAAAACAGGCATATATTTATGTGTGCTTTTCTAGACGCCTTACATTTTAAATGCTGATTACCACTACATGATTGGAGAAAATGTCCTACCGTTCTTATACTAAACCATACTTGATCGTCTTCTAATATCAGATTTTAGTGTCATGATGTGGACGTGGAGACATCAATATTGATCACCTTGAAATGTTTCCTACATACTTGCTAACTCGCAACTGTTTGAAAATGGTGGCAAAAGTTGCAACGTTTTCATACAGGCCTAGCCATGATGGCCTTAAATTGCACAAAGCTGCATCATGTGAAATTTCAGTGTCCCTTGTTTTGAGGGAAACCTGTTGGGTTTTGAATTTACACGACTATGTGCCAGCCTTTCGAGAATAGTGGATGCTGCCATCACAGATTCCTAAACAGAGTGGTGCTCTTTAGGGTTGCCCCGCTTGTATTATTGCTGGAGTGTCACCCCCAGAGTAAGAACCCCATGCTGGATCGTTCCCCTGAAGCCCCTTTCTTTGGCTCCCACAAACCGTTCTGGTGGGAGAGCAATGTGATATCCCAGATGAGGCACCAGAGGAAGCACCTCGGCTGCAGTGACTTCAGTTTCAGAAATGTGAGTGAAAGACTGTTGACAGTAGTGGGATCTATGTCGAGGGTCTGGGAAAGGGCAGGGAGCGCCACAGTACTAAAAACAACACAGCCCAAAAGAATGGGAAATTAAACTAACATAGAAAATGCAATGACGAACGAAAGCATAACCAATGAAATTACTACACAGAAATGGGACCTCTTTCCCATTAAACAGCCGGTTTTCTGCCGCCTCCCCAAAAGTCTTAAGCGGCATTAATAAATAAAGGAAGGTACGTATTAGAAGATTAACAAGATAGGCGATACTGCCTTAAGGGTGTCAAGCCTGAGCCTGTTCAATATCTGCAGCAGTAATGGCCCTACAATTAGTACCCAGGTCAACCAATCAAAGGGCTTGAAATTGTAATTGGTTATTTATAACGCGCTTAACACCCAGAGGTTTCTAAGCGCAGACCCGGGGATCGAACCTGTTACACTGCGTCGTCTTGCTTCCAAGGCAAGCACAGTGCCCCTGAGCTAACCTCCAGTCAGGACTTAACCAGTGGAAAGGACCTGCATTACGGACCCTTGGATCAGAACCGTGTGCGGCCACTCCCCAGCCTCATTCTCTTCAGTGACCCTGCAGTCGTATCATCACAACCCACCCACTCAACTCTCACGTGGTTCTTCAGTGTGCTTCTTTGCCAGTGGCAGATCATGCATAATGAACAACATGTTGATCACTTCCCACCAATTATAGAGGCGCCAAAGCCAACCCACTGAAATCTTGAGTGCACTCATACCTGCACCAGGAAGTGCTCCTGCATCAGTAGAGGCAGTTTGGGGGAAACAAGGTTTCCCTTGGCGTGGAGTGCTGCAGGTGTGCCTGCCCAATGAGCTGTGAAAGACATTTTGCTTCCCCTGCTTTGCATGGCCCATTCTGCCAGGTACTGCAGGCTAAAAATATTTAGCAAGCACGCCTGTGCATCCCCGTGGATTAGGAGGACCTAGTGAGTTCCTGGTGTTCCACTATGCATGCTAGAAACCAGAAATTTTGGAGAAGTGTTTGATGGACACCTTAACGTGCTTTCTGGCTACTACAATGTGTGTGGGGAAGGCCATCCACACCAGCAGTGTGAACTGACATCTTGAGCTGAGGCACGCCGAGTAGAGGTGGAACGGGAAAGTGCTTTTAATAAAGGGGTTGTGCTTGTTTATATGTAGTGTGTGCAGGCCCTGGTAGGGATGCCCGTGAATGTGAGTGGATCAGTGTGGTGGGGTTTTGGATGAGATGCTCTAAGGGGGGATGCTTTGAGTGTGATCGAGGTGCTAGTGGTGAAGAGCAATGCTGGCACATATTGGTGAATACAGCATTAACAAGTTGGCTTAGTGGTGTTACTGGAATAATGGGCAAAGCAAACATTAGGGTGTATTTACCTGGGGATAATGCCAGCCAGCATGGACATATGTTCTTAAAGTGGCAATGTCTTGCCTCATGTGGCACAGCCAGCATGAAAATAAATATCTTATTATATTGGCAGAATCCAATACTAGCATATATTTATGGCCAGAGGCAACATGACAAGGTGAGATGGTTGCTTTCTATGTGTAATCAAGGTGTTTGTAGTGAGGGACAGTACTGTCACATATTGGTGCAGCCAATATGCACATTCCTTCCTACAAATCACTGGCACTGCAGACAAATCAAGCATGAGGTTGTAATTGCCTATCTTGGTGTCAGAATATTGGCTTATAAAAAATGTGGGCAAGGGCAAAATGAAAATGCGCTGGACAATTCTCTGGCGTACTGTTGATGTGGGAGCTATTAGATTTTCTTCATGTTATCCTCCTCTGATGTTTTGCAATACAAGTCCCATGTTTCATCATCAATGGCAATGCTGGTAAGGAGAGAGAGAGAGAGAGAGAGAAATATATATATATAGATAGATAGATACACACTGGGGTCTGTGCTTCTCTGCCTCATGAAACCTGGGTCCGTCTGGATACAAATATTGAGGTTCTGATTCAGATGGTTTATTTAGGGCATTTGTGCATCATACAAAGAAGCTGGGTTAAAAATAAGTAAACACCCTTGTTCTTCAGTTTACGTACCCTTTCCTCCACAGTGCTGGGATATCCGTCCCATGTGGATGAGACAGGAACCTTTTTTGCACCGCAATAGAACACTTTCCCTTTAACACATGCAGGGCGTGCCCACCCATGCTGACTTTGCCCACATGCCTTAATCGCCATTCCTTGTTACTCGACGGGACTAGATGCCCTTGCAAATCACGTAATGAATTGTTTTTGTTGTGCTACTTTTCCAATAATTTTCTCCTATTGTTCTTTTGCTGCACACCATTCTACTTCACTGTATGCCAGTGATAAACTGTTTTCATTCATGCGCCTTCTCTGGCAAGAATGTTCCTTCTTCAGAAGTCTATAGCCTCTGTCTGAGGTGTTTGGGGCCCAGGCACCAGTGACATTCCTATTCGGCCTCTGCCTCCTTTGTTTTTTTGGCATTGCGACCCCGGTTGTCGTCATTCGACTCGTCTCCCTACCGAGTTAAGGACTTTGCAGAAGCGTGACGGGCTGGATCTTTGCGCGCTGCTTAGGTAAGTCCTATTCTTTTCCAGGCACCCCACCTAGGTGTTTCCTTTCCAGGTACCGTGTTGGGCACGAGGGCTCTGTCAGATCCTCCTAGACCAGCAGGGTTGACCCTGACAGCATCAAGACTATAACCGACCTCCAGGCTGAGTGCTCTATGGGGCCCGTCTACACTGTTACTGAGCCCCGGGTTGATGGCTCTACGGGGCCTAGCACCAGGCACCTGTCTGAGGGGCAGGAGTTACCAGGGGATTTGCCACTTTGCTTCTGGGCTCCACGCCAGCAGGGAAAGATGCTACCTGTCCCAACCAAAAATCCCCACATTCTCAGCTCTAAAATGGCGGAGAGCCAGGGCCAATCTACGAATCTGGGGGGTGCGGGGGCGGGCAAGGAATGTTCTTCATAGACTTCCAGACAGACAAGAAATGGCGGGAGGTAGAAGCTTGGTCACCTTCGTCTTCTTCACCCAAGCCAGCTGGTGGCTAAGCCCACCTCCAATGGGCAAGAGTCTCCAGTTTCCGTGCTGCCAACTGTCTCACTCCAAGCCTTCATGCCGCGGACCGCATGGAATTTGGCGCAGTGGAGCAGCAATTACTCAGCATTCTCCTATGCGCTGTCATCTTTGTGGGACTGTTGGCCACTACAAGCTCACTGGTTAGTAGAATGCCTTCTTCCCCCTATGGCGACTCACCTCGAGTTCTAAGATACGTCATTCACAATTGCAAGAGGACAGGTTCCTCAATAAATTCCAGAACCTGATGCAGTCCTGGACAATGGTAGACTATTTCAAGGTTCTAATGAAGGGGGGCTGATGCCTCAATGCGTAGTACCTCTGCTCCTACTCTACTAATAATGCTACTGTTGACGCTGTCTCCTATTTACAGGCAGGCGCTGGCTCTGCCACATCTAAAGCCAGTCCCACAACTCAGCCATCCCTGCTGCAGTTCCCAATGCTGCTCCGCTCAAGGAGGGGGCCCCATGCACCTAAGGACGCCGTAACCCAAGACACTCAAGACATAGGGTCGAATACCGACCCAGTGGAGGACATCCCTCGCTCTGGTGAGGCATTCAATGAGATACTGCTTTGTTTGACTGACTTCCTAGGTGTACCTGAACAGGAAGAGCCGTAACATGATGCTGGTGTACTCAGAGGTGTTGCCCTCCGTTCTTCGAATAGGTCGGGTTTACCATTTCGGAAAGATTTCTTGACTAAGGTGTTAAAACTATGGGAAAAGACATACTTCGTGCAGCTGGCAAACAAAAAATCGGATGCTGTCCACTTGAATCGGAAAAGCTGTACCTCGCCTCTCGGCCACAGTCTCACTCCTCAGTGGTGGTGTCGGCATCCTTGTTGACAAGCTCAGGCACTACCGCTTTGCTGTGCAAAGGGGAGGAACTTCTCGAGATATGCAGGAAGACCTACTCCAATGCCTCTCTGCATTTAAGGCATGCCAATGCCTTGCTAGCAATGGTGAATCGGATACTCAGGAGAGAACTGGTAGATTTTCTTCCATACGTGCCTGAAGAGAGGAAGGCTTTTAAGTCGGGGCTGGAGGAGGCGAAGTTAGTGGTTCAGGCACTACTGGAGCCCTCCCCCCCCCCATCATATTGACACAACCAGTTGTGGAATGGCGATGGGTGCAGACATGGTGAGGAATTTACACAGGGGGTGCAGGATTGCATCCTCAATCTTCTGTTGAGGGCCAGCACTGCTTTCACGCCTCCATGCATGAGGAGTTGAATAAGTGCAAGACCTCCACTCAGATGTCAAGTTGCTCCGCTGTCCTTTCATCAAGCCTCCTTTGCTAGGGACTTGAGACAAAAAACCTTTGGAGAATTTTGCAGCTACCATGACAGGAAGGCAAGAAATCAGGATCACTCCCCAAGTAGCCATCTGAAGAAGTGGACAAGAACCTACACCAGTGGATTATTTTCAGCCCACTCCGCTGCTGCAGCCAATAAAATAAAGCAGTGTCACTCTGGGTTGGTGCACCTCACTCCGGTTGGCTGCAGACTGTCATTACATCTGAGCAGCTGGTTGGAATTTTTCAGGCGGCCTACGTACTCTTTGGTCTCCAGGGGCTTCTGTCTTCCTCCTCTTGACCCTTTGTTAACACCTATGATACAAATGGGTTCCCCTCTTCTGTTGGCGATCTAGAAACTGCAGAACATGCAGGCCATAGAACCTGGTCCATCCCCGTCCCCCAGTGAGAAAGGTCTAGGGTTCTATTTGAGAATCTTCTTAATTCCCCAAGAAGTACCAGGCTGGACTGCAGGCGATCCGGTACCGCTCCAGTTTCATCCACTATGTTTGCAGCGAAAGTTTAAAGATTATCACGCCAGCTCATATTCTTGGCTCAGTTCAGATGAATGATTGTTTTTTTCTGGTGGACCTAAAGAACGCCTAAATACACGCACCGATATGGGACCCACACAGGAAGGCCCTCAGGTTTTTGATTGACAGCCACCAATACCAATATTGGACCCTCCCTTTTGGACCCAATACAGGCCCCAATGTATTCACCAAGCTGAGGAGTGCCATGGCCAAATTGCTTCAGTCATGGGGATCCATGTATATCCCTACATAAACGACTGGCTGATCAGAGCTACGTCCAGCTAGGAGGCTTTGGAAGCAATCAACATCCTGTTGAGTATTCTGTCCAATTTGGGGATTTCTGTGAACCTTGACGTGTCCTTGGTTAACCATACTGAAGAGCTGGCATTCCTGGGCTTTGTGTTGGTCTCCAGCCTGGGCATGATTTTCCCTTCGCACCAGTGCATCTTAGATATTCACCTGACAGTAACTTAGTTTCAATCTAGGAAATAGTTTAGGGCATGGTGGTATCGGAGGCTATTGGACCTCATGATAGCCTGCATCCTGTGTGTTCCGGATGGCAGGTTGAAGATGAGGTGCCTGCAGCGCCACAAGAGCAGCTCATGGTTGCAGGCTATGAACGAACAGTTACAGCACATCCCTTTGCCAGCCTCCCTGGAGCAGGATCTCCAGTGGTGGGCGGAGAAAGCACAATCTCTTTCAGGGTGTTCCCTCCAACGAACCGGCAACCAATGTTCTCACCACAGACTCATCCCTCAGCGGCTAGGGTGCCTCTTTGGGAGGCCTCAAATCCACCGACTGCGGTCTGAACAGGTAAAGATGCAACACATAAATGCCCTGGAACTACAGGCGTCTTTCATGCACTGCAGGAATTACCCCTGAACATCCACAGCAAGTTGGTAATTGTACAGGCAGCTTGACATGGGTGTTCTATATAAACAATCACAGGGAACGAGGCCCCCAACCTGTTAGCAGGCATCTTCTATCTAGGAATGGGCCCTGTCTCTTGACATGCTTCTCAGGGCGGTCCATCTGTCTGGAGTTTGGAACATGGAAGCATACCTCTTCAGCACACTGTAACATTCCAGACTCTACCATCAGACCGGCACTGCATACACATTGTGAGTGCAGGGGCTCCCCACCTCCATTCCGCGCTGCAGCAGCAGCGTGGTCTCATCCAGCCCATAAAGTACGTCCTGTGGGCTTTGCAGGGACTGCTTTGCAGGGTCCTCAACCGCCCTCCTCTTTGACCGGCGCCTGCCGTCCCTCATTAACTTCCTTCCTTCACCTGCCTTTCCCTCTACCACTCTTTGCTCCACCCCCTCTCACTGGTGTGCCACGTCCCAGTACTCCACCTCAGAAAACCTTCAAAGGCGAAGACCTCCTTCACTTGGATACTCTTATTTATTTATGTATTTATTGGCTTTTCAAATGTTATAAACAGTAAACGGAAATAGCAAAACAAATATAAACCCCTCCTATACACCCCCAACCGTAGTTCCATAGTATTCCCAAAATAAAAAAACAAACTTAACGATACCTAGTATTCTCAGTTTATGCGGGCAAAGTGCCACATTATAGTCCTGTTGTAGAAATCTCAGGACCGTACCCTAGTTTTACAAGAATGCGGTTTGTGCCCCCTGAATACCATAAGTCAGCCATTCTAAAGTCACAAAATTCAAAATTTTTGGAAACCAATCATGAACATGTGGGGGATCTTTATCCTTCCAGTGTTGGGAGATCACCACCAGAGCAACTAACATTAACGTTTAGGTTTTGGTCATTTCTTTTCTTCCAATGGGCCAATTCCCAGAATTGTGTCTTGCTTCTGGTAGCGACTTTCTTTTTTCCCAAACAGTTACTGAATATGCTTATTAATTGTTCCCCAATAGTTCAGTGGTTTGGGACATTTTAACCATGTAGGCATCCAGTCCCCTGTACCCTTGCAGTCTCTCCAACATGTATCTTTGTTGATTAATTTCATTTTATTTAGTCAGTGTGGAGTATAATGCCATTACATCCTCGCTTTGTACCAGGATTTCCTTATCTTCAAGGAGCGCGTCAGCTCTGGGATATCTTTCAAAAGAGTTTGCCATCCTTCCTTAGTTATTGTTGTCCCCAACCATCTCTGCCATTTCTGGACATACCGCATATCACCTATTATATGCTCCTCATGGGTTAAGTGATAGAGGTTTGATATGAGGGATTTATCTCCCGGATTTGATATCAGGAACTTCTCGAATGCCGTTAGCTGTCTGGGGGCCACAGCCCTGTATGGAGGGGCTACCAACCAACGCCTAACCTGAAAATATTGGAATCTCTCCGATTCTTTAAGACCCAATTTTTTTTTTGTTGCATTGATCAAATTGTTTGATGTGCGTACCTTGGAACATGTCCCTAATTTTATTGCATTTAGCTTTATTCCAGTTGATAAGAGCCACTATCCAAACCTAGTTTGAACTGTGGGTTATCAAAAATCGGAGAAAACAGAGAAGGGTATGTTGTAATTTGGTATTGCTGCACCGTTTTATGCCATATTGTTTCCACTAGTTGCGTGATTTGGCTGGCATGCATATTCTCCGGGCGATCCCATTTGTGAAGCCATAAGAGTTCTGCAATATTCAAGCCACAGATTGCCTGTTCCATTTCAGCCCATATTTTTTCTGTCTTAGACAACATCCATTCTTTTACCACTCGGAAGTGTGCCGCCTGATAGTATTAAAGTTTGTCATTCCTAAACCCCCTGGAGTAGTAGGCTCAATTAACATCTTCATCGCTACCCAAGTGGTTTTATTATTCCAGATAAATTTTGATAACAAACCCATTAATTCCTCAGAAAAAGGTGTGTGGTACGTGCAATGGAAGAGCCTGCAAGAGATGAAGCAATTTAGGCAGTATTGTCATCTTCACTGTGTTAATACGCCCCACCCATGAGACCATAAGTGGCCCCAGCTCTGCATTAGGAATCAAATGCCTATAAGGATTGGAGTGAAATTTACTTTATACATAGATTTTAGTGAATTCGTCAAATACATATCCAGGAATTTAACTTTCCCTCCTGCCCATGCAAATTGTGTGTTTTGAGATACCTGTGCTATTACTAAAGGAGTGAGGGATAGATTCAGTATTTCAGATTTAGTGTAGTTTATTTTTAGGCCTGCTACTTTACCAAATTCCTCCAACTCCTGCGTGACCGTTACCAGGGCCTCTACTGAATTTATCACTGTAACCAACATATCGTCTGCGTATGCCATTATCATATGTTTACACGTTCCAAATGGTATCCCGTGTATTGTTTCAAATTGTCTGATTTTTGTAATGAAAGGTTCTAAATGCACTGCATATATAGTAAGGGAGGTAGTGGGCAACCCTGTTTTGTTCCCCGGCTCAACGCTATTGGTGTAGATAGCTGCCCGTTTATAGCTATTCTAATAATGGAATGTTTATAGTTTGCTTGTAGCATATTCATGAATCCGGGACCGTTCCATAGCCTCCATTATTTTAAAAAGAAACAACCACTCCACCCTGTCAAATGCTTTCTCTGCGTCCAGTGAGAGAAAAAGCACTGGTTGTCCTTTTTTGCTTATTTTTTCTATCAGATGGCAAGCCCTTCTAATATTGTGATGAGTTTGCCTGTTTTTAATAAACCCAGACTGGTCTGGGTGGATCAAGCTTGGCAAAATGTCCACCAATCTATTAGCTAACATTTTTGTATATATTTTTGCATCAAGATTGATCAATGCTATGGGACAATACGAACCACATGCCGTCGGATCTTTGTTGGGTTTAGGAAAATAATCAATTTGGCTTCATCCATAGATGTTGTTATCCTGCCTGTGTTTTTCAATGAGTTGTATAATCTTACTAGCTTTGGGACCAGAATAGGGTGTTAAGTTTTATAAAACAATGCTGTATAGCTGTCTGGCCGTGGAGCTTTGTTCTTGGGGAGATTCTTGATTAGATTCTTGATTAGATGTATAAACTCTTCAGTTATTATTTCTCTTTCCAATTGATCTCGTGTCTGGGATGTAATATGAGGAAGCTTAACTGAGCTGAAGTATTCTTTTTGAGATATGGCGTCTGGTTTATCTGAATCGTACAGTTTAGAGTAAAAGTTTATAAATTGTGAGATAATTTGAGGTGTCCTCACCATTTTGCCATTTGTGCCTGAGGCCCGAGTCTGCTTTATTTGTTCACCAACCGGTCTGCTTTATTCGCTTGAATATAGTATTTTTATTTCACTTATAATCTTTTTTCTGCTTTTGATGTTAAGAGCAGTTGTAGTCTCCCCTTGACATTTCTGTAGGCATTTCTAATTAACGGGCCGCCCTCTGTTTCCATTTATTTCATGATTAACCTTTCTGTCTCCGATTCATACTCTACTACCCTACATAGTTTGTCTGGCTGCCTCCACAGAGATCAGTTCCCCCCCTAAACGATATAAATCCCATATTATGTCTATAGAGATTTTCCCTGTACCATTTATCTAAAAAAAATCTTAGATTTTTCGCCCCCAAAGTATCTTTCTGGATGGAGTCGCAGAATAAATCAGAAGGGCAAACCCATGTCCACAACCCGGATTTCGTTCTTGGTAAATAGAACTTCGATTCTAGTGTAGAGTGACCTGAAATTGTAATTGGAAGTATTTCTATACCTGAAACATTACCCAACACACCAGCTGATGACCATACATAATCTATGCGTGAAAATGAGTTGTGGACATGGGAATAATACATGTAGCCTTTTTCTGTACCTTTTGAGAGTTGTCCACACATCAAAGACTATCTGTTTTATTTTATTGCAGAGTCCTAGTGAGGGGCGTATGTCTCGTCTTAGTGCTTCTGTCTTTCAATGGGTCTCATGCCAAATGAAAATCCCCATAAATTAGCCTTTCTCCTTTCATAAATGTTTCTAGTTCAATTAATGTATTTTTTTTAAAACAGTCCTGACCTGTGTTTGGGGCATATATTGATAATGGGGTCACTTCGGTAGAAACTATGAGTTACCTTCCCTGTCCATGTTTGTATTAATTATTTTCAATTGTAATCCCTGCCTAAATGTAATTAACCCCCCCCGCCACTTTCCTTGGAGGGTTAGGTTGAAAAACTATGCAGTAGTGTCGGATATGAAGGCGGGACTTGTCTTGCTGTCTAATGTGGGTTTCCTGCAGAATTTAGATTTCAGGAAGATGCCAGGATAAGAATCCTTCAAATTATATATGTTCAGCAGGGGTTTTCAGCCCCTGAATATTAAATGATATACATTTGAATGTTGTTCCTTTTCAAAACTATTTATTTGTGGGCCTCTGCCCCACACTCAGATCAATTAAGCTTTGCAGCTTCACCCTGTGGTTGTCTCCCGCCCCTCCATCCCATGCATGCCCCCCCAACTCCCCTTTATTCCAACAACTTGTCCCAGTTTCCCCTCCCTCCCTCCACCCACACCCTGGTGTGACCCATAGTACCTAAAGTACCATCCTCCATCACTTCTCCCTCGTGGATCACCATTTCCTCCAGGGTTGTTTTTAGGGTATCCTAAAACCCTCTTCTCGTCTACTCTGTAGATTTCAAGTGGAGCATTCCATACCTAAACTATCAATTTCACCAAATAGTAATCTGTTAGTGTTAGCATCTTAATCAAAAAGCTTCCCTCACCATTATTCCTTTTCCTTCAGTCCTTTCTTTCTCCATTATCGGGCCCCGCAAACGTGGGTTCCATCGGGACCATTCCGGTCCCCTTACTCACGTGGTGCCAATACCTCTGGTGAATCTTCCCTATATTCCCTCTGGGCTACGGCCTTCCCTTTGAATTGGTTGTTGCTCTACATTTTCTCCGGCATTGGATCTTTCATGGATTCACATGCTTAGAATATTCCCCGTCGTCAGGCTGGGAAAGGATTCCCAGCCTGACGACGGGGAATATTCTAAGCATGTGAATCCAGGAAAGATACCAACGCTGGAGAAATGGAGTTACAGGTAAACTACTCCCTTCTCCTTCGTCTTCATTGATTTACAGCATCTCCAATCCTTCTGCGAGAGAGGTGATCCTGCGTTGCCTCCTGTCAACTGAGAATGTAACACCAAATGGAAAAATCCATCTATCTTATTTTTTGTTGCAGTGTTTTCACCACAGGTTGCATTTCTCTGTGTTTTTTATGGTGGCCGGGGAAAGATCTTGGCATAATTCTATTGTTGTGCCATTGTGCGTGATTGGTTCCATTTGTCTCGCTGCCCGAAGAATTAGTTCCTTTTGGGGGTATAACCCGCTCACTGCCAGCACATCTCTTGGGCGTGAGCTGGGGTCCGCTCTCCTCTGGCCCACCCTATGAACACGATCTAGTAAAATCTCTTCCTCGTCTTTTGCCCCAAGTAGCGCTTTGCAGATGATGGTTATTGCCTCTTTCAAGTCTGTGTCAATTACTGATTCAGGGAGATTCCTGACCCGAATATTTTCCCTGCGAGACCTATTCTCTAAATCATTGCATTGAATCTCGAGATTTTGGTCGTTCTTGCCAGTTGTTTAAGCAACTATTCCGACTGCCGGTTGTCTATAGTTAGATCCTGTATCGCTCTTTCATTAGCATCAGTGCAATCTCCCAATTCGGTCAGATCTTTCCTGAAGTCTGTGATTATTTGTTTGATTTCCGTTGTAAAGGTGGCGATTTACATCTGGAACGACGCTGTGAACGTGCTCTGGAAATCCTGAAAACTTTTTGTGTAGTCCTCTTTGAAAGTTGCCATTTCTGTTGAGGTGGCGTCAAAGCGAATCGGAGGGCTATGCTGTTGAGACCAAGAAGTTCTGGCCCAGATGTCCTGTAAAGAGCTATTATTATTAGCATGTATTTTTGTGTGAGGGACCGATGGGGGGTGGGTGGGTCTTGTTTTTTTCTGCCCGGCATAAGGCATCTGCCGCCCGACTGGGACCCCCTGTTTTATCCAGTCCGCAATCGGTCTTTGTTAGCTTTTATTGATCATGTGGCCACCCAGGCATATGTTGTTGATGGTGCAGTCCATTCTGCTACCCTTTTGAACTCTCTTCTGTAGTGATCAGGTAGGTTTGGGGGTTATTTGCATTTTATTAACAATCCCAGTGGGTTCCTTCTTCCGTCATACCCACCCAGCTCTACTCTTCACATGAGAGCCTGGTCTGCAAGGTGGTCATCTCTCCCTCCTGCTCTCTGACCATTGCTACCATCTACAGGCCTCCTGGCGCTACCACCCTGTTCACTGAATGGGATGATTTCTGTTCCTCCCTACTCTCAACCACCTCTAATCGCCTCCTCATGGGCGATTTCAACTACAAATTGTGCTCCACTGTCACAGCATCCACTCTCTTCTTTGATCTCTGCACACCACTATCCCTCTCCATTTTCCCTTCTGGCTCAACCCACTCGGCTGGACACACTCTGGATGCCCTTATCTATTCTGACCTCTCGCCCCTTCTGATCACTCCACTCTCTTGGTCAGACCATTCTCTCCTCGCACCTGGTTCCCATCTGCCATTTGACCGCCCCTCTAAAAGCCCTGCCAACCTTGTTCACGAACATTCGTCCAATGAAACAAGTGTAAGCTGCTGATTTTGCATCCACCTTCATCAACCCCTGGTCATCCACCCCCAGACTTTATCACTGATTCTGCTCTCAGCAACCTCCATTTGCCCATTACCAACACCCTTGACGTTCTTGCCCCAGTCATGAGGATCTGCATGAAACCCACCTCCAAACGCAACACCTGGTATGACTCTGAATTTTCAGCCCTGAAACGCAAGTGCAGAGCTGTGGAACAGAAGTGGCAAACCTTATGTCTGCCGCCTGCTCCAAAGGCAATACATACTCTCCATCCGTTACAAAAAAAAGAGCCCACATCCAGTCATGGTATCGGGTGCATCCAACAACACAGGGAACTAGCAAACCCTTCCGCAGTCTCTTCCACCCCTCTTCCGTCCCAGGCCTTCTGCAACACACTGGCCACAAACTTCCCCAAAAAATCTCTGGACATCCTGAGCACTCTTTCTACCCTCCCGCCCAATACCTCCCTCACTCCTTTGCCTCCTACGGCTTCTCACCCTCCTTCCTCTCTCTCCTCCTTCTCCCCTGTCACGCCTGAAGAAGTCACCAGTGTTGCCTGCTGCATGAAAGTCTCTTCTAAACAGGTTTTCCCTTGCTCCTCCAGAACCATCAAGGACAACATTGGCTCTTACTCCTGTACTTGCTGATCTCTGCAACCACTCTTTTGGCACTGGATCTTTCCCATCCTCCCTCAAGCACTCCCTTGTGTGCCCCCTCCTGAAAAAACCTTCAGTAGACCCGACCTGTCCAGCCAACTCCCGCCCCATTTCCATCACCCCCTTCCTTGTGAAACTGCTGGAGAAGCTGGCCCCATCCACAACTTACCTCACACACAATGGAGGGGTTGGTGGTCCCCACGCCTTCAATCTGGATTCCGAGCATCCAGAGGCACAAACTGCTCTTTTTGAACACCTGCGAAGAACTGCTTGCTTCTCTGGACTTTAACTCTTCAGCTGTCCTCATCCTACTCAATCTCTCCTCTGCCTTCGATACGGTTAACCATTCCATCCTCATAAAAGGGCTCCATGATACCCTTGTTATCTCGGAGCGGGCACTGGACTGGCTTACCTCCTTCTTAACTGACTGACTGTTCCAAGTCATTTTGGGAACCTTCTCCTCACCTACTTTATGGTGTCCCCGAGGGCTCAAACCTCTCCCTCTGGCTCTTCAACACTTACATTGCTCAGCTAGCACTCCTCATTTCCTCCTTCTCCACCAACTTCCAGTGCTACGCAGATGACACAACTCTTTTTTTCAAACTTCCTGCCGACCCTCTTGCATCTTCCATCATCCCTGAATGCCTATCTGCCATGCAATCCTGGTGTACTTCCAACAATCTCTGCCTCAATGCCAGCAAGACTGAGATCATTCCCATTGGGACCACTGCTCTTTTCTTCCCCCCCCCCCTTTACTCTGGCCATCCTCTATGGGCTCTCCCCCCTGCTCCTTCTGAAGCCAGAAACCTTGGAGTCATCTTCCACTCTTCTCTCCCTTTCCACCCTCACACTCAGGACATTGCTAAGAAGTCCCACTTTCAACTCTTTACTTCTTAAAGGAATTCTCCCTTTTCTTACTTTCCGCCTGAAGCTCAAGATCACCCAAGCCCTGGTTCTCTCTAGGCTTGACTACTGCAATAGCCTTCTCCTGAATCTACCTTCTTCCACTTTGCGACCCCTCCAGCTAATCCAGAATAGTGCAATGAGACCCCTTCTTGGCCTTAATTCCAGTTGCTGCATCTGTCCTGCCCTAAAAACTCTTCACTGGCTCCCGGTTGCGGCACAGATTAAATTTAAATCCCTCTGCATCATCCACAAGGCTGTCTGGGGCTTTGGACAATGCTTCTGCTACTTTCTCTTACAAAATACTCTCCCTCTAGACCTCTGTAGTCCTCCAGCACCCATTCTGTGTGTAAAGCGTTTCACCAGACAGAGGACTGGAGACCAATCACTTTATTCAGCTGACTCCCTCTTATGGAACAGCCTCCCCCTGCCTCTTCGTCTTCAGCAGGACTTCCTCAAATTCCAGAAACTCCTCAAGACTTGCCTTTTCACCCCCCCCCTCCTTACATCCCTCCTCTGCTAATCTCAGTCCCTGTGTATGGTAGCCAGGAACCTTATGTATCCCCGGGGACCTGGCCTCCCATATCCAATTGCCCCAGCCTCTGCCTACCTCTCAGCACTTGCCTCGGCACGCATCAGCCTCAATCCTGGAGATTCTGCACTTTCTACCCAATGTGGCTCCAGGCAGCATAGCACTTACCATACTATGCACTTCATCTGCTGCTCACCAACAAGCATTGACATTGCAGCACTTACCCCACCGCCCACTTCACCTCTTTTCGCTACACTTGCACGTTCTGAATACTTACAAGGCATAGTAGGTGCGTCTTTTACCTTCCACTGTATTCATTGTTTTCAATATCCCATGCTCCCTTCCTGTTGCCCTGTGGGTGCTTTGAAACAGAATTGACTTGCTGTATATGAACCTAAAAAATGCACAATAAATAAACAAGTGGGAAATTAATCCATCAGTGCTACCCCCCATCCTTCAAGAGTTCCCGAGATTGTTCTGCTTTTGGCACTTCAGAACCAAAAGTGTCTCCGGGTATGCCTCTCGTGTGGGGGCAGAGTCCCTGGGTAACGCCCTAAACATTCCCAGGTTGGGAGAGTTCCGCTATGCCTTTTTGCCAATTCCTCTGTGCCCCAGGGTATTCGCCAAACTGAAAGAATAAACGGACTGCAAGAGCATACTAATAGTTCTACAGCGTTTACCCCGCTTTTGGTACTCCAACCTGGTGGGTCTAAGCGGGATACGTCCAATTCCTTTTCTACAATGGCCCAAACTCCTGGTTCAAGAGCAAGGCAAGGTTCTACATCCATGCCCTCAATTGCTCAACTTGGTAGCTTGGTTCCTGAGGACTTGACTCTAGGTCACTTTGGGCTGTCTTCTGAGAACATGAATATCACACAGGCTGCTAGGAAGCAATCAACATGATGTCAATACATGTGGGTTAGGTTTTGTTTTTGGGCTTTGAAAAAAAACATTAACCGTCTGACCAGTCGCTTGGACGATGTGCTATTCTTTGCTTTTCACCGGGCATCTTGGGTCGACTCCTGCCCCACCTACCTAGCGGACATTGTCGCTTACTGGAACGTCAGGGAGTTTACTTTCTCCACAGCAAATCCGGAGACATTTGGAGCCTCCTTCGGTTGCATCCAACAATTAAAGGCCTAACACTTTCGGGATTTGAACGTTGTTTTGTTTGCTCTCACTTGCAAGCCTTTTGAGCCTTTTGGCTATTATGGATCTTAAGTTCCTCTCTTGGATGGTGGTCCTATTAGTCACCTACACTTCCATCAGGAGACTGAGCAAGATACAGACCTTCTCTGCATCAGAGCCTTAAACTGCCTTTCACAAGGACAGGGATGACCTGTGTATGCATCCGGCTTTTCTGCCCAAAGTGGTTTTCTCCTTCCATATTAATGAGGAGATTATCCTTCTGACTTTTTTTCCGGACCTCCAGTCATCTGCAAACTGTGTCCTGCACTCTTTAGATGTCCGCATGGCCAGACAGTGATGCCCTCTTTGTCACCTTTGGGGGACACAGCACAGGCACTCGTGCATCCAAAGCCACAATTGCTAGACCGCCTTTGTTGGCAGTTAACCATTGCTATTCTTCACAGAAGCAGAATCCCCCGGAGGGTATGTGTGTGCATGCAGTGACCGCTAACGTAACTAAGTTGGCTTACCAGAGACCCGTGCCATGGGATGTTATCAACGCACCCTCAGCCTTTGAAAAACATTATTCTCTCGATACCAGCTCCTGGGCTAATGCCTGGTTTGGTCAGGCAGTGTTTCAGAATGTGTCTGCTCCAAGTTAGATAGCCTCCACCCGTGTGTTTTCATGCTACGAAATCTTCCATCAGTATGGAGGAAACTGGACAGGATGTAGGAGTAAGGAACAATTACTCACCGTAGTGACTACTGTACTCTTATTTCAATGCTCATCTTTCCTCCATACATATCCCGCCCTCCATTCCTGCAAAATCAGTTTAATTAGATGATAGTGGCCGACAAGCAGGAAAAGGACTGGCGAGTGAAGCATGTGGGCAGAGTCTGCATTAGCAGGCAAACCCCGGCACGCCGTGCTTGTGTTAAATGAAAGGGAAAGTGTTTATTGCAGTGCAAAAAAGGCTCTGGTCCCATCCACTTGGGAAGGATATCTCATCACTATGGAGGAAAGGGGACTATGGATTAGGAGTACAGTAGTCACTACCACGAGGAACTATTCCTTTTGGTAGCATCATAGCTTTGCAGTAGTTGTAGTTGCAATATCTCCTGGATGTCCTTGGGAGATTTGAAAGTCCATGTTTGTGTCCTCTATATTAAACAAATGCTAAAGCGATGAATAACCCGTGGCCATGCACACATTATCAAGCCATCAGTTCTCCCTAGATACCCTGATGAAGTATAGATGAATTTGTAGTCGTTCCTTCCTCACCGATACCGGGAGGGAGGGAGGGAGATGTTGGTGATGGATCCCCTAAGGTTTGTCTCCAGGGGAGAACATGATATGGAGTTTTGTGGTATCTGACAATCCATGCAGTCCAAGGCTCTCCAGGGGCGTGACAAAAAAAAACTCCCTCAGTCCTCTACACGGGCGCTGTAAAGATACCATCGAAGTCACAGGCTTTAGATACTTATTCACAAACATTCTTCATGCCTTTGTGATTAGCCAAAGAAACAGAGCTCTTCCGAGAAAGAAAAGCAGCAACAGCACAGAATGATCCTGCTGTCCTATTAACTTCAAGCATCACTCTTTATCTTCCAAGACAACAAGTCATAACTCCTCCTTCAGGTACCATGATACCTATTCAGATACCTTTCCTTACTACTGCCACCACCCAGGAACTGTGGAAGAATTCTGGCTTGGGATGGCTGACATCTTTGCCTAGACTTTGGTTCTGGCAGCTTCAGCCTCAGCACTGGTTGTGGAGCATAGGCCCACTGCACTTGTTAAAATCGGCCGACACCTATGTGGCCCCCCACCCCCTGCATGTTGGGTCATTTCAAGCACCTCTGCCACAGACTGTGCCTCTCTTCAGCCAATCTGCTCTGCCTTCAACATCAAAGCCTCAGCACTGGCCTCACTGGAGATTCTCTGGTTTCCTGCACTCAGTTTACTTTACAGATGGGACATACCTTTCATGGGAACAGGAACCACATTTGTATTTTCTTGAGCCCCTTGACTCTGAAGTGGAGGAATTTCCTCAGGAGTTCTATATGCAAAAAGAGAGCCTGGTTGAACTGGCTTCTGACCTCAGCTTTATTTTATCAGGCTTCAGTATATGGCAAAGCACATGCCCTTTTACAGAGGACAACTGCCAAAGTGGGTGTTATTCTCACCTGGTATCCATGGGGGCGCCACACGATACTGGATGGAGTCTACGCGTTATCCCAGACCCCTCTTTGCTTGGTTATGTGCCAGACGTTGGGTAGCACCTTAGGTTTTTGTGCGTTGAACTTGCTGTCCTGCGTCTCTGTGCATGGGCGAGTGGTTGGTGCGGGCGTTCCATGGACCTAGTTGCTTCACTGGTCCATGTGCCCTTCTGTCGGGTCCAGACCAGCTATTACTCAGACTCTGCTTGCTGTCTTCTAGGTGAGTTATAATGTCTTTTCCACCTTTATTCTGTCTTTCTTTCCCTCCGTTTTCTGTGTCTTCTCGGTGTCTTTCTCCACTACGCTGTTCCCTAACAATGTCTCTTTTTTTTTTCACAGGGATTGTTGCGATCTCAGAGTTGCCGC
The DNA here is from genome assembly GCF_040938575.1 of Ambystoma mexicanum. Taxonomy (NCBI): domain Eukaryota; kingdom Metazoa; phylum Chordata; class Amphibia; order Caudata; family Ambystomatidae; genus Ambystoma; species Ambystoma mexicanum. The sequence goes on from NC_090928.1 coordinate 132,206,257, forward strand.
GCCAATTGCGAAGTCCACGGGGTGTTATTGATGCGTGGAGCGCTGTGCTGTTTATTGGTGTCAATTGCTAACCTGTGTTCTCTTCTCTTCTTTGCACAGGTTGTGGTGGTGATCCGGAGTAATGAGCGATCGAAGCGCTGCTTGCCCGTTTAAGTGCTTTGGTAATGCCGACCTTGTTCCTTCTCCCTTTCAGGTTGCGGCGAAACCCGGAGATGGGCGAGGTAAGAAAGGTGCAGGGTGCTGCCAGGACTCGCTGCTTGCCCAGGTAAGAATTGTTATTAAAGCTGTACTTGTTTCTTTACCTTTGCAGGTTGCGGCGAACTCCGCAGATGGGCGAGGTAAGCGAAGCGCAGGATGCATTCAAGACCGGTTACTTCACATGTAAGTGTTCTTGCTTGCTAAGGCTGTTCTTGTTCTTCCAGGTTATTAATGGAATCTGGATCTAGGGCTTCAGGATCGGGCCGCCAGAGAAGCAGATGAGCAGGAGCAGGACACAGTGAGCGTTATGCTGCAGGAGTGCAGAAGTGCTGTTTGGGTGTGGTTTAAATAGCCCAGGTAAAGTAGTTCCAGGCCAAGTAGTCCAGGCCCAGCCACACCCAAAACACTAGACCACATGGCTTGGTTGTAAAGAACTGAGCTGTGTAATAGGCCTCCATGTTGGATTAAGGTCCAAAACTGGTATTGTTTTATTCCTGATAATGTGTCTGGCGCCAAAGGCGCCTGGACTGACTCCAAGTATGTTTCTGATGGAGTTTTAAGACCCTTGGGGCCAGTGTGCAGGGCTTTAGACCCACTTTGGCCAGGGGACTGTTATACCTGAGGAGGTCAGGGGCATGGATTGTGACAGTGAAGCCACCTCCTGGGATGTCTGCACTCTTTAAGTCAGAGGTCTAATTGGACTTCAGATATTCGTCAAGAGGGTTTTGCTGCACCGGTGTGGTAGTAGTCTGTCTCGGTTCCATCCGTGGAGCATGACCTTACTAAAAAGCATCATACAAATCACTCTGATCCAGGATTTCTGCACACCCACCCCTGCGCCTTGGAGTTTAGTGGTGCAAGCATCAACTTGCAGGTTCAAAGTCTGCTACATTTCCTTCTTTAGCCCCAGTCTGGGAGAATAGAAAGTTGCATGCTATGGGCCACAAGGATTTCCTCTCTGGCAGTTCACCTCTCAAAGCAGCCTATTTCTCTTGCTTCCTGGGCAAGTACACCCAAACACTATGTGGGATAACCTCTGAAGTGGCATAGAATTTGCTGGGGATAAAGCAAGTGTTCGCCTCTCTGATAGATGAAGAAAAGGAAGCTGAACATCAAATCCCTCAGTCTAGACTAGACATGCCTGACGCTGGCATGTGCTATATGCGCTGGGGTCTGTCTTGCATGGACATTCCTGGTTGAGGATTTCAGGGTTGACCCCCCCCCCAACCCCTCCCACGTCCAAGCTAAATTTCAATGTTGACAGCTTTTTTCAGGAAAAAGCTATGAAGTCTTGGATCAGTTCATGACTTGCACACCATGGCTAAGTCCTTGGGTTAAGCTATTCAACAGCTTTCTGCCTGAGCCTATTTTGGCCCTAACCCTTTTTTGCCAACTTTGGTAGTGGACAGTTGATTTTCACTGGTCAAACTAAAGGTGGAAGTGCGAGGAGGACGACATTGGAAGGGCAGGAAGTTGGAGGAGGAGGACATTGGAGGGGCAGGAAGTTGGAGGAGAAGGACATTGGAGGGGCAGGAAGTTGGAGGAGGAGGACGACATTGGAGGGGAATGAAGGAGGAGGACGACATTGGAGGGGCAGGAAGTTGGATGAGGAATTGAATTGATATTTTATTTCTATCGCGCTCATACACAAGTGTTTCAACAGCCTTCAAGGGGAGAGGAGCAGGCAGAAGGGAAAGGTGAAGTTGGACCTGTGTGGAACCATGTAAGCTGCAAGCCACATCAGCGTAATGTTTTCCATTCGAACACTAACCACTGGTGAGTGTAGGGAAAGTTAGGCAGTCCATCCATGAAGGCGACAGTGATCCTGCTTTCAGGGTGGAAAACCTTCAGTATAAGGCAGCTAATAAATAGTAGAGCTCAACAAGCTGTAGAACTAACTATGGGCTTCAGATGCCTGGGTTAGAGAGGAGGTTCATGCGATGGGGAAAAGGAATGGGCCAATCATAGGCCTGCAAAGAAAATAACTCTTGGACCATCCCTGAGACTGGGTGTTTTTTTTGTGCCATCCGTGACACTAAATAGAAGCTCACTCTACAGGTTAGACTGTTCTTCCTGTCTACGGTTGTATTAGATTTACATTGTTTCCAAACGATCCATCTGAGTTTTCTTTCCTCTACCACTTCCTTATAAGATGGAGGATGGGTTTCACACATTGGACCCAAAGAGGCTTCTAAGCTGTTCTCTCGGATGAGGGACATCAGCAGACCTGGCCAGCACTTTGTAGGTTTCGCTATTGCCTGTGCAAACAGGGCTGTTTGCAAACAAACCCTGTCCAGGTGAATCATCCTTTGTATCCCAACGTACTAAGATCGCGTTGGGTGAACGGTCTTGGGGCTCATTCATTGAAGGGCCTGGTGGATGATTCTACTCTGCAGAAGGATGTCTGTGTGGTAGACATACTGTGAAGTGGCTTTTTAGGTCTCCCTTCACAAATTTGTCAAGCATCACTACCAGGATTCTTTGTCAGGAGATGGTACTTCATTTGGCCATGCCATGCATTCCTCTAGAGGTTTCTCGTTCAGGTTGCTCGCTGCCTTCCAGGTTATGCTATGGGACTCTATCTAAGATGAGGAACCTGTTTGAAGAAGGAATCAGTTTGGAGAACAAATTACTTACTTCTAGGTAATATTTTTTCTGCTTGATTATTCCATCCTCCCACATCATCATCCTCATCCTCCTCCCAACCTATCGCTCATCAGAGATTTCGTTGATCTTTTGCTGTTTCTCCAGTACCACATTTGCTGAGTACTAGGGAAAAGGTTAGAACTCGGGTCCTCGATATGACTTGTCCTGTATCTGTACTGCCCCTGACGTCCCATCTGGCATCACTGTCGTCCAGCAGCACCGAGTGGAGACATGATCCACCCTGAAAGAACAGAGGATTGTCGACTTCCTTTCCTGGTGAAACAGATGTGGCTACATCACGTAGGGGATGTAGCCACATCTCCCCCTCCCCCTCTCCCCCCCCCCTCTCTCTCTCTCTCCCTCTCTCTCTCTCTCTCTCTCTCTCTCTCTCTCTCTCTCTCTCCCTCTCCCCCAAAGCAGAAGGCTGCACTGTGTTTCAAGGATGCCAACGACCCTCCCAGGTGAAATGCAGAGTTGGGGAGGCGAGGTCAAGCCTGTGGTACTAACCTTCACTCGTGGTTTGGAAAACTGTGAAGAGGAGAAAGAAACGCACAGAGCCGGTGAGTTTGCAACCAACCCGAGACCGGTGTGTTATGAGAAAAGATTGAGTTCCAACATTATATTGCAATTGAAGGCTGCACACATGGGGATGAGATGCAAAGAACGGCAGACCTGTGAATGAACTTTGAAATAAGGACAGCTGTGAAACCAGAGATACTGTGTAATGGAGTGTTCCGCTGAAAGGAAGAAGCCCACTCGAAAGTCTCTGTGAAAGGTGAATTGTTTGTTACGATAAAGTGAATGAACTGTTAAAGCGAAGTGATCAAAATTAACCCTGAGAGGGGCAGAGTAAAAAGCTGTACTTTGAACCTTGGGTCGAAGTGGTCCTGCAGAGGTCTGTAGAGAAAGACATGCACAGTCAAAATTCTTCGACATCCGAAAACTGTCTGAGCCTGACTGAGGGAGACCCGAGGTGTAATAAGCTTGGGGAAGGAAGCCCCCTGCAAGTAACATGAACTTTTGGTGTCGAAGGTCTGAGCCCAACAGAGGGGGACCAGCATAGATCTTTTGTGGTCTGAGCCTGTCAGAGGGGGGCCAACGTGACCTTTTGTTGTGACGAGGTCTGAGCCCGATAGAGGGGGACCGGCGTAAACCTTTTGTAGTTGAACGTTGTTTGAATTGCTGAAAAAAGACTTTAGCATGGAAGGCCAGGCGGGCCTCGATCCACGTTTTCAACTGTTTGTGTGAAAGACCTGAGCCAGAGTTGTCATCCTGCCTTCGGGGACCGCCTTACTCTGTGCGGTTGTGCTGTCTAACGTGGGGAGGAGAGCTTTTTTAGCCACGTTTATTCTTTATATTTGAACACTGATTTTCCTTTACACAAATATCTCCTTTATACACTTTTTGTTGTAAAAAAAGTGATGGGGCAGGCATTCGGTTTTATTAGCATTGGCCATTTTGATTTGACGGACTCCATCGTTTGATGGTAGAGACTACTCCCATCCTTGTTATAGGGCAAAGTAGGAGTTTTTCCAAACCCAGAAACTTTAATAAAGGTTTTTCAAATTGTACCTTTTGTGTCCGTGTCAACTTGTGATTCCATGCCACCCTTGCAATTTCCATTCAAATTTGAGAGGTGTATGTTCACAGGACCAATGAGAGAGACAGGTATTGAAATTGGAGACCCCAACACTATTGTTTCTTCCCAGTATACAGTATATACTTTAAACTCTAAGGTTGTATCAAAGGTGATCAAGGGGATTGGAATACATTTTCTAGGAACGTCTGCAGTATGATTAAATGTGTGATCAATGATGGATTAAGCATCTTCAGCGTGTCATATTGCAGATGGTTGTATTCTATTTTTGTGTGCTTAGTACTTTTTGTTGCAGAAAGCACCAATGGATAAAAGGCAATACAATTCGGACATTATTTTGTGTATCTCAATCTCTCCTATGCAGCTTAAACCTGAGATACACAAAGAAAAGGTTCTATTTTCACCACAAAAGCAACATCAACAGTAAAAAGCAGATGCGTCAACTATGTTCATCCTTGAAACCACTGTGGGGAAAGAAAAGAAGGGTGTGTTGTTACAGGGTACAGCATGCGATAAGAGGAAAAAGGGAAGCGAAGGGGGTAGTGTGGGGGGCGCAAGGCGTTGAAGGAGGTCTGTTATTGGAATTCACAGAAATATTGCATCAAGTCATCTACTGTGATGAAAGTGCTTGATTGCGAAATATAGTTTTTTCATGTTTGCAAACTACATAGTTTCTCCAGGGATGTTTCTATGCAGGAAGGGTGATTAATTTTCCATTTTAAGATTTCTCTCTTGGCATATGATTTGTTGTGTATGTTAATTGTGACTACACACCCAGCTATCTTAGAACTGCTGTAAATCCATTGGGAGCATTGTCACTGAGATCCATTTTACATGGAAGGGTATTCTGTAATGCATTGCGCTAGAACTATGAATTATTTTAAAGCCATACCTCATTCAATGAAAATATCCCCTTCCCGTTCTTAATTAATGAGAGCACAGTGCATTATTTTAAACAGCCATTGAACCCATATCTTGGATGTCACTGTTCTTCAATGTGTACCTACACATTGTTAAACTCAAACCACCGACTCTTGCTTGTTGGCTGGTTTCTTTAAAAGTAATTTATTTTCAAGAACATGAATCTCTGAGAAGCCACTATGTTACAGGGTTAAATCGCAAGAAGCAATTGCAGCCCGTCCTGTAACCTGTGGTCATGTATGTGATGGTCATCTTGTCCTGTTTATATCCCTTTGGATTCTGTGACAAATCCTTGGATATTGACACTTCTCCCTGACGGAGAGCCCCTTCCCATGAGGCCAGGGATGTGAGGCCGCTACCCGATAGTCCCCCTGGGTGTGGTAATCAGCAGATGGATCTCATTGGGAGGGATGCCCCTCTGTGAGCAGGGACGACTATCCAGGTAGAATACAGAATACACCATTTAAATCCCCCTTGCGTTGTCATCCTGTGTACATGTCATGTAACCAAAATCATAAGTACTTGGAAAAGGAAGAATCTAGTCAACCCAAGGGAGAAGTATAGTACATAAACAGAGACCAGGCAGAGTCTAGTCTCCGCAAGGGAACAATATAGGATAGGTAATGGAACAAGGAGGCAACGCAGAGGCATGAAGAGCACTCCTGGAACCACTAGTGCTAGTGAACATTCTAGTGGTTCCCGAATTCCTATTGGTCAAGTCACATTCAAAACAGAAGAGGAGAGTAGCCTTCCTGGGAGGAAACGCGAGCGTGGGGAACGCTTCTGCCACCACGAATCAAAGGACTTGCAGACAAGTTTACTGAGTGGTCAGAGGCAAGCAGAACAGCATCAGAGGTCCCGACGGGTGAAACACTGGAACCACACAGGCAGATAAAGATGCGCATGCTGTTGGCCACCAAGCGCTGTGGAGCCTCTGCAACATCCGAAAAGGCACAGGAAACCAGGCGAACACAGAACAGCCCAAGACCAACTGGAGAGCATCAGCAAGCCCCAGACAGGTACCAGGGTTGCCAGAACGCTTGGTGAGGCTATAAAAAGGGGCAAAAGCAACAAAGCTCTGGTCTGGGACTCACACCCATGAGAAGGTAAATGTGTCGCCCATCTTTGTGCCTAGCAGGTTAGCGATCCAGGTCTGCCACACTATACTCAGAGAATCCTACGGGTCTCAAATCCACACCCTCAAGACTGAGAGTCAAGTCTACATTGGGGAGAAGTGTACAAAATTATATACAGAGGCCAGGGGAAGGCAGTCATTCCCCCTGGTGTTGTGAATTGTAAAGTAATCCTGACAAAGGCCAGGGGAAAGGAGACATTCCCCTTTGTGTTGTGAACTGTAAAAGTAAAAGCAAAGCATGTGTCAGAACAAAGCCCAGGAAGGTCAGGGGAAGGGATTTATTCCCCTGGCATCGTGCAAACACTGAGAGCAAGATACCTGGAGAAGTGAGGCATTTTCCAGGGGCCATATAATGAAGAAACAACTATGGCCAATAAGGGAACTTTACTGTTTTACAATATGACACATTGTTTGGTGCTTTGGAAAGGAATTGAGACCTAGTGAAGGGATTAATTCCCTCGGGTAAAGGTCCCACCTAAGAATTGGAAGGAAGGCATTCTTCTGGACCAAGAAGATCAATTACTTCAATAGTTTAGTTATAAGTGACAAAAGTAGGCTTTTTACACAGGACGATGGACTCTGATTTACATTGACATTCTGACTGAATCCATATTATTTTAGTTGAAGTAGGGAAAGGTAGGTGTTCTCATTATTTTTGGTGTACTAAATTCTATGCCAACAGCCATGCCTACATGTGTGTCTGTCAGCTCCTTCTGCACCCTTACAATTCTGAAACTTGCAGGGTTTTATTTATTTCCCATTTGAAATTTAGGAAAGCTGCAGGTACCAGATTTCCAAGAAGAAACTGTTTTGGATGGCTCTCTCAAGCATTGCCAAAGAAAACTTGTCAGCTCTGCTATTGTGGAAGTATACACAGCCGGCACCTGTTTTTCCTCTTTTGCTTTTTTACAAAGACTATTGACCCAACATTGATTCTGGAGCCAAATACCCACATTTAGAACCCTTCCAGGGAGAAGCATACCTATTTTCTTTCCTCTACTCTTCTGCATGCAAATCCATCGAAGTGCGGATTCATGAAGAATTTATCTTGGCAAAAAAATGTCAAAATGTTCAACTTGAAATAGCACTAACATGTTACTTTTGTGTGGTTCATACTATGCAACACTGCCATTTTCATTGTTTGCAAGGACTCTGGCAGATCTGAAAAAGGAGCAGTGCTCCGCGGGTGGTTTGTACGATCGAGAGGAACTTCTATGTGCTCTTGATAGCTTCAGTTCGGGAAAACTGGTGAGTGTGTGCTGGGTGTATTTTGGTTAGTTGTGGTAAAGCCGTGTTTTGTGTATGCATGTGCATGGATGCTTTACATGTTCGTGGTTTGTTTTTCTGTGGTGCATTTGGGGTAGCTGGTGTTACATTGCAGAATGTGTGTGGTTTGTGGTGGTTTCAGGTTTCTGTTGTGATAGAGGATTGTGTGAGTTTTTGTTGTGGTGTTTGAGTAGGTATGCAGAATAATTGGAAGCTTTATTAGTAGGTTAATTGATAAGGGTGGTCTGTGCCGTTTACTTTGGAATTATGCTGGCTTGGTGGGCTGCCCGTTATTTTATGCTGTCCGCTTTGAGATGCTTAATCTCTTTGGGTCTACAGGTTTTGGCTTCATTATGTTGAGATTGTTTCTCTTGTGTTGCAATGGCTGTTTCATATAAATATGTATGCTTGGTGTATTCATCCAGCACACCAATTCCTCTAGGACGTGTGTGTGCTATCCCATATTCTCCCGCTCTGAATATCTATAAGAAAGGTAGGTGTAATTGTACCATACGGTGTAACAAATGGGCTCTAGTGAGGAATGAAAGGATGCGTTTCATACCATCGTCATGTTTAGCACCTGTTTCTACATAGCGCACTTCTGTCTTTCTCCTATTGGATGTAGTTGAAGAATTGGACTCTATTACAGGCGGTGAACTATTCTTACCAGGTAAATAGCGTGATCTTTACATTAGAGTAGAGGTGCGGGGATCACTTAAAGCACTTACTTTGAGATTATAGAAATTGGGTATATTTGCTCTTGAGGAAAAGCAGTAACAAAGTTGATGCCACTGTGAGCACTGGCTTTATTTGCAACTCTGGAAAAGTAAAGGTTGGGCAATCGAGTCGTAGCTGCCCTGGATGGGTTACACCTGCCGATGGGTTACACCTGCTGATGGAGTACACATGCTGGTGGAAGCCTGCCAAAACCTGCATGTTTTAGATGAGTAGCTAATGTATGTCCTACACTTGATGTATTAGGTGTGTGAGTTTGTGCGTTTAACTTTTATTCCTAATATCTTTAAAGCTATGGTCACAAATGAGTAGCTAATACGTTTTTGGGAGAAAGTGCTGCTTATTATTTTCAGAAAAAAAATCCTGGTTACCTTGCAAGGTAAGTATTCAGACCCTTGTTTAGGAAAGGATAGCATGTGTTTCTGCTGTGGTTATTACATGAGTTTTTATTTGCATTAAAATAAAATTTAGACCCATTTGTCTATTAGGTGAAGGTCAGCCGACTTGTGTTTCCCCTGAGGGTCTTTCTCAAGGCAATTAGGTAAGGTTCTGGGGCAAAATCCCAGTGTTCATAAAGGCATTGGCTAATAGGCAATCCAAATTGTATAGAAAGTTGTTAGGCTGACACCTGCGTCTGCTCTCTCCGTTCGTCTACTTATTATCAGGTGTTGTATTGTAATGAAGAGGACCAAAGATATCCTGTTTGCATGCACTTGTGTAAATGTCTTTGTGGAGGCATGCGGGCGACTGTAATTATTCCTCATCCAGAATTATTTGTTCTGGGGATCTTGCGAACAGCATGCGCACTGCCTTGATGTTTGTTTATCTGTGCAGCATGTGGTATGATCATCTAGGCATATGATGCTGCTGCGAAGAAAGTCCCAATTTAATTACTGAGTCTATTCATCACAGCTACCGCTGAGACTTGTGCAGAAGCCTGGCCGCCTGTTGAATATTGCATACTTATGTAAATACTTACTTCTTTAGTATAGGCACCCTTCCGCTTTGCTCTGAGCTGTACCGCGGTTCGCAAATTCTCATCACGCCCCAGGACAAGTGCGTCTTTAATCCCTCTAGTTCTGTGGATTTTTCATTCATTGGAGAGAACACCTCCAGTGCTGTTTTATGCGTCTCTTGACGCCATCGGTATTTAAGGGGGCATGGTGACATTGAAAAATACCTCTCTGCACACATACTTGCATGTGGAATTATTGGGTGGCTGTTCTATGGCTGCAAACTCAAGCCTTGAGGCTCTCTGTCCGGAGTGACCTGGAAAAAGACATTAACCAAAAATCTCAGCAACCGAGAACCAGTGTCGAATTCCCATCATAAGATGGATGGAAGTCCTTTCCACTTGTTATACAATGTAGCATCCCCTGAAAAGTCAATCTGCACTGAAAGTCCCTGTACTTAAAATGGGATGCCCGAAAAGGTTGATAACCTCCCCTTCCCACCTCCCCCAGACAGCCGAAGGTACTTAGATCAGGCTTGCTGTGGACTCTGCAGTTTTAAAGAATAAATATTTTGAAAGGCGGGCTCTGAAGAATGTGTTATTGGCACACAGACGATGTTTCAAGTACCAGAGCTGCAAATGCAAATTGTTCTCTGTTCTCTCTGCATAGCGGCTACAGAAAAGACAGTGGGTCTTCGCATCTCTTAAAATATGTGGGCAAGTACAGTTGCCTGCAGTACGTTCTGGTACCTGGACCGTTTTTTCTGTTTCTGCTACTTGTCCTGATATGTTACTGTGTGCGATGAAGGAGGTGGAGCTAAGAAATTCCAAATCGCGGCCCGATGAGTGGGCCCTGGTCATGGACCAGCCAACAGAATTGGAATGAAGGTTAAGCTGAGAGAGGGCCAACTTTTCCAGGAGTTTTCCCAGAAAGGAAGTAATGGAAATTGGCCGATAGTTAGCTGGACAAGAAGGATAAGCTGTGAGTTTCCTGAGAAGAGGATGCACAAAGGAGTGCTTCAGAGTGGAGGGAAAGGATCCCGAGGCAAAGGAGTGGTTACAAAAATCAGCAAGGACCGGAGCGAGGGTGTTAATGTGGTCCTTGATGGTTTTAGAGGAACAGGGATGAACCTGTTTTGACAAGGCTTTCATAGATCAGGCTTGGCTAGCGACCTCGTCGGGGGAGAAAAGAGGAAAGGACGAGAAGGATGGTGGGGGGGTGGCTAAAGGAGGGTCAGTAAGCACAGATGGAGATGGGAGAGGAGGGGTGTGGGTGGAGAGGGCGGACAGGAAGTCCTGGGTTTTTTAAATGAAGTGAGAGGCAAGGGCAGAATTCCGGAAATATATGGGTACAGCCCTGAACGGTATCATTCTTAAATTTCTACAAAGGCAGGCATGGCTGTAAGGGAATTTGCCTGTATATATAGCATGCCTTGACCTCTCTTCAGCCTTTGTCCACGTGAATGGATCGAGACGATGAATGAATTTAAAGGCATGGGGTATACTTGCAGGCCTTCAAAAGATATTAATGTTGCTTCACTCAAACACAAAAACCCAGGTGAGGTTCAAACTGAGCAGGATATTGGCTAGAGAAATGATTACCAGTAATGGTTTTAAGGCAGGGTTGCGTCTATTATTATTATTACTACAATTCTTGTTTTTACACTTTGATATTTACACAGATTTGTGTTTGCTGAAACGGGACGAGGAACCCTGTATTTACACTTTATTTTTACTAATGTCTTAGATATGAAGGTGTTTGTGACATCTCGCATGTAGTTGGTGGCTTATAACTGAGCCTTTTTAACCCACATGAACAATATTGAGATATATATTGTTAATCGCCATTCAGCCCAAAAATATCAAGATATGACTTTTGGTCCACATCGCAGTCAGATGGCTTGCTTAGACAGATTATGATTTCTCTTCAACCCTACCATCATTGGGCTTGAATGTAACCTAAAACCTAACTGATCCCTATTTGTAAGAAAATTAGTTAATTGATATGACAGTCTATACTAAATAATTTTACGAATACTCGAATATGCAAAGTTTAAGTGGAAACTGACAAACCTAGAGGAAGTCAATCACTTTATCTGGGTTTTCCAGTGTATGGAAAGAATAATGATGCCAAGGTTAGAAATAGTGCCTTTTTATTGTACAAGTTAAAATTATAGGAGCATTGCACCCCCCAGTCAGTGCCACCGACCAGTGCAACTGTGCTCCTTTTTCCAATGAAAATCCACTCTAAAGTGCCATTTTGTTATCCAACTCAGCAAATCCACCCTGAAAGATCCACCCTGGAAAGAAGGGCTTAGTCAGCCCACCTATAAGTCATGCCTCGGATCAACAGGGCCCACAGAGATCATAAATGAGCACTTCACTCCCTGGCCTATCTATGATCACCACTCTGGGAATTATTTTAATCTTTAGCTTTTGATGTTTTATGCCCAAGTCACAGTCCAACTTGAAAAGTATCTGCATAGTACCCGACTACCTCCAAACTGTGCTAAACAGCACAGTAGCAAAGCTTACTTCAATTTTCGCGTTCTCCTCACAAACACCCCCCCGCCCCCACCTCTTTCAAAGCCATCACAGTTCTTGAAGGTCATGTAAATGGCTGTGGTCTCATGTATAATGCCAGAAACATAAGTGAAGTCTTGAAAAATATGGTCGCTCTCGGGCATAGTTTTTATTTTTTGGTATGACATGTTGCCCCGTTTTCTTTTGGCAAAATTTGAAAAATGTCAGAGAAATGGGTTTTATAGCAGTTTTCAACATATTTGTTTTGTTTGCAAGCAAAATTCCTACCAGTGATAATGATGCCCGTTTTGTTGGGGTGGCAATACAGTGATTACTTATTTCTTTTTAAACTATGTGCAATCGTTTTTATGCTAAGGAATTTTGTAATTTTTCAGACTAGACAAATACCACCTTGCATTGTCTTGCGTTGATACCCCCTATGGGGAGAATGGGACCATTGTCGCTTTCGTACAACATTAAATGGGGATAAGAATTGCAGTACATTTGGATTGTACTTTGCTTTGCTTAATTGGAGGCAAATGCTGGTTCTTTTTTCTTGAAGCCCACTCTGGTCTCTTTGGCCATGAAGCACTTATCTCTCCCCCCCCCCCCCTGCCCCTCCACGTCCGCCACCCCAGTGATCTTGAAGAGTAATGTCCAGGGTCAGTCTCTGTGACCAAGTATTGTGCCAGGAAAGAAGAGATACAGGAGAATCCCAGCTAATACCCATCAGAAGCCAAAAGAGACAAAGTGATTAGTTACTTCTCGTTACACTGCAGCAGTTTCTCAATTTGCAGAGCGTTGTCCATTTCCTGGAAAGCCATCCCACAAACTGCAGCTATCGCTTTAGGAAATAGTAGTTGGCATTTTATATTTCCTAATGTCTTTTTGTTAACAGATTGTATACAGTAGGCATCTCCCTGTCCTTACTTATATTGTTGGTGGCAGTGGAAATAAGTTGAGAGGTGATGTGTTTTTAGCTCAAAAGTCAAAACCAAGCACTTTTGTGCACAGGTGGCTCGTTCTGCAAGTACAAGTAAAATAAATTCTGCCAGTACATATTGTTAAATAAGAATGTATCACTTGGCATTTGCAGACGAAGAGCGAAGGAGCACTTGCGGCCCCACAGTATGCCGAACGATTGCTGAAATGAGATGTAAATGGTGGGGGTTCCAACAGTGCCACAAAAGGTTTGTGGCCTAATGACGATGATTGAGTATTTTGATAAGCTTCACGTTATCCGCCATCTCAACCTTGATCTCTTTTTAGATGCAAGATGCCTCTAAATTCCTGCAGATTCTGCAGGTTCCTGTAGTGGTGACGTTGTAAAACTCAGCTCCCAGATAACCATGTCTTGGGAGCCTTGACCGGATATAGGTCTTTGTTTGCATATCCCATAACCCTAACCTCTGTGTGCTCATCCCACTCAGCCCTGCCATCCCTCCTAACTCTCCTCAAAATGTCTGGCTGCCTCATGAATGCATTTGATGCTGACTTGGGCTCTCTGACCACCTGACCTGCTGCTGCTAATATTCTATTTGGTCTCCTCTGTTCCTGCCTCATATTGATCAAGCAGGCAAAAGCCCAGCCCTCTCTCTTCACACGGTACAGTATCGCCACTATGTGTTTGTCTAAGATTTCACTCTCTGCTGCTTGATCAAACGTCCCTCTTTTTACCCTGTGTCTGAAACTGGGTGCTGCCATTATGCCCCCCCGCTGGTACTTCTGCTCTGTTGGCAGAGTGTAAACGCACTGCAAATGTGCAACTTGCATAGGAAGGTGGGGCGACTACAAGGGAGATGGTTACCAGGCACAGACTTGATGTGATCCTCAGTTACAAAGTCCAAAGAATTGTATGTGCTAAAGTACAGATTCCAGTTCCTTTTGACAGTTGACAAATTTAGACATCCCACTGACACTTCTTATTCTCTCCCCGATCAGATCCAATTGATACTCTCAGAACACTTATTCATTCCACGCACCCAACACACCTGATTTGCAACATTCACTCTGCATGTGCATAACATTCTGCCAACTTGCAGGGGTGACCGGAAGGACAAGACTTAAGAGACGGCTTTCCTGTTAACAGTATCCCTTCAAATATGTTGCTCAGGATTCTACTTTAAATGCAGAATCTAATAATGCAAATCATTTGCGCCTCCACTGCCACCTGGATGGAGAGGTAGCTGGGCACTCGAGAACAAGAGCGAGCTGTTAGAGATAATGTGTGAAAGAAATATGGGCTTCCTAAAATTGGCCTTTACTTGGTGGTAGGAGGTGTAGTTGGGAAGAGATGAAGAGAGGATTGAATGGCTTACTCCCTAAAATTAGGATTCTTGAAACCTGAAGCAATCGACCAGCTCTTGTGGTTGTCATGGGGCATTCTTATTGCCTGTGATGACCTTGAGGATCTGTCCAAGTCAGTCCTACTCCTCCACTTTGCTCCCCCAACTATTCTGTAGTTATGTTAATGTAATTTGTAGAGCGCAACATTCACCTGGAGGTATCTTGGTGCTGGAGAGGAAAAAGATTGCCGTTTTGCCAGGAGAAGACGACCAGAGACCTAGAACAGACAGGTTTTAAATGCTCTCCTGAACTGTAAGTGATTTGACACGTTCGGGACACCAGGCAAGTGGTTCCATATTTGGGTGGCAACAACAGAAAAGGCACGTCCTCCAATATGTGATCTGTGGAACCTCAGAACCACTAGAAGGCCAGCGGCGGCAGAGCGCAGGTGGCGGGTAGGGAGATAACGAGTACATTTAGATTGGAAGTACTCGGCCCTCTGCCCGTGTAGTGCACAGTGCGCAAGTCGTTGAACCTAATCCGCTGCATTAGAGGAAGCCAATGAAGGGTATGTAACACAGGGGAGATGTGGGCCCCAAAAGGAGACCCTGTAGCCACCCAGGTGGCTAAATTCTGGAGACGTTGTAATCGCTGGATTGTGCCCTTAGGCTGAGCCATATAAAGACCAATGCAATTATCAAGTCTGCTCAGCACCAAGGCAGCCACCACAGGCGGATGAAGAGTCACTGGTATCAGAGGGAGAACCTTTTTTTAAGTTTTTTAAGTGAAAATGACCAGCTTTACAGACCGCAGTCTTTCATTGAAAGAGAAGATGAAAGAATTACTCCCAGATTCCTCACCTTTGGCATAGGGACACCAGGAACACCAAGTGAAGAAGGCCAAAAAGAGGAAACCCAGAGAGTAGGATCAGGAGGGGCCCCTACCACCAACAGCTCCGTCTTGTCCCATTCATTTTCAACCAGATGCGTCTCATCGAGTCACCAACCGCAGTCAGGCACTTATGAAGGCACGACAACACCTCAGTCCGATCAAGATCTGGGTGTCGTCAGCATAAGAATAGCACCTGATGCCGATGGAGCGGATGAGACAGATCAACAGGCAGATATAAATATTGAAAAGAATGGGGGATAAGGCAGAACACCACAGGAAAGGCAGCAGGAGCCGAAAGAAAAGAGGCAAGAGAGAGAGAGCACCTGTGTGCGATCGGCCAGGGAAGGAGAGAACCAGGACAGTACATGGCCAAAGATGCCAATTTGAGACAGGCGAGTAAGCAAGGTGGGGTGGTCTAGTGTATCAAATGCCGCTGACAGATCTAATAAAATCGGGGCACCCACCCCACCTGCATCGACCAGTCTAACCATGTCATCAAATACTGAAACCAATACACTACTGTAAAACTACTTGGTATACCATTTTATAGTTCTGGGTGCCATTGTGTGTGTGTGAATATTTACAGTGATCACTTGCCAACATTGCCAAGACTCCTTTCAGTATCATATGGCTCTCCATGTAATGCTTAATCGCATCCATCTGCTCAAAAGGGAGATGCATGGGAAATATATGTGTCAATGCCTACATCTTCCTGAGTCCCAAAGTGTTTTGGGTATAGCATTTGTGCTGTACCAGGCCTTTGCTAACCACCTTGCTGCCTCGGTTTCTCCTGAAGCATGACTATTTATACCTCCAGTCTCCTTGATGTTGACCTGGTTCGTGTTTTGATGAGCTTATGAAATCCGCTCAAAATCTAATTCAGAACAGTCACATGCATGCTCTCAGCATCTTTGAAACCAAACTATACTGCACAAGATGTGTTGCGTATACATATTCAATTACTTTATGTATGTGAATTCTGCTCATCCATGGCATGGTGGGGTGGGCACACCTTACCCTCCCACACAAATGTAGCACAACATTTCAGTGATGCCTTCTTTTAACTGTACGTGCTCCTCCTTCCACAGCACACAATTTATAGGTGGTGCCCCATAACTCATGTTACAGAAAAACTAATGATAAATGTTATGTGCAGAGGCCAACCGAGTCACACCAGCCCAGTCTCCCTGCAAATATTAATCCGCAGCCCAGCAATGCATATTGAAACAAATAAAGTTTACCATCTGAACCCAAATTGAAAAAAAAAATGTGGCGTTTAGAATTATGGATACTGAAAAGCTTGTATACATTTCTCAATCCAAGCAGATCATTGAACCCAGTTCCCTGGAGGCAGCAGCTATGATCCACCCAATAGACCACTCCTTCAAGCGGAGACTGTGCGTTGCCTAATGTAGATAGCTCTGTAGCCCACTGCCTTTGCCGGGTCTGGGAAGAACTGGGACTTGGTGTTCTGCCCCAAGCAGATTTCGGCTGGATAAAACATGGAGGTACTCACATCTATACATCAGTACATTACCCTTGGTCATTGAGATTGTGCCAGGGAACCATGGGCTTGATCCACTAGGTACAGCACCTCTCTCAGCAATGGCCTTACAAATTACCCAGTGTCCTTGATCTCAGTTGTTTGTGGAATGTGCATCTGCAGGAATAGACATTATTGGCTCAAGCCCTGCCCAAGAGGTGTTTCTTGACACATCCCTGTTGTTAATGGCTGAATGCTATATATTGTGGAGCTTACTTTACCCTCTGTTTTGGTCCCTGCTCTTCAGCTCAGTTAAACGTGTAGTTTCTGTCAAGTCTGAACTGTGTTGCCTCACTTTTTTAAATGTTGGTGCATCCAGCTTGCCAGTAGTTGCCTCAAACACTTGTTTTCAAAAATAGCCCTGATCTCGCAGTCCTGCCCCTGCACCGGCAAAGGGAGGAAGCAGTGAGGCACCATGCAGCCCATCTCTGGAATAAAGGACCTGTGTGTGCCATCTGGAACAATAATCCAATTTGAACTGCCATTTACTAAAAACAGGCATGATGCACCCCACTTGGTGTTGCTTTCTCCACAGCTGCAGTAGGCCTTGTAAAGAGAGGGATGCAGCAGTGTGCCATAGCACTTGGGCCGCCCATCATAATCTTCTCCCTACAAATCTCTACTTCCTGGTCTCCACAGGCTGCAAACCAGATGCCAATTCCATGCTAGGTTGATTCTGAACTGGCACAAGCCATGCCCAAGGGAGAAGTTGAGGGCCATGAAGTCTCTTGATGGGGTTGAAGGAGGAGTAAGCAGGCCCTAAGTGGAATGGTCAAGGCTCTCGAACCAGAGCCCTCATGGAAGCCTGCCTCAACATGAAACCTCCCTGCCCAAGACAAGGTCACCTACTGCGTTCATTTCCCAGTAGGTCTTGTGCATTCAACTGAATATCTCAATTGCATTTCTGGATTCCAGGTGGAGATAGTGAAGTTCCTTTGGTGCATGTTTAACATGGTCTCTTTTTTTGGAGGTTTCAACACATTCTGGCTGCTTGTTTCTGGACTCATTGCTGGCTGTATCTCTTCTTATGGAGCACAGTATACACTGTAATATAGCGGTCCTGGTGAGCCATCTTCAAGGCTCTAGACCACTCAATTCAATGTTAGGTTGATGACGCCGGAAGTATGTTGTAGGAATTAATAATTTGAAGTTGACAACCTTCACAACTGCATTGACTTTGGGCATGAAGGTAATGTTACCACGTACGACAACACCCAGGTGTTTCCTTTTTGTGATGTTGATAAGGGTTTTCGTGGCTGTGGACAGTCATCCATTGAGATTGTTTGAGGAGAGACTATTCCCAGCAGAAATATCTCTAATTTGGCTGTATAGGGTAATCCCCTTTTATTTCATTGATACATAGTTTCATTGTGTTATATTGTTCTGGCCCACTAATTTATTCTCCTGTTGGATGTGGATTTGAATGCAGTCAGCATACATTTAGACATTGTCTTGATGTTGCTCTTGTAACTAATCTACTAGGCACATGCATGTTGAAAAAATGTGTGACAGTGAGAGCCCTTGGGCTCCTCCTTTTGGTACATGGTGTGAGGAACACTTCACTGTTCTAATTCTCAATTGCTGGCATTGGAAAAGAAGTAACAGATCCAGACAATGCCATGTTGGACGCCTCTTCCCACGTTTTAAACATGCTATGTACTGTGAGAAACCAGAGGGTGCTCTCACTAGAAATTCCATGGAATCCTTTCTTTAGGTGGCTAGTGAAGGGCCATCACACTTGGATCCCAACCCTGGGGATGGACAAGTGAGGGAGGACCACCTGGGCAAAGGGTCCTTGGGGACTGCAGGACGAATGCCCTTGGGCAAGATGCGGTATCCCCTTCCTTTCAACACACCCCTACTCAAAATCCCCCCTATGTATGCGGCATATTGTCATCAAAATCCCGTCCTACCCCAACCCTTTGCCTTACTGAAAAGGAGCCTAAGACCATCTCTCAACACCAGTGCAGACTTTATCTTCCC
This sequence comes from Ambystoma mexicanum, assembly GCF_040938575.1. NCBI lineage: Eukaryota > Metazoa > Chordata > Amphibia > Caudata > Ambystomatidae > Ambystoma > Ambystoma mexicanum. Next base: position 132,224,933 of record NC_090928.1, read on the forward strand.
TTCCTTAAAACCCATACTTCCCTCTTCTGACAAAAAGCTAGACGCTCTTTCGTCCTCTTCTATAGAACACTACAACTCCCATAATCCTATTCCCCTATTGAAATACCCAAAGACTGAGACAATGAAGAGAGGGACTAAGAGTATGAGGATTACTAAGGAAAACCCCCTTGGGAAACAGAAAACAGACCATCACACCTTGACAGTAGGCTGTCCCACTAATGGAGTCAGGCAAGGTCAGACAGACCCAACCGTAACCCAACACCTGCAGCCTGTTAACATCTCCCAGGTGTATAAAGGAAGGCTGCTGAGCAAGAAGGGTCAGTTGCTCTTGGGACACTAGGAGGGATGCTGCAAGGCTGAGTCCGGCGTATGATCTCTTCCTGAAGCCCAAGAAGCACTTGGACAAAGCATTGGACCAGACCCAGCACTGGTACAGGGAGGTTGTATGGCTGAGACCAGTAGAGGATCCCTAAGTGTTGTCAGTCTGTGTGCCAGGAGAAGAAGACGGGACACAGAGAAGAGCCACAGAGCAGAGAACAGAACCCCAGATCCTTTTCAGGCCAGGACTGTATGGTGGGGGGACAGTTGTGGAGCAGAGCAGGAACTCCCAGTAAGATCTACTAGGCAGATGAGGTGGAGGCGGTGTGTGAAGGCTTCCAACCTCTTCCCCCTACATTGAACTGTGTGTATTCTCCCGCCACGGGTCCCTGGGGCTGCCCGGCTCCCTCCCGGGTGCACAACAACAGAGTTGAGGAGGAGCAAGGCCGGCCCTGGCCTAATCAAAGATTTATAAGAAGGAAGGTCAAGACAACCAGTGAGTGGGAGAGATCCCAGTTTGTGACATTTCAAGCAATTAACGTAACCAGTGCCAGTTGCACTGTGGAACCTGTAGTTCTAGGAAACAGCGACCGAGAAGAGAGAATTTAGTGTTTAAAGTGTTGGGAAGGAACAGAATGGTCCGAGCCTGACTGAGGGAGACCCATGAGAATTGGAGCAGGGTGGAACACGAGAAGGAGCAGAATGACTGATCGAGGTATCAGAACAAAGGGTTGGGGAATCCCTGAAGATCCCTGCAGGAGGTTGGAGCCAAACTCCAGACAAGAAGAATGCATTGTGTGTCAAGGACGCCAGCGACTCTCCCGGATGAACGACAGAGTTGGCGAGGCCAAGCCTGTAGTTTTAAATTTGACTCCTGAATTGAAGCCGCAAAGTGAATGAACTCTGAAATGCATAATGGTAAAAAATAACCCTGGCAAAAGGGGAAGTGAAAAGGTGAATGCTTGAAGAGAAAGATTTCTTTGAACTGTTTGCTTATGGTACAGAGCTACCAAGACCAATAGACACTGGGGCAAATAACAGAAAAGGAGAATGGAAGTGAATCGAAGTGGTCCTGCAATGGTTTAAGAAAAACCCATCGCACATTCGAAAGTCTTCGATTCTGATATCAAGAGAATCAGAGCCCGAACAATGGGGATCTGTGGTCTGGGCCCGAACGAGGGAGACCAGTTGTGTACTTGTGACTGTGAACACCCTGACAAGAGAAAGGAACTTTTGTGTTTTGCTTGTTATATCAGGCCCTCTGCATTAAGAGACTGTTTGGGAGAGAGACTTTGGCGGAAGGCCCTGATGCCTATGATTTAAACTGTTACCTCGTGGACATGAAGCCCGAGTGTGTGTGTGTGTGAAGCTCTCACGTGCCGCCTTGCCCTGTGTTTGAAACACGGGGAAGGGAAGTGAACTGCTCAACTATCCCGACATATCGTTTCTTGAACCCCTGTCTTTTGCATATGTTATTGTCCCATACCATTCTGTATTTAGAAGTAAGGGTTGGCAATGGGTTTATTAGTATAGGTCTTTTATTTTGACACTCTACTAGGACTGCGTTATTATTTTTGGTCATAGCTTGCTCCCATCCTTAGATTTAGGTTTAGATAGGTGTTAAACCAACCCATTTGAAGTTGAATAAACACCCATGAAGCCACTTACATCTTTGTGTTGTTTCCTTACTTGTGATACCATGGAGTCCTCACAGTACTGTCGCGTCAACAGGGTATAACCTGCTGAAACGTTTTAGTATCAGGACAGCTTGCTGTTTTAATTTTTTTTTTAAATAAAGTTGTTGAGGAGAGCTTCCCCTCATCGGCCTGAAACTCACCATGAAGGACAACTTTTTGTTTCAACCGCTCCAATGGCTTTCTTAACTCTGTTGTATCATTTAATGGGGTCAAGACATTGGCTGATCAGCAGCAGGATGATGATGATGATGGACTGTTTAAAAGTATTGCCTCCAATTTCCTTTTCATTTATGTGGGGTTTACGTTCTTAATATTGGTTTTAAGAGCATGAGGGAACTGCTTCATGTTAGCCATCAGGCATGGATCCTGGGCATGTTGGAACCCCTTGTTTTCGAGACAGATTAAATCCTTTTCTGCTCCGATGGATTTGAAGGTATCCGGGAATATAGTGCAGGAACCTCAGATCCTTTTATGGGGAAAATTACAAAGGCTTCTCAGTTTAAAATGGATTTACAGATTTAATCTTGAATTCAAAGACTTGCAGCATTCCCTCAGTGCATTCAGGTTGCATTTAATAGCATCTCTGTTTAATATTGTTTAAAGATTTTAAATAGTTCTCTTTTCTGGTTTAGTGACTAATTCATTTAATGAAATTAGCATTTTTGGCTCTCGTCATGGCCTCTTCTGTCACATTGTGAATTCAATCTACTTCAGTTAATATTCTTTGCCATGAAGCACCATGTTTTGGCTTACAAATTCCGACATTTCTATTGTGCTATTTAATTTACTGGATTTGATGAGTATTGCCCTCTCCTTTGGGGGGAGACTCTGAGCGCACCAGGACCCTCCATCTGTGGTAAGACCTGCGAACCCCTCTGCCCATGCCCCTGTGCACATGTCATTTTACATTTTAAAACTATTTATTTTTTTCTATTTTACTGCACTCTCGAGTGTTCCCGAAGCTCCTCCGTTTACATACCCAATCCCCCCCAATAGGCTGCTTCCAGGAGGCACATTGTTAATCTCTGAGCACGGAAGACCTCTCCCCTTTCTTCGGGGGAACCAGAACCCCCCCATTTTACATGTGGTAAGACCTGCGACCCAGAGCCACCTGCTGCATGCAGCATTTATTTTATTTATATATTTGACTGCGCTGCCGTGCTCCTGTTGGCACACGTGCCTCCATGGTCTTCCCTCTGCTAAGCACAGCGTTCATCGGAAAGTTCCAGGGTAGTGTAATGAGTACTGTGGATCCCTCGCTGAATCCCTGTCTAAAGTCTCCGCCCAAGTGGCCAGGGAAAGGCAGAAACTTCCTGACCTTGAGGGTGGTGCTCTGCGGGAGGATCACCTCGGAGGAGAAAAGGTGAGAGGGAATCCAGGGGATGATAAACTCTATTTGCTTCCTTCTAAAGGAGACCTCTTTATACTTGCACAGTATAATTCCACCATAACCCCTCTGTTGCACGAGTACACCATCTTAGTGTGTCCGAAACCCTGTATGAATAAAACAAATGGACATCTTTCTCAAATTCAGGGAACTCGGACAATTGAAAATTCACCTAATTCTCGAAGTGTAAGAGAAGGTTTGTGAACATTGACTGGGCTGGAGAAGCAAGAAGACACCAGGACCACTGTGGGTCCTGAGAGGGTATGTGCCTCTTGTTATCCCCCCTTGTAGAGATTGCGCAGCGGGAAACATGAGAGAAGAACACTTCTCCGCAGAATTTACGTTTTGCAGAGCTTGCGCAGTGGAAGGCAGAAGTGGTGAGAGCAATCGAGACGTCCCTCCTGGCGGGATTTCACCAGGGACGCTCTGCAGTGAAGGGCGCCTCTAGCCTGGCGTGGCAGAAGCGAAGGCGATCTAAAAAAGGTCTACCGCCTGGTCGGGAAAAGCCACAAGTGTTGAGGTTCTGAAAATACCAAGCGGCACACGGAGATGCTACTTACCCAGTGAATCTAAGGCAATCGAGTGTCTCTGGGGTGCTCCAATGCTTTCCTCGTGTGCTGTGCAGAGCGTTTCACTCACGTATGAGTGTATGATGTGCAGGCAAGCTGTATGAGTGCCAAACTGTCAAAAACCATTGCAATTGGCATGCTGATAACATAAAAGGTTCCAATCCTGAACCTGTAAGGTCTACGAAACTCCAACTACCCAGTGGGGAAACCTCTTTGAATTCTGAAAGACGCAAACAATACTGAAGCCAAAAGAGTTGGAACAGCCAATATCAATCTATCAACTATTGACAGAGGCCAGGGCGGAACAGCACGAGGCCCGATGGTTCTAAAGTTGGCCGCTCATGCTTTGGGAGATTTATAGATGTGGTTGATACAAACACACATTGCCAAAGCCAAGAGAGAGGAAAATTGAAACCTTGTATATGGCACTGTTTGTTTGTTGATGTAGAAGGGGAAGAAGGTGGCAAACAGGCTGCCCTTCTGGAAGAAGCTGTCCAGAGGGAGATGAGCATCATTTGTAAGTCCTGATCTGGACCAATGTCAATGTTCTTTTCCATGAAAGCTAATAACATTTTGATACTAAAGAAGACTATTGAAGCTGTTGTTATTCTAATGTGAAAGGTACCATTTAAGCACTTTTCTGCTCTGGTGTTGAAGTAGAGGGATTGACGAGTATACCCTTAGGGCAACAAGTGATTGCTCAGAAGAAACATAGGGAAAGAATTAGCCAGGTTGTAGAAGGTGCAAGTGCTGAAGAGTGGTACTAATAGAAAACAACATGTTGAGTTTTGACATTTGGGGGAAGAGTTGTGGAAGCTGGTTGAAGAAAAGTGTCAATTCTTTCTGCAGTGAAAATTGTGTAGAGCCATCCTGACCAAACTATTTGTTGTTGCCACAAAGGTGAGACTGTTCTTGTTCCAGGAGGCGTGAGAGCTTATGACTTATTTTTCAAGTTACTTTATTGAAGCAACAGAACTTTGTGAATTTGAGTACAATAACTGGTTTGAACTTTGTGTTGAATCAGAGTTCCTTGTTTATTTACTTGTTGTGGGGGAAACACTTGTTTGGATCTGAGGAAGGGAAGTGCGCCCAGACCTCGACAAGAGACATTGTCCGGATTCCATACCATACATGGCACAGACGGCTATACTGGACTTGCGAGTCAATTTAACTGAAATTGTCAATAGAGGTAGTGTTGCATTGCTTATGTTATTAGACCTCTCTGCTGCATTTGACTTGGCCGACCATTCTTTATTGCTTGAGAGACTAGGTAAATTGATTAACTACTTAGTCTTGCATCGCCTATTTTGCCTCATTTCCTGATCCTAGAAGGGCCACAGTTGCTATTGCTGGATTCCAGGCCATTCCGGAGCTACTGTCCTGTGGTGTTCGGCAGGGTGCCTGCCTCTCGCCCTCTTTGTTCAATGTCTAAATGTGCCCCCTCTTTGACCTACCGGATATCATCAGTGTTAAGTACACTAACTACGCCTACAATACTTAGCTGGTCTTTGAGCTATTAAAAGACTTTGACACTGACTCCGTTCTCATCAATAATACTTATAATTTGATTTTAGATTCTAGACACTCAACTCCTTTGCTCTGAACAAGGAAAAAATAGAGTTAATGTTTGTTGGCTCTAGTCAGCGAATAAAAAAGCTTGACTCAAGATAGTCATTTTACTATGCGAGAAACCAGAAGGTGTCTCACCTGCTAGTGCCTGCGGATCTCTCTCTCAAGTAGTCAGAGCACAGCCGTTGCTTTTAGATCCAGACCCTGGGGGTGGACCAGTGCGGCACGATCACCTGGGCAAGGGGTATTTGGGGAGTGGGACTGGGGCACTGGATGGTGTGATGTGATATCCCTCCCGCTTTAACACTTTTACCGCATCCTACCAGGTAGAATACATAGGAACTTTACCCCCTTGCCCCCCTTTCCCATCACAAACACTGAGAGTCCACTCTGGGAGAAAACGGACTCGCACCCGAGCAGTGTACCTGACATTTCCTGCTACCCTGGTCAGGCGAAGTCAGGCAATTACTGACAATCACTCACACCTGACTTCCATTAAACTTCCCCACACGGATAAAAGGTGGAGCACGAGAGCATACTCTGAGCAAAGCACACAACGGAACAGCAGTGTGAGTCAGCAACTGAAGGAGGGGAGAAAGATGGCAAACCAAAAAGAGCTCTTAAGAAGGGAAATACCCTTGACCTTTTCAGCAAGATGCCAGTACTTTCAAAAAACCTTCAAGGCAGAAAGCGTAAGGCCCGGAAAACAGACTATAGAATCCTGCATTGTGTGTAGAAGATTCCGAGGGCCCTCCCGCGTAACTGAATGAAGCAGGGAGGTGCAACAGCAGCCGCTGTGGTATTGTCCTTGGCTCCAAGAACAAAGAAGCGTCAAAGAGATCAACACAGCTGAAAACTTAAAAACCGCAAATGAATGTTTGAACTTAAGGCAAGATACGATACCAATGACAGAGTGGTCTGGCATTGTGAATGTGCTCAATCGAAGGTCTATGTAAGGTATCTGCCAAGAGTAATGAAAGTAGAAGACTGATGAAAACAATCATGTGAAGTGAATCGAAGTGGTCCTGCGACGGTTTAAGCAAAGCCATCGAAAGTCTTCGATTGTGTTAAAAAGAGGGTCCGAACCCGAACGAGGGAGACCAACTGTAAACATTGTGATAAAAGGAGGTCTCAGCCTGAAGAGGGAGAACCACAATGAAAATTGAAAGCGAGAACTTGTGCATGTAAAAATCCTAATGGGAATGGAACTTTGAGACTTTGTTACAACAAAACCTATGCAGTAAGAGAATGTTATTGGAAAAGAGCCTTTAGCAGAAGGCCCTGATGTCTGTGCTTTGAACTTTATCCTTGTGGCCGAAAAGCCAGAGTGGGTGCAAAGCTCAAACGTGCCGCCTTGCCCCGCGCTCAAAACGTGGGGAAGGGAGGCCAACTGCTCAACCCTCCTGACATTATTTCTTGAACACTTTCCTGTTTTTTATGTGTATAATATATTTATAAAACTAACACAAATCGTATATACATATATATGTATAGACATACACATGTAAACTAAAAGAAATACACATCCAAACATTATAAAACACAATTACAAAAACATTCCACAATATACTTATATATCACATTAGCTTTCAATTAGTAAAACCAAATCCATCATACAGATACAAATAAAAGCTACATATTAATAATGACCAGCCAAGAAGAGAAAGAGACAAAAATATGGAATTTGCTTCCCTGCATCAGACAATGGGCTACAGATCTATTATCAGTCTAACTTCTGCCTCAAATTTCCACAGACACTTCCAGAACTGCGTAATGGCGATAATAAGGCCTTTCTTATGGCCAGGCAGACATCTCAGCCAGAACAATTCACTGGTAATATATTCTAAATCAACATCAAACTTTGAAAAATAACATTCATACACAGATCTCATCTTTGGAGAGCTTGTCAGGACGGGTCTAGCCGATTCAATAATGTGACTGTCAAGGCAAAGTCTGCACGTCCTCATTTCGACTGGAATGCCCATCCATGCGCCTTTAATTTCAAGAATGTCCAAACGGTTGAGGCTGATGTTTTGGAATATTCTACCTGTACTAGGTGAAGGCAGGAGCATTAAGTACATTTGAGGCTGTTTAAACTCAAAAAACATCCTGGCGAATTAACACAAAGATCTCATGCTACCCACTTTTTTGTGGCTCATTACCCAGTCCCATCTCTCTAGACATTTTTTGAGAGACTTAGCATGGCTCCCTCACCATACTCCCAGCAAGGTGTCCAACCTATTTTCTCAAAAAATGGTAGGTTCATTTCCTGGAATGTATTCAGTACCGCAGCTTTCCCACCCTCCAAGGCAACTTCAAGGATGAACAATAGAGAGTTGGGGCTAGCAAATTTGATCTTAATATACAGCTTGGCTGTATTACATCCAATAAGGGCAGACGGAGATCAATCCCAAACGAACTGCCTGTATTGGTGTATAATTGGTAAGCCCCAGTAATCATCTCCAAATAAGGCCTTCAATAACATCGGCCCATGCAGACCAGTCAGAATAGGATGTCTCAAGCGCATACAAAAATGCAGCAGGGAGCTTCTGCTTACATATGTTAATACCCAACAAGCTATAACCTGCAGTACTCTTAGAGAAAGACATCACCGCTGACATTGTAGAAAGTATTTTTACTCTTTTGTTAGGTTGGATCTTCTCATTCACTTTTGTTTTACCTGAGAAGACCTCATGGGCCAAGTACTTGTACCAGGTAGCCTTTTTTATGTCACCCAAAGGACACGGAATTACAGCCATTTTGCAACATTTACGGCCTACCGCCATAAATTGGGTTTTAGCCAAGTTTATTTTCAAGCCATTTATATCAGCAAACTTGCAGACAGCCTTGGTACTATGGCATATGCCGATGTAGGTGTTATCAAATATAATAAGATCGGCATAGCAATCCACCCAATTTTGAGATTGCTGATTTTCGGGAAGGCATTACATTTCTCCTTAAAAGTGCCCCCAAAATCAGCCATAAACAAATTAAACAGAATGCGTGCCAAGGCACACCCCTTCCCGACACCCTTTCTGACAGAGATAGAGGCCGACAACAGACCTTGGTTATTTAGCCGGACCCTGGCAGTATTGTCTCATACATCATCTTACATGCATAGAGGAGGTGTTCTGGCATGCCCAACAGTTTGAGTTTAGCCCATACCTTTGTTCGATCCACCATATCGAACGTGGATGAAAAGTCCACAAAAAGCATCATCAGGGGAGCTCATTCCCACCATTGGCTTGCTCTAGCACAGTGTTAACTATAAAGATGTTATCATTAGTGCACCAGCCTTAAAGAAACCCAGTTTGGGCCCTATCAAAAATATTCTCACTAACAATCCAATCATTTATCTCTTTTAATATCAACGTACAGAAGATTTTACTTGGTACGTCCGTTAATGCCAGGAGGCGATAATTCTCAGGGAGATTACGCAGACTATTCTTGAACACCGGTATGATGTTCGATCTCCTCCAAGACTTTGGGATAGTACCCGTATCGTTTATCTTCCCGAACATTATTGAGAGAATATCGGCCCATATTTCATGGTTTTCTTTGGAAAATGTTCTTATTGCATACATCATTGTCCCACACCCTTTTGTATTTAGAAGTAAGGATTGGCAATAAGTTTCAGTGTCGGCCCTTTTGTTTGACAGTGACTCGACTAGGACTTATTATTTGATAGTCAAAGGTTGCTCCCATCCTTAGATTTAGGTTTAGATAGGCATTCAGCCAACCCATTTGGAGTTCAATAAACAGCCTTGAACTGTGATCACTTGTCTGTCTTCACTGTTTAATACCATACCTTCCTTACAACTGTATCCTGCTGTCTCATCCCAGTAAGCTCCACTGGAAAAACACTGGTTGTCGGCTTTGATTTTGGGCTGACGATGCAGCAACATGTGTTGCATGTTAAATCGTCCTGTGCCTATGTTTTCTTTTTAATGTGTTTATTTTAAAAAGGCAGGTTATCACAATACATAACTTAAACATTCGCGACATGATGCACAGTACAATACAATACGATATCTCTCCCTTTCCCTCCCTCAGTCTCAAGTTTCGTCCACCTGCTCCCGCTCGGGCTCCCCAGCTTGCATTGTTCTCCTGGCCAATTGGGGCTTAAATGTCAAAGCCGGGACGAGGACTGGACCCCAGATGTTATGAAATCGATGTAGAAGGCCTGCCCCGCGGCCGTCACCCTCTCAGCTATAAAGATGTCCCAGACCTTCACCCACCAGAACGGCATGAGGGGACCTTCCGCCGTCTTCGAGGTGCGGGCTATCACGTTCCTGCCCGCCAATAGGCATTGGGATAATAGTTTGGCCTTGGGCCCTGACCTTGGGTAGATTCCAGGAATTGGGGCTCCAAGGAGAATAGGTTCAGGCTCGAGGGGCAGTTGCACCTGAGTAATGTCTGCAATCGTCGCCAGGCAATGTTTCCAGAAAGCTTGGGCCTTGGGGCAGGACCACCACATATGGAAGAAGGAGCCTACTTGGCCACATTCTCTCCAGCAGTGTGGGTCGAGAGAGAGATGCATGTGATGGAGTCTTAAGGGCGGGAAATACCACTGGAGGAGGATCTTATAGGCGCATTCCCTATTTGTGATACATGATGAAGAGGTGTGGGCCCGGGACCAGATATCAACCCAGAGTTGGTCCTCAATAGGGTGGCCCAGGTCCGCTTCCCATTGGGCCATGTATCAGGGCTTGGAAATTAGGAAGTCCGGTTGGAGGCATTTGTACAGAGTAGAGATTCTCCCTCGGGGTGGCAGCTCAGTAAGGGTCAGTTCAATGGCCGTTGGGGGGGCAGGTGGCTGCCTTGCGAGTCTGCGGATGAGTGCACCAGTGGCGTAGCTGGATGTACGTGAACCTATCCTGTTCCTGAACCTTGAAGAGTTGTTTGCATCGCTCGAAGGTGCAGGGTTGACCCCTCTCAGAGTTGTCCCAGGGTCTCCAGGTCTCCTGCGATCCAGGGCCCAAAGTTTCGAATTGACAGGCCAGGTGAGAAAGTCGGGTTCATGAACACTGGGGCGAGGGGCCTAAGTCCCACTGGAATCTTCTTTAGTCTCAGCGCTTTGTCCCAGACCGAGATGGTATGTTTAGTGGACGCCAAGAGTTCCCGCCATTGCCGCCGCTCCGGAGGAGGGATGTGTGGGAGAAAGCGTAGAGGCAGGGGTAGCTTCGCCTGTTCGAGGTCCACCCATCTAGGGCGGTTAGTTAGTATTTGCCATGATTGAATACAGGCCAGCTGGGGCGCCATCTGGTACTTTTGTAGATCTGGAACCCCAAGACCGCCGAGCCTTGCGTTGCCCAACATCATGGATTTAGGGATCCTGGCTTTTTTCCCCCTCCAAATAAACTGCAGCATTTGCTTCTGTAGGTTTTGGAGGGCTGGGGCCGGAATCGGGACCGTGAGAGAGGAGCAAGCGTAAAGGAACCTCGGTAGCAAGTTCATTTTACACGCCGTGATACGGCCTATCAGCGAGATCTCCTGTGCTGCCCACCGCTTGAGGTCTGCCTCCAAGGCTGTAAATAATGGAGGGAAATCAGCCCGGTAAACCTCGCTTGGGTTAGCTGGTATCTGGACCCCCAGGTAACTGATTTCGCTGGTCGTCCATTGTACTGGGCACCGCGAGATTAGGGCTTCTCGGTCTGTCGAGGATAGGCCCACCCCAGGGCCGCTGACTTCCAAAAATTGATGGCAAAGCCTGTGACCCTTCCATAGCTTGCTATCTCTGCCAGGGCTTGATGGAGGGAAGAGCGGGGCTCTGTGATGGTCAGAAGGACATCATCCGTGTAGAGGGCCAGTTTATGATGCGCTGAGCCCGATTGGAAGCCTTTGATTGCAGGGTTCAGCCTGATCCGCTGGGCGAACGGCTGCATAATTAGTGCGAAAAGGAGCGGCGACAGCGGACATCCCTGTCTGATTCCACAGGTTAAGACGGTAGGGGAGGAGAGGGTGCCATTGACTCTGAGAAGGGTTTTTGGCGCTTTATAGTTGGCTAGTGTCATAGTGCAGAATTCCGGGCCGAAACCAAACGCTTCGAGGGTGAGCCTCATGAAGGTCTAGTCTACTTTATCAAATGCCTTAATTGCGTCCAGGGCCAGCAGCACCAACTCCCGGGAGTCTCGGGAGGCCAGCTCCACCAGATCTAAGGTCCTGCGGATGTTGTTGGCGGTGGAACGATGTTTGAGGAAGCCAGTTTGGTCGGCGCTGACTATCTCCGGCAAGACCTGGGAGAGGCGTGTTGCTAGAATTTTAGAATATATGTTAGCGTCAATATTAAGTAGAGCGATAGGTCTATATGACGCGGGATTCCTCGGATCGCCTCCCGGTTTTGGCAGTAAGACAGTGATTGACTCCTGCATGGATGGGGTTATCGTGCCTGAGGTTCTGAATGAGTTAAACAGCTGCACCAGAGGCGCTAATAATTGAGGTTTGAAAATCTTGTAGAACCTAGCCGTAAATCCATCCGGGCCGGGGGCCCGGGATTTAAGGGCTTTTATCGCCACGTCCACTTCCTCGTCGGTGATCGGCACCTCCTAAGAATCATAGGCTGTCTTCTTTAGTCGGGGCAGCACTGCTTCCCGGAGGTATTCCTTTTGTTCTCCCACGTCTCGCACAGGAGCGGTCATCACCTGGGTCAGGTGGGCCGTTGCAAGCCGAAGTTTGTCCTGGTCGGCATATTGAATTTTGCCATGTTCATCCCCTAGACCCACAATCGTGTTGTTCCTTCTTGTCTTGGCTAGTTTGGCCACCTGTAGTCTATTTGCTTTGTTGTTCCTGGCATAGTAAAACTGCTTAGCCTTCGCTATTTGGTGGGCAGTATGTTCAGCATAGTGGGCCTCAATCTTCTTCTGCGCTAGCCCGCTGTGTTTTAGGGGTCCAGCCCTTCTCCTTATGGAGCCTTTCAGCTTTGTCCAGTTCTTCCTGGAGGCTCTGACGAGTTTGTCGTCGATGTCTGTGGTAGGTCACTCCTTGCGCAATCAGTTCCCCCTCACCACTGCCTTAATTGCGTCCCAGTTGTTGGTGGGGGAGGTGTCTTCTCTGGGGTTCTCCTTGAAGAAATTGGTGATCGTGGTTGCGATTGTCTCTCTGAGAGGAATTTCGTTCAGAATTGGGTAATTTAATGTCCATCTACGCTGTTGGGGATTAGGTGGTTCCTGCACTCGGATCTCCAGGACCACCGGGGCGTGATCAGACAGGATTCTGGAGCCTATTGTCACATCGTCGGTGAATGTAAAGATTTGCGGGGATACCAAGAGAAGGTCTATCCTGGAGAACGTTCTGTGGACATACAAGTAAAAAGAGAAGTCTGTTTCAGACAGATGGAGTACACTCCATGAGTCCACCACCCCTAAAGTTCTGAACAATTGCAGGAGAGCCAAAGCTGTAACGAAGTCCTCGGAAGAGGGTGGGTGCGACTTGTCCTTGATGGGGTCCGGGACCCCATGGAAATCACCCCCAATCACAATCTGGCCTTCCAGGAAGGGAGAGAGAGCTGTACTTAGCGACTCGTAGAAAAGCGCCTGGCCTGAGTTGGGCACATACACTGAAACTATGGAGTATAATTGTCCCCGCATCAGACATTTTACCGCTATGTATCGCCCCTCCGGGCAGCTCATGGAATCTAGAATCTGAGGGTTCAGCCCCTTCCCAAACAGGATTGCTGTGCCGCTTCTCTTAGAATTTCCAGATGCGAAGAGTTGCTTTGGAAAGTTCCGGGAGCGTAAGCGACTGTGATCTGCCGGCAGTAGGTGAGTCTCCTGTAGCATCGCCACTGCCGCTTTGTCATTGTGGAGTTTCTGCAGGATGAAGTTGCATTTTTGGAGGTGGGTTCAGTCCCCTAACATTCAGGGAGATAAAGCGCAGAGTCTGATGTTCCGGGACCAACACCGTGGGCTCTGACAAACACTGAGGGGGGGGGGAGATGTAGAGGAATTAGCCATCATGTTGCGGAGTGTGCAGCCATAGGTACCCTTGCCTTCGGGGTATTTTGCTCGGACCGCCAACGGGAGGACCGAGATTTAACTAGGGGAGGCAGACTGGTTGTGGGTCGGAAGACCCCCTGGCCAACAGGGCCAATGAATACTGAAAGGCCAACGTGGCCAAGATCATCAATAGTCTTAGTGGATTGTTCCAAGGACTCATTGGTGGAAAGTGCCTTGGAGCTGGGCATGAGCAGTGGAGTGGTGCCCGCTGCGTTAGGAATTGCGCTCATCTGTGTTCCTGTGGGTGCTGCTCGGGTCCAAAATGCGGGACCGGCGAACATGGGAGTGTAAGGGCCGGCGTCCTCATCACGGGACCCGGCTAGGCTATTTCCTCTTCCGGAATCTCGGGACCTTCGACCAGGAGTTTTTTGTGTGGGAATAGGAGCCGCCACAGGGTCCGAGCCGGCTGACGCCTCTATGGGCGGTGAAGGTGAGGGGCTGGAAGCGTCCGGGTTCAAGATGTTTTTAGCATCTTACAAGTGGCTAATTCTCCTTACAGAGCCTTTGTAGGAGAATTGCAAAGCAGTGGGATGAAGCTACCTGTAGCAGACTTTTTGGGCTTGAAGAAAGATAGTTAACAGGCGGAGGGCTCGCTTCCTCTGGAGCATATGAGAGGATAGATCTTGAAAAATCTGGAGGGGGGTCCCCTGGAAGGTGATGTCTTCCTTGGAACGGCTGATCACCGAGATGGCTTCCTTCGTGGTGAAGAAGTGCACCCTGGTGATAACGTCACTCCGCGACGAGGGTTCAACCTGTGAGTGCGGTCTAGGAGCAGCTGCGAGTCATCAAGGTCCGGGAAGAGGGTTTGAAAGAAGAGGCCAACGTATTCCTCCAGCCCCTTGTCAGGGAGCGAGGCAGGAACCCCTCGGATACGGAGGTTGTTGCGCCGGGCCCTATTTTCCAGGTCCTCCTGTTTGTATTCCAGAATGTCGCAGTTGTCCTGCAGGAATCTGATTGAACGCTGGACCTCGGCTAAGGTGGAGGAATGATCCTGGGAGCGATCCTCAACCTCCCCCAATCTCGGTTCTGCCTCCAACCCCCTTTTGGCTGTACTCTCGAGCTTGGCAGAAAGTTCCGTCATGCAGGACCTGAATTCTGCTTTGATGTCGGCCATAAATTCCCGGATATCTTCACCGGTCGCCAGTGGTCCCTTGTTATCCAGAGATTCCCGCGAGGCAGAGGGGCAGGAGTCCAGTTTCTTCATTTTTTCAGATGACATCAACATGGCTGCTATGTCTGAGGACTTGGAGGATTTCTGTGGTCTAGACATTGTGTTGCTTGTCGGTGGCGGCTTAATGGATGCCAAGAGCTCCGCAGCCTCACAAGAAACCTTTTTTTTTCGCTTCACTCGTGCAGATTATAGCCTTGTCCGGAGGGGAACAAGGCCATGGGCAGGGGCACCCCAGGAAGAGTTCAGAAGGTTGGAGGGGAGAAGAAGAGTCAAGGGACCTGTAAGCGGGTCAAGCCTACCACCAGCGTGGGTCGGGATCTCTTGGGGGGGGGGGGGGGGTGCAGAGTGTCCAGGCAGGCGCCGGGCTGCCTACCCACAGAGGGCGCGGGGCACGATGAGGAATCCACCATGGGCGGGCTGCCGCGGAAGCTCTCTGGCGTCTCCCTGGATCCCTCACCAGGGAGTTGTGGCCCCTACCTCTTTATGGCTTTAGGAGGGCTACCAGGCTGAGTTCCGGTGCAGTATCCTCCCGGGGTTGACGCAGGGGCCGGCGGGGGACCTCTCTGCACGCCGATTGCCTCAATCGCCTCCGCCGCAGCCTCCGGTGCCAGGGATCCCCCACTCGGATTCAGGCTCCGGCGCTTCGGGTGGGGGGGAGGGACAGGCCCCTCCTCGTAGATAGATGGTGCCAGTCCGCTCGCCGCGCTCAGGCGCTCAACTCCCCCAGCTTGTATGCTGCGACTGGGTTCGCCTCCATATCCCTGTGCCTTGTGCGCACAGCCGTGCGTCCGCCATCTTGGTTTTCACGGGCGGGGGAGGGAGCCGGGATCTGGACTGCGATTTGGAGCGTAAAGCTCCCATATCAGCCCCTCATCTCAGGACAGTTTGTTCTCCAGCGGCTCCTACATCTGCGGCAGAAGTCGCTGGATTGATTAGGGCCCAGGAACTGCATAAATTCAAGCACAGCAGCGGGCAATCCACGGACGGCTTCAGAGGAGCGACCTCATCGAGTCGGCTCCAAGCCACGCCCCCATCCTTTGCCTATGTTAACAAGCTACTTAAACAAATTAAGCCATACCTATCATCTCGGCGCCTATCTTTGCTGGCTACAGCGCTTGTTAACTCCTGGCTCGATTATTGCGATAGTGTCTTGGCAGCCGCATCCAAACACAACTTGAAAAGTCTTCAAACAGCCCAGAATTGGGTCGTAAGAGCCGTCTGTAACTTTGGCCCATGGGATCACTTTTCTGATTACAGAGGATCACTAAACTGGCTCACAGTACGCCATCGCGTTCCACATAAAATACTCACCCTCACCTATAAATGCATGGCCGACAAAGCCCCCAGTACCTCACTAGCCGTCTTCTCAAGGCCCTCACTAAGCGCACCCTTTGCTCCAGTGGATCTAACAAACTCTTTGTACCTAGGTTTAAGCTAAAAATAATGGGCGGCACCTGTTTTAAAGTTTACGCCCCCACACTATGGAATTCCCTTCCCCCTAAATTGGCAACTTATGCAGCATTACCAGCTTTAAGAAAGCATTAAAACAAATTTCTTCCAATGATTAGTACTGTTTCTTAATCCGCTTGGTCCTTGGTCTGATCGCTTTACCTCTCCACTATTTGGCTTTCTTCTTTTGTTTTCTGAGGCCTGCGGTGTGTTGCGCATCATAAATACTAAATAATAATTGATCATACTGTGAATCGGGTCATAGGTTATATGTTGTTGATTTGAATTTCCATATATTTCCTTTGATTGTTGTATAAGTGTGAGAGTTGGATATCCCTTGGCTAGAGAGTTCCCTTTAGTTCATTTTAGGCAGGGAAATCCTCATCAGGGTAGGGCTAGTGAGGTGTTCATTCAACCTTTTTATTTAATAAAATGGCTAAAGTTGAAAACTCTCTACAAAGTTGTCTGGATCACATTTTTGACCCCTCACAGCAAGCAGCTGACTTAGGGCCAAGCAAAGGACGCCTACCTGGCCAACTCCATCGCCTGTTTGCCATGTGAGCCCCAGGCAAGCCTCAAGTTGTCTGCATCAACTTCCAGGTAAGAGACAGCTATTTGGTTGCACATCCAGTGCTTTGTTTGTGATTCCTGACACTATCTTATATTAACCTGAGCCATAGTGTTACCACGGTTTTAACTATTTCTGCACTTCAAACTTTGCCACTGTGTTTAATTTAGCTGCATTTTGAGTATAGCCACTGTGCTGAATTTAGCTGCGCCTTGAATTTTACCATGGTTTCATTTAGCTGCATTTTGAGCATAGCCACTCTGCTGAACTTAGCTGTGCATTGAATTTCAACACCACGTTGAATTCAGCTGCAGTTTGTGTACAGCCAGAGTTGTTGATTTAGCTGCACATAGAATTGTACCAGTGTGTAGTATTTAGTTGCATTTTGTCTATAGCCACTGCATTGAATTTTAACTGTGCATAGAATGTTACCACTGTTTTGAATGTAGCTACATTTTGAGAATAGCTACCGTTTTAAATTTAACCACGCTTTACATTTTACCACTGCTTCTTCCTCTAACGTAGCATTCTTTTGAGTGCACTGAAAGTGCGGCAGGCCCCCATTAACCAATCTTAGCCCCCTGAGCAGACACAACAGACTGTGCATCATGCCAACAAACTCGAATATCAGAGCAGCACTATGGTGCACCAGAATCCTGGCCTACCCCACTGCCTACCACCTCCTTCCCTGCACCCTCCACACGTCCAGCCCTTGGGAGGAGTACTCCACCCTCCCATCCCTGACACCACCTTCTGCACTACCCCCACAGGCCTCCCCCCTAACCTTCCCATTCCGTCCTCAGGAATGGGAAGATTAGGGGGGAGGGTAACCTGGAAGCTCCCAACATGACTCAACTGAGATCATGTGCCACGCACACTGCAGGACATACCCTATATGCAATGTTCAGTTCCTCCAACCATATCGCCACGTTCCCCCTGACTACTTATATGGACGGACCACATTGCCATCTTCTTGCTTTTACCACCGAACCCTCAAAACTGCTTGACCAACACTGTACCGTCCACCCGCTTCCCGCTGTGGAACAAATTCATAGTAACTGTGGACTTGCCGACTCCCTGATTTCCTCCCTACCCTTTCTGTCAGTACAGGAAGGTCTGCACTCTTATCAGCCATTTCGACCTATGGCTCTCCAACCCCCTCTAACCACTTATCTCATTCAGATTTTCCTCCCACACATTTCCCTTCCCCGTGATGGTTAACCCCTTCCCTCAAAACACTGAACCCCACCCTGGAATGCAGATGGCGAGCCGACCCATCTCCCCATAATAGAGTGGCTTACGCCTATCAGATTAATATATATAAGGCAGAATTGCGAACGACTGTAACCACTGCAAGGAACTCCACAAGAACATCTCAAAATGCAAGGCCTCTCACTGCACCTACCTTCGCACCCCTCAACTCCCACACACTCTGTGATGCCCTTTTGGACCACTTCCACAATTCCATAGAAAGAAACCACACCATCAGTGCCAAACTAGCAGTGCTCCTGTCCGTTCGCCTGCACCCCCATCTTATTGGCCTACATTACCTAACCTGCTACAACTACGCCAATGACACCCAGATCATCTTCAAGATCCCAAAGACCTTTTCCATCCCCCCATCCCGATCTCCTTTCATGCCTCACAACAATCGACCGCTGGGTGATGGCTAAATACATCCTCCTCAACTCTGGTCTGTGATTGCTGCTTTGGTGAGACCCCGGGGCTGACTGCACACACCTGGTAAGAGTTCTGTCTCTGGTTATTTACATGTAACATCTGTTCTGTGACGGCTTTCTCCAAATCTGATTTTTATTTGCTCGACGCATCTGCTATCTGAGACTAAAAGGCTCCACCCTAGAATCGTCACAAAGTGTAGTGTTGCCTAGGCTCTAGAGGAGGGACAAACCATAAAGCATAGAGGAGAGGCCACCTGTGCATTGTGCTATTATTTAGGGAAAAACGTTTTTTATCTTGCCCTTTCCCACAAGAGTTCTGAAAATGTTGTATTTTTCTTAACTGCATTTTAAAAAGGATTCTAGTTTCTAAAGAAAATAACCTGCCTGTTTTGAAAGTGACCTTTATATTAAAAAAAAATCTATTTTTATCAATAGAACTGAGTGCCTTAGGTTCTTCAATCCATCAGTTTAAATTTTCTTTTAGGTTAAAACCATGAACTATTTAAAGCTCACAGAAAATAATTAAAATGAGCAGGAAAATGGCTTTTAGGAGTGTCTGAGACATGCAGTAACTGAACATGACATAAAAATGTTTGAACTTTAAAATATGCCTCTATCTGGAATAGCACAAAAAAAGTAAACATCCATTTGTTCCCCTATTAAGCCACTTTGCAATATTTCTATTATTAATACCAGTGCTCTTTCAGCCATAGATTTGCAAAATGGAGTTCAATATGGACATGTTAACTTGATATTTATCTACAGAAAGCTTGCTGTGCTTCTGTGAGAAAAAATCCATACCACTGGAAGGCAGAAAAATATCTGTTTTTCAGATTTGAAAATCTAGGAGGCATATTGCAACATAGGAGAAACCGATGGAGTACACCAAGGGTTCTGGTTTAGTTATTTCATTATTTTGAGTGCAAAAATATTCAATGCCATACCGACTAAAAAAACCTAAGTTGTATGGTTTTAGGAATGCATATTTTTAATGTGTTCCTTCAAAATGAAAAATATGCTGAAGCCCCCTATTTACACAGCTCATGAAACATAATCCAAAACTTTTCATTATGCAAACCATCAACTATTGGTTTGTCCCTGACATTTTCTGCATTGTGTGTATGCAAGTTCTAGAGATGTTCCATTCGGTCTGTTTAGTAACCTCTTTTCTTCAAATGAGGTAGAGAACAGTAAAACTTGCATTAATGGTGTCCACCTTCTCATTGAAAAAGCATTGGAATTGCTTGTTCGTGAACTTAATTCACTTTCTTTGCAGTTGGCGATTGTGTGCTGTTCTGTTAATTTAATTTGGCTATTGAGTCTCCCCTAAAAGCCAAAACGAGTGTATTGGTGTAGAAATAGATGACGACATGTGAGAAGGTATACACAGCTTTTGGGTGGTATTTGGTTATTTACCCACCAATTGACTGCTCATGGCCATGCTAATCCCTATGAGTATTCCCACCCATTACCGCCTCTCCCATACTAAAACACATCCTCCTGTGTTGTCTTTGAGCTAGCTTTATCAAGCATTAACATTAAACTTGGGCCTGGCAGTTTTCTCCTAAGCAGGTTTCTGAGAGTTAATGGCGTAAATGCACCATTGGTAGAATACAAATGTCTTAGGCAGGATGAGCGACAGACACAAGGAATAGGAATTGAGACTGTAGAGGGCCTTAGGGTTGCTATCTGGATATAAGAGAATAAAGATGAGGTGGACCCATGTCGTAGAGACATTTGAAAAATAATACAAAGAAAGTGACATTGAAGACGAAACATAGAGAATAATCATTGGAGCTAGTAGACTGTTTGATGGAATCCTGAGGGATGAGACAACAGATCAGTTGATCATGTAGGAAGGCCAAGAAAAAGAGAGGAGCAATAGTCATTAAGTGAGACAGTAATACTAGGAACTAAGGGCTGAACCTTACCAATACTGAATAAATGAAAGCAATAGATGCGAACAATAGATGTAAGAGGACGACGACAGTGAGGGGACAAAAGTGTGCTACTAAGGTTGCGACCAGAAGAGAGATATCTTGCCGGATGAATGGAGGCAGATTTTGAGAAGAGGGGCAAAAAAAGATATCTGTGCTTGAGTTAGGATGAAGAAAGTTTAAGTACATCCAAGATTGGATTGAGGAGACTGTTTAGAGCGATTGGAATGCAGACTCAGAAAATGATGTACATTTGAAGAGAATTTGAGTGTGTGCATAGAGTTGGTAGGAAGTGTTAAAAGAAGAAATATTAGCAAAAGGTGGAATCGTGTACGAAGACGATAGTAGAGGATGAGGACAGAATATTGGGGAACCCCAAATTGCATAGGAAAGGGAGAGATGAGTTACCAGCCCACAAAAGAGTAAGTGTGATTAGCTGAAAAGGAACAAAACCACTTGTAAACAGTGTTGGAATTACTTAGTGACAAAATCTTTGAAGAGAAGATAGTGTGATCAACTGTATCAAAAGCCACAGATATATCCAGCAGAATAATAAGAGAAGAGTGTTTAGTGTATAGCAGGAAGAGGGAGAGTCGGTTACAGAGAGTGCAGCGGTTTCCGTTGAGTGAAAGGGACGGAAACCAATTTGTAGAGTAGGGAGTGGAGATTTAGATGGGAGGAGACCACGGAGTAAATGATTCTTTTGAGAGTTTTAGCAATAAGGGGTAGAAGAGAGAGACGGCGGAAATTAGATGGGATGTTAGAGCAAAGGGATGGGTTTTTTCAAGATTGGAATAACCTTAGTATGCTTAAAAGAGGAAGGAAATACAGCATAGGAAAATGAATTGTTAAAGAAGTACAAGGCGGAATTACAAGGCAAAATACCTGAGGTATGAAAAGAGGGTATAGGATCAGTAGATACAGCAGTTGATCTGGCATGCTTGACGAAAGCAATCCATATCAGTAAAACGAGAAAGGGAAAAGAGTGAGGAATAGAGGGCGTGGCCATTGGTACTAGAGTTTTCAAGCTAGACTAGTAGGATGAGCACTCACTGCAAGCACTGACAAAGCCAACAGATTTGGCTTTCAGATATTAGATGTTCATTTGTCCCACACTATCATATGCTAGCTAATCTCAACTTTTTCAGGGTGTTGCCATCAAATGGTATTATAACAGCTACTGGTGAATGCCTATCACAGGCCTACACAAAAGCCAACACTTTTGGCCATGCCTTTTACGGTTTCCCTGACTGGGAAGCAACACTGGAATTGAACATGGGCACAAAAGAAAACGCAACTGCAACAAAATGAAAAGCATTGCACAGGCTACTAGAAAAATAGTGCACATTTACTGGTGCATAAAACACGAGGACGAAAGGGCAGTACATACCCGAAAAAGCAAATAGATGTGATTTGACCCTGAAGAAAATTCGAAAACCAAGGAGAAGAATTTCCTTATACTGCTGGGATTTATAGCTGGCTATGGGCGGGAGAGGGAGAGCATGACAATTCAAAATGTCTTAGCTGTGGTGTGGTGTGTCATTAGAGGTGTGCAACTAACACCATTATGTAACGTTTCTGTAGTAGATTCAAATACAGTCATGACAGATGGGCTTTCCTCTTGCCAAGGTATAGTTTGAGTAATATTAAAATCTTTGTATTTGAGCATTAACCTAAAATTCCGTTTTTGTGCCATTTACATTAGTCATGTTTTCCTTTTTTAGTGAGAAGCCCAAATGGTGCAATTGCAATTTACTTCATTTTTGCAAAGGGCTACATTACATGGATGCTATCCATTCATGTCTATTTTAGAAAACTGAAAGGAAGCTACATGGATTTTTCTTATATTTATAAAAGCACTTTTATTCTTTGTTTGGAATTCTATTTATTTTCTAATTTCATGTCTTCGTCACACCCCAAAATAAGCTTTCATTTTGTGCTTAAATTATAAGTGTTATTGCCAACTGACACGTGCTCATTTTATCAATATAGGAAAGATGACATGTTGAGTCTACCAGGGAGTTTAGTGTGAATCCCATACATTTAAGTGAGACTGTATTTACTTATTCATTATTTTTATTCAATGAAGTAATGGGCATATTTTGGCCTTTCAGCATTGCATATGTGAAGCACACAAATTAAAGATAGTGACAATCTAATTCTACTTCATTTACTTGAAGAAACTGTGTTGGTTAGATTATGTACGATATATCAGGGGCCGAAATTCGAATCTGTGGACCAGGGGTGTCAGGAGTTTCCTTTTGACCACGAGTTGTGCAAGCATCATGACCCAGGAGCTGTTAAAGTACATCCTCATGAGTGGGAGTGCCTGAAAAACGGCGGGACTTGGTTTTTGTCTTTTGTGCAAAACTGTTGCATGCAACTAAAAGACACCTTACTGGATCCCCTCTATATATTGCAGTGTTGCTATGTCTTGGGCCTGTTGAAACCTCTGTCTCTTGCTTTGCATGTCTTAACATTTTCCGTTCTTTCAATTGCTTTCCCTTTAGTTTCTTAACTTTTTTCTGTCAGATCTTCCGTCTTGCTACTACCTCTTATTTAGCAGTTATGTATCTGTCAATGCATTAATCGGTGTTCCTGCCACATTTTTATTTCTGCTGCCATCTTTTTCTGTGATGCAACCTTGTTAACTCTTTTCTCCCTGCTGCGCATGCACAATTAGGTGCTAATATGTAGTATGCAATAAATCGAACTTTCAAATGAGATGCAACTCTGGCTTTGTCACCATTCATTCTTTACATATCTCCTTGAGGTTTACTGTTGCACCATTTCTGCAAATTTCTATATACATATTTAGTCATCTAAGTATATATGTGTGGCCCCAGTAGGCTTGGGAAGGTAGCTGATGGTGTCAAGCTAACCAGGCTTTTCTAGCTCCCACCCAGGAGCAAATTAGCTCCCAGCAATTTCGAACCTTGATACATTATAAAGCATTATCAAAATATTAAAAACTGGATACTATGATACACTGGGATCCTACATGGGGTTTATAAAGGCCAGCAATAAACAAAAACGGACGCTTGCTTACATACAGTGACACGGTTCTGATCAATTGTTGAAGTGATTGTATATGCAAAAAATGCAAATAAAAGGAAAAACATTAAGATGGGCATATCTCATGTCAAGACGGCTGGATATCAGTAGAGGCCCACTTCAGTATGTCCTGCTTGCCTTATTGGGGTCACCCCATTAGCACAGCTCGACACTAATTGATGGGGTGTGATTGGATATTTTCAAGTTCAAAATGACAATGTAAAAATAGCATACATATTTTAGGGGCACTAGCAGAATTTTCACTTGTTTCACTGTTAATCACAGTGTACAACCGGCAAGCGGAATTTTTTTATTTAAAATTATTTGTGTTTTTCTTTTCTTTTGGAGCCTTTCTGAAAATCAACTTTGCTTGAGAGCAGGTATCCCAGATCAACCTAATTGTGAGAGCATGTTGCTGCTGTCTTCCCCGACAGGAAAGCTGGGATGATATACTCCCTTAGATGCTCTTGGAGATTCTACTTCCGCTTTCTATTAGTGCACATTCGGTTTCTGGCACCCTCTTCGACTTTGAGGGGGTGTTGCACGTCAATCAAAGATCCATTCAAAATTATCCTGCCTACTTTATTCAACCTTACTGATTTTCGATTGATCTTATTCATCCTTATTAGTTTTTTAAAACACGTTTTATTATTTTACACACCAAAGTACATACTCAATAAACATTATCCAACGAAACATCACATTATTTCTCTGTCTGACATCCCCAGCTCCCCGCCACCCTCCAGCCTATTCCACCTGTTATATCCTCCCGTGATTCATATTAATTTGCTTCAACGGCTTACCAAGATCTCATACTGTTGTTTGTGATGGTGCATGTGTCAGTGACTGTGTGTCCTCCTGTGTAGAGTCTACCCCGTGTTTGATATGCTCTATGAGTAACATATAATTGGATCAACTGTAGTTTTGCGTTTCTGGACACTCTTATGGTATCCCATGGTCCTACCCTAAGCTTCGTCTGAGAGTTGCTCCCCTAAATCTGCTTACCAACATTGTCTAATCAGTATCAGATTGTCATCTGGTTTTACCGTCAGGGTCTTATATAACAGCGATACTGTGTGTCCTCCTTCAGAGATATAAAGTGTTTCGAATGGATTGTGTCCTCCCACGTATTCCTCAACTTAGATATTGTTACGCTCACCTGGACCCCACAGGGGTGTCGATCGGACCCGGACAGCTGCGGTCTCCGTCAACATGATGCGTAGTGCAGAGATGACTGTCTGGACTGGCCCGCCTAGTCTTGTCTGCTGGACCCGAAGAAGTATTTTCCTGCAAGTGGAGACAGGGATTAGCCACCTGTGGGTTTTAGTGATGGCCTCCCAACTGTTCTCGCTCTCCCCCACTAATCAACTCCGATATCCCCTTAGTAACCTCACCTTATGTTAGTAAAAGATGAGCTCTCCATCCTGCGTGTCTTGCAGAGGCGCGTAGATACCAGTTACTTCACTGGTTTGAAGGCGTTGGGAGAGTTCCAGTAAGCATTGACTCTGAAGTCCCAGGCGGAATTGGTAAGTATCAAGTTCAAAGAGTTCAATGTGCCCGATGTTCACTCTTGTCCCCTTCCTTCCTTAAGTTGCAACTGAGTTCGTGAGAAGAAGGTCTCGTAGCTGCTGCTGGCGTTCAGGTAAGAGTCTGTGTTACCCAACGCTGTCCGGTAACTATTGCATGCGTTAACGTGTTGTTTTTCTCCCTCTTTACAGATGCTGCATATGAAGGTATGGAGAATAATACCGCTGGTGGTAAATCAGGTAGGTCTATGGTGGTAAGAGGTATTTGTTGATTCCCCTGGCTCACCTTGTTATTCTTGTGCCCCTAGGTGCCGGAGTACGGCGAAGAAATGATGGAGACAGTGCCGGATCGAAAGATGCTGTGAGAACTGGTGATTTTGGCGCCGTGCTGGAGCTGGCGCAGCGACGCGTGCAGGACTGATGTACTTTCCAGGTCGGGAGATGAAATGGATCCGGAATCAGGTGAGGAATTTAAAATAAGTTCATTTTCTAACCTTGTCCTTTTCTTCCTCTTTATTCTAGGAGCTCCGGATTCGAGGCGGGCGTGGCAGAAGACTGGATGCTGGCTGCAGGCACACAGGCGTGGCAGAAGACTGGATGCTGGCTGCAGGCACGGTGAGAGTCACGTTGCTGGATGCAGAATAACACGAAGCATGTGCTGCTGTTCGGGCGTGGTTTAAATAGCCTCCAAAGTAGTCCCAGGAAAGAAGTTCCCCAGGGCCACACCCGAGTAAAAAATAGTCCCTGTAGTAAAATAGTCCCATCCAGGCCTCACGTTGGCTTGGATTTATTTGCAGCATGGTCTGCATGAGGTAAGTAATGTCTATGAGCCTGGCGCCTATGGCGCCAGGACTGATTTTTATTATAAGCCTGGTGCCTACGGCGCCAGGACTGAACCCAGACAGCCCCTAGCTGGGGCTGCTGGGGTTTTTGTAAATGTCTGGATGCCTGCTCCCGGGGCTGATGGGCTTGATCCGGATGCCCGGGGGTAGGCATCATGACAGATATATCCTTACCTTCAGCTTTGCTGCTTTGGGAAAAAAATTCTCTCTCCACCCGAGGGCGCTCCTCTTGAGGTTGCGGGATCTATGTCCCTCGGCGGCCTCCGTCAAGCACCAACGTCATCCGCTGTATAAATACCTCCAGCACGCCCATTGGCTTTAACCGATCCACATAAAAATTGCCTCTGGTGTCTCTGTTCCGACCACCGAATTGAAGACTGCGGTTCGTGCCAGTCGATGACACATAAGACCTTAAAAGAACGCAGAAGTAAACTGGCGATGGGGGAGGGTTCATCGAAGTCTACTTCGAAAAGGAAAGACTTGGCCGAGTTTTCGGTAAACATCATAAGAAATATAGATCAAGGAGTAGATCTGGGAAGTCTTCCTCTTCGAAAGACAAAGAAAAGACGGCACCGATCTCCCTCTCCCTCTCCCTCTTCTTCCTCAACGTCATCTGAGGAAGTGATAGCATGCCCTTCGAAGCATGACTCCCGAGTAAATGGGAAGCCTTTAGAGTTTCCATGTTAAAGATTTTTGAGAACGCGGTCCAGACCCCCTCAAAAAAATATAAAGAAGAACATGCCCCTACTCATGAAAAACATGACAGGGTAAGATCCAAAACAAGAAAGTCTGACAAAAAGTTGTCGAGGGTGTCTAGGGACTCTTCCCGGCCACCTCAAAAAAAAGACCCACCATTGCGTAAATTGGAGGTAGAGGGAAACAAGATGGCGTCAAGCTATCATACGCCATCGAAGTCGACATCGACGCCATCGAAGTCTTCGAAGACTCTCGAGTACAAGGCATCGACAGCTCATGCTAAAAAGGTTATGTCGAGTTCACAGTCGACATCTTCGAAGGGTCCTTAGACAGTGTCAATGATTTCTACAAATCCCTCGATGACTGTCTCGATCATCGAAGGCTCCCTCAAAAACGTCTATGATTGTTGTTACAGCATCATCGCCATCGACGTTTTTGTCGACGCCCAAGCCTTTAACAAAGGAAAAACCTACGTGGCCCATCTATCTATGAGGGAGAATCATCAGCAGGTGAAGAAATCACCTCTGCTGGTGTTAAATTTGGCCCAAGGCCTGTTTCGGAGGAATCAATTGATCCTCAATCCAAAATTCAGGATTTACAGGAATGCCTGCAAACAGCAAGTAGTCTGGACATCTCTCCAGAATACGAATTTGATAAACCAGACCCATCAGAGCATGTTGATGCAGGCTACAGAAAACGAATGAATAGAGTCACTGAATTTATGGGATGGGGTAGAAATTCACCAGTCTATCTGGAACACCTCAGCAAGACCCCATTCTTCCATTTCATGTTGCCTTGCAAAGGAGGGTCAATTCTGCATGGGAACACCCTGAAGCCATCCCGGCAGTTAATAAAAAGTTTGTATCTAAATATAGACCCTGTAATTCTGATCCAGAATACTTAAGCAAACATTCATCTCCAGAAAGTCTGGTAGTTCAAGCAGCTACCTGCACTAGAAATGCTGCATACCCCACAATCCCTCCAGATAGGGACGACAAAAAGGTTGATGCATGGTCTAGGAAGATTTTTACATTCGGGAGTATGGCTTTGAAATCCACTAATGTAACCTGTACCATGGCAAGGTTTACATATACCCTGCGGGACTGCATGTCAGCGACAGCTGAACACATCCCAGAAGGTGAAGAACGTGATGGCTTTCTTGCCATAATAAGGGATGGAAAGGAGGCTTCGGGAGAATGCCTTCAATCAGGTTTGGACACAACTGACAGTATCAGTAGGTCCATGGCAACTAGCACGGTGCTACGTAGATTTGCGTGGCTATGAAAGTCTGGTTTTGCGCCGGATGTGCAATCCAGGCTTTTTAATATGCCTTTTGACAGCTCGAGGTTGTTTGGCAGCAAGGCAAACAACCTTGAAAGTTTGGAGAAGCTGCAGACCTCCAAAGCGGCGGCTAAATCTCTCGGTGCCGCTATAAGACAACCTCAA
This sequence comes from Ambystoma mexicanum, assembly GCF_040938575.1. NCBI lineage: Eukaryota > Metazoa > Chordata > Amphibia > Caudata > Ambystomatidae > Ambystoma > Ambystoma mexicanum. The sequence goes on from NC_090928.1 coordinate 132,252,835, forward strand.
CAGTGCCCCTACACAGGCTCGTCTTCCTGGAGGGGTCGTCCTTTTCGTTATTACTCCTCAATTGGAAGAGGAAGAGTACAGGCCAGTCGGAGAGGTCAAAGAAAGTTTCCTTGGGGGCGAGGAAAAGGTGCTAGATCTGCCCCAGCAGCGGCATCTGCCCCTTCAGCCGCTGCTGCCGCAAAACCGCTCTGAGGTTTTGATGCACAAGACCCCAGTGGAAGGCAGGATCTCAAAGCATCTGGAAGAATGGCGGGGCATTACTTCAGATGCTTGGGCACTGGAAACAGTATCCCAATGTTACTGCCTTCCTTTTCAAAAGAAACCTCAGAATCACCCACCGGGATACAACTCTGTCAAACATCCAGATCTGCTCTTGTTGCAGGAAGTCTTAACCCTGCTACAGAAAGGTGCAATAGAACATGTACCTGTAGCGGAGAGGAACAAGGGTTGGTATTCCCCATATTTCCTCATTCCAAAGAAGGACGGAGGACTGAGCCATCTTGGATTTGAGAAACTTGAACAAGTTCCTAAGGATGGACAAATTCAAGATGGTCACACTTTCTCAGATCCTTCAGGCTCTCCAACTCCAGGATTGGTTGGTATCATTGGACCTTCAGGATGCTTACTTTCATGTGCCAATCCATCTCGAGCACAGAAAGTACCTAAGGTTTGTGATTGGCAATTCTCACTATCGGTTTCGAGTTACTTCTGCCATTCGGGCTAACCTCCGCCCCAAGAGTTTTCACCAAGTTGATGGTGGTGGTGGCAGCGAGTCTCAGGAGAGGGGGATTCATGTCTACCCCTATCTGGACGATTGGATGATCAGGGCACGTTCCCCAAAACAAGCCCAGAATCATTTGTCCAAGACTTGTCACTTGCTTCACAAACTAGGGTTTTCTCTGAATTTAAAAAAGTCAAACATGATACCATCACAGAAACTCCAGTTTATCGGAGCAGTCCTGGATAATTGCTCGGGCAAAGCCTCGCCTCCCGAAGAGAGAGCTCACCACATTCTGCGGATGGTAACAAAATTCCAGAATGCCCAGTATCTTCCGGCCTTCGATTTTCTCAGGTTGCTCGGTCTGATAGCATCCTGCATTTTTCTGGTGCCAGAAGCCAGATTGAGAATGAGATCCCTTCAATGGGCTCTCAGGACTCAATGGTCAATTCTCAGGGGAAATGTCAGATCTTTTGCAAGTTCCAGCCAAAGTAGCACAGGATCTACAAATGTGGGCTTGCAGACAACATATCCCCAGAGGAGAATCTTTTTGGCAACCATGGCCGGAGATAACAGTAGTGACGGACGCCTCCCTCATGGGATGGGGAGCCCATACCAACAATCTAACAATAAGCGGTCGTTTGTCTCCGTCGGAGTCCAAACTACACATCAACCTTCTAGAGCTGAGGGCGATCAGACTAGCGCTGAAGGCCTTCCTGCACTTGGTACGGGGAAAGACTGTCCTGATAATGACGGACAACACGGTGGCCATGTACTACCTTAACAAAAGAGGGGGAGTGGGGTCATTACCACTATGCAGAGAGGCAATGCAGCTCTGGTTCTGGGCAATAGAAGAAGGGATCTCTCTATCAGCAATTCATCTAGCTGGAGAGCAAAACACAGCAGCGGATGCTCTGAGCAGGCAGAGCACAGTCTTCCACGAGTGGGAACTAGCTCAGGAAGTCATTCAAGAGATCTTCACCCTTTGGAGAACCCCTCAAGTGGATCCATTTGCGACTGTTACCAACCGGAAGTGCTAACTGTACTGCTCAAGGGAATTTCCTCAGAAGAGTTCTCGGGGACGCGTTTGTGGTGGACTGGGAGTTTTCACACCTGTATGCATTCCCTCCAGTCCCTGTGATCCCTCAAGTAATCAGGAGGTTGAGAAAGTTTAGGAAAACCATGATTCTAATTGCCCCGGATTGGGCCAGGAGAACGTGGTACCCGGACCTTCTGGACATGTCCATCTGCCCTCGAATACATCTTCCAAGAAGAGAGGATCTTCTCTCACGAGAGGAAGGTCATATTCGCCATACGTAGGTCAACACACTCAACCTTCACGCATGGCTTCTGAGAGGTTGAGATATAAGGATTGGGATCTTCCGGATGACGTGATGGACATTTTGCTTTCGGCCATTAGGCCAGAAACCAAATCTCTGTATCTGTGTCATTGGAACAAGTTCAGTAACTGGTGCAGAGAAAAGAATGTGGACCCATTTCAATGTAATATGCCCACAATTGTATCTTTTCTATTACATTTAGCTAATCTGTAGTTCCAGGTTGGTACGATAAAGGGATACTTAGCAGCGCTATCCATTTTCAAGCGGTCTTCAGAGGAAGAAACTTACTTCAAGATACCTTTAATAATTCAGTTCTTAAAAGGTTTAAATCATGTATTTCCACCAATACCTTTTCAAGTCCCAGTGTGGGATTTGAACTTAGTTCTGAAATTCCTCACATGCATTCCATTTGAGCCTTTACACTCTTGTCCGCTAAGGCTCCTTACTTTAAAAACAATACTTCTTGTGGCATTGACATTAGCCCGCAGGGTAAATGAGTTACAGGCACTTTCTAGCGGTCCTCCTCACACCATTTTTTATAAGGACAAAGTAGTTCTTTTTTTGCCACAAATTGATTCGGATTTTCATCTGTCACAAAAAATAACTTTGCCTACTTTTCACCCTCCTCCGCGTGCAAGCAAGTAAGAGGAGCGACTACATAGACTAGACCCCAGAAGAGCTCTTAGTTTCTATATTTCAAGATTGGCAAAAATACGTCGGTGTGATCAACTTTTTGTGGGGTACACTGGCCGCAAATTGGGACTTGCTATAACTAAACAAACATTATCTCGATGGATAATTTTGGCTATAACAGAATGCTATAGATTGGCTGGGAAAGAACCACCAGATGGACTGAGAGCTCATTCAACCAGGGGCATGGCAACTTCAACACCACTAAAAAGGGGTGTCCCTTTACAAGATATTTGTGCAGCAGCCACATGGTCATCCATGCATACCTTTATAAAACATTATGCCCTGGACTCGACTTGTTTTCAAGGAAGTCGGTTTGCTAAATATGTACTCCATTCTGTACACGATTAGGAAAATTCTGTACTCCCACCTCCGAGACAAAACTGCTTTGGGAGTCTATCTAAGATGAGGAATATGTGGGAGGACGCAATCCATTCGAAGAACAAGTTACTTATCAACTGTAACGTTCTTTCGATTGGATGTTCCTCCCACGTATTCCTCATCAACCCTCCCAGCCAACCCCGCAAATTATTTTAAGGCTTGGGTCAAAAGAAGCACGCTCTTTAACTATAATCCATGGACTACAATATACGAAAAAACAGAACTGAAGCCAACGGGCTCGCTCGAGGTATTTATACAGCGGATGACGTCGGTGCTCGACGGAGGCCACCGAGGGACATCGACGCTGCAACCTCGAGAGGAGCGCCCTCTGGTGGAGATAGACAGAAAAATGTTTACGAAGCAGCAAAGCTGAAGGTAAGGATATTTCTAAGATGAGGAATACGTGGGAGAAACATCCAATCGAAAAGACGTAACAGTTGGTAAGTAACTTGTTCTTCTATCGTATGGTCCTCAACCAACACTCCTCCAACCGCTGGCCATTCAGATTTGAGCCTGTGTAGAAGTGCGGCGTGAGTTATATGTTGCCCCGCACTGACTCCCGATTCCACAGCTATCTCACGAAAGGTCTTTGGTCTCATCAGTCAATATATCGCCTAGCGTAACCACCCCTCTAGGATCCCGGTATTTCCATATTTACGGCCTAAACTGAGTATCATTGCTCCCGAGTGCCCCCAGTGGGATCTGGGGTGAATAAGGTGCTTCTTTGCCCAGAAAGCGGCAGGCCCTTTGCCACATCACAATGCCTAGTTTCAGCAGCAAAGGAGGCATGGGATCTCGTGGAACTTTGTTCCACACAATCTCTCTCAAGAAGAACGGGGTACATGCCGGTTGTAGTAACTCTGTACCTTGTGTCTGTTCATCAGATAACCAATACGTGGTAAACTGCAGGTGGCACGCCACATAATACCCCTCCAAGTCCGGTAATTTTTTTCCTCCTTGTTCGTGCACCCTTTGCAGTCTCTCTAGCCTACACCTCAAGTTGTTCCACAGGAAGCTTTGGCAAATGGTGTTCAGTCTCCTGAAGAAGGCCCTAGGTATATTATATGGGATGTTCGTAAAGTAATGCAGCAGCCTCCGGAGCACCATTTTCAGCAACGCGGCCCTAGCCATTAGTGAGAGCAGCAACTTGGTCCAGAATTTCATAGAGTTCTCAATTTTATTGACAGCCTTTACCATATTCTGCTGGTGTTCCACTGTGGGATTGTGGAAAATGTCTACTCCCAGGTATCTAAATGTTACTGTTTCCCATTTAATCAGTAATATTGGTAGCGCTTCCCAGGGGCTTGTACTGTACCCAGTTGCATGGAACATGCTGGACTTCTGTGGATTAATCGTGATCCCTGATAAGTCTGCGTAATGCTCCAACACATCCAGTACGTTTAAGTAAACTGGTCTCCGGTTGTCGCAGATAGAGGAGCATATTGTCCGCATATAGGGAGATCAGGTGTGTAGTATCCTTTATATTAATGCCGGCCTCATGATACTCTTTCCGCAGGTATACCATCAGTGGCTCGAAGGCCAGTATAAACAACATCGGAGACCAAGGGCAGCCCTGTCAGGTCCCCTTATTTAACTCACATTGTTCTGATATGATGGCGCCCGTCTTCACCCTAGCTATCGGGTTGTTGTATATAATAGCTTCACCCATCTAATATAAGTGGGGCCTATCCCAAAAAATTTCAAAACCGCTAGTGACCATGGCCATCTGACCGAATCAAAGGCTTTGACTGCGTCAAGCGAGACTACCACCATAGGCTCGGCGCTGTCTTGGGTCTGGTCTGTCATCCTTATTAGTTTCATCCTACGGTGCATTTGTAATTGTGTTATTGCTGCTCTGCTCCCAATACAACTGCATGAAAGAAAGTGTCTTTAGATTATATTTTTTGTTTGAGCTTTACTTTTGCCTGGAATCCTTGAAGCTAAAATGTGTGGACCCCTGAGTGAATATGTGCACCCTACAGCCACTGCGTGTGCCGTGATTCCAGGTTTAAATCCTCAGTGGATTCAGATTTTCCTGGAAATATTTTTCACAGTCCACGCAGAGCACAGAAAGGCAGGGGGAGTTCAAGTTCCTGGAAAGGGTTGGAATTGAACTATCAGAGTGACGGGGTAGTCTTGTAGTTGTTGGCACTGTCTCCAGTCGATCTGTGTGTTTTTCAGCCTCATTTTACTTGCACAGACTGCTCATGCCCAGTGCCAGCACTGATTTCTCAGATCATAGACATGCGTTGTTTTGGCCAACGGGGTAGTTCAGCCAATTTTATGCAATGGTGTTGCTAGCCTGTTATTACCTAATAACTGACCTCTAGCTTTTTATGTCATGGAACTAGGTTACTTCAGAAATGTTAATCATAGTTGATTTTCACATCGAAAATATGGTTTGACTCTGCATATTTTTAGACTTCTTATGTTAAGAGTTCCTCGCTCGAAATGTAGCTGAGCACTGGTTTTCCTGCTTCTTTTGATCTAGCCAGACCAGCTTGGGACTACGAATGAGTTTATCTTTTTTTATTTCTTCATATTTTTTAAGGAAATTCAGATCGACTCACTGATTACACAAATACCATCTGTGTTTTGCCAAGGTCACTAAAACTAAAATGCTTCTTGGCTAAAGGGTTGAAAGGGGGAAAGTAGAGTGGGTACTTGAGCGTATGGAGAAGAACCACCTTCCGCTAAAGGGAAATGATGGTTAAATAAAAGCAAACATTTAAAAAAATAAATGTGGACTTCAAAAAAAATGTTTTGTAACTTCATTGCAGATCCCACCCCAGTGGCATCTAGGGCATTTGTTTGTTAAAGCTCGTCTCCAAAGGGGGGCTGGGTGGGGGGCGTGTGTGTGTGTGTTTGTTTGTGTGTGACACCAGTAGTAGGCAGACTTGAGAAGGAAGTGTTGAGGGGGATTTATTTCACTGCAGGTGTGCTTGTTACATCCCTCGTCACATTCACTTATTCACAAGTCATCTTACTTTTAAAGTGATAAAGTAATTCAGACAATCAAACTTGACACGGATAGCTCCCTGGATTATGGAGAAGAAGAGAAAGTTATGGACTAGTGGACCGTGTTGGCCCTTTATAGAGACTTTAAAGAGGGGAGGGGAAGAAAAGGTGGGGTGTTGGGGTTTAAGTAGTTTATGCACCATGTTAATGTGCACTGTTTGTTATGAAACTAATAAAACGTTTTTTAAAAAAAGTTATTCGGACAATCAGTGGCATCTGCACAAAACATAATATGTCAAATACGGAGACTACTGCACTAGTCCAAGTAAAGGCACTATGCCCAGTGTCAATATTCCCTCCAAATCATTGCAGGGTTTGTCTTGTGCTTAATGATGTCAGAGATATTCCTCTTCACAAGTGATTCCGAGCTATTATCTAAATGCTTGCACTTATTGAATCTGTGCTGTCTCACTATAACTTGCTAGTTTAATCAATTAAAACATCTTTGCCATTCAATTAACCATTTTTTTGTCTTAGCCAATCAATCTATTTGTATTTGTTTATTTGTAGAGCGCAGCCAGGCCCATGGGCAACCGGACGCATCATCTTACATACAGGTTACAGAACGTTAGTCATGATCAAAGCAGGAGACTCTCGCTCTCCCTATTTACAAAGAGATAATGGGAGGCAGGAGTCAAGTAAGCAGACAAGTCAAGAGTAAGCAAATCAATATGTAGGAAATACAATAAATGTAGTAAGGCAGAACGATCCTAGATTATGAAGACAAACCGAGTGATCTAATGAGGTTAGGCTGTCATTGCATCCATGTCCTGAAGCCAGCATTTAGTGTTGCGCTTGAATAAATGGAAAGAGGCTTCTGATCTGAGGGAAGCAGGGAGTGTGTTCCATAACTTTGATGCCAGTACTGGGAAGCTAGCACCTCCCGAGTTATGGAGTTTGAATCTCGGTATGGACATTGTGTGTACTTGGGCCACTTTAAGTGGTCTTGAAGACGTATGTGAAATGAGTTGGTTAGTAAGGTAGGCTGGAGCGAGGTTGGCCCTAGCTTTGTGTGTTAGAGCAAGAGTTTTGAGCGATATTCTGTGCTCCACCGGAAGCCAACACACGTTGTGTCTAGTCTCAGAAATATGCGATTTCTTCGGGATGTTAAGGGCTGCCCTGATGGCATTATTTTGAATTACTTGTAACTTGTTGATGTTTTTGTGGCTAGTCCCTAAGTAGAGGGCGTTACAATAATCAATTTTGGAAAGACTAGAGTTCTGGCAAGTGTGATGCAATTGGGTGTAGTGATGAAAGGCCTGCAGGCGGTGATTAGTTTACAAGTATATGCGGATGAAGTTGCTACCGCGTTGGTTTGTCTAGAGAAGGATAATGTGGCGTCAAGATAAATGCCAAGTGTTTTGGTGTTGTTGGAGACAGTAATGGAGTTACCATCTATAGTAAATGATTTGAAAGCAGTGTTTAGTTTCTTCAGTTTAGCGTGTGTACCAAGGATTAGCAGCTCAGTTTTTTCGTCATTTAGACAAAGACCGTGTTGCACCATCCATGCTTGTATCACTGAGTAGATGTCATTAAAGGTTTTACTGTCATTTGCATAGTCTCCAGAGATGGGAATAAGTATCTGGGTGTCGTCCGCATAGTTTGTATACGTAACACCCAGATAGTCAAGGATATCGAACAGGGGCTTCGTAAAGACGTTGTAAAGCGTGGGGGACACGCAAGAGCCTTGTTGAACCCCACAGGGTACCGGGGAAGGTTCAGCAGAGTCGGTCGGAATGAAGACCCTCATAATTCTGTTAGCCAAGAAGGAGCTGATCCATGAAGTGGCCGAGTCAGAAAAATGTGCTGCAGATTTCAGATGGTGGCAGAGCGTTTGGTGATTGACCAAATCAAAAGCTGCTGACAGATCAAGCAGTAGGAGTGGTGCTAGTTTACTATTGTCTTTTAGTGTTTGGATTTGTGTGGTGAGATCTACCAAGGCAGTTTCCGTGCCGTGTCTTGGTCGGAAACCGGATTGCCTAAGTCCCAATAGGTTGTTAGATTCTAGGAACGACTGTATTTGCAGATAAGCTGCTCTATCCAGTATTTTTTGTAAAAAGGGCACAATTTTTTTGCTTTGCGCGTTTGTTTGTTGCCTGGTGCATACTCGGGGCAATCTATTAGGCAACTGATTCCAGATAATTGAGGCTTAGAGGAGAGGTGGGTCATCTGGAACCGTAACTCTTTTACATACTTTTTTGTACTTCGGTTTTCGCCTAAATGGGGACACCATTGGTGTCCCAATGCTAGTATTTTTGGTATCCAGTGAAAATGTTGCCAGGCAAAAGGTAGTCAAAACATGTAGCTGAAAAGTATGCTAAAAATGTACTGCTGCTAGGGTAATTGTTAGGGTTAAGGAGGGTTTTGTGGGCTTGTGATTACTTGGTCTAGAGTTTGAAAAGGGGGTTAGGGATAGGGTTTGGGTAAGGATAAGGGTTAGGGTTAGGGTTAGAAGGAAGGATTTTGGTTAGAATGAGGCTAAGAGTTAAGTTGGTTGTGGGAGGGCTGGTGATGTTGGCATAGGATAGTGGTTAGGATAAACCTAGTGGTTAGAGGAAAATAAGCATTAAGGTACGTGTTAGTTTGGGTAAGGCTTAGGTTAGGATTAGAGCAAGGGTTTGGTTTAGAGCAAGGGGCTATGTCGTTTGTAGCAAGCTGGTGATGAGGTTGGAGTTATGTTCACTGTTCATTTTTCCATTCATTTATTTTTTATTTAGTGACGTAAATAAAATGCCTTAGCGGACTGAATGGTTAGTGTTCTGTTAGAGTTCAGTGTAGTAATTAAAATGGGGGAAAGTTTAGCAATGTCGTCAAGATTTTTGTGTAGGTTTTATTAAAGGTTTGCATCATTATTAGGGTTACAGCCTTGCACTTTTGTGTGTTTAAAAATAGCTTTTTTGGCAACTTTATTACTAGCAACATTTTTACACTTTGCATTGTTTGTATTGAATGACTACATTTTTTAAAACCACTTTTTGCTGGCTCCATTTTCACATGACTACGTTTTGCTGGGTAAATTTTCACATAGAACCGTATTTTTTGCACTGATAGCTGAATGAGCTAAAGGCAAAACAAATGTCAAAAGGCATTGAAGTAGCCGTGGAAAAATAACATTTGCACTCTTAACACTGGGAAAAGCATACTGTGCTACCAGTTTTGAGTGAGTTAATGCACACTCGCTAGGTCCCTTCCTTTTGGAAGCCTTGTATTATTTGAAGTCGCTACAAGACATGTTCATTGAAGATTGTCACAATTGCTAATTTGTTTTGAAAGATCTTGGGTATCTGTTGGACTATATTGAAAACATACATCTAATACTGAAGGAGAAATTGTGCATTTGTCGATTACTGAGTATTGCGGGTGACTGCTTAACCCTTGAAAGTGTCACCCAGGAGTATATTTCTTAGAGACAGCAGCTACATTGCTACTTGGTTGACCCCTGTGTGGCAGTTGGCAGGTATGGGTGCCAGCCATCCTGTATCCTTGAAGACTGTCCAGATTGTATGACCTCAGACTCTTTTCCCCACACATAACCTGTACGGGATGGGGAAAGGTCTAAAGTATGCATGGTCTGCTTTTCTGCTCGTCGGCAAAATATAGAATGAAGGACCACAGAAACCAGGCAGGAACAATGTATGTAACAATAGAAATGTACTTTTAGTTACAGGTTAAATATAGAAGTTTAGTAGGAGAGCAGTCTCTGACATACTTCAATGTCCAGCTCCCATCCTAAAAGATACCCCCAACCGTCAAACCCAGAACTCTGAGGCACCTTCCATTCCGCATTACCTCACACATTTCCAAAGACCGCTCACAGCAATACTATGCAATCATACAGGATCCCACACACTTCCCTACCTTAAAAACAAAAGAAACCACCTTACCAATACAGCAAGACAACCACTCGGAACCAAAACTAAACATGCCAACAATACGCAACAGGAGAACTTACACGCTGAATAAAACTATAGCACCTCTTGCCCTGGCCTGCCACGCCAGGGCACGGGCCTGCTACACCGAGCACTATCTGGCCACACAAGGTCAACACCTGTTGACAACAAGCGGTGACCTAACCTTCACACACAACCATCATAAAACCTAACCTTCTGCAAGGGTCTGTCACACCTCAGCCCCAGCACTGCCATTGCTGGTCACAACCTGGCTCAACAAATCGGAGCAACCTGCGCTACACAACGGAAACCATCACATGCCTCCAGCTTAAAATAACAGTCCTGAGAACACCACACGCCAAACACATTCACACCAGACCAACCTCAACCAAATCAAAAGTGCAGGCCAAACTACCAACACACACACACACACACACACACACACACACACACACACACATCTCCCTCAGAAACACATAAAAGCCTGAAGGCACAGAAAAGTGACTAACCAGACAAAGAACACACTGAAACAAACGCCACTGCAAGAGAGCAGCATGTCCTAACACACTAACACGCGGAAAACGCATGTAAACGTGCAGCTCCTCATATCGGCCAAACACAGGTAAGCTACTCCCATGTTCAGGCGACCCTTGAAAGACCTAAAGTAGTAAACTGCTACTACTACCCAGCTCTATTCTAGTGCACCAGCTCCAGAGCACCTACACAAAACTGGTGTCTGAACTTACACCAGGTATGCGTAGGTCGATGTATTGGAGTTGTGTAACATCCTCTAGTAGGGGTGCTACACAACTGCACCAAACCACAACATTATAGCACAATAAATGCAAAGACTCCTGAGTCATGTAATCGTAGCGATGATCAAGCACTACATCACAATAACAGAGTGCATTTAAAAAGTGCTTACCAAGTGTTAAAAACACATTTCATCTATATGCCATACAAAATACACCCCAAGCCCATCTTGTGCCTATTAGTGGCATACAAATTACATGGTGCATAATACAACTGCTGTTGGTGTAACTTGCACCCAAACATGCTGAATTAAGATCAACATGACACATCATCAATATACGCTTCCACACTCAAGGCACTGCCAAATATCCTAATTGCCAGTAAACATTAATCACCCCAACACTCGTATGCTTCAAACGACGACATATGCATTTCTAAAGAGGCATGTCCTCGCACTCTGCCGAAAACAGTATGTGCGTCCTTTCCACTAACATCACGGATGTAATGCTTCCTGGTTGCCGTCACAGAATCCCTGATAGCTCTGGCATTCCAGTGTAGTTCCATTGATCACCAGCCCCTCTAGCTGGTCGATGACATCATCATACTTCGAGGTCACAGGGCTGAGCTCTGCGTTAGCAACACCCACATCTCCAATGGCCACTGCGTACCAGCCTACACTGCAGTCACCTCCAACGCTGCCCCAACCTCTCCAGCAGCATTTAATCTGCGCCTACAACATGCCACAAGTACAGGCACCAACGTCCTCTGGGAGTCTCCAGCTTCTTTTGTTCTCTGATGCCCTGGAGTCATCACCACCTTTAGACTTCCACAGCTCTGCACTCTTAATGGCACCAGTATCAGGACTCCACATGGCTTCAGCACTTCTGTCCGCACCGTGTAGACACTATATGCCCTGAAGCATCCTGCTGCTCCTTTACTGCAGCCAACAGCACAGGCTGCAACTCTGCTGGCCACTTCTCCCCCTCACTGGTGCTGTAATGACTCGCCTGGCTCCATCAATGCTTATCCTCACTAACATTGGCCATCCTTTCAGCATAGCTCTGCATTCCGCCAAGGGTCCGCTTTTCAACTCGCCAAAATATAGTATGCAGGACCACAGGATGGACAGCCAGTGACAGAGGAAACAGGCAGGAAAAAGGTAGGTAGAAATAGAAATGTACTTTATTAGTTGCAGGTCAGAGATAGAAGGTTAGCAGGAGAGCAGGCTTTGACATACTTCCATGTCCAGCCCTCCACCGTCAAACCCCCATCCATTCCGCATTACCTCACACATTCTAAAGAAGACTCTCTGCACTACCATACGATCACAGAGGATCCCCCACAAGGTCATCTGTTCAAAGCCTCTTCAGCGCTCAGAGCTAACACTGGATGGCCTGTGTCTTTTTTCATGGCAAATTTCCAGTTCGGGAGTAGCAGAGTGACTTCCCTCCAAGGTAATTGAAATAGCTTTTTTACTGGTGCACTTTGTGTAAGATGAGCACTCAAATTTGAGCCGATGGGCCCAGACTCTGAGGGGGGCCCTTGAAAGTGACTATTGGCCTTTTAAGAGGCACGACTGTTGGATGCCTAACAAGTACATCTTTCGTTGTTTGTCGTTAAGTCACAATGCTACGCTTTTACAGCACAAAGGAGATGCAGTGTGCTGTGAACTATTTAGCAGTAAATATGGAAATACTGTTAAGAAAAATAGTTTTTTTTTTCTGGCAGAGTGGTGGGGTGCTCCAAATTTGTAGGTGGTACAAATATTTAGGTTTTTGGTTTTCTCCCATTCTTTTTTGGGAACTTATGGGAATGTGTCAATAAAGCCAAATTATTAATGAAGAATCTCTGCCAATTCAGCAAATAAATTAGGTGGATGTTTGCATTGGGCCCCTTTTATAGGGCATACATTGTAAAATAAAATCCCCTATTCAATGCTTGCTGTATTTGAGAAGAGAAAAATGCTACATCAGCAATAAACTGAAGCATGGTGCCGATGACTGTAGAAGCAGTTGGAACTGATCTAGGCTGAGTACCTATTGAGTTGCCTCAGTGTTCCTGAATGAATGAATGAATGACCATCTCACGTCACTCCTCCAGTACCGAATATATGCATGCATTTGACTTTTATAGTGCAAGCCAGCTAACTATGTGTGGTCCATCAGGTGGGAAGGGAAGTATGTACTAAGACTGTCCTTCAACAGTTTGTAAAATGAGTAAGTTAATTATAGGAACATCCCTGTGCTGGTTTCATGAAATTCTATCTGGACCTGGTTCCCTGTTGTTGGGGACCTGGGGGTAAATATTCCATGTTGGACTAGATGTTCTCCTAATGGCAACATGCACAGTAATGTATGCATTTGGTGTATTTCTCCCACTTTTACCAGCTTGTAAATCATTTTCTGGGATAAGCACAGTGTGAAATCGATGAGGAAAGCCCTTCACTTGGAGGGTATCTGTCTGCTTATCAAGACCTAACCCTGGCCCTCCTCTTCTCCCTTTCCCCCAGCAGTACCCCTGGAATAACGCCTGTACAACGCTGATCATGACAAATTTAGTTGATATTCTCCCTTCACCGTTGCCCAGGACTTGACTAACCTGTCCCTTCACCCCTCCTATCTTTAATCCCTAAAGAATTGATTTTCAAACTGTGGGGCTGGTCTCTCTATTTGGGCACAAAGGGTGTCCAGGAGGAAAAGGGTACTGATTTTAATAGGTAATATGAGCAGTAATGGCCTTTGGAGGAGGGGCGGGGGGCTCACCAATAATATTTTCTCTCAAAGGGACTTTGGCAACAATCTTTTTATTGAAGGTGGTATCCGCATAAAAGTGTTAATGCCACTGCCGCAAAGGATTTCCCCAACATAGTTCATATGCATTGTTACAAGGAAAAGGTCCTTGCTGTGGATTGAGCGCTTACCCTGATCAGAATTTGTGGTGGATTTGTAACAGCACTGCGAGCTGGTCGTAGCTCTTGCTGTTAACTCGACGGCTTCCTGGTGGAGGCGGATCCTTCCGCATCACGTGACTCATCACGTGACTTGGGCCCTGAATAAACTCCGGCTCGAGTCACCCTTGCGGCGATAAGCCCGACGGTGTCAAGGCCTCTAGCTGTGCTGTTGTGCTGTTGTGCGGCTGTTTGGCGCAGATGCGCAAGTGTTGGATTTGGCAAGATCGGGTCTGTCAGTGAAGATCCCTATTAATACAATACGGACTGCAGTTGTTGAGTAAGCCTGTCTTTGGGTTTATGGACTTAGTGTAAAAAGTCACTCAAGGAATATTGGTTTTAGCGCGATTACGCCTTCTATTGAAGTTATTGTTCGGTTGCAGACTATTTTGTTTATATTAGTAATCACAGGTGGTTGGAATATGCAAGCAAGATTTCCTACGTTGACAATGGGGATGCCTCCAGTTATGCATCTTGGATGTCATAAGGGTCCTCTTAACACCTTGCTAACTAAGCCCAAACAACATTCAAATAATAAAATTGTCCCTTTTCGCTGTTCGACTCCAGTCGTTGCTCGTGGTCGAAACAGCATGAAAGCTGGTCCTAGAAGGCCTCCACTGCCTGATATTAGGTTATTCTGTAAAGAAAAACTCGCAATTTCTGCACCTATTGATATGAGAGCTTCCGCCAATTTACAAGTGTGCTCTACTCCTGGTCACGACCTAAAGGGTGTGCTTCGCCCGCTTTCCTCAAAAAAAGTGACTTCCACAGATGGCGCTTGCTTAGTGCACACTAGTATCCCACCCTGTAAAAGCTCTTCGTCTCGAGTATCTTTATCCGACAGTATGATACTTCATAACCACTAACAGCTCCTGTTGGAGCAAAGGCTGTTTCGCCTACCTGTGTGACCAATGATGCTGTAGTGGTCAATTTAGATATGGATCCCTCGAGACTCTCTCAACAATTGCTACCTGAGAGAGCCATGATGAACTTGTCACAGTCTCCTGTCATGTTCTCTGACCATAATTCCGAGTATTCAGAAATTGAAGACTCCTATCATGCACCGACTCCACGTCGAAATCCTATGCCAGCAGTAGCAACTGGTAAAGTGGAGGCGGTAGTGGATCCAGGAAATTTGGTGGCACTTACACTATCGGCAATGCATGTTTCCTTACAATCTCTGTCCAGACTCTTTGATTCAGTAATCTCAAAGATGGGTGATCATTCGTGTAAACTAGATCAAATTCTAACATGGCAAGAGAGTGCTTCATTGCTTTTACAGCAAAAAAAAAAAAACTCATCCTTTGCCTCAACTGACATTAGTGATAAGCCGGTAGTCACTAAAGTATCTTTAGGTACTCAAACCTCTTTTGAAGCACTTTCAGTACCTCGGGTAAATAATGTTGACACGTCTGTGGCAAATTTACCTACATTGTCAGCAGTGCCTTGTATTGCAGGTATTATTGTGGATTCCATGGTTCAGGCAAATTTGAGTCCAGCTGAACCAATGGTTTCCATACCCTGTACCAGTGCTAAAGGAGCCCCAAGTGTGCCTTATACCATCTTTACCTCTAAAATACTTATGACTGGTGTGAAATCCATTCAAACTCCCCAGTGCAAAAAATCTAAAAATCTTCCAGCTGCTAAGAAAAATGGCACAGCCCAAACAAAGAGCTTTCTCCGCCATGTTGCTCTACCCAAAAAAAGTGCGCTCATTGCATCATCTGCAGTTGCAAAAAAGTACCATCAAATGGCCTTGATACGTACTTCCGCCTCCACATTACAAGAATTAAATACCATGCCTCCGTACGCTCCACTTGATGCATTGGCTGAGCTGGCAGAAGGCTTGGACTGTCAAGCCGAGGCTGCCACTCTCATGCCCACACCCATGCCTAGAGCTGATGATGCCTCAAGCGGTTTAGCTGCGAGCCTGCCTTTGGATTTCCATCGACAGGAGATTCGTCATGCTGTTGATGCGTATGTCTGGCCAGGTTGGTATGGCCCAAAAAATCGCCACTCCAACTGAGGCTCTGTCATCTAAGTATCCCCTAAGTGCAAACAACCCATCTTTACCTAATACTGGTTTGAGTTTAACTAAAGCAGTTACCCCCATAGTTTGCCCATTGGTGTCAGGTGCAAAACTGATGCCTCAAACTGAATTATGGGGTACTACTAGTGCTGTTGGATGGTCACTCCTGGCTGAAATTGCCCCTGAACTTCTTGAATTGCTACAGGCTGTTTGCCAAAAAGAGTCCAAGCCCAGTGTGGTGCCTGCAATGGCTCTAATAAATAGGGGCTCAGAGCCTGCGGCCCACAAGCCTGCAACTAAGCCTATGGCCAAGCGTCCTGCTAATTTTAGCTTATTGCTCAGTTGTAGGCCATATCCGAGCCCTCAATATGTCCTAAATCGTAACTCCATTCTGAGCATTTTTTCCGATGTGCCATCTTTAGAAGACATTAGCTCTTACGACTTGGCTCTGGTTGACTTTTGTACCACTTCGAAAACGAATGTTGTGCGAATTTGGATGGATTCACGTATCGTCCAGAACGCTATTTGGGCGGCTCAAAAACAATTGCATGATCTTGGATTTGATGTCTCATTGGAAGTTACTGACCTAGGCGCTCCAAATCAGCAGCAAGTAGTCCCCCATGTCAACCATAAAAATAATGTTTATGAGCTGCGAGGTGAAAGATCTTGTCAGATTCCTCTAAAACAGCATTAGCTAGGTCAAGCTGCTGAGTTATGTAATTTTTCTATTATTAGTTGGAATACGAGGGGTCACTCTAAGCTCTTGAATAATGATCTCAGTTCTCTAGCTAACTATAAGCTAGTTTTACTTCAGGAAACTTGGTTGACCACTGATCCCATTTGGGACGCTCATGATGTGATCTCTCTAGCGGCCAATAAAGGTTTGAGTGGCAGACCATTTGGTGTGCTTCTAACGGCAATACAGGCAGATAATATTGCTAGTATCTATCCGTGGGCCTCACCTAATGCCTTTATTCAAATGACAAGACTTAAATTATCCACGACATTATATGCCATTATTAACCTTTACTGAAATCCAGTGGGTATTACGGTTGAATGCTTCTTGAAGGCCTTAAATGATATGCTGAACGTAATCCTATTGGATGGATCGGTTCAAAAACTTTTTATTGCAGGAGACTTTAATCTGGATTGCATTAATTCGACTAAACAAAGTAATTCCATTCGTATAAAACAATGGGAACAATTTAGTAAACATCACAATCTCACAAGGCTGAACGGAGCTTTCCATTCCGACATCCCTCCATCCTCAACATGGTCCCGGGGCTCATCGGCATCTATCATTGATTATATGTATACGAATGTGTCCCTGTTCCATGATGTTGTGGATTTCAAAATTGTGCATTCAGAGCTTAGTGATCACAAACAACTTACAGCTGTCTGGCAGTATAGTAGCAGTTGTAATATGCATAGAGACAGAATTTTGCAAAGTCAATTTTGTGTTAACAATGCTGGTAATAGACTGCGATGGACTGAGAAGTCAGTTGAGGCTTTTCATTTCTATTTGACACAGGCAGTAGCTGCTACAGCCCTCACTGCTGACTCCTCAAATGTTTGCTACTCTGATATGCTACAAGTGTTTCGGTCTCAAGTCCCTAGTTTCTCATCAAAACATTCTATCTGTGTTCAATTTTCGCACGTCTTTGATTTAGAAATTAGAGATCGCAAGCGCCTATTCCGAAAACAGAAGAGAAATGTACTGAATCTTCCAGCTAATATTCGACATAAACATCTTTCCAACCTTAAAACAAAGTATAGAAATTGGGTGAAGGCAAGGTGTGCAAAGCTTTACCACACTGATAGTCGGCTACTTTTGGCTGCTGTCCAATGTAAGAATATCTCGAAAACCTGGTGTTATCTTAACCAAGTAACTTCTGGCTCTCAAGCAATAATCCAAGCAAATGAAGTCTCGGAGCATGCCTGGATTGCTTATTTCTCTAATCTTTACAAACTGCCTGTTAATGACGCATTTATAGACAGTTCTCACTCTTTGCCTAGATTCCATTTAGAATTTGATCTTGAAGATATTCTTTTGTATATTAAGAAAGCGAGCAATTCAGGCGCTTGTGGTCCAGATGGTTTGTCCAATAAGATGTTCAAAGCCTATCCACAAGTGTGGAGCCGTATTCTGTTCACCATCTTTAGACTCATCTTGAAGTTTCAAAAATTACCGTTGTCCTGGACTCATTCTATCATTGTTCCTATTTATGAAAAAGAAGATAGGAAAGATCTGTGCAGTTATCGACCCATTGCACTATTAGATGCGCCAGGAAAGATCTTTTCTCGACTGATTCTAAGAGACTTCAAGAAGTGGATTTCGCAGGTCCACCTTAATGACCCATTTCAATCAGGCTTTGTAAATGGACTAGGTACCATCCCTAACATCATCACGTTACAAATGCTCCTTTCTGATCACGCAGCCCAAAGGCAGACCTTGTATCTAGCATTTGTAGATTTCCAGGTCGCGTTTGACTCAATTGATCGATCACTGTTACAGCATAAGTTGATCAAACATAATTGTCCATCCTCTCTATTATCCTTAATCACTCTACTACATTCTAATACTACCATGCAGGTTCGACTTAATTTGAGTGGTGATCTGACCTCGAAATTTCAAACATTTAGAGGGCTGAAACAAGGTTGTATCTTGGCGTCTTCCATTTTAAATTTTTTCATTTACGACTTGGGCGTAACTCTGAGTCAAATTGTGAGTGACTCTCCCCGCTTAGGCTGGCGTAATGTTCCTTATTTGTTTTATGCCGATGATTTGATTCTTTTTTCAAAAACCCATACTGGTCTTCAGAAACTTTTGCATGGCCTTGAAACATACGTAGATACGAACCATTTGACAATTAATATTAATAAAACCCAAATAATGGTTTGTAAGAGGCATGAAAGTTGTAAAGTTAAAACTTTTTGTTGGCGATTACACAATGTTCCATTAGAACAGGTAGTAACTGTAACGCTCACCTGGCTCCCACGGAGGCTCTGGTCTGGGTTGCTGTGGCCTCTTCAAGCGTGATGCGCAGAATTCGGACCACGATTGAACAGAACCCCCAAATAGTGCTTGTCTGGCCCGTAGTAATATCCTTCTGCAGATGAGAAAGGGGATTAACTGTCTGCTGAATAGTGTGCTTGCTTCTCCCTTCCTCCCTTCGTTCTTCTCTGACTTCCTCCAAAACCCCCGGTTAAAGCTCACCTTATGGTTTGGAAGGATGAACTCTCCATCCTGCTTCTGGTGCAGGGGCGTGCGTTCGTCCAGTTACTTCACTGGTTTTCAGAATGGCGCTGGCACATCCACTTGACTTTTCTGAGCGATACGCCGTAAGTATGAAGATGCAAAGTTCAAGTGTGAGCCTCCTTGTATGTTGTTTTTTCTGTCCTTTATTTCAGGTGCAGAACAAAGGCGATGCGTTGAGGGGTTAAATTGCCGGTGGTAAAATCAGGTGAGTTAGTGATGAGAGCGACCCCTCTAAATGTCTTTATAATTCCCCAGTAATGTCTTTTGTCCTTTCCCCATAGGGGCCGGGGTGCGGTACCTGCCAAAGATGCGGCGCCGACCCGAGATGTGGAATGGTTCACCAAGAAAAGCCGGTAATTAATATGGCTGAAAATTCGGCTTTCCTCTTGTGTTCCCTTGCTCACCTTTTGTCTCTTCTTCTCTCCCCTAGGTGCAGAGATGTGGTGACCGGTGCTAAGAGCCGCGATGGAGCCGGGCGGCGTCTCGGGAACAGGTGAGTGAAGCGCGGCGCTGCAGCGAGCAACGCGGTGCTTTTAAATGGAAGTCTTCCTTCAGGAATGCTGGCGTGAAGATTCCGGATGCAGGTAAGAAGGTTGAAATAGTTCTTGGTTTTCACCTTTCTCTTCTCTTATTCCCTTACAGGTGTTCCAGGTTCGAGGCGGGCATGGCTGGAGTCCAGGTGCAGGAGCAGACACGGTGAGCGTTCAGCTGCTGGGATGCAGAACAACGCGAAGCATGTGTGGCTGTCCGGGCGTGGCTTAAATAGCTTTGGAAGAAGTTCCAGGTGAGTATTCTTCCACAGCCCCACCCAAGTAACAAAATAGTTCCTTCAGAAAAATACTCCCTCCTAAGCCTCATTTGGCTTGGTTCTTCATGCAGCATGGTCTGCATCAGGTGAGTGTGCAGCATGGTCTGCTTCAGGTAAGTGCACCAAACACTTCCCCTTATGAGCCTGGCGCCTATGGCGCCAGGACTGATGTCCAACATGAGCCTGGCGCCAACGGCGCCAGGACAGAGTCCAAAGAGCCCCTATAAAGGGCCGCTGGGCTTTTACCCGGGGGCGTGATGCCTGCTCCCGGGGGTGCTGGGCCTGGTGCTCCAGGGGTAGGCATCATGACACCAACTATAAGTACTTGGGCACTCTTATAGTGGATACTTTACCAAGCATTGACTCTGACATAGAGATCCAGGGCAAATTACGGTCCCTAATTGCGCAAGCAAAGATACTTATGCTCAAATTTGGCAAATTTACGTGTAAACACATTCTCACCTACTTTCTTCAGAAGGTGATGCCAATCTTGACCTATGGGTCTGAGGCTCGCAGTCCTAAACCTGTGGAGTGGTGGGATAGAATTGAATCCTTGTTTTGGAAACAAGTACTACATTTGCCCACTTGCACACCTTTACCATTGATTCGATTTGAATTGGGTTCACTCTCAATGTTCTCGTTTGTAATTTGGAAACATTGTGCTTTTCCGTAAATGTCTATTGTCTATAGAGCGATCAGACATTTTGGGAAAGGTGGCCTGTCATCTTTTAGAGCAAAATCAGGCTTTTTCAAAACAATGCTGTATTTTTACTATGAATGCAATGTCTGATGCCTCAGTTGATTTAGAGTTACTGTTAAACAATGAAGCTTGTGCCAAAATGAAAATCCAGCAACATGATTGGATTCTGACCCAAAATAAATGTCTCAATTACAAGGATTTTGATTGAGCGCTATTTGGGCACAAGCAATGTAGAACAATGTCTGATTATTTGGCCAAATTTCCTTGTTCAAAGACTCGTCAGAAGTTTCTCCGTTTTCGGTTGAACCTTTGGCCGACATTAGATGTTCAGGCTCGCAGAAATCAAATTAGGCAATCAGAAAATGTATGTCGCTTTTGTAAGAATGTTGACAAAAAAGAAACGTTGGAACATTGTCTAGTGTTTTGTACAAATTTAACCACTATTCGGCAAAAATGCTTTGGAAATTTTTGTTGAAGACCAAAATGCACATATTAATAAGAACTTGTGGCATTGTATCTTTTCATCAACTGCCTTAAGGACCAAAATAGCAATTGTATGATTTTTGGATGAAATATTTAGTGTATACTCATAATTAGCGTAATTGAGTTAAACTAATTTTGAATTTTTAACTGTGGTGAATGAACAAACTGCAAATTTGCTTTTATGAATTGTAGTGTTTTGATATTGTGATAACTCTTGATATTTGAAAGGTTGATTTTATTGACCATATCAATAAACAAAAAAAAAAAATAGTTCATATGCTTATCATTTGTGCATGTTGCTCTCACCAGGCGGCCCCTGCAGCTGGATCATTAAACATTTCATTTATTTGCCACAGAGAAGCCGCAAGACGAAAACAGTTTTGGAAAAAATAAATCGGGCACAAAAATAATTAACCCATTATTGTTTGATCCATTATACTCTTGGCCTCGCCATATGTTTTTACTACTAATAATTATATTCTTTATTTGGCGTGATGCCATAAAAGAACATCATATAAATACATGTGCAAAACAGAATTAAAAAAAAATACAATTTCATAGTGATGTCATGGATGAAACATTAAAAACCAAGTACATAATTGGAAATCGATAAAAACAGCAAGTTCATAGACTTTAAAGTGGGCAATGCGATCATAATATCACATCAGGCCCAAAGCATATTATATCAGCAATAGAAGTCACCGTGCAACCCCTTTCACAGCGGGGGAGTCAATATAGCCAACTAGAGTAAAATGTATCAACTCAGGGAAAGGTAGCTATCAGCCCTTTACATACTTTTAAATCGGTCTTCTTCAGGGAAGGGGGAATGTAAGCGCAAGCCTGAATACATTTGTTTTTCCATTTAAATCATAAGCTGGAACATGATAAGAGTGGTGAATCAAATGTACATGGTCGTACTACGTCAATTCTTTGGTCTTTTGAACCATGCCCAGTAAATAAACTTAGCCACCGACATAACTACGTACAGGTCTTGGTTGGAAGTCAGATAGCTCAGTGCGTCAGTGGCTGTCATTACACTAGCCTCCCTCGGGATGGGCTTTATAAAAAGGCACCTCAAACTCTTTAGGCTTGTACAGAAAAACAGAAAGTGGTAGACGGTCTCAGCATCCAGATAGCACAAAGGATATAAATCTGTACCATCACAACCCCAGGACTTTGTGTATGAAGCTATCCTCAATGTGCCCAAATGGAAGTCGAAATATAAAGCTCGCGCATATGATGGTTCAATATAATCTGAATATGCGTCAAAGCCAAATTCGAACTTCCTCTCAAGATAGTTATCGGCCAGCTTTAATTTATAATATTCGCTAATCATATTTTCTCTTTTGAGGGAGATTATGGCATTCTTAATCTTGAGTAGTGCTACTTTATTAATGAGCTTAGAGTGTCTCCAAAGGTCATGCTCATTCAAAATGGCCAAAGGTTTCTTCACATGAATGGCCCATGGAAAGCTCTTCCCTCCATTTAAGTCAAGCAGGTCAATAACAGCATCGCGAAATAGCTCCAACCCTGGGTTGGACCTCAACCTTCACCAATAGACCACTGGTTCCATCATTATCTCATTCACAATCGAAGCAAAACCAACCTCCATTCAAATAAGGGCATTTAGGATAATATATTTTTGAAAAACACCATTTGGCTGGATAACTCCTTCTTGTGCAAAGAGTTGTACTAGTGGAGGGCAATTGTCTGCTTTTTTAAAGCAGCTATACAAACTCTATCACTTTAAACATATACTTTGAGCCTTCTTTTTGCCCTTGTGCTTGTTGGATAATATAAAAAAAAAAATATTGTGCTCCTATTTGCATTCGATTTTCGCAGATGGTTTGAGCCTCAAATACCTCCGTAAATAAATAATTTAGGGGATTGGAGAAGCATTCGATTTTCGCAGATGGTTTGAGCCTCAGATACCTGCATAAATAAATAATTTAGGGGATTGGAGAAAAGGTGTAATTATCTAGGACTGAATTAAAGTATTGCACAGAAGTATAAACCCTGGTTTAAAGAGACGGTAAAATAATGTTAAAAAAATATTCTTATTGACTTCAGAAAAGTTTTTGCAGATGCACTATTTGTTGCATTTAAAATAATACTTTGTTTACGCTTTAAAGTTTCTGCCAGATAACGTTTGGTTCAACTGAAATGCCTATTTGTGGTGAATGATGCCTGGATGCAGACTGAGCCGTAGTTACAGATGTGCCATTGTTGTATTATGTACTAACCGTAAACTGTATACAAATATTAGTAGGAACCAGCTCACTTTGTGCCCACTAGTGATTCTAGGACATCGATATTAATCTACCCAAAGCACAAGTGGCTACATATAGCCACTTGGAATGGGTTAAAGCTCGTAGTGCAATATTTAGACAATCACTATGTGGTTGTAAGGCTCAGTTTAATTGAGAATGTTTTTACAAAACATGTAATGCAAATAAAATGACTGTACGCCAAAGAAAACGTTAACCCAATTGCTTGTTTTTTTCAGGTTCAAGAAGGCTTTTGAGTCCGAGCCAACGTTACAGTCTGGAATCAATTATGCTGTGTTTCTTATGGCAGCTGGTCATCAGTTTGAGACATCCTTTGAGCTGCGGAAAGTTGGTAAATATAGCTGTTTCACAGGAACTATAGCTGTGTTTCACAGGAAACCTAAAAAAAGAGTGCAGGTGGGACCTTGACTAGCATAACAAAAACATTCTTTAGGTAATCCTTAAACATTAAGACTATATTTTTTGGGGGTGTATGGAGTTGCATTAAAGAGAAATTGTCATAAGTGACCCTCACGCTTGCAGTGCTTTTCAATCTGGCTATGAAGCCTTTTGCACATATTGGCACACTTGGCAGGTATGGGAGCACACTAATTGTGCTTTTGCCGAAAGGTGTATCTGCTGTGAGCCAATGCTGTTCTGAGGAGGTGGTTTGTATTTGCATCAGTCATCTTGTGTCCTGGAGATTTTGAATTGCGCTAAAATGGGAAACCTTTTTTTCTTCGGTTTCACCTGCAATTCCTGAGAGAAAAGAAATAATGCGCTGCAGTCCAAAGATCTGTTTTCACTGTTGTTCAAAATTATTTCAGAAATAAAATTAAACATACCCTGTTCAGAAATGGTACGACCTCCATGGAGACAACCCAGAAATGCCTCACTTCTGTTCTTTATAATATTTCTTATGTGATTATTAGTGCAACCAGTCCTCTTCCGCCAGACTCATGGCAGACCTGTTGGTGCAAGGTCGCAAACTGAAACCTTTTCTGTGAAGATGAATTTAAATCGAAACTTTGGCAACTCTGGGCATTTCGGCAGCAGCAAGCTGTCCTTTCCAAGTTACCACCAATCAAAGCACTGTTACAAGTCTTCGGTTCTGGAAACCCAAGCCAGGCCTAAAATGTCTCCCCTTTGTGGGGATGGTCATTTCATACATGTGTGCACCTTCTGGTTTCGAGAAGCTTAATTTCAGGCAAGTAGCTTGACAGATTGCCTGGGGGGGTTCTGAATTGCAGGGGCAGGTGTTGGGAGTAGAGTTCATTTTGGCCTTCATATGGACAAACTGATTCTTCCTCTCAGCAGGCACAGATCAGGGCTTTTTGCCACGTGTTTTGATGAGGTGAAATGACCACATTCCTCACCTGCCAGGGGATGATACTTCCTTAGACCTCAGTCTCATGTAAAATGCCATGAGCATCAAGTGGCAATCCCATTCTGCATTTGGATCTCTTACCTCCGTACCATATGTCCCTGGTCGTCAAGACCCTCATGCCCGCTGTTTACTTTGGTAATGACTTTGCCCAGTTGACCACTTGACTCTCTCAGTAGTTTTAAAGGTACCTGCACCCAAAGCAAGTTACTAGTCATACCTTCTAATGGAGGTCCAGCCATTAAGTATTTTTTATGAAAGCGTATTGTGTGATTTTATTAAACTCCATTTACTACTTTCATAAAAGAGTTAGACGTGTTACCGCTGCACCTGATTTCTCCTTTTTCAATAACCATGCCTACTGCTCATGCGTGCATCCAGTTGGTACTTTGCCAAGCTTTTTGTCTGTTAAGCTAAATCCAGCTACTTCTACCAAGCTTTGAAACCGATCAGCCTCCTCCCCACATATGGTAATAGTGCAGATTAATCTGGAGGAGCAGGAGGATGCTCCTGCCAAGGTAAGATGTTTCTCACATTGTTTTAGAAATCTAATAGTACATAAGATAAATAACCAGACACCACTTGTGTCAGTTTCAGGGACTAGCTTCCCTAGACCGTGCCCCCTTCTAGCACCTCGTTCTTGGCCTGTGAAAATGACCATTCTGCCTCAAGCAGCCTTCCTCACAGTGGGTTAATTGATCACTAAGCAGTGGCGCTTTTCTGGAAAATAGAAATAAAACACAAGACAGTGGCCCACTCTGTAGATGGGAAGGACATTGACAATGCTTTTCCTCTGCACTATCGTCATGCTGATGCAGACACTCCTTCCTTTGGGATGTAATCACTACATGTTATTAAGGCAGGCTAAATTTAGCAATCCCCTCTCCCGAGAGAAGCAGGACCCGGGTTCAATGTAAATGGAGGTATGCAGACTGTTCACTTTAACCGAGAAGTATAGCACCAGGCCATGTTTTTCAACTGCCTCAAGGGGGCATGAACAAGATAGTTAACATTCAAAGACAAGCTTGGGTGTGCTCTTTCTACTTTATCATAGTGGCCCACTACAATGTCAAAGCCTTCCCCTTTTATGGAAGAGCCCTTTTGTTTTTTGTAAATTCGTTTATATTGAAACACCACCCGAATATACACTACTTGTCTCAATAATCGAAGTAATAGCATAGTAAATAACAGTCCCCAATTGTCCATCTCTTCACCCACCCCAATCCCTCCGTTTGGTGAAGATGTAGGAAATCTCCACAGCTTTCTTGGCACGGCTTTTACATTACTACTTAACCATTCCCTACTGGATTGTCCACTCTCTCTGTACCATATTTCCCCCAAAACACAGACCATTCCATTTGCCTGGATGGAATTATGTCAAGAAGAGCTCCTGTGATGATCTCCATTTCGTTTATTTCTATGGCCTTCAATGGCCATATTTTCATAACAGATTCTTTTTTCCACCCAATGACTATGCAGTCCCTTGCAGCCAGTATGGAGAAATGAAGCTTCTCCAGCATGGATTCACATGCTCATGAATATTCCCCGTCGTCAGGCTGGGAATCCTCGGTAAAGAAAAATCAGTATCAGTTTCGTTTCTGATCTGTCTTTCGTAGTAGTAACCAATCACTGATCTCTGCGTCATACTGACCACAGCCAATGACTGCCATCTCCCTAAACCCCGCCTCTGGCAGCCATCTTCAGATTTGTACTGCACGTTCAAGTGTTGGGATCCTCGTGCTATTGCTCTCGAGCTTTAGTGCTTTTTTCGCGCTTTTTCTTAGGAAAATTTTCTCTTTTTCGGTCAAAAGAGCCTCAAGCTCCACCGTTTCTTTATCCGATCAACGGGGGACCACGCTTTTGGAGGACTCCAGAAGTTTCTCAGGCCCATCTCGATCATGGCCCAGGAGAAGGGAAGCTCGACGGCCGGAAAGCTGTTCAGGATCTGCCCTGGATGCCAGCTTCAGAATGTCTTTAAGGAAGACGAACACTCCCTCTGCCTCTACTGCCTGCATGAGGACAAGACGCACGTGGAGAAGGACTGTGCGTTTTGCGGCAATATGTCGGAGCGGACCATGAAGCACCGCCATCTGCGTCTCGCCAACTGGCTGGAAGGGAAGAGCCCGTCAGGCGAGAAGAAGAAGAAGAAGAAGTCTGAGCGGTCTTCTAAGACCTTTGAGGGCGCCCCGGCGACGGGGGTCCAACAGAAGGCCAAGCACCGCGAGTCCGCTCGGGTAAGAGGAAGGCCGAGCACCCGGCGAAGCTCCTGGAGAGACCCCGGTCGAGCTCGAAGGCCCCATCGGAGGGGGAGCGAGGCGGTGACACTCCCCCCAAGGAGAAGGTGGTGAGCGCACCTAAGGTGGTGAAAGCCTTAATCCATCCGGCCAAGGCCTCTATCGAGACAGTCGCGGCGGCCCTGGCTCAGCCTGTGGAGGCTACACCAGTGGTGGCGACCTCGGGGCCCAGAGTCTTGCTGCCACCGCGGAGGGAGTCCTCTTTCATGCCCATCGACAGGACCCCCGTGAAACCTCCGACGGAGAAGAAAAAGGGGGGGCAGGAGGTCATCGTGGATTCGGCCTCAACCTCTGAGGAGGAGCTGATCGAAGTCTTAAGCCACGGCGTTGGCGTGGAAGAAGACCAGCCCGTCGGGAGGGACCCCGACGTAGGAGACGACGCGAACGTCGAGGGTGCCGACGGGGCTCCTGACCGCCCGTTGGACTCGCCTCAACCAGTGCCGCAAGACAACTCGGTGGCCATTTTGTTGGCTATACAGTCCTTATGCTCGGAGATAAGGACGAGATTGCCGTTACCACCAACGGAGGAACCTCTCCCGACAGGGGACCCGGAGCCAGGCCCTTCTGGGAGCCCTCCTCCTAAGAGAAGGATTCATCCTCCACCTCCTTTTCAACCATCGTGCCCTGCTCAGCCCTCCTCCCCGTCCACGACCCGTGGGGATGATACAGGGACTGACACGGCCGCGACGGGCACAGACGAAGAGGTTTATGACGAGGGTTCCCCGCCCGACGAGATTGGATCGTTTCATGCCATGATCGCCAGGGCATCCGAGCTTTTCCAGCTCTGCCCGGAAGAGAAGAAGGAAGGTTTCCTTTATCAACGGCGCGAGACGAAGAGGAAGACGGTCCTCGCTGTACCTCTACTGGATGATATCTGGGATGAGGGTCTCGCCCTCCTCAAGAACCCATCCACAATGCCTGCGAGAAGGGACGGATACGAGAAGAAGTACCGGGTCCCGGACGCGGCCCCCTTGTGCCTTCGGGCACAGCCGACCCCGGACTCGGTCGTCTCTGCGGCGGCCAGGAAGAAAGCGGGGGGGGACTCGGCCTCTACGTCAACCTCCCCGCCGGACGGCGAGGGAAAGAAATTGGACACGATGGGATGCAGAGTCATCTCATCGGCAGCGACGACGATTAAGGCTTGCCAACGCCTTGGCTATCGCAGCCCGCTACGACAGGGAGTTGTGGTACAAAATCACCCCCCTGCTGAGCTTCTTACCAGACAAGAGGGCGGAGGCCCTAGAGATCTTGCAGGAAGGAGAAGTGGCGTCGGACCACGCCATTACGATAGCGACGGACATCGCTGACACTGGATTTCGCCAGTTGGGCAACGGCGTGTGCCTTAGACGGCGTGGATGGCTCAAGGCAACTGACTTCCGTCAGGACGTGCAGACCAGAGTCTTGGACATGCCGTTCGACGGGAACAACCTGTTTGGGAAAACAGTGGAAGATTCCCTACAAGCCATCAAGACGGAGACAGCCTGGGCTCTTGGTGTTCTCCAGCAACGACGGCCGCCCTTTCGGAGCGGCGGAGGCAAGCAGGGTGCCTCAAGGTTCCGGCAGCGGATTTTCCACCTATCGTCAAGCGGCCTGTTCATCGTTGCAAGAAGCCTACAGGGGACGAGGCAAGTCGGGCGGACCCCGCCGTCGTCGCCAAGGAGAGCAAGACGGCAAAGCCTCGTCGAAGCAGGACTGAACCGGCCGTGGGGTCGGGCCCCCACCAAAGCACCCCGGTGGGAAGCCGGCTGGCGAAATTCGTCGGCGTGCGGGAGTCCATCTCCCCCGACCGCTGGGTGCTGGACGCCCTGGCACAGGGTCACGCGCTAGAGTTTCCAAAGAAGTGCCAGCGCGTCCCCCCCGTTGCCAGGAAGGAACATCACGTCCCTCAACTTCTCTTGGATCTTGGAGGTAAAGGCGATGCTCAAGAAAGGCGCCATCGAGCTCGTCCCAAAGAGGCTTCGGGGCTCTGGAGTTTACTCAAGATACTTCCCTCTTCTTCTTCACGAGGGAGGATGGCGTCCCATCCTGGACCTACCACGACTGAACAAATTCATCAAGGCACAGAAGTTCCGGATGGTCACCCTCCAGCACGTCCTGGGTCAACTGGAGGAGGGCGATTTCCTGTCGTCGTTGGATTTGGAGGCTGCCTACTTCCATATCCCCATCCTAAAGGGACACCGAAAGTTTCTCAGATTCGCGGTCCAAGGGCGTCACTACCAGTTCAGAGCCCTTCCCTTCGGATTGAGGTCGCCACCCAGGGTGTTCACCAAGTGCCTCGCACTGGTGGTGGCGCGGCTGCGCCTGGAGGGGATCCAGGTCTACCCCTACATGGACGACTGGCTCATCCGAGCAAAGACAAAGGAGCGCGCCGCGGAGCACACGGCGAGGACCGTCCAACTACTCGCGGACCTGGGATTCTCCATAAACTACGCCAAGTCCCACCTGGTGCCCGTGCAAGACGCACTTTCTGGGAGCGGAACTCGACACCGTGGCGCTTCTGGCCTCTCCGTCGGAGGACAGGACGAGGGCCATCTTGGGCAAGGTGCAGCGGATGCTGGTTACGGACGCGGCCAGGGTGAGGTCCATCAAATCCCTCCTCGGAATGATGTCTTCTTGCATTTATCTCATCCGCCTGTTCAGGCTTCGGATGTGCCCGTTGCAGGAGTTCCTGGACGCTCGCTGGATCCAGACGACAGGCAGCTTCGAGGACAGGATCGCACTCGACGAGAGCTTCCGACGAGCGATCCGGTGGTGGGGCAGCCGCGCGCATCTGACGGCGGGCATGGACTTCCAGACCCCGGGCCACCAGAAGACCGTGACCACGGATGCCTCCCTGGAAGGGTTGGGAGCGCACACCGAAAATCTGCACGCGAGAGGCCTTTGGCTGCCGACGGAGAAGTCCCTCCATATCAACGTCCTGGAACTCCGGGCAGTGTTTTGGGCCCTCAGGTCCTTTCTTCCATCCCTCAAGGGCAAGGTGGTGAGGACCTTCACCGACAACAACACCACCACCATGTTCTACATCAGGAAGCAGGGCGGTACCAGATCCCCAGCCCTGTCCAAGGAGGCTCAGGA